>NW_028227266.1:29840100-30537600 GCF_978045245.1 Mus caroli | reverse complement strand
GGAGACAGAGTGGGACTTCTAGAGGCAGTGGGCAAGGGAAAGAGAGAGAGAGAGAGAGAGAGAGAGAGAGAGAGAGAGAGAGAGAGAGAGAGAAGCATGACTCAGAGGGAGAAGAATCAGTTTAAGAGCTGCAGGAGAGAAAGCATCCGAGAAGTGTAGGTGGAAAGGGAATGCAGCCCTATGGGTGGGGGGAGGCTTCCCAGAAGGTAACAGGGTAGCAAAGATAAAAAATAGATTCAGAACATGTTAAGCCAGGAATACAGAAGTGCCCAACCATTGAGCTAATCAAGGCATATCAAAATTAGCTGGTGTGTGTATGTGTGTGTGTGTGTGTGTGTGTGTGTGTGTGTGTGTTTCATTCATGAATCCACAGAGCTCATGAGAGGGTGTAGTGCTTCAGGGACCCATTGGTAGCCTAATTGGTTTAACTAGTCCACCATTACACTACTAAGGTCACAGCCTCTCTCTTTGTTCCGTTTCCAGGTGCTGCCACATTGAGTAAATTTCCCTTTTCTGTTTTTCTGCTGTTACTTACCTCTTTATTTGGTCTGTAGTGTTGAGGATGGCTGGTGATACCTGGCTTTTTTAGGGCTGCTAGAGTCCAGGCTTTTACCTTCAGAAGGATAGTAAAGATGAAACAACAAATTTACTTCGATTAAAAAAAAAATCAGTTCTTAGAGGCAATGTGAACCTGAGCTCAGAGGGGCACAATGTGTCCTAGGCCCAAGAATTGAATCAGAGACATGAAGATAGTGATAGAAAATGCCAGAGAGTACAGGCAAGCGTGAGACTTAATATCAGCATGCCCAGAGCATGACTTTTTAACAGGTCCTTTATGTAGCCCTGCATTCTCCAGTAGATATCACAGCCTTTGTCCTCTACTGTGCCACATGTTGTCACATGCAGAGTTTTTGCTTTCCAGTCTTTCTGCCAACTGGATTGATTTGCGTCAGTCTTGATACCTCCTTCCCAGTGCCCTATTCTTTTGTCGCAGTAGGATTATTAACTGTAGACAATGGGAAGACATAGGTTTGTGTGTTTATGAAGAAGCAGTTTTAAGTTCTAATGACACTCCTTCTTTGTATCTTAGCTCTTTAGAATGTACTTTTGAAAATCTCTTCTATTCCTTTGGAAACATAACATCAGCATCTGACACAGCTGCCAGGAAAAACATAGCCTTCCTAACCCTTTGTTTAGAATAAAGCATAGCCCAGCATTGGAAGCTATACTGTGCAGCTTGTGCAGCTTCTATACTCAACAAACAATTGATTTTGATCATATCTAAAGATCACATGAGATGAATACCCAAAGTCCTGCAAAAGAGTTGAGTTGAAAATGCAGCACTTTTTTTTTTCCTTGGTACAAAGAGCTGAAACAATAGAAATGGGTTAGTGAACTCTGGGAGACTCCTGATTGTGGTGAAGATTTCATCAGCCATAGCTACAAGGAAATAAGTCAAAACACATTTGCAGACACAGCCAACCAAACAACAAACCAAAATTCTAATGCAAGAGGTGTTATCTGCAAAATGAATCACATCCAGCATACACATATCTGATGTTTTTAGTTTAAAGCTTATGGTTGCCAGTTGAAGAAAATACCGTCTTACTGGACCTTTGAGCAAGTGAGACAACTATGAGTGTAGGCAACCTAAAGAACCTTAAAGCGGCTGAAATGGTGGGGTTTCTCAGACTGCAGTATGTCTCTCTTCTTAGATGATTAGTCTAGGAAAAGTACTAGTAAGAGGCACGGCAGTGGCCACAAAGGTATCTCCTCCACTCCAATCTCCTTGGTGAAATACCAAAGATTGCTAATGCAGACAATGCCAGCCAACCAGCAACTAATGTTTAAGAGATGCTTTCTTGGGACCAATGGGGCTTGGGTGGAGAGTAGTAAAGGAGCTTACAGCAGTGTTCAGATGAGCTTGCTGTAGCATTTCTCACCTGCTCCTGGAGTCTATGTTGACTCCATGCCACCTCACCTCTAACCCCCAAGGGCAGGTAGGGTCGGCAGCAACTAGTTGAGGGCACGGGCAGCAAGTACCTTTACTTGTTGCATTCCACATGGAGAGTTGCTAGATTTCTTGTATCATGACATAATAAGCATTCATTCATCCTCTGTAAATAAATTTCCCAATAAATCCCCTGACCATAACCCTAATTTAACGATGTGTGTGCTAAAAGGTCAATAACCCCAATATGATATTTTCACTTAAAGCATCTTCCAAGCCGTTATTTAACAAGATGATTAAGTTGATTGCATATTTCAGGTGTCAGTTATCTTCCTTTCAAACTAGAAACGAAACACTTTATCTCTTTTCTTTTTTCTAACAAAATTCTATGGAGACTATAAGTCAACTCTGGGTAGTGTAATAATAATGAAATAAGTATCCCCTTGGGGCTTGGCAAGAGGTTCAGACATTATCTCTTCAGATGTAAGTATACTTATATTTCCATGGCCACGCCCTCTTTCCTACTTAGTCCTGTCCCACAAAATTCAGACATTCTTACTACTCACCTCATTGGAATAGAATCATAAATTTAAAAAGACTAGCAAAAATGGGAGATAGTTGCGTCTTATATTCCGTGAATGCAAATGTGGCAGGTGCTTTCATCACAGTGTCTCCTTGGCATATTAGATCAGATACCGCTGTCCTTAGTTCTGCCCCTGAGGCAGCAGACCCAGTGATCAGAAAGCCCACGGAGAGCCCAGCACCCTCAAAGGATGCAACTCAATTAGCTCAGAACAGTTCCAGTTTTACAGCCTGGATGGAAAGAGAGAGCAAAAATGGGAAAGGCAAATCCCAGGAGGCCCCCCACAGGGAGGGAATCAGGCTCTGCACAATGATGCAGGAAGCCCAAGATTTACAGGGTCACTTTTTGATTACTGTTTAGTCCGGGGTGCAAATAGTTTTGAGGGGATGGTACCCCAGAGGACAGTTACTGTGAGTGGGATGATCGCCCCCCTGTGACACTGGTTGGTTCATGATGCACGAGGGTCACTGTGATGATGTTGTTCATTCCCTGGGGAAATTTGTCAAGAAGCAGTTGAAGGAAAGCCTCCGAGGTTCCTTCTCAACATGGCCAACACAGAATTAAAAATACAAATACTTGAAGACTTAAAGCTACCACCGTCCCTTTTAAAGAAATTATATCACTGGGGTTATGTTTAGAGCATTTTCAATTCATGAGGAGAAACCTTCTTACAGAACCCTCAGCAGTAGCTATGTGTTCAGTGGAAATATGTAAATTAGGTAGTTGGTGGCATGGCATTCATGAAAATAAAAGGAAACAATGACAGAAGCCCCAAAATGTTTAACTATGAATTTTCTTTTATTTTTATTACATATTTTCCTCAATTACATTTCCTTTTGCCCAGTAACTTTTAAGTGCAATCTCGTGATGGCTTTATTTTTAAGCCATTATTACACCTCCCTTAATCCAACTATGTAGCAAGGTCTTTACATGTCATGAATATTCAACACCTCTCAAATGGGTATACGAGCAAATGGTAACTCCTGTGAGGCAGCATAAAATGTCTCAAGGAGAAACATGCTGAAGGTTATTGGGGAGAAAAGTAAAATAGTCTATCTAGGAGCTGACAGTGGTCTAGCAGAATATCTTAACATTGCTGCCATTTCAGAAGTAGCTTCAGAGATATATATATTAAACTACACAGATCAAACAACTCATCTATTTAAACACTGGTGTATGTTTGTTTGTTTTTAATGTACACAGGATTTGAGAAATCAATCTATCCTTCCAAAAGAAACCTTTCATATTCTACTTGCCCTATTTGAAATTCCAGTTTATATACTGACCTACTTATTGCCACTATAGATTGTCTACTCTGGATATTATACAAAATGATCCATGGAATATTTGACTTTTTTTCCCTATTTATCCTGTGTGATTCACCTGAGAAGATGGAAACTCAGCTGAGATATTACTTTTATAAAATTCAACTATGGCACATCTGTGAGCCATTTTCCTGATTGCTGATTGATGGAAGAGGGCCCAGCTGTGGGCAGTGTCATCAATAAGCAGGTGGAGCTTGATGCACAAAAATGGAGCCACCAAGCCATGAAAAGCACTTAAGCAATAAAATGTTTCTCCGTGGTTTCTGCTTCAGTTCCTGCCTCCAGGTTCCTGCCTGGTATTCCCACCCTGACTTCCCTCAGGTTATATTGTTCACCTGATGAACTCTGTAACCTGTAAGCTAAAATAAGCTCTTTCTGCCACAAGGTGATTTTGGTCAACATTTTCTCACAACAGTAGAAATACAACTAAACCAAAAATTGACACTGGAAGTGTTATATTGTTGGTTTAGGGTATACAGTGTATACCCTAAGCATTTGAAACTTTGGGGTGGAAATGCTCAGGGTTTAATGAGCACTTGTGGGAACTTGGAAGATATCATTAAATGAAGTGCAACATGAAGGGCGCCTGGCTCATGAAACATCAGAAGGCATCAAATATTTTTATAAGGGCTGTTAATTTTCCGTTTTGGATTATGAATTGGTGAAAGTAAAATTTTGCTTTACTTTAATAGTACAATTAATTCTAATTGGCTGGACTGAAGAATCACCTATGATTCCTAAGAGATATTAATTAATATCTGGTTCTTCCTTCTCAGAACAAGAAAACATACAACTTACTTTGTGTTTTATAGAAGTCCACAGTTAAGAGACTGACATTTTAAAAAGAAGTTGGGCCTTTAAAGATTAGACAAAAATAAAAAATAAAAAATAAAAAAATAAAAAATAAATAAAATTCTGGGCTCTTAAATTTGGACTGAAATAACCTGGAAGGAGAGTCTCAGTTGAGGAATTAGCAAATTGGCCTTCATCATATTGGCCCATGGCCATATCTGAGGAGCATTCTCTTGATCACTGATTGATGGAAGAGGGTCTACCCAATTGTTGAAAGTGCCATCCTGAGAAGATGTTTATAGCTTTTAAGAGAAAAGTAGCCATGATAAGCGATCCAATAAACACCATTAGTCTACAGTTTTAACTTCGAATCCTACCTCCAGTTTCCTTTCTTGACCTCCTACCCTGATTCCCTCAGTGATTAACTATAACTTGCAATTTGAAATGAACCTTTTCCTCTCCAAGTTAGTTTTGGTCAATGTTTTATCATATCAACAAAATAGCAAACAAGAACGTTTTGTTTTTAAAATCTGTCCCTGTTGTATGTACTGGTATGCAATTCCATTTTTCATAGCTATATAACTTTCCCTTGTGCAGACTAAAGTTTTACCTATATACCCATTCTCTTTTTATTCTATTATGATTGATGCTGTTATGACAATTTGTATCGAATGTTTGTGTAGATATGTTCAAGGTAAATGCTTGGACATGTAACAAAAAAATACAATGATTCAGCATTATGTTGATTGTGTCTTATATTCTGAAAGACTCCCTCAATTCTTTCATAAAATGACTGCTTTTTTTTTATATTTTCATGAGTAGCATTTGGACATGTCAATTCATCTGAATTCATGCTAATGCTTGCTATGGTTAATCTTTTTTATTACAATCATTCTTGTGGGTTTGAAGTTATACTTATTTATGACTTTCATTTGCATTTCTTCAATGCCAAATTACAAAACAAATATTATCATATGTGTATTGGCCATGTTCATAACTTCTTTGGAAAAGTACCAATTATAATTCTTCTTAAACTTTGACTGGATCATTTTTCTTTCTATTGTAGAGTTGTGCACATTCTTTTTATGTTAGGGAATCAATCAATTCTTTGTTAGGTTTAATATATATATATATATATTATATCTTTTAACACCCTTTTCCCTCTTTTCTCTCTCTGCCCTCTATGCTTTCAGAGTTTAACTTATGCAGATGATCAAACAACCTATTCATAAGGTTCAATATTTTTCTTCTGTTTCTTTTGTTTCAGTGACTTTATTCTTACATTTGATTGTTGATATATATGTTGGTAATTGTACTGGTTAGTTTTGTGTCAACTTGACACAGCTGGAGTTATCACAGAGAAAGGAGTTTCAGTTGAGGAAATGCCTCCATGAGATCCAACTGTAAGGCATTTTCTCAATTAGTGATCAAGGAGGAAAGGCCCCTTGCGGGTGGGACCATCTCTGGGCTGGTTATCTTGGTTCTATAAGAGAGCATACTGAGCAAGCCAGGGGAAGCAAGCCAGTAAAGAACATCCCTCCATGGCCTCTGCATCAGCTCCTGCTTCCTGACCTGCTCTAGTTCCAGTCCTGACTTCCTTGGTGATGAACAGCAGTATGGAAGTGTAAGCCCAATAACCCTTTCCTCCCCAACTTGCTTCTTGGTCATGATGTTTGTGCAGGAATAGAAACCCTGACTAAGACAGTAATATGGTTTATTTTGTGTATAATGCATGGAGGAGGGTCTTAAGGTAATTTTTTGTGAGTAGATACTCAGTTGTTCCTACACTATTTGTTGAAAAGATCACTCTTTCTTTCTGTGAATTACTATGGAGCACATTTTAAAATTAACTTTTCATATATATTAGGACTTATTACTTCATATTCCATTCCATTTCTCTATCTTTGCATGCTTAAGTCTGTGTAGTAAAACTCATAGCTTTGCAGTGATTTTGAAAATCTTAAAAAGTGAGTCCAACATTTTCTTCTTTGTAAAAGCTTTATTTGTTCCTTGAGTTTACATAAAAATATTATAATAATTTAGACAACTATTGAAAAGTGTCAACTGCAATTTTAACAGTGAGCATGTCAATTCCATACACCAATTTGAATGATGATGATGATAATAATGATGATGTTTGTAGTAATAACACTGATAATTTTTTGATATATGATTAAGTAACATCTTTCCATGTGTTTCTATTTATTTAGATCTTCCTTCACTGTCTTTGATAATGTTTGTAACTTTGATGAAATCTTGTACTTTTGTTAAATTTATACATAAGCATTTTATTTTAATTATACCGTATAATTCATATCTCTTAATCCTTTTCTATAAAGCCTGATGTAATTTATGTCTCAAAGGCTTACAACTGAATGTGTTCACCCTTTCTTTTCTTTTTTTCCCTTTTTTTAAAATTAGGTACTTTCTTCATTCACATCTCCAGTGCTATCCCAAAAGTCCCCCACATCCTCCCCCCACAACTCCCCCACCCACCCACTCCCACTTCCCCACCCTGGCATTCCACTGCACTGAGGCATATAAAGTCTGCACGACCAATGGGCCTCTCTTTTCACTGATGGCTGACCAGGCCATCCTCTGATACATATGCAGCTAGAGACACGAAGCTCGGAGGGGTGGGGTGGGGGGCACTGGTTAGTTCATATTGTTGTTCTACCCATAGGGTTGCAGTTCCCCTCAGCTCCTTGGGTACTTCCTCTAGCTCCTCCATTGGGGACCCTGTGATCCATCCGATAGCTGACTGTGAGCATCCACTTCTGTGTTTGCCAGGCCCCAGCATAGTTTCACAGGAGACAGCTATCTCAGGGTCCTTTCAGCAAAATCCTGCTAGTGTATGCAATGGTGTCAGCGTTTGGAGGCTTATTATGGGATGGATCCCCAGATATGGCAGTCTCTACACCGTTCACCCCTTCGTCTCTGCTGCAAACTTCATTTCTGCAACTCCCTCCATGGACATTCCGCTCCCAATTCTAAGAAGGGGCAAAGCATCCACACCCTGGTCTTCGTTCCTCCTGAGTCTCATGTGCTTCACAAATTGTATCCGATATCTTGGGTATTCTAAGTTTCTGGGCTAATATCCACTTATCAGTGAGTACATATCATTTGAGTTCTTTTGTGATTGGGTTACCTCACTCAGGATGATGCCCGCCAGGTCCATCTGTTTGCCTAGGAATTTCATAAATTCATTCTTTTTAATAGCTGAGTAGTACTCCATTGTGTAAATGTACCACATTTTCTGTATCCATTCCTCTGTTGAGGGGCATCTGGGTTCTTTCCAGCTTCTGGCTATTATAAATAAGGCTACTATCAACATAGTGGAGCATGTGTCCTACTTACCAGTTGGAACATCTTCTGGATATATACCCAGGAGAGGTATTGTGGGATCCTCCGGTAGTACTATGTCCAATTTTCTGAGGAGCCTCCAGACTGATTTCCAGAGTGGTTGTACAAGCTTGCAATCCCACCAACAATGGAGGAGTGTTCCTCTTTCTCCACATCCTTGCCAGCATCTGCTGTCACATGAATTTTTGATCTTAACCAGTCTGACTGGTGTGAGGTGGAATCTCAGGGTTGTTTTGATTTGCATTTCCCTGATGGTTAAGGATGCTGAGCATTTTTTCAGGTGCTTCTCAGCCATTCGGTATTCCTCAGGTGAGAATTCTTTGTTTAGCTCTGAGCCCCATTTTTTAATGGGGTTATTTGATTTTCTGGAGTCCACCCTCTTGATTTCTTTATATATATTGGATATTAGTCCCCTATCTGATTTAGGATAGGTAAAGATCCTTTCCTAATCTGTTGGTGGCCTTTTTGTCTTATTGACGGTGTCTTTTGCCTTACAGAAGCTTTGCAGTTTTATGAGGTCCCATTTGTCTATTCTCGATCTTACAGCACAAGCCATTGCTGTTCTATTCAGGAATTTTTCCCCTGTGCCCATATCTTTGAGGCTATTCCCCACTTTTTCCTCTATAAGTTTCAGTGTTTCTCGTTTTATGTGGAGTTCCTTGATCCACTTAGATTTGACCTTAGTACAAGGAGATAGGAATGGATCAATTCGCATTCTTCTACATGTTAACCGCCAGTTGTGCCAGCACCATTTGTTGAAAATGCTGTCTTTTTTTTTTTCCCAGTGGATAGTTTTAGCTCCCTTCTTTCTGAACTCTGACTGGCTAGTTCAACTTAGTTATTCTCTCTCCAATGCCTCTTCACACTGACTGATTCAATTTGGCTTCTCTTAGCTTCTGATTGAATGGCTCTGCTTGGCATCAAACTAACTCTGACAATTTGTTCTAATCTTCTGTATCCTCCTTATTTTCTGCCTCTGAACAAACAACTTACTACACTGCACTGCACTCATTTATCTGGACTGCACTGAAATGGCTGAACTGAATTACCCCAAACTGCCCTGACTGAACTTAACTAAATGTCCTCACTGGCCTGCCAGTCACACTCACTTTCAAAACATTGCTGGGGAACTAATTTTACCTTAAAGGTGTGTACTAAGGATATGTCTGCCTGCATTCCAACTGGATCATCCATACCTAGGTCTTTAGATATGATCTCTTGCCAGAGCAGTCATGAGGCTGGAATAAAATTCCCTTATAATTTTCAGAATGTTTAGTTCATTATTGACAGACCTATGCATATTTATATTATAATCTACAGTTTGGTGGACCCTGACACTATTCTAGGAACTGTCTTCGTTGTTGTTTTGTTTTTATTCCTCCTACTTAGTATTTCTATTGATCCTGATTTTCTATGAAACTCTTGTTTGACTCATATCATGCCTGTTTGTATTCAATTCAATTCAATTCTTAGGCTGTTGCTAAATATTTTATGCATTCTGCCACTTTTATCATACAGAATACCAAATTGTGGATACACATATCTTGAATTAATAACAGCAGTTCATATACTATGTCATCAAGCTCCTTGTTATGTGGAATTTTCTTTTTCTTTTGTTTTTACCTTGACATGGACAACAGTGCTTACAATTACCATTATAATCGTATCCTATCCTTGACTTGTGCATCAATTCTTAACTTTCTCCTATAAAAGGATTTCCATGATCCCTAGATTCCATAAACGACACATGACAACTGCTGTAGCATAACACTGGGACAAGGGAAAAGAAAACCCTGATTCCCTACTGTGACAGAAGTCATAAAAGGGCAAATAGAAATAAACAATGTACACTTTTAAAAATACAACTTGGCTAGGTACCAGTTATATATTTTATTTTATTATATTTTATTTCTATCATGGGCAAGCATATATCTGAGTTGGGGTATGCATGCCATGGAGCATGAGTGGAAGCCACAGTACATCTTGAGTATTCAGTCCTTTCCCTTCACCATGTAGGTCCTGGGTATCAAATTCAGGTCTTCTCATTTGACAAGAAACATCTTAACCGTTGAACCATTCCACTGACCCAGAAGTCATTTATTTTGAATCCTCTCAAAATAGAGAGATAATAAAGGCATTATGATGAATCTTCTTTGGCAGTTTGATTGAAATAAGAAACACTTAGGGTATTAATGAGACAGGCGTGCCTCTGGGTCTTTACAACAAGACTTACCAGAACAGAGAAGAGTCACTCCAAATGTGCAAATATATTTTAGTGAGAAAAATGGCACTACCATCTTTAAAGAAATAAAATGCAATCTTCTTTCCAAAAGGGATATTTATTCATATATCAAATATCCTCATATTGTCTAACACTGCAGACTGGATCTGGGGCCTCAAAACTTTAAAAACATTCTTACTCCTTTCTGTGACCCAGTTGTAATTGGCACTGTCTAGATACCTGAAGTCTCCACAGAAGCACTAATATGGGCTCTGGTAGAAATAAAGAGGGTGCACTTTTGGGTTCCTACCTACTTAAGAGATAGGAAAGATTGAATTTGCAACAGTTCATCCATCAACTATGGCTTTTTTCATCAATGGAACTAGCTTATGATAGCCCATGATGAAGGCATCTATAATTGCTTATTCCTCTTCTTTTTATCTATTCTCAAATGTTATTCAGGTGTAAGAGATCATATTCTGTACTATTAATCTGACATTTTTATTTGTATATTTGTAGTCAAGCAGCCTCAGGCTATGTAACGAAAATTATTTAATATGTTGCTGAACAATTTTATTTATCTGTAGAAAATACAATCTCTCTAAAAAGAGGATATTAACTTCATGAAGCAACTTTGTCTTTGTTTAGAAGCTTCCCATTTTCACTTTGTGACTATAAACAAGATCAACAATTATTACACAGCAAATCAGGACTTCCAATAGCCATCGATGTCCAGTTGAATCTCTTGGGAATTTTCCTTCCAAAACTATCATGCTTCAGTGGCAAGACAACTCAATGGATAAAGAGATGTGTTATCATGCTTGATTGGGTCATGGTAGCTGCATACCCAAGTTATAGTACAGAGAATTTAGTAAGAAAATTTAATCTAAAATATTTTTGTGCAAGTATATAACTTACCAAAAGCAGTAGAAGGATAGCAAATAGTACTAAGATCTGTGCAAACAACTGCACTTACTCTCTCCCGCTTGCTTGCTTGCTTGCTTGCTTTCTTTCTTTCTTTCTTTCTTTCTTTCTTTCTTTCTTTCTTTCTTTCTTTCTCTCTCTCTTTCTCTTCCTCTCCCTTTCATATTCACAGCCCATAGAAGTGCACTCTAGAGAGTTCGACCAATGAATTTCTAGAGATACTTTCAGGAGATAGTTCAACTTTTCATGTCTCTCTCTCTTTTTTTTTTTCCTTTCTAAGAGTAAATAAAATCATTTTTATTTTTACTTTCCTTCTCTCCAAAGCAAGAATAGCTTTGCTCCCCTAACAATCTAGAAAACTCACCAGCTCCTCTGTATGTCTTTAATTTAGGTAGAGTGCAGGACCACAGTCCCTTTTGTGTATGGTAGAGGTTGACATAACAGTCAACAACACAGAACAGAGGCACAAGTTCCAGATATGATGCAGAACTTCTGAGTTCATACTTCTTTCAAACTTTGGCACCTGAGTAATAAGTATGAAGCAACGGATACATTTTACCTGAAAATCTGTTCTATAAGAACAAAAGACAAGCTAGGTAAATGGTCAGGTAAACTAATAATTGCAGAATCTGCATTGTGAGTAATTTGTATGGAAGAATTACAGGTTTTCATAATGGCTGCTTTAATTCCCTTGTAAAATGTGTAGGTAAATAGTAGTTTCCCTGTGGGATTCATCACCAACTCTTATACCATTCCTCCACACTATCCTTATTCGGCTGTTGATTTGGACACTACCCAGGATTTGCTAGCCAGGACATCCCTGAACCATGTAAATGTCCAACTGTATATATAGTGAAATTGTTGCTCCCTTTCACAATCCCTGAGCCATTCCAAGAAAAATGCAGCAAGACCTACTTGAAAGTCCAGCTAGGAGATTAAAGAGGCACAATGTCTCAAATCCTTGTGTGGTTACTGAGGGCCCTAAGCATCACTCTGAGAAGAGTAACAATAGAAACAGACACTACACATCAAGTGCATGATTCAAAGCCTGTGCAGATTAGTCAATCAGACCATCATCAAGATGAAATGGCTTGAGAGTGCAGGCAAAGCCTAACCAAAAGACTGACAGGAGTATCTCCTCAATGGAACCCCACAGAGGAAGCTGGCAGTGACAAAGATAATCTGTTTCTGTACTCAGAATTGAAGGGCATCCCAATCAGCATGTACCATGAACCATCTATGCAAATCTGCCCTGTAATCTGGTAAAGACAAGCATGTAAACTATTAACTGATCATCACCTTTCTTAAGTGGTACCATCACCCAGTGACTAATACACTATTCACTATATAGCAGTGTATTTTTTCAAAGAAGGGTCTGACAACATTAATCATGCTCTTAATAAAGTGCCATGATTGATGTGGTCCCTAGAGAATTACTAATGTGGACATTGCTGTTTACCCTTCTTGATGTCTCATAGATTGAACATTTTAACAACACTAGCTAATAATCAGATCCTCATGTAGAGAGTAACTACCACCAGCAAAAGAAGAAAGTCAAAGCCAACTAAGCTCACCATCAGATTTATCCTGTTCTAAGGGAATTTAATTCAGTTTCTCATAAGTGTACTTATGGTGAAAGGGGAGGCTAAGTTGAAGTTGGGAATCAGCTTGTCATGCTGGCTCCTGTACTCTATCATTTCCCCTGGTTCATTATGTGAGCATAAGCTTCCTCCTCTTCAGCACACCATTTCCAGCCTTGCAGATTGCGGCTAGACAAGTCTTCATTATATCCAAGATAAAAGTATAGGCAAAACATATCTCAGACACAGTGGATAGTGATGTCTGAGATTTGTATTTATACTAAGTTCTTCCTCGCAGAGGTGGAGGGAGGCAAGATGTTCTTAACTTACCACTTTCAATCCTGCATGGAACCACATACTGGGAGCACCACGTATCAGGACATACACAATGGGAGAACTTTCAGACAATGTGTAGGGAAGAAGCTTTTTTTAAAGCTTCAGCTTTTTATAAGACAGTCTCTCCTTTCTACTTCATCTTGTGTCTAGTGTCTTCCTCTTCCCTTTTCTCAGAGCATCTGTATATTTAGACCAGCATACTCCAGTGTGAAGGTATGCTTGCAATGACTGCAGTCCAGATAATAACTGCTAGTTGTGGATTATTCAATTATGACTTTTCTTATTTCTCTATGGATTACTTAGGATTCTTCTTGGCCTCTCTTTGGTTCTTTGTGCAATCATTGCAGGCAAGAGGGCAAAATGGCAATGCATTAAAAGGTGTTACTAAGGTGATGGTCTTTTATGTCTCTCCTTTGTCTTTATGTTGTTTTTATGTTTTATTATACTTTTATTTATCTCAGAAATCTGTGGAGGCAAGCTTGAGATGCCTTAGTGTGTATGTGAAGCTCAGAGGGCAACCTGTAAGAGCTAGTTGGTTGTTGTTTATTTTGTTTTGCTTTGTTTTGTTTTTCTTCCACCACATAGAATCCAAGGCTTTAACTCGGGTCATTACGCTCGGCAACAGTTGACTTTACTCACTGAATCATCTCATTGGCCCCAAACACAGATTTTTAATCAGTCTCCAATGGCCTAAGAATACTCCTTGATTCTCTGAATAGAAAATAAAAATGTCCCAGAGAGGTTAATGATACCGTGGATTGCCAGTGGTGGGATACTTAGTGGCTAAACCAATGTCTATATGCTGAAGTGGGGACCTGGAGGAGGAAGGGGTAGAAGCAGCAGTGAATTTATATGTCTTTAATCGACATTTTACTCTGGTGAAAACCTGCATTCTTCAGAACCTTTTCTCTGAGTCCACAACCCAGTACAATGCAAGGGGTGAGTGATTGATATTCCTATCATGCTAGTTTAGCTTATTTTAATACAGTCCACATTATTTTTACTGCTAACAATTATTACTGCTGATAGATTCTAAATTGTGTTTCTAAATTCCCATTGTTGATTTAAGAGAGAACAAATGGCATTATACCTAGTTTCCAGGATGTGCGCAGTGCCTCCAGCATGTGTGGCTCAAACCTAATTTGTACATTTGCGGGAGGCTAAAGCCAAGGCTCTCTTCAGGCCCTTGACCTAAACAAGATTTCAGAGAGGAGAGTCTCACTTGTGCAATTCAGCAGGCAACCTTTGTGCTATTACAGCTTTAATTTTTTTTTTTAAAGCTTCAGCTTTTTATAAGACAGTCTCTCCTTTCTACTTCATCTTGTGTCTAGTGGCTTCCTCTTCCCTTTTCTCAGAGCATGTGTATATTTAGACCAGCATACTCCAGTGTGAAGGTATGCTTGCAATGACTGCAGTCCAGATAATAACTGCTAGTTGTGGATTATTCAATTATGACTTTTCTTATTTCTCTATGGATTACTTAGGATTCTTCTTGGCCGCTCTTTGGTTCTTTGTGCAATCATTGCAGGCAAGAGGGCAAAATGGCAATGCATTAAAATTTTTTTAATAAAAATAGAAATGAAAGACAATCCCTATAGCTTCATTTCCAAAAGAGGGTAGGGAGTGAACTTTTAATAGCCAAGGAAAGCTCAATGGTCAGGAAACTAATGACTTCATGGTAATACTAGGTAAAGCTACTGCACAGACCCTCAGAAAATACCACAAAAGCTTCTGTGCCAGGAGGAACTCCCAGGAAAGGGAAAGGACACTATTATTCCCCAAACTTATGTATTTTACAATGTTTAATGCTACCTTAGTGGGTTGTTTTTTTTTTTTTTTTTCATAATTCTGGTAGTCAACAAGAAAGAAAAAAATGACACTAGGAAAATACAGTTCTGACAAATTAGAGAGTGTGTTTTAAAGTTAGCAATGTTCATGTTTTTATTCCATATGAATCCTATTCCCACTGTGCAATCTGGGAATGATGGCCATCCTGCCATCTTGCGAGGCTGACACTGTGGGCAAGTAGAACTGTCTTTCTATCACCACACTCTTCCCACACTCATTCACTCACTAGCATTCAGTCTCATGGCTACTGCTTGCTTGTGTGTTTCCTCAGATGCTTTATATTGCAGACTGCAGAATCCTCAGGTACAACAGAGAAGAGGAGAGGGGTCACTGTGGCCAGTACAGGCAGGAAAATGAGCTTAAGACAGCATGGAAAGTCAGGGTTGGTGATGACTGAATCAAGCTGAGAAAAGCTAGTAATGACTAGAATGCTAAATAAATATTTATAAGTATGCACTCTTCTGCACTGACCAAATGATCAACTGTGACAATAAAACCAAGAGGGAAAAACAGCATCCTTCATTAGGAGAAAATAAGAAGCTGTGATAATGTTAATTGGTATTAAATGGAATATAGGTCATCGCTATGATGAGATTTCTACATACAACTGAGTCTTGTCTGATCAAGAAAGGTAAAATCTCAGTTGGCTGCAAGCTGTTTGAACTGTGCCTTGAATGAGCATCTTTTAAAGAGTCTGACATAGAAGCTAAGACTTTTACAATGTTGAATTAAATAGACTTCTAAAAAGGAGGTATTTTACAGGTAATGAGAAAATATAAAAGGAGCTCAATACATATACTTTTTTTCTTTTGACCAAGTCTTGCTAAGCTGCACTTAAGCTCACTATATTTTCATTCTGGCCTCAGGCTTGCAAGTCTCCTGCCTCAGCCTTCCAAGTGCCAGGGTGACAGATTCACTTTACATGCAGAGCTGTGAAGCCACCAAACTTGCTTTATGCAAAGCAATAGGGAAGAGGACAGGATGAGCAGATCTAAAGTTTAAAATGCTGTTGCTTAAATAACTGAATTTTTCTACCCAAAATCCCATATATTCAAAAGTTTTATGTTACCACTTTTGTGGCCCCTCTCCTTAATGAAATAGTTCATACTTAAGTCTAGTTTCTCTATCACTGAAATGAAAATCAATGAACCAGGCTTATTTGTTCTTTTGCATATAGTGGTTTTTAAAATACATGAAAGCAAATGAGATGGTGTGTACATGCCAAGAATTAATTAACACTGGCCTCTGCAGTGTTTCCCCGAATGAACTGTGGACAGCTGTGAGTTACAGCTCCACGGAAGTGGCAGGAAAGAAGGGACATGGTGAGAAGGGGCAGGACACCCTCTGGGCACATTGGCACTCTTCAATTATTTATGTGGTTTAACCCTACTAGGGGAAAACTCTGTCTTACAGAGAATTCTCTCTAGTTCTCTGCAAGCTAAAGCGTACAGAAAATAATCTGGAAGATGAGAAAGGAAGTTTGTGCTTAAGGGAGCACCTCTGACCTTCCCATAGACCCATGGTATTAAAACAGGGAGTTTGCTTAGCTAATAATAACTGTGTTCAGGACTTGTCATCTACAAAGAACTTTAATTAATCCTCATAATACCCTGGTGGGCTGCAGAAGGTAAGTGTTATTATGTGCATTTCATATGAGGCAAAATTCAGGCAGAAAGAAACATAGAGAGGAAATCGCTTACCTGGGACAGCAAATACAAAGTTAAATTTAGCTCCGAGGAAAATACCTTTTAAGACCACATGCCTCGCTCTAGAGAAGTCCTTCTTAGTAATGGATCTGGGCCAGAACATGTGGGGCCGTTGTTAAGAGATACAGAAGGCACAGGTGGAAAACACAGCCAGACTAAAATATCTTACTGGATACATATGGAATAGGGAGAAGATGAAGAAACAAAAGCAGAAGAAATTCAGCTGGGACAGGGAGTTTCATTTCAATGACAGGGACAAAGTGATAGCCCCCTCCCTGTGTTGTTTTGAGAAGGCAAATACTTCTTTCTGAAGCAGTCAGATCTTAAAGTAAAACAAAGCAATAAAATACAACCCTATCCTGCCCTCAAGATTTCTCTGTGTATGTTTACAGGGATGGAAGAGGAAATCCATGTACTGAGTTTTGGATAGACAGGTGGTTGGCTGGCTGGAGGGATGGATGGATGGATGGATGGATGGATGGATGGATGGACGGACAGACAGATGGATGATTAGCAGATAGGTGGAGCCTGGATGCATAGATGAATGGGTATTTTCTTGATTTTTCTTCTAAGCCACTGCTTTCCTCTAGTGTCCACTTATTATTGTTAGCCTCTATAATTTCAGTGAAAGACATTCAAAATTCATTGAGCACCTGTCCTGTTCTCTTGAGTTTGTTTTCTCTTAGAAGAAACTAGTTCATCTTAGTGTTATGGGGGTTATTACCCAACCTACTTCAGCAGTCTTATTATCAGAGCTTTGAGAGACTTAAAGAACATTGAGCCATGTCTTCTTCTATAGCGGAGGATACAGAAGACTCATGAGTTATATTGTTATTCAAAGTTACAGCAGGACTAAACTCTAAGGAATTTTCTTTCTCTGACTGTTCCTATTGGAGGGCATTCTTGTGGCTACATGCATAATTACCACACTAATAGTCTGTACAAGGAAAATCTCTGAAGATTTTACATAAGAAGGTGACTCTAAGGAGAAGAGAAATAGACTCGTGGCTGAGACTTATCCCTTATTTTGAATTTATTGGTTCCAGTTTCAAAGTGTCCAGCAACTAAAGCTAAATTTTATTTTCTACATGTGTAAAGCCATCCAGAAAGAAAAGATAATGAAGGTATATTTTTTTCCTTTCATCTTCAGGTTTTCAGATTTCGCTAAAGCAATAAATTTAACAGATTCTGTACTGCAAGATGAGAAAGAAAGTTGAATTATGGGTATATTTCCTTTGTGATTTCTCTGAAATAGAATAAACCATGTTAGGAGAATCTCTCAAGATCATCCTACCCTTTCTATAGTTCTAAAAATAGTATATTAAAAAGGTAAAGGGATAATATCAGAAGATCAATCCTCCACTAAGGATAAGATTGGGACCTGAAATGGGACAGGGGACCTATCCAATGGCTCAGGGCACTGAGATAACTTGTCCCAAGCTCCTTTGACGTGATTTGATATGAGCTGTGTAAGCTAAAGCAAGAGGCAAAAACTATAGAAATTTTATATTTCGACAGATCTGAGTTCCAGGGGAAAATGAAACCTTCTTATTTCTCAGGAGTCCTAGGAAGAATGGCAACAGACACCAAAGGAAGAGCTTGAAGACTGAAGGTACTGTGAGAAGCGGAGTGAAGAAGAGCTGAGATATACAGGGTAAGATGTGCCTACGTCTGAGTGAGTAGGGCAGTTTGCTGGGAGAATAGCGTTAGTCTGACTTGCTGATTGTTTTATACCCATATCTGTGTTTTAGAATGAGATATCAGTCCCTGGCTCTATTAATGAGCATATGATGTATAAATGTCATTCCTTGGCTTCCCAGTCCTCACATAAACTATTAACCAGCAAAATCACATCATGTCTCAGGAGCATTGATACAAGTGGACTTCAGAAGTGGCCCTTGGAGAGTGTAAGTCAACTGATCACTTGTGTGCCATTATGTAGCAAGTACATGCAGATAAGGAGACAATTCCTGCCTAAGTAATTGCCATAAGACTCCCTTCTCCCCTCTACCAGTACTCATCGCGAATGCTCAGTATACTTTGCCTGTTAGATTAGACCAGTGAAAGGAAGATTCAGTTGACAGCTTTGATAATTCCCCAGAAATATATCCTTCCCTAGAATCTAGACTCACTATCACATGAAGAAATATCTCTTTAGAAAAACTGTAGATTTCTAAGATAAAATATGCATGTTCAGCTTCCCCAAATCAACACTCCTTTTGGCAAAAAATAATTAAAATGAATTATAATTTGTGGGGAAGTCCATAGGGTTGGACTGAATCAAAGAAAGGTACATTTCTCAGAGTGCTTAACTTCCTGTCCATATTTCCTATCCTGGGATGCTTCATTTTGGAAGGATATAGTATTAATTCTTCTTGTGTTGTTTACTGAGCTAGAAAAGCCATTTTTTAACAGCCAATGTCACATCTTGTCCACTTTCACACTATTTGAGCCAGCTCCACTTATCTTTCAAAGTGCTATCTGGCTCTTTTTAATGTCTCTAAGTGATTTAATGACTCCCTTTTATGTCTTCCCACAATGCTTTGTTGACATAAGTACCATCCATGCCAATTAAGTAAATCAACGTGTTGATGAGTGATGATCTGTTCTACTTAAGTAGTAACAAGTTTGGAATCACAAGAACCTTCTTTTAAATCCTAACTTCGCCCCCAGGACTGTCTTGTCCCAAGTGTGCACTTCACCCCTCAAAGCCAATGCTTCCCATCTGTACAATGGGAATAACACAACTCTTTGCAGAGTGGTTGTGAGATTTAGGTATCATGCATTCAATACACTGAGCACTGTGCACTTAAAGAGGGACTCAATAAATGTTGGCTATTATTAGCTGACTGTATTACAGTTAATTGTGCATGCAATTTTATCTTATAGGCAATGAGGAACCATTAAAGCTTATTAAGCAGGGAAGTGCCATTAGAAAGGTGGTTTAGAATTCAAACTAGGGAAAGAAGAAGGAAATGAAGACCTGATTGGTGTTCTAGATGAGAAATAAGGAAGATTAAAAAAATCATCCGCTTGGTTGTAATTACCTCTGCAAGCTGAGCAGAGGTTAAGTGGAAATGCCCTGGGATGGGCAGGGAAAGTTGCTAGAATGTGTGCCATTTCATCTGCTACTGGCCAACCCCACTGATGGTCCTTACATGCTAAGCATTTAATTCGCCTCCCTGCATCTGACCACAAGCCTCAATATCATCATCACCTTACTTGAGCTGAAGTCCTAGTCTCTCTCAAGAAAGCAGCAAAGCCATACCTCAAGTCTAGAATTTGCTCTAATCTTTTTTTTTCTTTGTACTACAAGAAAAATAAAACACAAAATTTTGAGGATGTGTTTTGGTGATAGTTGTATGTTATAGTTCTTTTGGTCAAGTTGCTTATTGTTATTATTATTATTTATTAGTGTTCAACCACATCTGCAACTTCTTGGAGTACCTTAAGCTTTATGTAGACTAACCTGGAGTTGTATTCATAGTTCATGTGCCTGTGCTTCCCAAGTGCTAGGATGAAAGGTGTGGGCTGTCATTCCCTCCATGTCATTCTTTTTAAAGGGAAGTGGAGAATACATTTGAATAGGTGCAGTGATTGGGGCGTTGTCTACTACCCCTCAGTAGTAAAGAGGACCACTAGATATTTCAGATGAGAGATTTGCGTTAAATGTGATTGGAGATGCCTAATGTGTTAAAGAGTAGGGAAAAGCTTCATTCCTCAGCAATGGAAGGTGTGCATAAGTGAGGTTACTGTGTCATTCTGAGGGACCACTGACAACTCTGCTCTCTTATGTGAGCTAAGAATAGGAGCTAAATCTTCATGGCAGAGGAAACCTCTCCTCCTCTTCTCTAATCCTCCCTTAGACTCTGATAATCCAGAAAGCTATCAGCAGGATTTGTTGGGGTTCACCACTGATAATCTGCTGACATCACTTAAATAAAACCCATATGCCCGACTAGACTCCATTACTTTGACTCCACCATCTCAGTGACCTTTGTTAAAAAATGGGATGTGGATCACAGGGAGTTGAAGTAACCCAATAATTCAAGCATCTTAACCATTTTAGGAGAGTGAAATCTATTCAACCTCCTATGTAATAGCTGCAGAATCTGTCTGAGAGAGAAAGAAATTGGTTTTAACTTACACCACTTGGGCTTTAGAGAGAACTAAAAACACAAAAGGAGAAGACAAAATTGTTGAGCATCTCTCCCATGTACCTTTTGTGCCTCCAGTCTCAGAGAATCCTGGCATGGAATGAATCTAATCTCATTCATCACAACCTCGTGATAAATAGAGGGAAGAAGAAAGGCATTATAGGACTATAAACTTAGAGATAGAAGCTGGAAATAAAAGTCCAGCAAAAGATTATAAAGTTAACTGTCCTGATGTTGAGCACAGAAGAGTTACAGGGAGTGGGCCTGTCCTGAATAAGACCAGTATGTGCATAGTGTTGACAGAGTCCTTAGAGACAATTTTTTTTTAGTCCTAGAGGCAGCCTGCTGTGCTTCTGTAGCTGAGAAAAGGCTACAAGGAACTCAGCAGAGAGTCTTGGATTAAATCTACTTCTAGTTGCCACCTGTAAAAGCCAACCAGACCCCCAGAACTCCCAGGGGCAAAACCACTAACCAGAGTACACATTGAGGAACCCATGGCTCCAGCTGCATATGTAGCAGAGGATGCCCTTATCTGACATCAATGGGAGGAGGAGACCTTGGTCCTATGAAGTCTCCATGCCCAGTGTAGGGGAATGCTAGAGCGGTGAGGTGGGGCTGAGTGGGTGGGTGGGGGAGCACCCTAATTGAAGCAGGGGGAGGGAGGATGGGATAGGGGGGTTGCAGAGGAGAAACTGGAAAAGGGGATAACATTTGAAATGTAAATAAATAAAATATCAAAAAAAAAAAAAAAGACTACAAGGTAGATTGAAAGATGGTTGTCAGAACCTGCCAAATCTAAGCCAAACTCCATGATGTCCCTTATAGTGCTGTGACTGCTTCTTAATCTCCAGGTGTGGGCTTCAGTGTCACTTTGATATCTGGTTCCAATCCTGCCCTTGCTTAGAGTAGGTGAAAGATATAGGACACATAGATAGCAGCATGAGATAGTTAACGGTAGTTCACTGGAAACATTTGCTCCTAGAAGTCTCATCCTAGATCATCCATTCACGATACAACATCATATGTAATATGTACTGATATATAATGGTAATATGTCTTTGTTCAAACATTAGAATATAATTGACATATTATACTCATAAGTAGAAATTTTGGATATCATTCTTACTTCACACACACAAACACTGAAGTAGAAGTTTATATCTTATGGGAGCTGAAGAGAAAAGATTTACCTGTTTTAAACTCAGCTATATTCAACTATGGCTTCCAAAGTTAACAGCTGGGCAATATCAATCCACCACACTGCCTTCCTCTCCCCTCCTTTCTCCATATCTTCCTTCTCTGTCTTTTCCCTCTTCCTGTCTTTGTGTCTCTCCCCCTCCATATCTTTCTTCCTATCCCTTTCACCTATGTGTAGAAATATGAAGGAAACTTCACCATATGATTTTGTGATAACCCTTTTCCTAAGACAGAAAGTGATATTTCCAGTGAGATTTCAAATCCCTGAAGTTTTCAATTATGCATATTAAAATAATTATTAAAACTAATACTATGTATAGAACATAATTTTTGCTAAGTACTCTGCAAACTCTAGCTCCCAGATTAAAGAATCAATTAGCAAATATTAATTACAAAATTTCAAAATGGAAAAGTCATTAAATTGGCTCAGTTTGAAGGGAAAAGCCCACTCTCCTTGGAGTCTCTCTCCCTGACAGAGATCATCTTTGGGTTTTGTAATTTTATTACCTGAAAAAGGATAGAGGCTTTGACAACTCCAAGTGTTAGGCTCAGACCCTGCTGGAGCATTAACAATTGCCCACATTAAGGACCTGCTACATATTCATAGCCTTGCAGAGCTCAGATAAAAATATGGCTTTTTGAAATTTTGATTTGTGATCATTTCTGAATCCATATGTACTCATTAAATGCCATTTGAATAAATTTTTAATAATGAGCAAGAATTTGACAAATGACCTGCCTGTGCTGAACAAAGAGATTCAACGCAGCAGATCTCATAAGAGGAGAAAATACCTGGAGAGTGTTAAAATCCCATTTGTTAAAGTATATTGTATTAGGTTCAAACTGTCCATTTAAAGACTGCTTGCTTATAATAATTATTGTCAAGATGCAATAGAGTCCTATGTCAGTAGCCAAAGAAAAATTTACTCCATATCTGCAAAACAAATAGGCTTGATGATAGCTTTGTGTGCACACAACCCTGACAGTACTTTCGCAGGGAGAAAAAAAACATTCTTACTGCCATGTTGTTTTGTCAAAGAACAAGCCTTCACTGTTTGTGTGTATGTGTGTGTGTTTCCTTTTTTAATTTAACATCTCTTTATTCTCTAAGAACTGAAATCAGTAGATAAGGCTCCTAATGATCATCATGTAATTTTTAGAAAACAAACAAAGCCACCTTTGGTTCATATGATCAAGAATTAAAGTAAAAGAAAGCCAATAGTAAGGTTTGCTATTGCTGTTTTGGGCTGGTGTGTGTGTGTGAGGGTGTGTGTGTGTGTGTGTCTGTGTGTGTCTGTGTGTGTGTCTGTGTCTGTGTGTCTGTGTGTGTGTCTGTGCACTGTCACAGAAGCTCCTTAAGTCAAAGGTGGCCAAACAACTGATTTTATTTAATTAAGGTCCCATCTTTTGGTGGATCCATTTGTTCCTTGCTGATTTCATTGCTGGTGGTCATTATTCATTGTTTGATCACTGGGAAACCAGAGGCAACTGTTCCTCTGCTTCCATTAGCAAATGCAATATTATTCATCTCTGGCCTCCCGACTGATAGTTACCAAGAGAATGCAAAGCCTGTCTTCTTTACAATGTTCAGTTTATAATGTAATTAAGAAGGTACATTTGCAAAATAAATAATATTAAAGTGTGGTCCAAATCTGAGGATAAATGGCTTTTTTATTACGCAGTGTTTGAATTATCAGCAATGGTGCTAAGCTCCATTAGGGTGGCTAACTGAGAGTTATCTTTATAGATTACTGTGTTTCCTACAATTTTGTCTTTGGGGAAACAGAAGAAAACCACACAGATCCCAGTTATTCGAAGTTCATTTTTGGTAAATAGCAGATGTAATTCCAAAATAATTGAAAACTGGTAAAATACAGAAAGTAATGTGGTAAATATGAATATAAAGAAATAGGATCTTAGACTTGGGTAGATACACAAGGCTCCTTACATTATAGGATAAAAATTCAGAATACATAATGCTATGTGGCCTTCTCAAAGTCACACAAAAATGAATACAGGCATTTTTAATGTTTTCTCTCTGCTTTATACCTGAAGACCCTTTCTTTATTTCACTAAACCCTAAACTGGATACCTAGCTGCTTCACTACACCTCTCTCTCTCTCTCTCTCTCTCTCTCTCTCTCTCTCTCTCTCTCTCTCTCTCTCTCTCTCTCTCTCATTTGTTTCTACAGGTCAACTGTCAAATACAAAAGAAATGAAATTACAGCTGGCATAAGGATTTGGTCCTTAGCACTCAAAAATGTGAAGCAAGTCTCTAAACACTGGCCAAACTGTGACTGATTTCTAATGACCCTTACTGGTAATATCTGTACAAGCAAAATATAGTCTCTTATTTCTTTTGAGATTATGAATTGATGATAGATACTCATGTTGTACTTGTGTGTGTGTGTGTGTGTGTGTGTGTGTGTATGCGTGTGTGGATGTGTGCACATGTGCACATGTTCATACTCTGGTATATGAAGGGGGTCAGAGAACAACTTTCAGGAGTTCGCCTCTTCTAGCTTAAGGGTTCCAGTAATGTCATCCAGGCACTTAGTTTTGTTAACAAGTGCCTTTACCTGCTGAGGCAACTCATTTTCCTTCCCGTAGAGATTTTCATTAGTTTCCTAGTAGTGTGGATACAGGGCTACATGGAAATGTGTAGAGTTAAAAATGAGGTTCTCCAGTCTTCTAACTTAGATGCATCCCAGGGGTTTCAAGTCAACAAATAAAAAAGAAGGAAGCCCTGACTTCCAGGTACAACATCACCTGGATTCCTCATGGACCCCACTCTTGATGAATGGGGCATAGGTTTACTGAGTCATAAAACTAAGTGGCAAACCCAGCATTTTTATTTCTATTTACACACAGTTTAACCCAAGTGTTATGACATCCAACCATTGGCCATATTTATACAGTAGCCAAAATGGACTTAAAATGCAAGACAGATAATAATCATGTTCTGCTTAAGAGTATGCAGTGGCTTCCTACTTAACCACAATACTTAGATTAAATCTAAAAATTTTACTATGGCTTTCATATTTCTTCCAGCCTTTCTACCTTATTTTACACACACACACACACACACACACGCCTCCTTCTCACTGCCCTCTATCTTCTATTCATACTGGCCTTCTGTCAGTTCCTAGCACATGGTACGTCTTGCTAGAAAACAATAGCTATTATTCTTCTGCTGATCATGTCACTTGGTTTTTATCTGTCACCTTTCAATTTCAATGTGATGTCCTCTAACGGACTTAAGTGACTGATTATATCTAAGGAAGGTCCTGGATATTACTTAACATGCCTCCATTGCCCTACTGATATCTTTTGAAAATCAAATTCAAATAAAGTATTAAGGCTTAGGGCGGGGCGGGGGTAGTTCTATCTCAACCCAGTGAAGAAGAGAGAGGAAAGGGAAGTGAGGCAGGGAAGACTAGGGTACAAAACAAAGCAGAATGTTCTCATGCAAACCACTTCTTCATTGCTTTGTGCCAGCAGAGACACTGTACCTTTTCACCATAGGGACAGTATCTCAGATTGGACTCTATATACAAGAGGTACAATAACTAGGTTTCCTCTCTGTTTTCTGCTGTTCCCTCTCTCCAGTGGATCAGTATTTTCTCAATGGGAAGCTAATCCCCTACATTTCTGTCCTTTGACACTAATTCAAGAGGCCAAGCGTGAAGTGGAAGTTTCTGATTATGTCATGTGATGCAGACTCACGTGGTGTTTTGCTGAGGAAGACTTGCTCATGGGATATTTGCCTGAGGAGAGACCCATGGGAGGACATGCATTGTTTGGAGAAAGTATAGGCAGGACTCAACAGTGATGAACAGCTTGTATAGCTAACTGTGCAACTCTTCTTTGTTCTCTCATCTTAGCTGTTTCACTTTGTTGAAAGAGACATGGCAAAGAACTCCTGGCATTCCAGCTCGTTCTGCTTGCTCCCACTAACTAGTGCTGATTTGGTGGAGGCCTGGCAGTTTCTGCTGGGTCATGCTGCTGTTGCTGATTTCTGTTTGGGTGATACATTTGAATTGGACTATTGCTATCCTGACACTTCTGAACTGGACTGCTGATATCCTGAAAAACAGATTGGAATTGTCCTCAAAGAACTACTTCTAAACAAGTCCACATCCCATTTTCCTAGTTACCATCTTTTCTCCTCTACCTTTGTACAGTGGGATAGTAGGGTAGTTGAAGCATTTGTGAACCCTTATTAAAGTAGATTTTGAAAAATCTAAGTCTACACAAGGGCAACATCCTGTCTTGTAAAGTTGTACCTTTGTACTCCTGAGAAGAGCCCCAGAGTATATGCCTAGATATGTCAGAAGATATACCCATACAGCCCACCATAGAATCAGTGAGCTGGAACATTCTGTAAGTGTGAAGCATGTGAGAGACATATGAGAGCAAAAGAATTAGAATACTTCAGACACAGCATAGAACCTTTATGGGTTCTTTCTGCTATGTATTACAAGCTGTTAACAGTTGTGAGTGGCTGTTATCCTCCCTTGTCTTCCTAAAGAAATGGAGAGGACAAGGACAAGAAGAAATGTCAGTGTCCAAACCTAGGAAGACTGAAAAATTCCAACCACTCTTTATCCCAAAACATGTAGAGAGAAATGAGGGGGGCTGCTTTGCTTCTCTGTGAGCTAACTTCAGGTAGAAGTTCTCAATACCCTTTAGAACTTCAGGTGAGAAACCAATGATTTTGACTCCCAGTTTTGGTGGTTTCATTATCCTGGCATCAGAGTGTGTCCATGGAGCAGAGTTATTTAGGTTTTAGCAGTCAGCAAGCAAAGACATCTGTAGCAAAAGCAAGATATTGTCCCTGAACATGCAACCCTGATAACCTAATTCCATGAACAAGACCATAACCTCCCCAATTCCACAAACTTATAGTAGTGAATAGAATTCTGGACCTGTAAGTAGATTAAAGCATTTATTTGGGCAAATTTCTAAACATATCATCAACCCTGGGAATTATCTCACTTAAACATCCCCAGTTCTGTTTTTCAAATCTCCTATGTGTTTCTTTCTTAATCCAGTCGAGCTGATGGTCAAGGTTAACCATTGCAGAAGGGAGAAGTGATTCCAAAACCTGCAGAAAGCTGAAGTTATGGCAAGTCATCTACAAACTGCAGGTTCTAGGCTCTAGATTCTAGACTCTAGAGAAACCATAGTAACCAAAACTTGGGACACGAAGAAAGTAATGGAGTGGGAGGTGATGGATACCTTCTTAGCAATAATCAGTGTATCTAATGCAAGAAGATACTAGACAATAAGGGAGCTTAGACAGCTTTATGAGAGTTGCTGTCCTAGGCTAGAAAGAGGGAAAGTAGAACTTGCAATGGAATCCTGAAGTCATCGGCACAGGTGGGAAAAGGGGTTAAGGATTGAAACATCACCCTACCTTTTACATTGCACTCAGCAGTTGCTTGTCTTTCATTTATAGTTAGGTGTTCCAACCCATCTGGAAGCAATGTGTTCTGAGGTGTGAAAGAAGTGAACAACCTTTTGTTTACGACTATGCAGTTCTCACAAGAACTAAAGAGGCTGTCATTTTCTCATTCTTCTGCAATGCTAAATCATTTGCGTATTTGATTTTTTATTTAGGTGTGTCTCTTCTAGGCTTTCCATTCTGTTCCATTAGCGATTCTACATTTTCTTAATTGGATTAGCTTTAAAAGATTCCTTGGTATTTGGGTTGGGGAGGCTTTATTTGACTCTTGGTTCATCTATATTAATTATCACTTTTACAATGCTTTGAAAATAATTCTGAGAAAATATCTTACATCATAATAGGAGCTTGAGGAAAATTGACATTCCTAATTTGTATATTGTGAACAATGTTAGTGTTTTCATTTGTATATAGCTTTTTAAATTTCACTATGTTCTTTATATGATTCCAATAAAATATTACAAATCTTAAAGGTCCCTTGGAACTTTATATTTTACAGTTTTCCTTTATTGAAAATACATATTTTAAGCAATTTATATCCTGATTACAGTTTCATCTCCCTCTACTTCTCCCAGTTCCTACCTTCCTCCCCTCCCATGGATTCAACCTTATTTTCTATCTCTCCTTAGAAAGCAAACACCTGTCTAAGAGATAATAGTAAAATAAAATAATAAGATAAAACATAAACAAATAAATCAGAATAGAATAAAACACAAAAAGAAAGAAAAAAAGCTCAAGAAAAGGTACAAGAAACAGAAATAGATGCAGAAACTCACTCAGTTGAACACCTACAAATCTCATAAAATATACAAACCACAAGTATAGTATATTTACAAAACCTGTTGACTTAAATAAAATAAGTAAAATTAGAAATGATTTTTTAAAGCCACTTAAGGGCATGATGAGACAAGGAGCCTCCAAAGCTCCCATTGCGTTTGTTTACTGCTGACCATCTACTGGCTGGGAACGCAGTCTGCCTTGAAGAATAGTTTGTTTTTCCAGTGAGATTCTGGGGAAAACTTGTTTTTCATTCTCAAGTGGCTATCAATTGATGATTGTTTTGGGTTATGGTTGGGGCATGTGTCTACTTCTCCTTTCAACTCTAGGACCCCATCTGGTGTAGACCCTTGCAGGACCTGTGCATATTTCCGTAGTCTCTGTGAGTACTGCTGTTTTTTAAAAAACATATTTGCTTGGTGACCTCTATCATCTCTGCTCTTACAAGCTTTGTGCTTCTTTCACAGTGTTCCATGAGTCCTAAGGGGCAGGAGGAATTTGATAGACACACCACATTTAGGGATGAGTGTTCCTAGGTCTTTTCTTCTCTGCACATTGTCTGGCTGTAGATGTCTGTATTTGTTTCCATCTGCTGCAAGAGGAAGGTTCTCTGAAGTGGTTGAGCAAGGCATTAATCTATGAGTATAGCAGAATATCATTAAGAGTTATAGTAGTGCTACATCCCTTTCTTAGAGCAGTAGTATTTCTTTTTCCCCTATCACCCTGAGTAATGTAGTCTGAGATTCTTAGATACCAAAGGAGTGCTGTGTTTGGGTTCCATCTTATCAAATCAAATATGGGTTGGTTACACCCACAGCTTTGTACTTTTCCTTTATTAAAAATTAAAAAAAAAAAAAAAGAAGCACCAGTTCAACGTCTCCATGTTCAGTGAGTAGTGTCGTTGGTGTTTTCAGCCATTGGGCCTTGCCACTCATTTGTGGTTTGGTGAAGCCTATAAGCTTTTGCAACAGCTTGGGTTGTTTGGGGATCCCCGTGGGATGCCTTTGGCCAACAACTCTGTTGGACCCCACTAATCTAGGTTAGGGTCTACTATTGTCCAGATAGCCTTCTGAGCTCAGTATAAAATGGGAGACTCCCTTTCTAAACAAGGCTTCTCCTTCTCTGACTTTGTCTGGGGAGTGCAAAACCCTCCCAGTCCACCTTCTGAATGTCACATGGTCTAAATTCAACGTCCTCCTCTCCCCTTCCTCTTCCCCAATAAGAACCCACCCAGCAAGTACCCGGGATTCCTGGAATCTCTCTCCATACAAAGGAGTCATTCATAGAACTTAACATCTAGCTAGTGATTTTCATTTGCCCTGATAACTCCTTCCCACTCTCCAAGGTCCATATGTACCCCTAATTCACCCTGAAAAAAGTATATGCATTCATACCCACCCCAAATAAAACTACGTGGTCAAGCTAAGATCATCTCAGAGAGCTATTTCATTGGAGATTGTTTGAGAATTCTTTCACCTGAAAGAGTTGTAGCACTAAGATCTTTGGAGAAGGCCTCCTCCCTCCCTAACCCCTCCCAACCCCCAGAACTCTCATTCCTAGCACTCACTTCCAGCTGAACCAGGATCATTTAGAGCTCCAACTGTTTCCAACCCTGCTTCATCCTTTCAGCACAGTATGCAGGGGCTTTTGAAACCCTGAGAGGGAGTTAATGAAGGACACAGAACCACAGCCAGACATCAAAATGTAACCCAGCCAGTACCCAGAATGTTGGGTACATCCAGATAATGCATACCACAGCTGGTGTCCAAAAAAAAAAAAAAAGGTGTGAGTGTCCCCTGTCCTGGCCTTTGGAATCAGCACAAGGTCCCAAGCCTCTACACTCTGAGGACAGTCACTCTCTCTTTTGCAAATTGATTTTGTAGTAGTCATCCTGTGAATTCAGATAATTTAGGAAGTTCACTTCTGAAGAACACATACTCTTATTGTTGGCTTGTGAACATTGACCTTGTAAAGCCAAATAATTTGAAACATGTCATTATTTTTAATTAGGTTGCGTATAGATTGATTTGGGGTTTTACTTAGATTTTCTTGCCATCTCTAATAATGATAGTCTGCTTCTTCCATTCTAAGCATTCTCATATGTTTCCCTCTTTATATTGTACCATATAGATCTTCAAATATCATATTGATTGGATTACTTGACCGTTATTTTATTTTATTTTATTTTGAGAGAGCGTTTCTCTATATACTCCTTACTGACCCTGAATATGTCTGCTCTCTAGACTGGCTCCCGATTCTCAATCCTGTGGAAGGAACAACAGACATATGATTTGTCACTTGGGTTAATCTTTATTTTAAAAGGAAAATAAATGTTTCCTTACTAATTTTCAAAGTTTGATTTTTTTTAATTCTTAATTTTCTAAAATTGTAGAAATTTTTAGTTAAGAATTAAAAATAGAGCCATAGAGTTGTATGAGATAAACTTCCACTCTTTTATGGAGATGCAGGTCTGCTGCTGGATCATAAGTCCGTTGGTGCCTCTGCCCACCCAGTTCTCCTCTATAGAAGTCATTTCAAATGTAGAAAACTATGCAGCCTATGTTGTGAGAATAGTTGCCTCAGCTTCATTCCTGTCCTTTCTGTTTTCAGGCTAATGTATTAAGAATGTGTGGTAGTTTGAATGAGAATGGCCCCCACAGGCTCATTTTTATACTTGAATACTTGGTTTTGAGTTAGTGGGACTATGTGGTAAAGATTAAGAGGTTGGTCTTACTGGAGTGGGTGTGACATTGTTGGAGGAAGTGTGCTACTGGGGTTGGACTTTGAATTTTCAAAATCCCAAGCCAGGCCCAGTTTTCTCTCTCTCTCTCTCTCTCTCTCTCTCTCTCTCTCTCTCTCTCTCTCTCTCTCTCTCTCTCTCTCTCTCTCTCTCTCCCTCTCTCTCTCTCTCTCTCTCTCTCTCGCTCTCAGCTTATTGTTTGTGAATCAGAATGTAAAGCTATCACCTACTGTTCTAGCACCATGCCTATCTTTTTCTTGTCATGATGATAATGTACTAACCATCTAAAACTCTAAACACGCCCTCAGTTAACCAGTTGAATGCCTTCTTTTCTAAGACTTGCCTTAGTCACATCATTGCTTCACAGCAATAGAACAGTGACCAAGACAGAATGAAACACAAAGAGGATGGTAGTCATGAGGAGAATGAGAGAGGGAGAGAGGGACGGACAGACAGACAGACAGACAGACAGACAGAGAGATTGAGCACTGTTGCTTCTCTATCTATGGACTGACGTGGAGAAGGACTACAATGCTTAAGCAAGTTCCATTTTTTTCTGAAGTTTGCAGTGATTTGTGGAAGGAAGGTGCGTTGTCACGAAAAGAAGAGGTGAGAAGCAACAAGGCCCTGGGTCTGTTGTTTTGTTTCAACTATTTTCTCCTCATAATTTATATTTTGAAATTTCTATTTTATATGAAGTTTCCCTTTCTTGCATCAACTAGTCCCATTCTTCACTTGTGTGACTTGGAAACATCTGGAAAATTTCCGTGTTAGAATGAGAAGAATCATTGCCTTATGCTACTAAACAATCAAGAACTTCCCACCTTTCATTCAAAAAAAAAAAGTTCATAAGCCAAAACTATATTCAGCATTTTCAACCACTAAATGTTCACGCTATGTGAATTTCCTAGGTAGCCAGAACTTAATACTTTAAATACATCAAAATATATAAAGGTTTTTGATGAAAATCTTTCTAAAATGCACTGCAAACTTCTTTTCCTTATGAAATAGAATATTCTTGACATAACTTAATTTTTTTCCTGATGACTCAGGGCCATTGGTATGGCTCAAATAGAGTGATGCCCTCAGGGGTGGTTGTGCTACTAAGGGTTATGTGCCCAACACTTACTGGACGTTGGCTGCTAGGCATTTCTAGTTAGCGCATCTTCTTTCTCCTCTTTCTGACACCTGTCACATTTCACTGTGCTTCCTTCTAACAGCCTCTACATTATGGCTACTAATTTATTATCTGCTGTAACCTTTGAAGAACCTGTGGTTGCCAGTGGAAACCAGAAAAAAAATAAGGGTATGAAATCAGGATCTTGAATATCCCTAGCTCCAGCCTGAGGAGGGTTTCACCCTTGCATGAGAAAACTGGTGTGAGACAACTCTCTTCTACAAGTCTCAGAGGTCTAGATAGGGTATTTGGGAGGTCATTGTTTTGAAACTCCAAATGGAAGAAAACCTTATTATAAAGGCTGAAAGTCTTTGAATCATCTGTCGGAGAACACAAATTAGGAACCTTTCCTAGATGAAGTATTGGTGAAGCTTACTGTCTTTTGGATAGATATTTCTGAGGTCAGAATACATAGTAGTTGGTTGTATTGCCTGTGATGCAGAAAGAAATTAAAGAACTAGAGATGTATTTTAACTCCCAGTGCCAGGAGGTAGGACAAGGTTGTTTAGTCCATGGAAGCATATGTGGTGGAGCGTGTTGCTCTGAGTGGAGACTTGTAGACCTGGAAACAAACAAGGTGGGATAAGAAGCAAGGATCAATATAATCTTTAAATCCCACTCCAAATGACCTAGTTCTGCTGTTCCACTCACATCTTAAAGGTTCCATACTCTCCCAACACAACATGACCAACTAGGGAACCAGTGTTCAAAAGGTGAACCTATGAGGGACATTCCAGGCAGATAATAATTACAGTTAGCAAAATTGGCTGGCCATGGGTGATTTCTCTGTGCTCTATGGTAGTTTGTAATCAGTACTAAGTCAGCTCACAGGCTTCTTGATGTCAAGCCAGTGTTTGTGGATTGGTTGTGGAAAAAACAGTTCATTTCAACAGTTACTTTTGTTGGTTGTTTGGGAATCGAAAGGGAAAGCTAATGAGTGTCTTGAAGCATTGTGTAGAGTAGGTCAATAGAAATTAAGACTGAAGAATAATCTCAAAGTCCATTCTTTGATTAATTAAATTAAATTTTATACATATCTAAATGTGTTATTAACCTTAATATATTAATATGAGTATTTTTTCTTAATTCTAAAATGTACAAATATGAACATCTGAAAAACTGACAATAAACACAAAAATGAGTAGAATGTAGTCATGGAGATATGCTTTGTCAATGTCATTCTTATTCTTTATTTCAACAAAGAACAGTGACAGGGAACTGGTTATAAGGCCCAGATGTGGGAGCCTAAAATGAGAACAACTTAATGATTAGGTGCTGCATGGCTAGTCTTGGCCACTCACATCTTAAAGCACAGAGAAATCACCCATGGCCAGCCAATTTTGCTAACTGTAATTATTATCTGCCTGGAATGTCCCTCATAGGTTCACCTTTTGAACACTGGTTCCCTAGTTGGTCATGTTGTGTTGGGAGAGTATGGAACCTTTAAGATGTGAGTGGCCACCTCACTGCATGTAAATCAGCTAAAGCAGAAGCCTCTGGACACCCCTGTAAGCGGCTGACTTTTCTGATCACATAATGCTGATTCCCTCCTAAATCAGTGCCACATCTTCTGGGGAAAACCCAGAAAAAAAACACCTTTCAAGAGAGAAAATTTTGCTTTTTGCCTGCTTGCCCTTATTCTTTATATATATATATATATATATATATATTTTTTATTACATCTTTTCCTCAATTACATTTCCAAATGCTATCCCAAAAGTCTGCCATACCCTCCCCCCTACTTCCCTACCCACCCATTCCCATTTTTTTGGCCCTGGCATTCCCCTGTACTGGGGCATATAAAGTTTGCATGTCCAATGGGCTGCTCTTTCCAGTGATGGCTGACTAGGCCATCTTTTGATACATATGCAGCTAGAGTCAAGAGCTCCGGGGTACTGGTTAGTTCATAATGTTGTTTCACCCATAGGGTTGCGGATCCCTTCAGTTCCTTGGGTATTTTCTCCAGCTCCTCCATTGGGGACCCTGTATAGTCTCACAAGAGACAGCTATATCTGGGTCCTTTCAGCAAAATCTTGCTAGTGAATGCAATAGTGTCAGCATATGGGTGCCAATCATAGGATGGATCTCTGGATATGGCAGTCTCTAGATGGTCCATCCTTTCGTCACAGCTCCAAACTTTGTCTCTGTAACTCCTTCCATGGGTGTTCTGTTCCCAGTTCTAAGGAGGGGCATAGTGTCCACACTTCAGTCTTCATTCTTCTTGAGTTTCATGTGTTTAGCAAACTGTATCTTATATCTTGGGTATCCTAAGTTTTGGGCTAATATCCACTTATCAGTGAGTACCTCCTAAATCAATATCCTAAATATTGTGTGAGTTCCTTTGTGATTGTGTTACCTCACTCAGGATGATGCCCTCCAGGTCCATCCATTTGCCTAGGAATTTCATAAATTCATTCTTTTTAATAGCTGAGTAGTACTCCATTGTGTAAATGTACCACATTTTCTGTATCCATTCCTCTGTTGAGGGACATCTGGGTTCTTTCCAGCTTCTGGCTATTATAAATAAGGCTGCTATGAACATAGTGGAGCATGTGTCCTTCTTACCGGTTGGGACATCTTCTGGATATATGCCCAGGAGAGGTATTGCTGGATCCTCAGGTAGTACTATGTCCAATTTTCTAAGGAACTGCCAGACTGATTTCCAGAGTGGTTGTACAAGCTTGCAATCCCACCAACAATGGAGGAGTGTTCCTCTTAGTTTACATCCTCACCAGCATCTGCTGTCACCTGAATTTTTGATCTTAGCCATTCTGACTGGTGTGAGATGGAATCTCAGGGTTGTTTTGATTTGCATTTCCCTGATGATTAAGGATGTTGAACATTTTTTCAGGTGCTTCTCTGCCATTCGGTATTCCTCAGGTGAGAATTCTTTGTTCAGTTCTGAGCCCCATTTTTTAATGGGGTTATTTGATTTTCTGGAGTCCACCTTCTTGAGTTCTTTATATATATTGGATATTAGTCCCCTATCTGGTTTAGGATAGGTAAAGATCCTTTCCCAATCTGTTGGTGGTCTTTTTGTCTTATTGACAGTGTCTTTTGCCTTGCAGAAGCTTTGCAGTTTCATGAGGTTCCATTTGTCAATTCTCGATCTTACAGTACAAGCCATTGCTGTTCTATTCAGGAATCTTTCCCCTGTGCCCATATCTTCAAGGCTTTTCCCCACTTTCTCCTCTATAAGTTTCAGTGTCTCTGGTTTTATGTGAAGTTCCTTGATCCACTTAGACTTGACCTTAGTACAAGGAGATAGGAATGGATTGATTCGCATTCTTCTACATGATAACAACCAGTTGTGCCAGCACCATTTGTTGAAGATGCTGTCTTTCTTCCACTGGATGGTTTTAGCTCCCTTGTCGAAGATCAAGTGACCATAGGTGTGTGGGTTCATTTCTGGGTCTTCAATTCTATTCCATTGGTCTACTTGTCTGTCACTATACCAGTACCATGCAGTTTTTATCACAATTGCTCTGTAGTAAAGCTTCAGGTCAGGCATGGTGATTCCACCAGAGGTTCTTTTATCCTTGAGAAGAGTTTTTGCTATCCTAGGTTTTTTGTTATTCCAGATGAAGTTGCAGATTGCTCTTTCTAATTTGTTGAAGAATTGAGTTGGAATTTTGATGGGGATTGCATTGAATCTGTAGATTGCTTTTGGCAAGATAGCCATTTTTACAATGTTGATCCTGCCAATCCATGAGCATGGGAGATCTTTCCATCTTCTGACGTCTTCTTTAATTTCTTTCTTCAGAGACTTGAAGTTCTTATCATAGAGATCTTTCACTTCCTTAGTTAGAGTCACACCAAGATATTTTATATTATTTGTGACTATTGAGAAGGGTGTTGTTTCCCTAATTTCTTTCTCAGCCTGTTTATTCTTTGTGTAGAGAACCATTGACTTGTTTGAGTTAATTTTATATCCAGCTACTTCACCGAAGCTGTTTATCAGGTTTAGGAGTTCTCTGGTGGAATTTTTAGGGTCACTTATATATACTATCATATCATCTGCAAAAAGTGATATTTTGACTTCATCTTTTCCAATTTGTATCCCCTTGATCTCCTTTTGTTGTCGAATTGCTCTGGCTAGGACTTCAAGTACAATGTTGAATAGGTATGGGGAGAGTGGACAGCCTTGTCTAGTCCCTGATTTTAGTGGGATTGCTTCAAGTTTCTCACCATTTATTTTGATGTTGGCTACTGGTTTGCTGTAGATTGCTTTTATCATGTTTAGGTATTTGCCCTTATTCTTGGTGACAAGTTCATTTTCCTTTCCTTTGTAGAATTTAGAACCATTTTCTCTGGGTTTTTGAGGGAGACTGAATAGTGGTAGCAACCATGAGGTTCCTAGGAACACATTGAGGCAGACTGAGACTTCTGATATGCATAGTTTCACAGACTGAGCAATTACTGGATTCTTGTGTCTCTAGTATGAGACAACATGTGTTGGACCACTCAGACCATGTCTTGTAAGTCAAGCTATTAAATCTCATATATATATTCTATTAGTTCTGTTTCTAGACCTGGCTAGTACAGTTAATTTTGATCTTGAACAACAAATGTGAAGAGACTGGTGGGAAACTGACTCAGTTCTTCATTGAGGCTAGGATAACAGAAAGACCTGCCACCACAGGTTAAGGTGAGCTTGACAAAAGAAACAGAGAATGGGGTAGGGCAAAAGCCACTTTACAAAAAGGAGAAATCTGCAACGGGCTCATTAGAGCCAGGCAAACATTAATAAATTTACCAGTGACCCGTTTCTATCTTAAGTAAAGACAGAAGTTAATTCTGGAATATCATTCATATGAGACCATTGATACTTAACACACACACACACACACACATTTAGAGAAAAACAAAACAAAACAAAACAAAACAAAACAAAACAAAACACTGACCACCCCAGGAAATGGTGAGCCAGGCATTTTGCAGATTTGTTTTTCAGATTTTTTTTCTGACCAAGGGCAGTCTACCATTTTTAGAACTATAGTGCAACTTTGGTTACCTAGCATACCGTATATGTCCCTACATGACCCAGGTTACACCGTCCTTTACCATCTACTGTCACCCAAGATGATCACTTGTATGTGTTATATCAATCTTGTTACCTGCTATTTGGTTTCTTACAAATTTGAGTTGATTTTAGGGATGTCTGGGAGATCATAAAGTTTTAAATAAATAAATAAATAAAATCAGGCTAGTGAGTCTGTTGGATTCTGCCTTTGTGGTGTACGGTAACTAACGCTTCAACTGTCTGGGAGACTTGGATTGTCCTAGAACCAGTAACTGCCCAATCTCTTTTCATTGTGGCGAGAGCCTGTAGCCACTGCTCATTCAAGTGCTCATCTTCTGGTAGCTCAAACTGTACTGTAAACCTCTTCATCATGCCACTCATTGATTCCTTTTATATCATCTCTTTTTTCTGAGACACCATAAAAAAATAAATGAAAAGGTTCTGGGGGGTAAGATAGAGGCTGCAGAAGATGTTTACATAGAGCTTACTCTGGTGCAGACAATCAAGGTGATGCTACCACAGGGAACCGTGGTTTAGGACTATCCCTTGGCGAAAATCTGAGAAGGAAAAAACTGTGATGCCCTCACTAAAGGGAAGGGCGGTTAACGAACAGTTCAAGTCAAGTTGGAAACCCAGAGTTAATTTTTAAAATCTCCCTTTGTATCACTGTATTCTGGAAATCTACTTGGAACTCTTTCTTTCCTTATACAATTGTTTGGCCTGAGAATCACAAAAGCTAATAAATAGGAAAGCACCTTATAAAACATGAGGTACCATACAAATAGTGGTTCTTATTATTGTCAATCTGCTGGATCCTTCACTTTTCCCACACCATATGCAACACTTGCCATATTCTATTCTATAAAACATGGCTTTTTAAAAATAAATATCTTTTCAGAGGGAGGATTTAATTACAAATTAGTTTGAGAAATACTACATATTATGTTATGTACTTGCAGACACGAGGAGCTTTGATAATTGCATTTTTTAAAATTCATCTTTGCTCTATTTATCACTTTCCAACCTCAAAAGCCCCTGTGACCAGCAACTTATAATTTAATGAAACTAGTAGTTCAGGGGTACCTGCTGGTAAACTCCATTACCTAGATACTTTTCTGTGTTCTTCATATCCTTGGCTCCCCTCCATGGCAGACTAACTTCTATGAAACATTACCAATACATTAATGCAATGATCCTTCCTAATACTGTGAACCTTTAATACAGTTCCTCATGCTGTGGTGACTCCCAGCCATAAAATTACTTTTGTTGCTACTTTATTACTGTACTTTTGTTACTCTTATGAGTTGTAATATAAACATTTGTATTTTTCAATGGTCTTAGCAGACTCCGATGAAAGGGTCTTTCACCCCTAAAGGGGTCATGACCCACAGGTTGAGAAACACTGCATTAATGAGTCTCTTTCCGCCCAAAAATCCACTGAAAATATGCACATATATTTGTTATTCATATGAACCCATTGATTATCAAAATGTCAATGACTTTTTCCCCTAGAACTTTAATAGAATGTAAAGTGTTTTAACAATTGCTCAGAATCAGCACAACTAATCAGGAACAGACCTGCAAAAATTGGCTAAGTGTACGTACCCTAAGCATGCATTGGATTAAGGTGAAGTTACCAGGTACTATTCAGAGTAAAAATGCTTAACATTCTTCTAAATGAGTAGATATACTATCCATACAGATTTAACATAAAGTCATTTTATTTATTTAAAATTTCCTTCAAGACGGGGACTTTATAACTAACAAAGTATTTGCTAGTTGCCCTTGAACTAATTCTCAACAGACATAATTAAAGAACAGCTGTGTTTAAGCAGACATCTCCTGCCTATAGAGTGAACTCAAGATTACTGTCTCCAAAAGATAATTTGCTATGAAGTAGGTGAGAATACCTGGGTCAAAGTGGAGCTTGTTTCAGAAGATGTATCATTTGTTACAAGTGAGCATTTGAGTTCTCAATAATCTTTTGCTCAAGGTGTTTCAGTTTCAATTGTTCCCATTGTTCCAGGATTCCTCAGAAGTACCTTGGTATTGTGATTTGAAAAGCAATAAGCTTTGAGGTTTGAGAGGGAACAAAAATAAAGAATGTATATTTAAGCTAGAAAGACAAATGTCAGCAGCTCTCAATCCTCTCATTTTTCCCTTGACATGAGATTTACTCTCCACAAATTTTTAAGTGTACCACCCACTAGCTTTGAGCAATCATCACAATATTATACAGTATATCCCCCCAAATACTTTTATACTCCACTAAGACTTTTATTCCTATCCATTGCCAACCCGTCACACTACCAGATCTCTTGCCCTCTTGATGGGAACACCTTGGGAACAGGTTAACTGACAGATGGCAAAACTGGTTCTACAATGATCAAATAATGACCTGGATTTTTGGGAACAACGTGAGAATCAGATAGGTGGATAGGTGTGTGTGTGTGTGTGTGTGTGTGTGTGTGTGTGTTGGGATTCATATGGTGCAAGGAACATCCTTACTTCCTGCATGCTGCAATGAGCAGTGAAGGCCAATCAGTTTTCCAAATTAAGATGTGTGATCATCATGACTGCATTGTTCCTCCCAATACTCACTCATCCTTAAGAAACAACATCACAGGGTGAGTTTTCCAGAAGAAACAGGCACATGAAAAACCATTTAAACCCATTCTTTCATGGCTGTATTTCTGACAGTTTTTTTTTTTTTCAAAGCTTAGATGTAGTCCAGTCTGATGTAGTGTTCTCACAGAGAGTGCTTTTCTAGGCAAACCACCTTTTAAAGAAAGCCCTGCCAAATGCTTCAGCCTAAAGCTGGTACTTTAATTTGGAATAAAAAAGGCAGTGCCCACCTCAAGGGCAGGATGACTGAAGAGTTCTTTGATCTTGCTGTGTCTCTGAGTAAGTGAAGTAGGAATAAATCGCCTCTGATTTGCTGTTAATTAAGGGAAGTGACAAGTTCTGTTTATCGGTAATAGACATAAAGGGCCTTATGAATCCCAAAGAAGGCAAAGGCCTGCTTGTCTGGGGAACATCAGTGCATCTTAAAGCAAAAGCTTGTTCTTGGGCAAGTCTGGTGGAGAAGATTAAACTGGTTTTACATTCATTTCATTTGGCAAAATTAAAACCTGAAAATGAACATGGAGTTTTGTGACCTCAGCATCATTTTAAGACAGTGATGAATGCTCTCTCTCTCTCTCTCTCTCTCTCTCTCTCTCTCTCTCTCTCTCTCTCTCTCTCTCTCTCTCTGTAGTAGTGACTCACTCATCCCTTCCTGATGGTGTGACTCACATTAGGGTAGAACACCAACCACCAGCAGTTCCTCCTAAACATCTTGAAAATTGAGTCAGAAGAATAGAGTTTAAGTCTTGAGCAATTCTATCTTTGCTGATTCCTACAGACTATTGGACTGGAACACCCAGGCATTTTGCTTACATAGGCACCACACAAACAGCAGCTCTAGGTGTAACTGTCACTCCCAGGTGATTATCATTTCAACTTAAAATTAACCAAATAATACTAATGTCTCTGCCTTCTACCTCCCCTCTCCCTCCTCCTCTTTCTTCCAACTACTTCCTTCCTCACACACCCTACCATATAGTTACACCACCAGCTCAACTTACTCTTACTGGTTGGTTATTACATATATTCATTGAGTGCAATTGATACAAGACTATGCTATGTTCAACTAATGAAATCAAACATTGCCGATCAAAAGTGGCCTCAGTACAGGGGAATGCCAGGGCCAAGAAGTGGGAGTGGGTGGGTAAGGGAGTGGATGGGGGGTATGGGGGACTTTTGGGATAGCATTGGAAATGTAAATGAAGAAAATACCTAATAAATTTTTAAAAAGTGGTTTAAATAAATGCAGCGCATTCCTCTCTAAATGTTTCTAGAGCTCCCTCTAATTTGTACATCTGCATCTATATCTACTTGTACATACACATGCACAAATGCACACAAGTATACACACATGCACATATACATACATACACCCATGGACATAAGCATGCATACGTACACATTTGCATGTACACACATACGTAATTCATGCACACATGTACACACACACACACATGCACAACATGCACACATGCATACATACATTCAATATCTCCTCATTGCATTTTGTTTCCAAAAACTACATGAAATCCCATGTGAGAACTAATTCTTTTTTTTAAGGTATTTTCTTCATTTACATTTCCAATGCTATCCCAAAAGTCCCCCATACCCTCCCCCCTCACTCCCCTACCCACCCACTCCCACTTCTTGGCCCTGGTGTTCCCCCGTACTGAGGCATATAAAGTTTGCAAGACTAAGGGGCCTCTCTTTCCACTAATAGCCAACTAGGCCATCTTCTGATACATAAGCAGCTAGAGACACGAGCTCTGGGGGTACTGGTTAGTTCATATTGTTGTTCCACCTATAGGGTTGCAGACCCCTTTAGCTCCTTGGGTACTTTCTCTAGCTCCTCCATTGGGGGCCCTGTGATCCATCCAATAGCTGACTGTGAGCATCCACTTCTGTGTTTGCTAGGCCCCGGCATAGTCTCACAAGAGACAGCTATATTAGGGTCCTTTCAGCAAAATCTTGCTAGTGTATGCAATGGTGTCAGCGTTTGGAGGCTGATTATGGGATGAATTCCTGGATATGGCAGTTTCTAGTTGGTTCATCCTTTCGTCTCAGCGCCAAACTTTGTAACTCCTTTCATGGGTGTTTTGTTCCCAATTCTAAGAAGGGGCAAAGTGTCCAAACTTTGGTCTTCGTTCTTCTTGAGTTTCATGTGTTTTACAAATTGTATCTTATATCTTGAGTATTCTAAGTTTCTGGGCTAATATCCACTTATCAGTTCTTGCGCGCATCTGTCTCGCCAGCAAGAACAACGCTGCAACAGCATCCTTCTGCACACGTTTATTGGGAGAGCTTGATTGCAGAGGTGAAGAGACCCCAAGCCCAGAACTGGTGCTGCTTATATAGGCCTAGGAGAGGCATGTCTCACACCTGGATTGGTTGTGCATTCTACCTCATTTGCATGTTCCTCATCTGATTGGTTATTCTCTCTCAGTACCTCACAAAACCTCATTAACATACCTCATTTGCATGTCTCACATCTGATTGGTTATCCTCTCAGTACCTCATTATCATACATACCTCATTTGCATGTTTCACATCTGATTGGTTAACTCTCTTAGTACTTTGCAGAGCCTCATTATCATGCCCAGGCCAGGCAGTGTTTTGGTGAAAAAAATTTACTGCATAAGTATGCATTGGTTGTTTGCCCAAACTTATGCGTGGTGGCCAGCAGTAACCTGTGCCACCCTGCAACAGCACATGTGGCTTCCCACAATCAGTGAGTACATATCATGTGAGTTCTTTTTTGACTGGGTTACCTCACTCAGGATGATGTCCTCCAGGTCCATCCATTTGCCTAGGAATTTCATAAATTCATTCTTTTTAATAGCTGAGCAGTACTCCATTGTGTAAATGTACCACATTTTCTGTATCCATTATTCTGTTGAGGGGCATCTGGGTTCTTTCCAGCTTCTGGCTATTATAAATAAGGCTGCTATGAACATAGTGGAGCATGTGTCCTTCTTACCAGTTGGAACATCTTCTGGATATATGCCCAGGAGAGGTATTGCTGGATCCTCAGGTAGTACTATGTCCAATTTTCTAAGGAACTGCCAGACTGGTTGTACAAGCTTGCAATCCCACCAACAATGGAGGAGTGTTCCTCTTTCTCCACATCTTCACCACCATCTGCTGTCCCCTGAATTTTTGATCTTAGCCATTCTGACTGGTGTGAGGTGGAATCTCAGAGTTGTTTTGATTTGCATTTCCCTGATGATTAACAGGTTTTTCTCCAAACTGGAGAGAAGAGAGTCTAAGTAGCTGGGAGATTCCCTCTGATTGCCCATGAAGTTTTTTGTGGGTGCTAAACTGTAACACAAGGGATTATCTTTTCAGTTTCAATGCAATGTCCTCACAGAGGGGACCACTTGGTCTGACCCCTACCATTTCTAAACCCTTTTGTCCTTTTTGACTGAGAGCTAGAAAGTGGCTTAATCTAATTATGAACATAGGGAAAATAAGTTAAGCATGCTATATTCAGTTCCACCCTTTTATTTTGGGGACTGTCTACCTCAAGCAGGAGAAACCCAGCATTCTTCAGCAGTCATGCTCTGTACCAGAAGGCAGGAGGCCTTCCCTGGTCTTGAACTCTCCAGCAATGGATCATTTTCTCAAGTCCATTCCCAGCTTTACTCAGTAGTCCCTTAAGACATGTATTTCACCTAACACTTTAAGGTGGAGTTTCAGTACTCATTCTGTGAATCATCAGACCTGACAAAATGTTAATTCTCTTTGGACTAAGGGGACTGGATGGGGTTCATGCCCAGTGTCCTGTTCACTGCTGTTTGTGAACATTCCACATGAATAGCACCATGTTCTAAATGTGTCCTAAGTGTTGGAACAAAAAATTTCAGAAACTAAAATTATTGTCAATAAAGGTGATATTTTAACTTATTTTTCCATACCAATCTTTGTCTTAAATCTCCAAAACAAGGAAATGCCTACAATTTATTCAGCTGCCTAGGCCCTAGTCGTATGGGCTTAGTTCTTACAAGATAGTTAATATGTACCTTTCCATTCATCCTAGAGTGGTTTATTCCCAAACATCTTTCTGAGCTATACTTTAAGTCTTAAATATCACCCAAAGGTCCATGGGTTAATGATGTAAGCAGCTCAGTGTGATTTGGAGGTGACCAAACCATTCAGACTTGGGACCAGAACCTTCCTCTCTCTTTCACTCTCTGCTCTTGGGGTCACTGGTTTTTCTCAGTTATCCACCACAGTGTGCTGACTAAGCACAGGCCTACAAGCATAGTAGGGTTAACCCAAAACTTCTACAGCCAAGAGCCAAGATTACCTTTCTTATCACAAACTAACGTATCAGATATTTCTTTTAGGAACAGAAAGCTGAAGAACACACCACATAGAAGAAAGTCAATCTTTTAGCTTCCTAAGAGATGATGCTTCATGGGATTATCTGTGTCTAGTTTCCCCTCCTCCCTGGCACTGTCCATCCATTTTCTCCAGGGTTCATTTAAGTGTTGTTAAGGATCCTTTTCTGGTGTCTAATGCCTTCTTAACTCTTTTGTCTCCCTACTTTCTTCTTTTCTTTGCCCGATAACATTTTCTATAAGTGATAGTTAGGTTCACAAAATTCCTGAACTGTTATAATCATTGGAATTTTTCAGTAAATAGATGGAGTTGTGGGGTCAGATGGGATTGTTTTGAATTTTACAGCTGTTCACTTGACCTTGGTCCAAATGTTTAAACCTCCAATGTTCCATCAGTCATATGGGCTTGTTAAAGATGGCTCCTTCTCTGGGGTATGAAGATTAAATGGGATAAAATATTCATGTAGAATCCTTAATACGGTATGAATTTTGTAACGCTGGATGTTTTGAAGAAGAAAACATGCAAGAAGTTTAAAACTGAGACCAGCACCGGGGTAGCTAGGGCACAGGGTTTGTTGACACTCGCCAGCTACCCACAACACCTGCCACAGGATCTTAAGACTTCTGGTGAGTGGAACACAGCTTCTGCTCCAATCCAATTGTACTCAGGACCTGAGACTGCATTAGTTAGGGAAGCAGAAAACCAGCCTGAGTAGGGCCACAAGCCTCTTCGGGTCTGAACAGCACCTGGGTAGCTAGAGCGCAGGGTCTGCTGACACCCGCCAGCTACCCACGACACCCGCCACAGGATTTTGAGACTTCTGGTGAGTGGAACACAGCTTCTGCTCCAGTCCAATCACCCGGGACCTGAGACTGCTTTGGTTGGGGAGGCAGAAATCCGGCCTGAGTAGGGCCACAAGCCTCTTCCGGTCTGAACAGCACCTGGGTAGCTAGAGCGCAGGGTCTGCTGACACCTGCCAGCTACCCACGACACCCGCCACAGGATTTTGAGACTTCTGGTGAGTGGTACACAGCTTCTGCTCCAGTCCAATCGCGCGGGACCTGAGACTGCTTTGGTTGGGGAGGCAGAAATCCGGCCTGAGTAGGGCCACAAGCCTCTTCCGGTCAGACTAGCACCGGGGTAGCTAGGGCGCAGGATCTGTTGACACTCGCCAGCTACCCACAACACCCGCCACAGGATCTTAAGACTTCTGGTGAGTGGAACACAGAGTCTGCTCCAATCTTTAAACAGTGACAACAATAACAACTAATCCCAGAGATTACCAGATGGCAAAAGGTAAACGTAAGAATCTTACTAACAGAAACCAAGACCACTCACCATCATCAGAACCCAGCACTCCAACTTCGCCCAGTCCAGGGCACCCCAACACACTGGAAAAGCTAGACCCAGTTCTAAAAGCATATCTCACGATGATGGTAGAGGACATCAAGAAGGACTTTAATAACACACTTAAAGAAATACAAAAGAACACTGGTAAACAGGTAGAAGACATTAAAGAGGAAGCACAAAAATCCATTAAAGAATTGCAGGAGAACACTGCTAAACAGGTAGAAGACATTAAAGAGGAAGCACAAAAATCCATTAAAGAATTGCAGGAAAACCAGACCAAACAGGTGATGGAATTGAATAAAACCATCCAAGACCTAAAAAGGGAAGTAGAAACAATGAAGAAAACCCAAATTGAGGCAACACTGGAGATAGAAACACTAGGAAAGAAATCTGGAACCATAGATACGAGCATCAGCAACAGAATACAAGAGATGGAAGAGAGAATCTCAGGTGCAGAAGACTCCATAGAGAACATCGGCACGACAATCAAAGAAAATACAAAATCCAAAAAGATCCTAATTCAAAATATCCAGGAAATCCAGGACAAAATGAGAAGACCAAACCTACGGATAATAGGAGTAGATGAGAATGAAGATTTTCAACTCAAAGGACCAGCAAATATATTCAACAAAATTATAGAAGAAAACTTCCCAAACCTAAAGAAAGAGATGCCCATGAACATACAAGAAGCTTACAGAACTCCAAATAGACTGGACCAGAAAAGAAATTCCTTCTGACACATAATAATCAGAACAACAAATGCACTAAATAAAGATAAAATACTAAAAGCAGTAAGGGAAAAAGGTCAAGTAACATATAAAGGCAAGCCTATCAGAATTACACCGGATTTTTCACCAGAGACTATGAAAGCCAGAAGGGCCTTGACAGATGTTATACAGAAACTAAGAGAACACAATTTCCAGACCAGGCTACTATACCCAGCCAAACACACAATTACCATAGATGGAGAAACCAAAGTATTCCACGATAAAACCAAATTCACACATTATCTTTCCACGAATCCAGCCCTTCAAAGGATAATAACAGAAAAAAACCAATACAAGGACGGAAACCATGTCATAGAAAAAGCAAGAAGGTAATCCCTCAACAAACCTAAAAGAAGACAGCCACAAAAACAGAACACCAACTCTAACAACAAAAATAAAAGGAAGCAACAATTACTTCTCCCTAATATCTCTTAATATCAATGGACTCAACTCCCCAATAAAAAGACATAGACTAACAGGCTGGCTACAGAAACAGGACCCAACATTTTGCTGCTTACAGGAAACTCATCTCAGAGAAAAAGATAGACACTACATCAGAATGAAAGGCTGGAAAACAATTTTCCAAGCAAATGGTAGGAAGAAACAAGCTGGAGTAGCCATTATAATATCTGATAAGATTGACTTCCAACCCAAAGTCATCAAAAAAGACAAGGAAGGGCACTTCATTCTCATCAAAGGGAAAATCCTCCAAGAGGAACTATCAATTCTGAATATCTATGCCCCAAATACAAGGGCAGCCTCATTCATTAAAGATACTTTAGTAAAGCTCAAAGCACACATTGCACCTCACACAATAATAGTGGGAGACTTCAACACACCACTTTCACCAATGGACAGATCATGGAAACAGAAACGAAACAGGGACACAGTGAAACTAACAGAGATTATGAAACAAATGGATCTGACAGATATCTACAGAACATTTTATCCTAAAACGAAAGGATATACCTTCTTCTCAGCACCTCACGGTACCTTCTCCAAAATTGACCACATAATTGGTTCACAAAACAAGCCTCAATATATACAAAAATATTGAAATTGTCCCATGCACCCTATCAGATCACCATGGACTAAGACTGATCTTCAATAACAAAATAAATAATAGAAAGCCAACACACACGTGGAAACTAAACAACACTCTTCTCAATGAAACCTTGGTCAAGGAAGGAATAAAGAAAGAAATTAAGGACTTTCTGGAGTTTAATGAAAATGAAGCCACAACATACCCAAACTTATGGGACACACTGAAAGCATTTCTAAGAGGAAAACTCATAGCTCTGAGTGCCTCCAAAAAGAAACTAGAGAGAGCACACATTAGCAGCTTGACAACACACCTAAAAGCTCTAGAACGAAAGGAAGCAAATTCACCCAAGAGGAGTAGACTGCAAGAAATAATCAAACTCAGGGGTGAAATCAACCAAGTGGAAACAAGAAGAACAATTCAAAGAATCAACCAATCGAGGAGCTGGTTCTTTGAGAAAATCAACAAGATAAATAAACCCTTAGCCAGACTCACTAGAGGGCATAGGGAAAGTACTCTAATTTACAAAATCAGAAATGAAAAGGGAGACATAACAACAGACCCTGAAGAAATCCAAAACACCATCAGATCATTCTACAAAAGGCTATACTCAAAAAAACTGGAGAACCTGGATGAAATGGACAAGTTTCTAGACAGATACCAGGTACCAAAGTTGAATCAAGATCAGGTTAATGATCTAAACAGTCCCATATCCCCTAAAGAAATAGAAGCAGTCATTAATAGTCTCCCAACCAAGAAAAGCCCAGGACCAGATGGGTTTAGTGCAGAGTTCTATCAAACCTTCAAAGAAGAACTAATCCCAGTTCTTCACAAACTATTCCACAAAATAGAATCAGAAGGTACTCTACCCAACTCTTTCTATGAAGCCACAATTACTCTGACACCTAAACCACATAAAGACCCAACAAAAATAGAGAACTTCAGACCAATTTCCTTTATGAATATTGATGCAAAAATCCTCAATAAAGTTCTCGCTAACCGAATTCAAGGACACATCAAAACAATCATCCATCCTGACCAAGTAGGATTCATCCCAGGGATGCAAGGATGGTTCAATATATGGAAATCCATCAACGTAATCCAGTATATAAACAAACTCAAAGACAAAAACCACATGATCATCTCGTTAGATGCTGAAAAAGCATTTGACAAAATCCGACACCCATTCATGATAAAAGTCTTGGAAAGATCAGGAATTCAAGGCCCATACCTAACCATGATAAAAGCAATGTACAGCAAACCAGTAGCCAACATCAAAGTAAATGGTGAGAAGCTGGAAGCAATCCCACTAAAATCAGGGACTAGACAAGGCTGCCCACTCTCTCCCTACCTATTCAACATTGTACTTGAAGTCCTAGCCAGAGCAATTAGACAACAAAAGGAGATCAAGGGGATACAAATCAGAAAAGAAGTCAAAATATCGCTTTTTGCAGATGATATGATAGTATATATAAGTGACCCAAAAAATTCCACCAGAGAACTCCTAAGCCTGATAAATAGCTTCGGTGAAGTAGCTGGATATAAAATTAACTCAAGCAAGTCAATGGCCTTTCTGTACACAAAGGATAAACAAGCAGAGAAGGAAATTAGGGAAACAACAACCTTCTCAATAGTCACAAACAATATCTAACTAAGCAAGTGAAAGATCTGTATGACAAGAACTTCAAGTCCCTGAGAAAGAAATTAAAGAAGATCTCAGAAGATGGAAAAACCTCCCATGCTCATGGATTGGCAGGATCAACATTGTAAAAATGGCTATCTTGCCAAAAGCAATCTACAGATTCAATGCAATCCCCATCAAAATTCCAACTCAATTCTTCAACGAATTGGAAAGGGCAATCTGCAAATTCATCTGGAACAACAAAAAACCTAGGATAGCAAAAACTCTTCTCAAGGATAAAAGAACTTCTGGAGGAATCACCATGCCTGACCTAAAGCTGTACTACAGAGCAATTGTGATAAAAACTGCATGGTACTGGTATAGTGACAGACAAGTAGACCAATGGAACAGAATTGAAGACCCTGAGATCAACCCACATACCTATGGTCACTTGATCTTTGACAAGGGAGCAAAAACCATCCAGTGGAAAAAAGACAGCATTTTCAACAAATGGTGCTGGCACAACTGGCGGTTATCATGTAGAAGAATGCGAATTGATCCATTCCTATCTCCTTGTACCAAGATCAAATCTAAGTGGATTAAGGAACTCCACATAAAACCAGAGACACTGAAACTTATAGAGGAGAAAGTAGGGAAAAGCCTCAAAGATATGGGTACAGGGGAAAAATTCCTGAATAGAACAGCAAAGGCTTGCGCTGTAAGATCGAGAATCGATAAATGGAACCTCATAAAGTTGCAAAGCTTCTGCAAGGCAAAAGACACTGTCAATAAGACAAAAAGACCACCAACAGATTGGGAAAGGATCTTTACCTATCCTAAATCAGATATGGGACTAATATCCAATATATATAAGGAACTCAAGAAGGTGGACTCCAGAAAATCAAATAACCCCATTAAAAAATGGGGCTCAGAACCGAACAAAGAATTCTCACCTGAGGAATACCGAATGGCAGAGAAGCACCTGAAAAAATGTTCAACATCCTTAATCATCAGGGAAATGCAAATCAAAACAACCCTGAGATTCCACCTCACACCAGTCAGAATGGCTAAGATAAAAAATTCAGGTGACAGCAGATGCTGGCGAGGATGTGGAGAAAGAGGAATACTCCTTCATTGTTGGTGGGATTGCAAGCTGGTACAACCACTCTGGAAATCAGTTTGGCGGTTCCTCAGAAAATTGGACATATACTACCAGAGGATCCAGCACTACCTCTCCTGGGCATATATCCAGAAGATGTTCCAACCGGTAAGAAGGACACATGCTCCACTATGTTCATAGCAGCCTTATTTATAATAGCCAGAAGCTGGAAAGAACCCAGATGCCCCTCAACAGAGGAATAGATACAGAAAATGTGGTACATTTACACAATGGAGTACTACTCAGCTATTAAAAGGAATGAATTTATGAAATTCCTAGGCAAATGGATGGATCTGGAGGGCATCATTCTGAGTGAGGTAACATATTCACAAAGGAACTCACACAATATGTACTCACTGATAAGTGGATATTAGCCCAAAAACTTAGGATACCCAAGATATAAGATACAATTTGTTAAACGCATGAAACTCAAGAAGAACCAAGACCAAAGTGTGGACACTGTGCCCCTTCTTGGAATTGGGAACAAAACACCCATGGAAAGAGTTACAGAGATTAAGTTTGGAGCTGTGAAGAAAGGATGGACCGTCTAAAGACTGCCATATCCAGGGATCCATCCCATAATCAGCTTCCAAACGCTGACACCATTGCATACACTAGCAAGATTTTGCTAAAAGGACCCAGATATAGCTGTCTCTTGTGAGACAATGCCGGGGCCTAGCAAACACAGAAGTGGATGCTCACAGCCAGCTATTGGATGGATCACAGGGCCCCCAATGGAGGAACTAGAGAAAGTACCCAAGGAGCTAAAGGGAACTGCAACCCCATAGGTGGATCATTATTATGAACTAACCAGTACCCCAGAGCTCTTGTCTCTAGCTGCATTTGTATCAAAAGATGGCCTAGTAGGCCATCACTGGAAAGAGAGGCCCATTGGACTTGCCAACTTTATATGCCCCAGTACGGGGGAATGCCAGGGCCAAGGGGTGGGGGTGGGTGGGTGGGGGACTGGGGGGGGAGTGTATTGGGGACTTTTTGGATAGCATTGGAAATGTAATTGAGGAAATTACCTAATTAAAAAAAAAGAAGTTTAAAACTTAGAGATCCTAAATCTATATTATATCTACATATTAAAGTATATTGTCATTTGAATATGCTGTAAATGATTAGAAGTCCTAGGTAGAATTAAAAATAAAATTATTTTCATGTTCTTTGTGTGTTCTGTCACACACAAAAAAAAATGATTGGGAAGATGACAGAAAAATTGCATGAACAGGCAAAAAGATTCCAGTTCACCAGTCTGAAATTGTTAAGTGTAAAGGAAAACAACATTCAATATGTCAATCATTTCTGATGGTGTCATCCGCTTACAGAAGGCTAGAAAGACTCATGTTGATAATCTTGTTCATGAATCATAAAGAAAATGTCACTATATGCCATCCGAGGGAAAGAAGGTTGATAAAACATTTTAAGACCATCTCTAACAAAATAGTTGCAGAATTTCATAGCAAAGGAAGACTTGTTTTATATGGAAACTACTTTATATAAAATATCAATTCACTAACAATGTCAAATAAAGGATATAAGGTTTACTATCCTTTGTAGTATGCAGAGCTTTCTACTTCTTACATAAATCTTTATTTAATAAACATATTTGGATCTCAAAACAAATGTAAATGTATTAGAATGGATTAAAATCATTATATTAAAAAAGGAAATATGAAGGAGAAAGCTAGGAAAAAATTTAAGTAGAAATCCTGAAAGATGTCATCAAGGAAAAGATAACACCGATTCTTCTCTTAGCAATGTTAACATATTTACTCAAAAGGTTTTTATTCTGATGAACACTATTTTGCTAACATCATTTGAGTATTTTTCCTTTATGCTACAGTAGCGTTTTCATGCTTAGCGATTTAAAAAAAAACTTTTATTTATTTCTTTTTAGTTTGTTTGACATAATATCTGTGCATGCTTGTGAGGTGCAGCATGTTTTGATTCATATATAAACTCAGAGTAATTCACACATCCATTATCTTACATTTTACATTTCCAAATGGAAGAGAGGACTTCAAATGTAGCGTGTTCTGTTATAGAAAACAACCTAGTTCATCTTATTGTCACTTCTCGAAGGCATATAATGAACACCATGTAATGGCTCTGCCTTAGTCTGTTTGCCTCTTCCAATAATTTCATAAGAAGGGTACTATTACCCTTATTTTCTATATTAGGCAAACGCAAAAACATGAAGTCATGATCCTGCAACTTCCAAGTCTGCATTATTTCTCTTCTCACACTTTATCGTCCAGAATGAGTCTCCGGAGTAGCTATCAGAGACGACCCAGAGTCTGAGAAGCAAAGAATATTGAATATATCTATAAATATCCTTGGCTCACTATCAAGAAAATGTGAAATCAAAAGGAAGCACAATAATGGGAGAACCTGACAAATGCTGTCAGATTTGGAAAGTGTTTCAGATTTTCTGGCAGCTCCATTCAATGAACAGAAGAATCCTCAAGAGTCATAGAGCCAGCATTCTGTTAGTCCCCATGAATCCCACCAACAGTCTCAGCCAAGTTAAGGGATATTTTCCAAGTTTTCAGACACTCATAAACTGCACCACCATCAATCCCACCATCCCCAGCCATAACTTTTAAAGAGTCTCTGCTGAAGCGCCATTCATCACAGGGTGGTTAGCACAGAAAAACATAAAAAGCAATGAAGAACAGGTCAGGTCAAGATAAAGGGCAAACCCCAACTGGCTGCCTTATTTCTCCTCCTTTCAAGGGCATAAATTTCCCTGAAGCCATCTCTGAGAATCACCACTAGAGCTCTGTGTTCTCTGCAGTTCACAGAGAACTAGACAGCTTTGGCTCACATTCTGCCTCTGGAGCCACCAAGTATCCACGTTTTCTAGCTTGACTTACACACTCAGCAGGCCCGTTTATATCAAGTGCTGTCTTACTATGCACGTTTAATAAAGGAATGGATATACTTCAAGAAAGGAGGAAATGTCAAAACTGAAAATCAGTCAGTCCTGATGTCTTTGCTACTTCAATGGAAAACATTGCCTTTTGCTGTTACTGATTAAAGGAATAATGTTGTAATAAATGCTCAGGGTCTGACTCCAGGTACACTCTGCTCATTTGGTCAACAGCTGATGCTTCAATCTGCTAAGCGATAAGAGGGAGATGAAAGAAAACCCACATAGAGACTTTGCCCTAAGTAGATTTGACAAACTTGCCAGATAGGCAAAGCTGACATCAATGAAGCCATCAATTTCAGCGCTGCTGATGCAGAAAGAAAAATTCTCTTTCTCAGGAAATCACAACTTAAACTGGACAAACAATAGACCATGTTAAACAATGGGGGCTTGTGCCTAGTGGACCTCAAACACCAGTATCCTGGGGTGGCATGTGTAATGAGGGTTCGAGTCGCCTACGGACATTGACATGGTTTAGATAGGTTGCTCTTTTCTGGAACAATTGGCTGTTCCAAGGGGGATGCCAGTCTGTAAGCCCTTGCTCCAACGCAGTGATCTTGAATTAGCTGATAATGGTCTCTGCCTTTGCTTGTCCATTCTCATTCTTTGATAGAGGAGCCAGAGAAACAATAATAAGGAGTGCTGCTATCCTAAATCTAAATCCCTTAGGTATAGCACTTTCCCTGTTTGGCTTTTGAGAAAAGGCTGGCTGTGCCTGTCTGGAGCAGGTGCAAAGATGTCTTCCTACCAGATTCTCTCACTATAGATTTTTTCTTCTTCTGTGAGCCTCAATACTTCATATAGCCTAAGGATAAACATGGCACCTTTTACTATCTAAGATCCAATTAGCAGAGAAAGGAGTCACTTGGCTCCCAACAACACACACACTCTGGTATGAGCCCCACAGAGAAAAGCCAATACTTATAAACATTCTGTGTCCATCTCCTCCTGTCTATTTTCCTGGTTATCTTTGAGTAAAGACCCAGTAAAGTTTGTTAGCTGTATGCAGTTTTCACCAACATCTGGAATGGACAGTAGGAACCATGGGAGATCATTCTGCTGGTTTAAATTCACTCAGCACCACTCATGACCTAGATTTTCTATCAATCATTTGTAGAGTACTGGGGGAGGAAGACTAGTTTTATTAAAGTGGGAAATAAGGATTACTAATAATTTTACTTGGTGATCAAACCCCCAGTATACATTAAACTTAGGGACCAATGTAGGCATAATTTTTAACATACCTTAAACATATACATCCACATATACATAAATTACCTCCATGTAGAAGGTAGGAGGACACATGACACTCTTTTTTTTTTCCTCAAAGACTTGAGTTTAAGATTGTGGTAGATGAATTATTTAAGGATAGCTTGTTACATAATGGAGTGGTGCAGAGATGCACAGGATTCTACCCCTGCTCTCTGGGATGTGTTTATCAGGCATCATCACTCATAGATCCTTTTGAAATTTGTTGGCATGAGTTGATTGTTAAAAAAAAGGACCACCAACAGGCAATGTCTCTCAAAGGGGAAGAAATTTCTAATCCAAAATATAGAAGCAGCCCTGTCATTGAAGGGGACCATATAAATATTCGTCAGCCTTAGTCTATGTACCTTGCCCATTCTTTTAGGCTGCAATGGGTATTACCCATGTTGATTGCATTATCAACCAGCTTAGGTTAAGCAATGCAGGAATACCCATGGAACACCTTTGGTGGCTTTCTATGCTAAGGTAGGTTTACCACTCCTGTCTCTGTTTTTATTATGATGTAACTTCGTTCTATAAATTTGATATTACTATGTGGTGAAGGCTTTGTTTCCAGCCAGAGGCACTACTGAGAAATGCTTGAATCATTAAGAAGTTAGGAGATCTCTAGATTTTTGAAGGGGATAAGGCATACTAGCCTATTTATCTTCCTTTCTCTCACTTCTCAGCTGCCAGAGGTGAGCACACTTTTTTAGCATGATATTCTGCTTCACCCTTGGTAGAAAGAAAAACCATCAAACAACCCTGGACCAAACTCTCTGCAACATGAACCAAGATGAACCTTTCTTTCTGTAACTTGATTATCTCAACAGTTTTGTCCCAGTGACAAAAAGCTCACCAAACACATGGTGTTTATTCTTATCATCTCTGGAGTCAAGGCTATGTGATGTCCTATGACTGGGGCACTGACAATCGTGACACAAAAGAAGATGTGGTGATGTCATAAAGATGACTCTTCAAATTCTGCTCTAAATGAGCCACCCACTTCTCCTGACATTCCATCCATCAAGGCAAATTGCATGACCAGTGAAGGTTGAAATCAGGGAGCACTGGTCTTGTCTGCCCTCTCTCAGAGAGAAGAGCAAATATTTTGATCAGCATCACAATTTACTTCAGGGGAAGTGGAATGGGAAATGAGGGTTCTAGTATGATAATGCTTCTCCAAATGGATCAAGTGATAGGGCTATGGTCTGCTATTGACACCATGCGGTTTCTCTGTCCTTGAGCTTCAACAGACAACAGAAAAGCACTGAAAGAAAAGTCAGATTAACTTTGTCTACCAAAAAATGTATTTCCATTTTTAAAAGTAACCCATGCCTAGAGTACTATGATTTTGAGCATGTCTTCTTGCAAAGGGAACACTGGTATATACTCCCACAAACTCCAGCATCCTGGCTACCTCCTACCAGGCAGCGACTTATTCTGATTAATAAGTGTGGGTTTAGTTTTAATGCTCGTATTTCCTAAATTTGTGCTTTCTCATGAACACTGTGACTAATTTCAACTCAGTTGATCCGTAAGTGCCCCTTATATGTGAATGGGTTTTCTTCCAAGCATCAAGACCAGAATATCTATTATTCTTTGAACATGTTTATGTTTAAACCAACTACATTTGAGACACAGTTCTCCTTACTTGGCACCTGAGCCTTCCCTTACTTGGGTTCTGCATTGAAATCCCATTCATTTAATTGCATTCATTTGACTACCATTTGGTCAATCATGTACTCATACATGTCTATACTGGTTTTGGTATTCACTTCACTTTCCCTTCATTCAGTCGCAGCCACATAGCTAATACTTATAACGAAGCATGCACATTTCTTCTATCATTCTTCTTCAGCAACATCTAGAGCATTTCTTTTCCAAATCGTAAGGCACCCTACTTACAGGAAACATAATAGTTAAATCACCTTCAAGGAAAAACTTACGACTTTAAAAAAAAATAGCTCTGAGCTTGTTTCTAAATGTTATTAATATTGGTTTTTTAATTAAAAATTTAATAGTCTCATTTTAAAACATTGGCAATATGATACCCAATAATATAGCTACTAGATTGATTCTGCAGTCACTATATTGCACATTGGCAAGGCTAAATGGACACATTCAATTAGCATAATTGATGACATCACTAATACTTTTTGCACAATAGAATTTGATAGAAAATGTAACATGTTCTTCTGAAGTAGGGGCTGAGTTTCTAAATTGAAACCCTCAAATTTCATTTCATGACAAAAAAAATAATTAGCAATATGTAGATGTCATTTTGACAAGTTTTGTACTTAAAATGTTGGTTTCTGCAGACTCACCATTATTAAAAATGTCTAATTAAATAGCATGTATCACATATGCTGGCTTATAGATTTTTATATTCTTTTAATATGTAGGCTAAATATGATTTCTTATGGCTACCATTGTGAAATGTGGTTTTGGACTTCTGCTTCTGAACTTTTATTGGTACTAAAGTTGAACTTCTGATTTGACAATATCTATGAGACATGAAGAATTTAAAATAGAATTTTCTTTAAAATGATTCATAGGATGTATTAAATATGAACTTAATATTTTATTACTATGAATACTAAAGTAATAAGCACATCAATCAAATTTAGATTTAAAGTGCATCCAGAATCTATTAATTGGCTTTGGATTATGTCCTTGCAATGTTGTGCCTAATGTTTGGCTCAGGAAATTGATGTGCATGATAGCTTTGAAATTATTTTACTAAAATAAAAATCTCTTATATTCATAGTTATCCATTTTATATAATGTATACTGTTCTATTGAGATTTTGATTATTTTTATTTCTATGTGTATAGGTATTTTGCCTGCATATATGTTCTTGGAAGTTAGAAAATAGAAGTGGTTCTGAGCTGCCTTATGGGTTCTAGGAAGTGATACCAGGTCCTCTGGAAGAGCAGTTAGAGCCTTTAATTACTGAGACATCTCTCCAGACCACTCCTATTTATTTATAATTTATACGTCCTTAATTACAGGTGGTCAAGAGTTGGTGTGCTCCTGTGGTCTTTAATCATCTTTGTTGGCCTTAACCCTTTCCTTTCCGAGTTGGATGCCCTCCTACTAGTTATAAATGTCTCTGCCTTATGTTTTGTACCTGTTAAATATCTCACCTTTTTTGGTAAATTTTTTGGAACGAGGCAAAATGCTTTATGGGATAAGGGTGACAAGTTTTGGTGGCAAATTCCAGATTTCCATTTTCTTTACAAAGATTGTCACAATCTAATATTCCTAATGTATTACTGAGAGGGTTGAAGTTCCAGACTCATAGAAAGATCACTTGTGTTCATGGTTAAAAACGGATTCACAATATTTATAAGCCCTAAAGACTACCAGATCTATTGCTTTCCAAAGTGAGGGATCTGTTCTAAGAACTCAGAACAAGGGCAAAGTTGAATGGAACAGGACACATACCTACATGCAGTATTGACACAGCATTGAAGCAGTTCTTACTGGATCTCAAGGAGTTCTTGCACCACAAATGCTCCCAGGTAGTGTTCTCATTTTCTCGATATAGCTTAACACCTGCTCAAGAAAATCCCTCTGAACTCTTCTTTCAGTATCATGTTCAGCACTTGCTAAAATCTGATGACTATGGGTTGAATGTAAAGAAACTTCTCATACTTTTAATAGACTTAGCTGGGCTTCAAATGTCACCATGAACAAGATAATACCTCAGTTAACTGCTGTGTAAATTTAGAAGAAAAGTATCATGAAATTTATTTAAGAGCATACATCTTGGTCATATAAACTTGAGTATATGTTAACAGTAAATATCCAATAAATACATAGTAAAGAGAAATGTAGACCTGAGTGGATGTGGCAAAAACAGAACAGTGAGTTAAATATTTGCAAAAAACCAACAGGATCCAGTGAAATAGCTCAGTGGTTAAATGATGCTTGACTCCAACCCTGGCAAACTGAGGCAACTCCCGAACTTACAAGATAGAAGGAGAGGACCAGCCCCCCATTAATTGTCTTCTGACCTCCGCAAGTGTGCCCTGGCATATGTGAATAAACATACATTAATTCAAATTAATTAATTAATATTTTTGATTGCAGCATACTCAAATTTTTAATATTTTGACTTTCCCTTCTGTACACTTTCTTACACTTGAATTCTTATTTCGTTCTCTGTAAACTGACTACTATGTTTTAAAAGTTATGTAAATTTTGGAAATAGTCTTTTCAAATGCTTTCTCCCACTCTGTGCCCTGTATTATTGTTTCCTAAGTAGTCTTTTGATTAGCAGTAACTTTGATTTAATGAATGACATCCAGTCAGTCAGTTTTATTATGATGTTATGAAAAATCATCTCAATACCCAAGATTTATAACCTACACTTTTTCCTGGGTTTAGTATTTTTGTCTTTGATTCATCACTCTATCTGAGTTGTTTTTGTGAATGATTTAAAGTCTCAGGTCTGTTCACAGTAATGCAAACCCTAACTTAGACAATGTCCAAGGATTGACGCAAAGATTATTTCGACTTCTAAACATTATTGTGATATGGGTTCCAGTCATGTCTGAGTAAAAAAAAAAAGAAAAAAAATGTACTGGTGCCGGGCGTGGTGGCGCACGCCTTTAATCCCAGCACTCAGGAGGCAGAGGTAGGCAGATTTCTGAGTTCGAGGCCAGCCTGGTCTACAAAGTGAGTGCCAGGACAGCCAGGGCTACACAGAAAAACCCTGTCTTGAAAAACAAAAAAAAAAAAAAACCAAAAAAATGTACTGGCAAATGAAGGTTAAAGATGAAATTTTTAAAAAAGTCTATGCTAAACTCACTTTCTTGTAAAGGGATTTTAATCTAGAAACATGGTTAGCCTGGCTAGAATATAGAGTTTGCTTACTGTTTGCCTTTACTCCCAAACAATGAAGGTAAAGTTGGTTTGTAGAAGAAGCACCCATGTTTGAAAGTGATATCTAATTGAGAGATAGACAAAGTGATAAATCAGAGAGGGATTTAACAGAGTAAGATATGTCTAACTCTCACAAGAACAGAGAGAAAAGAGAGGCTACTTAAGAGGGCAATTTTACTAGGACAGTTGTACGAAGACAGGTTGGAGAGAGAGAGAGAACCAGCAAAACATAGGTGAAGACAGGATAGGGCAGAAAATGAGAAGGATCCGAAGATTAAAACAGATTGCCAAAGTTAGTATGAGGCCAAGCAAAACAATTCAGTGAGAAACTGAAAGAAGCCAGATTGAATCAGTCCGCATGAGAGGGAGTTTGAGATAGAACAGCTTGAGTTGGCCACCCAGCCAGAGTCCAGAAAGAGGTAAAAAGGGTCAACTTAGTGAGCAGTAAATCTCAGAATCTGAAACCATTCTAGGCCTAGATATGATTATATACAGAGGCTAGGTGCTTACAGCAATAGGCCCAGGTTAGCAGATGGAGGCAGTATGTCTCAGAAATGACAATTACATCAGACAAATAAAAGATACTTTTACACTCCCTCGCCTGCTCGGTATTAATGGACAGTTAGGGCTTAGAACATTATCTTCAAATGTGCATCGTCTTTCCATTGTATTACATTTCCTATCTTCTCTAAGATCAAGCGAGTGCATTTATTTGATTTATTTCTGGAATGTGTACTCTGTTTCATGAACCAGCTTTTTAGTAGCAGCAGTAGTAGTAATAGTAGTAGTAGTAGTAGCAGCAGCAGCAGCATATTGAGTGACAAGTCTTACAGCACTCACCACCACTGCTCTTTCCTCCATCACCTGTTCCTTAGTACCATTCCTCTCTCTGACTTCACCTTCCATTTTCAAACTGTGGTATCTCCTTCCTTCCTCACTCCAAATTCCTTAAACCTTCTTTTCCTTCTCTTACACTACTGATCAGGAAATATGACCTATACCCACTCCCATTTATACATATATGAGGATGAGAAGCTGATATCCATGTATAAGAAAGAACCTACAATAATTTTCTTTTGAACTTAGGAACATCATTTAAAATATTCTTTAATTTGATCCATGTTTGAAATTTTCATATTTCTCAATGGCTAAATAAAATTTCACTATATGGTATACATTTATATAAATTTTGACTATCCACTCATGATTGACAGATAATAGGATGGTTGCATTTTATTACTATTATATAATACAATAGCAATAAACTTGAATGCACAAGGACTTGTGGGCAAGTTATCTTAGATGTACAATCACCCAATTTCTCTACCCACATCCCATTGTGAGTATTTGGTATGATTAGCAATAGCATAACTAGATCTTATGATGTTCTATCTCTACTGTTTGAAGAAAGCTCCTCACTGATTTCCACAATGATGGAGAGCTCCATCAGTTTTACTTTCCCCTGTTCCTTTGCCAGCATTTGTTATTATTTGTTTTCTTGGTGGTAGACCTTTTGAGTGGGATGATGTGGAATCTCAAACTAGTTTTAAGTTGCATTTCTCTGACGGCTAAGGACGTTGAAAATATTGGCTTACTTGTAAGGTTTCCTCTTTTGAGAACTATCTGTTCAATTCATGGGCTCATATATTAGTCACAAAGGGTATTTTTTGCCATTTAAAATTTTATTTTAGAATGTCTTTATCTACGTAGTCTAGATAGTAACCCACTTGTCTGAAGTATAGCTGACAAAGACTGGTTCCCACTGTCAGTACACTCTGGTGATAGTTTCCTTTGCTGTAGAAAGGCTTTGAATTTCATGTAATCCACTTTATCATTTCTTAGGGACAGGTCTGTGTTACAGGGATTCTGCTCACAAAGTTCATGTTTGTACCTTGAAGTGTTTCCCTCTATCAGTTGCAGCTTTTTGTTTGGGTTTTAAATTAAGGTCATTGGTCTACTTTGGATATGAATATAATTTCATTTTCCTGCAGTGAAATATCCAGTTTTGCTACTATAATTTATTAAATAGGCTGTCCTTTTCCAATATATATTTGATACTACTGCCAAAAAATTAGATGTTCCTAGCTAAATGTGTTTACTTCTGGGTTCTATGTTATGTTCCATTGATCTGCCTTTCTGTTTTCATTATAGTTTTGTGATACAAAATCTCACTATGTAACCCAGACTGGCCTTGAACTTGAGTTCACTATTCTTTATCCTTCTGAATGACAGCTGGTTTATTTTTTTATTGCTCCAATAATCCATCTTGATTATAGTAGTCTTATAATAAATGTTGAACCCAGTGTCTTACAACTTTGTGTTCTGCAGCCTTCTGTTGGGTATTATGAGCCTTTTATTTCTGTGTGTGCAATTTATATTCAGTTTGTACATACACACACACACACACACACACACACACACACAGACAGACACTCCACAAATCAGTGGAGTTCTGAGTGGAATCACATTGAAGATAGAGATCAAATTTAAATTACTTATTTATTAACAATGCTAGCTCTTTCTATTCATGAATACAAAATATCTCTCCATATTAAGTTCATTGATTTATTTTATTACAGTTCGGTAAATTTTCCTGCAAAATTTGCAAACCTCTTTTATAAGATTCATACTAAATATTTTTGGAACTGGGGAATATAAGTACCTTTTATTTTAAACTTTGAATTTGATTCTTTCACTACTGGTATATTGGAGCATTGAAAGGAACTGTAAGGTGAACTTAGTTGCATGGTTTTTGATCTTAGTGGAAAGCATCTGTGGTCTAACCATTGAATGCAATGATGACTGAAAAATTCCTGTAGATTTTATTTTTATCAAGTAAAAGTGTTTAATTTCTATCTTAGTTAGGGCTTCTACAACATGATAAAATGACATGACCAAAAATAACTTGTGGAGGAAAGCAATTGTGTATTTGGCTTACAATTCAAAATCATTATCCATCACTGAAGAAAATCACAGAAGGACATTTGGGCTGGAACTCAAGGCAGAAACCTTGAAACAGAAACTGAATCAGAGGCCATGGAGGAACATTGCTTTCTGGCTTTATCCTCATAGTTTCATAGTCTAATTTCATTCACAACATAGGAGCACTGCCCAGGGATAGCACACAAACATTTGGTCTGGGCTTGTCCACTTCTAGATTTCCCTAGAGAAAAAAAGATGGAAGTATTTTTTAATTAAGGATAGAAGTATTATCACAATTAAGGTTCTTCCTAGACAATTCTAACTTATACTTAAATTGACAAAGAACCAGAACAATTGGTCCTTTGTCAAAGAGACACACAAACAAATCACTATTAAACCATAACCTTTCCTTTCTTGTTGTCCCCAAAATGCCATGCTAATAATCTGTAGAGTCACTTAGTCTTAAAAAAACCCAAATACTTCAGAAGTTCAGACTTTTTAAGACATCAAAAGTCTCTCTAAAACCTCCAAGACTCTCTACTCCATCAAAGTCTTTCTAAAATGACAAACCCTACCTAAACTGCCAAACTGTTTCTAAAAATTCAAAACTGTTTCTAAAAATTCAAAAGTGTTGTCTCCCATCAAAAATTTAAAAACAGTGTAAATTCTATCTTAACCCAAGAGGAAAGAACCCGGACACAGTCAGAATGTGAACAGAGTGTAACTCAAACCCCAACAGTATAAATAACTCAGTATCTAGTGCCTGTGACTCACAATCTCCTAGGCTCCAATGGGCTTTGAGCAGCTCCACCACTGGGACTCTACCATCCATAGCACATATATCTCCTTCGATAGGGTCAAGACAGTTTCACCTGCTATTGTCTTTGTAGCCATTCCCTGGTACTGGCATCTCCAAAATGTTGGCATTTTCACTGAAACTTGGCTGTACCTTCATTGATAACCTCTCTTGGTATCTCCTCAGGCACTCTGAACCTGCTACATGGTGCTGTGCCTCAACTTTTCTTCTTGACCCCTTTCAATCCTGGAGCTTCTATTGTAACTTAGAATTTGCCTTCCCCAATAGCCTCTGTCCTGTCTGTGTCTCATGATGCCCAGCCTCAGTTGCTCTTCCTTCAAAACTAATAGCACCTCAAAGACTTTTTCTTACATATTATCAACTTCAGATGCCATGAGCCTTAGTCCTCTCTGGCCCACAATTTATGTGTTCTGGCCCTAGAGAAATATTTCCATAAAAGTTTGCTTCAATAATGCGGGTTCTTTAATCATAGCTGATTCCTCGATCCTGATGACCAGCATTAATTATCCAAGCAGAGTAAAAGTTTCACTATAGGGTGATTCTCAATTCAAAATGTCACAGAAATGGCTTTGATATCTTTGATTTCTTCTGAAACTTCAGAAGACAGGCCATATTGTCTGCACTTGCTCTCAGCATTATATCTTCTTATACTCCCACAAAAATAGTCCATTAACCTCAGAACACTGAATGAATCTTCTAACCCAAAGTCTGTTCACAATCCTCCCCGAAATATGGACAGGTTTGTCACATCATTATCAGACTCCTTGTACCACTAAAGGATGTTAGGGCAGGAACTCAAGGCAGGAATATGGAGGCAAGAATCAAAGACAAGACTATGGAGAAACATTGTTCATCAGCTTGTGCCCTATGTCATGCTCATCCTAGTTTCTTAAACACCCCAGAACTGCCTGTCCAGGCATAGCAATACACTCAATGACACTCCCATATCAATCAGTAATGTGGAAAATCTCCTTCACAGTCTTGAATATGGGACAATCTTATGTAGGTATTTTCTTAATTATGGTTCTGTCTTCCCAGATAATTAGTTTACTGTCAAGTTGACAAAAACAAATTATACTTCCATTCCCTACTTTATTTTTTTTTTATAAAGAGAACAAGTTGCATTTTGTCACTCTACTTAGCTTTTTGTGCATTAAGATGATCATACATTTTTTTCTTCTTCAGTTCATCAGTAGGGTTATGTTAATTGAGTTTCAAAGGCTGAGCCAGTATCTGTGATAAATTCCATTTGATGATGATGTATAATTCGTTTTGTACATTTATTGGATTTCACTTGCTAATATTTTTTTAAGAATCTGCATCAATGTTCCTGAGAGATACTTATCTATAGTTTTATTAGATCTTTAAGGTAATATTGGCCTCATAAAAAGACTTAGAAAATGTTTCTGCTACTTCTATCTTCTGAATACACATAAAACTCATAAAATTTCTTTTCGGGCTATTTGGAAGAATTCACCAGTGGATCCTTTTGGGCTAAGTGCTTTTTGTGATACATATGCTAATTATTAGTTCAATTTTCTTAAGAAAGACATGTTTAGGCCATTTCTTTTCTGTGAGTTTTTGCAAATTACATATTTTAAAAAATCAATTTTTGGGTTCGAACTCGTAAGACTCATAGCTGTTCAAATAATTCTTTTATTTTTGTTTTTTTGTTCAAGGTTTCTCTAACAATTTTCTCTCTGATAATTCTGATATTAGTAAATCTAGCCTTCTTTTCCTTAGCATGGCAAAAGCCTTATTTTATTAATCATTTCATAAACCAGGCTCTTGGCTTCATTGATTTTTTTTTTCTCTATTGATCCACAGTTTTCAAATTCATTGCTTCTTTCTCTAATTTTTATTTCTTTTATTTTGCACCCCATGGATTTGATTTTTCTCTTCTTTATTTAGTTTACTAAAGTGGAAATAGGGATGGTTGAATGGAGATCTTTCTCCTACTCTGATATATACATTCAGTGCTAAGAATTTTCCTAATGAACACTGTTTTCACCAAGTACCACAAACTGAGAAGTATTTTCATTGTCAGTTATATAATAATAATACATTAACTCATTTAATTAGCATGGTAGTCATCATGCATGAATTTTCCACTTTTCTTTCTGTTCATGATTTTTTAAATTCCATTGTGATCTGAAAAATAAGGCTGTACAACTTAAGTACTTTTCAGTCTATTAAAGTATGTTTTATGGCCCAGGTTGTGACAATCATGATTATTTAACCTGGACTAGATATGAATGTATACTCTATTGTCACCAGGTGAAGGAGAAAATGGACATCAATTATTTCAGGTGCTATATATTATTGCTGAAAATACTAGTCCTTACCTGTGTATTGTGCAGCCTGCTATGTCTATATCTGACAGTCTAGTAGCAAGTCTCTAGTTATAGTTTATATATTTCTCCTTGTATTTCTTGTGTCCCATTGACATGCTATCATTAGGTACCATTAATGGTATCTATCTTAATGATAACATTAAGGATATCTATTTATTCTCAGAAATCTGACCACCTCATAATTATACAATACCATTATTTATCTCTTAAACTTTCCTTGCTGTGAAATCTTCTCTAAATGAACCTTTAAAAACTATTCCTTCTTTTTAAAAATCTAGCATTTTCATGTTATATTTGCCTCCACTCCATTTTTGAATCTATTGTTTATATACTTAGTGCAGTTTCTTTTGGACATATGGTATACACATAGTATCTAATAAACACACATAGTATCTAATAAACAGGTACTTGTTAAATCAGTGATGGCTGATGTGAAGATTTTTCTTCATTTTATGCCACAACTTTTGTTAATATTCTTTTAAACTTTTAAAAATAAATATTGGTAGCTCAGCCATTCTCCCTGCAACAAACTGTGTTCTCCTTTTTTTTTTTTTTTTTTTTTCTGAAGTCATTGTTTTTTGTGAATTTTGGTGGACTATTTTAAAGGGTACAGAATTCTAGGTTCCATCTATAATTCTCTGAATATTTTAAACATCTTAATACATTCCTTTCTGGTTTTATGGCTTTTGACATGTTATGTGTGATTCCAGTTGCTATCTCTGTGTAAGCAACTTCACATACACAGGCATACACACACATTTGCAAGCTCACACTTTTATCAGGGTTTTTTTTTTTAATTACCTTTGATTTTTGTGTAGGTTGAAAATGATATTCCTAGGTATGGTTTCTGAATTTTTAAATTTTGTTTGTATTTCCTCGATCTTTAGTATGATATTTGATGGTAGTTGGGAGAAATTCTTAGTCTTTGCTTCACATGCATCTTTCTGTCCCTCTCACTGGTTTTCTTGCCTGTATTCCTACGATGCATATATCACAGTCACTGTACTTGTCCTTCTTGAATTATTGTACCCTCTCAGCCTTTTTTCTTTAACTTTTTGTAATTTTGTTTGTTTTCAGTACTGTGGGTTTCAGTTGCCTCAGAGATTATTTCCTTGAGCTATTTCCTTAAGATACGTCGATCTTAACAACAACCTTACCAAAGACATTCTTCATGTGCCCTACAGCTTTGATCTCCAACATTTTGATGCTCTTCTCAGCATTTCTATATACTTACAATGGTCATTTGCTCTCTTATGCTTAATTTATTTATTAGAGTTCATTATAGATTAATTTATCCTAAGAGCTCATGTGAAGGATACTTGATTCCCAGGAAGTAACTCTCTTTGGCGATGGTAGAAGCCAACAGGTGGGTATAGCTAGAAAAAAAAAATGGATTAGTAGAGGCCATGACTTTGAAGTTTAAATCTTGTCCTCATCTGCTTTCTTTTATTATCATGAGTTGAGTAGCCTAAGTCATATGCTCATACCATCATGGTATCTTCCCCATGATGAGGTCAGAATCAATGAAGTCAGTGGCTACAAACTAAAATTTCTGAAACCATGAGCCAAAACAAATCTCTATTTTCAAGGTATTTATCAGATCAATGAAAATTGTGATACATATATAGTCACTGGCATCGTTGGTTATTGCTGTTTAAATTCTCTGTCTGATAAGTCCAATATCATTGCCGTTATGTTTCATTAATATTTTATCTGGTTCTTAAAACTTCAGGATCTTCATTTGTTTTACTTATTTGGTGATTTTTTTTTCTCAATAGACATGAACAAGTATCTACTCACCCAAGATAGAGCACTGATGACAGGTCAAACAAAGAACAGCTCTTATTCAAGTCTAGCTTAGTGGAGCAATAAATGTATTGGAGTTACTTCTTGAGTATGGATGTGTGGTGATTTATAGGAGTACCCATAATCCAATGGCGGCTGCATTGTGTGAAAAGCCACTTCAGCATGAGTGATGACTTGCAAAAGCTATGTTCCTGAAACTTCCTCAGCAACTTTCAAATAGTATTGCTGGAAAGAGAATTTCTTCTCCACAGCAATCGGTACAATTTAGGGGAGGATTGAATCTTGTAAGTTTCAGGAGCCTCCTAATCATGGTACATTTCAGTTGAGTTTCAAGCATTGTAAACTTCATTTACTTCCTGAATCTTATGATCTCCCTCTTCCTTCCAGGAAGAGATACCTAAATTCGGATGAAATAGTTATATAACCCATCTTATATGACTTCTAATTATTCTAATTATTTCTGTGTAGGTAGATGCAAAGTGGTGAAAATGACCTACTATAAGTGAGCCCCTATCAATGTATGATAAGGTGGGGTGGGAAACAGGTCTTTATAATCCTATGTGTACCTATCATTTTTTCAGTGAGCCTATTACTCTAGAAGTGATTTTGTCCTAGGATAGCCTGGAGCACTTCTTTTCCCAAGATCAGTGAAGTTCTTGTTAAATTACTTTTTTGAACAGAGGCCATATTGAGAATAGTGATCTCTATATTCAGAAGTAGTTTTTCTTCTTATTTCTTACAGGAAGAATGAGGCAATTAGTTACCTAGTAGAGTCTCATAATATATAAGTTCACAGAACTGTTGATTCTCTACAACTGAGAACAATTAGACTTGTCCACACTAGGTCTCCAGTAATCCTTCATTTATAGCTTAGGTTTTCCAGTCAAGGTGCTGGTTGCCATAGTGATTTCCACCCATAAGTCTGCCCTAGTAAGCATGATGCCCTGTCTGGGGCCATCTGTCTATATCACTAACCTTCTTCTAGTCATTGACCTATCTTGATCATCCATTTTACTGTGGCTCAGCAAGGGCTCTTTTTTCACAACATTCAGATCCTACTTATTTGGATGTAGTAGCACATTCCAAGTTTTTCACATGTAGACCCAGCAACTAGCATTTGGAAAACCTGAGGGTTTTTAGGGTGGTTAAATATATTTGCATGATCCCATAGTAGTAGATATATCACTTTGTACATTTATCAAAAATTATAGAACTTTTGGTAGTGTGATGACTAATTAGTTAATTGTGACAGTCAAATTGACAGCATCTACAATTCCCTAAAGAGACAAGCTTCTAGGCATATCTGTGATGAATTATTTAAACTAGATTAATTGAGGTGAGGAGTTATACCTTAAATGTAAGCAGTACTATCCCATGTTCTAGGTCCCAGAATGTATAAAAAGCAGAAAGCTAACTGACCCCCAGCATTCAATTCTCTCTGCTTCCTGATCAAATACAATGTGACCTATTGTCATCACATCCTGCCATAATTCCATATTTGAACTTGATAGGTTCAGAAGTGGGCCCTTAATACAAAACTTCTCTTTTCCTGATATGGAACTCTCCTACCCTATATGGAGCTTCCTACCAATTGCAGAGCTACTTTCCATTCAATGCAGAGCTCTCTCTTGGGCTGTAAACTCAAGCCCCAAGGACAGAGGAGCCAGAGAGCTGTCAAAAACCCAGATGTTGGATGAAAACCCCAAGCCCTGAGCCACAAGAGCAGCAGATGGCAGGCAGCAAATTGGCCATAACAACAGGGAAGCAAAAACTTTTGACAGCTCTTCCCTAATTGGTTCTATGTTCTTACCTTATTTGCATAACTATATTCAGCCAATCAGTACACAGATGTTCTCTCTAAAGATTAGGGAAGACTCCAGGCTTCAACACACAACTGAGACAAGAGCTTCAACAGGAAGGAAGTCAAGGGAGACCTCAGAGCCATACTCATGGCTCCTGGTAGGGCCCAGCTGCTTGGTGCCCTGTTCTATTTGGAGGACAAGAAGCCTGAAGACTTCAAAGTCAAACTCTCAGGTGACTTACCTATCCAAGGCTTCATGGGGAGATTTATACTTCAAGTAGGAAGTTCACCAGAGATGGACTGTGAAAGTTCTCCATTTGAGCCTTCTGTGCTGAGCAGGGAGTTCAACACAGCCTGCACCCAGTGTTCTACCAGAGGCTCTAGGCAGAGGGTTAACAACTAGATATATGCAATTCAAGCGTTGGAGAATTGCTGAGTACAGAAAACCTGCTCTTGCTGCCCAAGTCAGTGACCTGCAGACTTTCTTTCCATGGAAGTGCTTTGGACTGGAACCTCAAAGCCACCTAACAATTTATGAACATGATCTCTCAGTTGGCATTTTAAATCTCCCAAAAGTGTAGGATTTAATACATGAAACTTCTTGGTTAGGGACCATGGAGTTTCTTAAGGATCTTAGTGCTGGAACACTACCAGCCTCTTTTGTTTGGCATCCTGTTGCTGTAGAGGATCTCAGAGTTCTTACATTTTTATTCTAATTGTTATTCCACATGACAAGTAAATGTATCCTTGTTTTCCCACTGTTGTCTTTCCATTCCAATCTTGAAGAGATAATGGAAGGAAACCTAGGTGCATAAAGGAGACTGCCTATAAACCATATCATCCTTCAAATTATAAGATGATATAATATATAAAAAGAATATATCATTAAACCCTTCATCTCTGTTTTAATTAGTTTCCACTCTCAACACAACCTGACAAGGGGGAACCTAAGTTGAGAAATTGCCCATATCAGATTGGCTCCAGCCATGTCAGTGGGGACATTTTCTTAATTGTTAATTGATGTGGAAGGACCAAGACACCATGGGTGTTCCCCTGATATAGTATGAGTGATAAAGTTGAACCAGCCAGACAAAGCAAGTCACTAACCACCATTTCTCTGCAGTCTATTACAGTGCCTATCTCCAGGTTTCTGCATTGGCTTTTCATCATGATATATTATTAGAAAACCTTTCTTCCCAAGCTTCTCTTGGTCATAGTATTAATCACAGCCATAGAAAGCAAGCTATAACAGTCCCTCAAGTTACTTATTGCCAGAAATTTTATCACAGCAGTGATAAAAGCAATAAATAAGGCATGAATAGCATATCTTAATATATGCAAATATTAAAATGTCACTGAAGAATTTGATTTGGATCTTAGTGGAATAACAGATGGGGAAAATGATCAAACAGCATTCCAACCCTTCCAAAGGCATCTAGACCTAAGAAACTTGATAATGGGTGTCAACTTTTACACTAATAGCCAAAGGAACATATATAACAACTATATAGTACCCTATGGCTTCCATCAGCAGTGTGTCAGAAAGTATAATATATGTTTATTGGAAGTCAAAAATTAAGCATATGGTAGAAGAAAGATATGTTTACAAGTATCGGAGATGAGACATGACATAGCTAAAAAACATGTTAGTGTTGTCTGTATATCTATACAACTACAAATGATGTAGTTAATGATGCATGAATATTTAAAATATGTATATGTTTAAAAATGGCAATATGCATTCTGCTGTGATATCTGAGGGGATTTATAAATAATGATCCCATTAGATTTTTAAGAATCAAACATATATAGCATTAAAATTTTGATTTCTAACATTATTTTCTGAGGGGAAAAAAAAAAAACAGGGCTCCTTTGAGGAGTGAATGATTCTGAAACTGATTAGCCTGGAGCATCTTGTACCAAGAATCTGGAGAAGCTGATTCTACACACCAGATACAAAACTACAAATGTTACCAGATCTCACTTGTATGTGAGATCTCATACAGGAGAACTGGAACACTAATGGACAGGAACTGGGGCGAGATAGAGAAGGGAGACAGGTAGAGCCCTTGATCAAAGAAAACACAGATTCAGAAGGACAGGAACTGCCTTTTAAGATCTGTTACTCTGCAGGATGAGTATAGTAGATAGAAGTATGCTGTTTATTAAAAAAAGAGACTGGAAAAGTAAATTCAAAATACCCCAAATTAAATCATAGGTGAAATGAATGATGTTATTTGGCTTTAATTAATTGTATCACATTTACATATATAAAACAATGCTTTTTGCTCCACAACAGTAGACAATTATAAATATTCAATCAAAATTAATATTGATAGATGAGAATAATTTTGATAAGTTGGTAAAAATCATAAAAACCATCACACAGCAATTTAAAACTATAATAACGAGGCTATATCAAACACCTTGGCTAAAAACCAAAGCTGAAACAATTCAATCAATAAAATAAATAGCACTGTAATGAATTACAAATCAAAGTAAAATAAATAAATAATACAGAGACAGTGATGGTTCTCACATGTGAAAGAATTCTAATTTACATAGTTACTACCCCCTTATGGAGAAACTGTGCAGAGTGACTTCCTTTATAAAAGTCAAATCCAAAACTAGATGGGGCAAGAAGTTACCTTACATAAACTTGAACCACACTTGCTGAAGTCATGTGACCAAAAGTAAGACTAGCAGGCTAACTGACATATTGAGAATGTTATTCTCTTTGTGGTCTTCCTTGATCCAATTTACACCTGTACCCTACTGTAGAAGACATATTAGACAAATCCCAATGGAGGGCCACCCTACAAATCATATAGCCAGCCTTGCTCAAAACTGTCAGTCCTAAAAACAATAGTCTATAAAATTTCTATAACCAAGACAGGTCTAAAAGAATAGGGCTGAATATTGTAATGTGTTATCTTGGATAGAATTCTAGGATCAAACAAATGAAATTAAGGTATAAACTGAAAATATTTGCAAAAATATAGGTGTTAGTCAACAAAATAATGATGATAATGTATCACTTTTTTGTTCATTATGAAAAATGGAAGATACTAGCTTTTGATGAAACTTGTACAGAATGCAGAAGCTCTTGGTATTGTCTCTTAACTACTTTGCCAGATCTAAACTGTTCTTAAGCATTTAATTTAAAAATTATGAAAAATAGACTATAAGATTTAATAAGAAAAATATTTTGTTTATCAAAAGAGAATGATTTTCTTAGTTTCTATTGCTGTGATGAAACACCATAACCAAAAATCCAACTGGGGACAAAAGGGTTTATTTGGCTTACACTTCCAAATCATATTCCATCATTGGAGGAATTTAGAACCAGAACTCAAGCAGGAATCTGGAGGCAGGAGCAGGTTCAGAGGCTAGAGAGTAGTGCTACATACTTGCTTGCTTCTCGTGGCTTTCTTGGCCTGCGTCTTTATAGAACTCCGGACCACAAACCCAGAGATGAAACCTCCCACAATGGGTTAGGCTGTCCCCATCAATAGGTATTTCGTTCACCATCTTTCCCTCATGCTAGCAGAAAGACTTGGTTTCAAATCTACAAAGTTATGGAATATATTATTAGAAGATGATAAAGCAGGAAATAAAAAATAAGTTTCAATTATGGAAAGAAAAATACTTCTGTTCTGTTTCCAGCTATTAGCACAGTTCTAAACTCGAGATAATCGGCTATTGTATAGAACGGTTTGAGGATTACATGAAATAGTGCATGTAAGGGGTCAAGCAGAATACCAACTCAAATGGTGGCATAATTCTATTATTGTGAAGCTGTTATTTTTCATCATTACCATCAAACTTCTGTGCAGAAAAATTGCTTCTTTACCTCCCCTAATCATTTTATTTCCTGCGTCTTCTCCGTAGGCCCCGCACTACCTTCTCACTTCCAAGTAAATTTGAGTATTAATGCCACTTAAAATGTCTACTTAAGAGCATTATTATAGAACTTTTCCTTTACCTTTTTAGAGAAAAACTCACAGGAGAGAAATAAAAGCCCCAAGATGTGTGTACACAATCAAACTAAAATATATGTAAGAGATAAGCTTTAGGGGGTCCCTTTTCCATACCTGAAATGTTGAACACTTACAAACTGTTAAGCAAAAACAGACAGGCGAGGGAGGCTTGCCTGCCTTGCCCAGTTGGCCAAGGGGTCTTCTGGGAGCCTCACTTCTGCAGTGGATTCATAAGAGAGCATCCAGTTGAGTCTAATGCACAGCTCTGCCCCTGACTTGTGATCCTCTAGCTGGCTAAGTAGTTTTCTGCAGTTGGAAGAGCCCGTAGGAAGCTGGAGGGATGAAGCCCTTAGAGGGAGAGGTGTACCTCATTACTCCTAAAAGAGTAATCATATACAAAGGGCATAGGGTAAGTCAGAATGCCAGATGTGCAAAAGAGCATCTGGACTCCCAGCCACTCAGTTGCTCTGGCTGGGTGTGTGGGAGTTCATGTGGTGCTTTGGGCCATGTTAAGCTCATGAGCACTTGATTGTAGTAATTACCTGCAAGCCATCTGATTAATGCTCATGCCTACCATGTGGTGCTGGAGACATTATTTCTAGGGAGTGATGAATGGCAACTGCTTAATTGTTTGGAGGAAAAGGTGATGCCAGTTTTTATTTGGCCAGTTTCCCAACCTATAACCATGAGCGTCTTTCCAAACAGCATCAATAATAATATTCCCTAGATAGCAGGACCCTATTCCAGAGGTAGTTCATATAGGCATTATGTCTTAAGTATATTCTCAGGGAAGGCAAGTATAATATGCTTAATCTACTTTTCCCATTAGGGAAAATTAGACATTCGAATGCAGTGGAAAATGTTCAGAGTTTTACAATGGATGTCAACGCTGGGGGCAAAAATGACCCCTGGTGGCCAGGCCTTTAGTAAACTAGATTATGTGAGGATGAATACATTACATTTATAGTGGATGAAGATTTCTTCCTGAGTAAAATAAGACTGACCAAAAAACGGTGTCTATATTTACAAGGGCCTATTACGGAGTCTTGCACCCAATGTGAAGTGAACAGACTCTTCATTCTCTTTCCTTCCACTCCAGTTCTTTGACTTTTTTAATGTCTCATCTCTAGAAAAAATATTTTAATCTCACATCAATCCTTTATTGGGTCTTTCTAATCGTTAAAGAAATTTTTCACTCTCTACCTCCTGCCTTCCTCCCCTGTATTCACCTCCTACCCACTTTCAAGGCGTTGACAAGAGATGGTGTCAGCTAAACAGTTAATTAATCAAAACCAACAGATGGAGAATCTACAGCAGAGAATGGAAGGGACAGCGCCTTCACTTTTTCCCTTAGCCTTTGGGAACCTGAGAAAAGAGAGGAAACATCACTCCCGTGGGTTAGTGTTTGATTTCTCACAACTCCACGTTCCTCTCTTCCTGCGCTGGCCCCACCACCTGCCTGCCGCTGACCTCGCAGAGTTAAGGTGATCCTGACAGGAAGTGCTGAAAGGATGTCGACAGAAGTGTTCGATGGTTGAACACGCTGTGCTCACAGCCAGAGTTTTCTCACACACCTGTCCAATTAAGAATCTGGGCCCATCCTGAATAAATTACATTGCAGCCTTTACTCTGAAGTGAACCGAGGCGCGGTGTTCTCCCGCTGCCTCGGGACTCCTCCTGGGACTGTGGCAAGTGCACCTGGACCAACATCCCAGCACAGGGTGGTGCTCATCTGCTCCATCCAGGTGTGGGGAGGGCACCATGCCTCTCACCGCACATGGCACATAGCATGCTTCCCGCAGGGAGCCAAGTGCCCAGCACATTTTGTATGCTAAGAAATTTGTCTTCAGTGATTACGTATCTGTGCTCAGCTTCATGAAAGTGGGAGAGACAGAGCAAGCTGGTTCAAGTTTGTACCTGCTTTCATTCTTTAATGTTCTTTAAGCAAGGATATGTTTTCTGTCTCACTTTCAGTAAATTTCAGAATGTTAAAAAGGGGCATTAACATTAGTGATATACCACGTTTTCTGAACTATTCTGTTAGGATTCTACTTCAGGCTATGTGATCCCCCACTGCCCTCAGTCCATTTTTCTAAACACAAATGTTTCCTGCTAGTTGGCATCAAAGATAACAAGAGTCAGTTCTCCAATATTGTGAATTTTCTGTAGTATACTTGGCGTGAGCAAGGATGCAGCTTAAACACAAGCTGTGTTTGCATCCAGCATCCTAATTTTGGCTCTTGAACCAAACAGGGAAGCATTAGTCAGAAAGGAATAAGAGTCAAATACATAATTTTTGTCTGAAGACAATGCTCTAGATAGCATCAGGGAGCTAGAAAACCTTAGCAAAATATCTGCTTCCCAGATTTCTTCATTGCTGTATCCTCCATAAACTTAAAGCAAACAGCTGCAGGTAAGATAGCGTAAGAGCTAATTAACTGAACTTCATGGGAGAATCGAGTAGACAGAAACCTCCCTCTATCTCTGATACCTGTTTGATTGAATGAAGCATAGGAACAAAAATTCATCTCCATTCATCACACGCTCCAGCTTCAAGGTGTGCATTCCTCATCAGCACTCCCCCATCTCAAGCCTGTAAGCATTACTGAAGGCAGAAATGATAATGTCAAGTGTGTGTGTGTGTGTGTGTGTGTGTGTGTGTGTGGTGTAGTGTGAAGGTCACAGGGGGTGGGACAGGAACACTTTGGAGTCATGTGGCAGCAGTACCCTTGGTGTGACATTTCATACTAGCATAGTCCCTTAGGATGATGAGATACCCAAGGGAAGCCAGATGAGTGACAGCATCCCTACCATGGGAAGAATGGAGCATGACAGATGTCACTTGGAACTTGTGACACAGACTAGGAATTAGCAGGCAGAACTAGTGTTCCCAAACAGCAGAGGGGGATCAAGTCATAAGGCATCGCACTTTCTGCCTATTTATCCCTGGTATTCCTGGAAAAATAGCATTACTGGTGACATAAAGTAACTCAAACTAAGTAGCTAACTAACAAAAACCCATGTCTGATATTGGAATAGATAGATGGTAGATAGATAGATAGATAGATATGCCAGAATGAATTTCATCTCTTAGTGTGCTAACTTTAAAAAGAAACAGAAAAACAAACAAACTGCATGAAGAGATGTTTGAGAGATTTCAAAGTGAAAGGCAATGGGTCACATGAGGCATAAGACAGAAATGGGGGGGGGGAGCTAGGGGGTGGATAAAGTGTTCCTGTGACTCCCAGACAATGAACTCTCTCATCACATTATAAAAAGGAACCACTCAAAAGTACCATGGAAGTCTCTCCAGTCATAAAGGCATGGCATTGCCTCAGTTTGAAACTTGACTCTTTGTCTTAGTTTACTTTGAACATACTATTTTAGTGACAATAATGTGGGCACAAGTAAATTATTTAAATGTTCAATGATATGAGTACATCTCTTATGCAAGATCAAATAAAGTTTTATTCAAAATTATCGTAGAAGCAATTTGGAAGCCATAATTTCGAATCATCAAGCCACAGTGAGAAAATACAAGCCGAATGTACTAGTACCTATTGGGTCACTGAAACAAAGCAGCTGATGTCAATATCAGATAGAAGGAAAGACTAATTTGGGCTCCTGGTTTCGGGGAAGTAGGTCCACCGTTGGTTGGCCTCTTGTTCTTAGGAAAAGCATGAGGGTGGTGGAAGCATATGACCAAGAATAGCTGGTCAAAAAGCAGAGAAAGTCAAAAGGCAAAGGAAATGAAATTCAAGAAGGTGCTAGGACAAAATAGAACCCCACAGGTACATACTGGCTTCTTCTCATAGCCTCATCTCCTACCTTTATTCCCTCCCAATAATAAATACTACAAATATATGAAAACTTGATTCATCAATGAGACAGAGCCTTCATGATCTAGTTGACTCTGGAAACACTACCTATATCACAGACACACCCATATATGTGCTTTGCTAAGCTCTTCGTTTAACCAGCTTGACAATCAGGATAACTACTACAGAAGAAACTTTGAAAGATAGATCCTATAACATGATACATGTGTAAAGGTGACTGTCAATTAAGACCAAAGAATAATACCTAAGAATAGATCACAGCAGATCAGAACTATCAATTTTACTTAACAACATCAAAAGAATGAGATAAACTTCCAGGATGTCAGTTTGAGTTGATATCATCTAAAATATTTTCAGAAATATTTTATAGCACACCTAGGAAATAATTACAATTTATAATACCTGAGTTAATGTGGTGCTCAAGTACAATTTTAGTTAAAACCATGTTTCCACTACTCACACCAGCCTAAAACAGTGTGCAACCAGTACTTTGCAACACAGAGCATCCCTGAGCAGTCAGTCAGGTGATTGTCAAGTAGGGTCAACTCTTCCTCAGAAGAGCCCACTTACTTTCCTATTGTAATACTTTTATTTACCAGATAATAGATACTTGCCCCTGCAAGAGAGCTGGCAAAACAAAGTTGCTGGATCAATTCCCAGCCTTGAGAAATGAGAGATCATAGCACCTGAGTATGGCACAGCTCAACAGGACGGAGTGACACATGGCAAGGAAAGAGTGGGAGACAGAAGGTCTGAGCAGGGTTCTTAGGGCAAGTCATGGTCAAAGAGATGTCAAAGAGTGAACAGACTTTGCACACCAGTGAAGACAAGTGAATACAAGGAAGCAAGAGTGAGCAAGCTCCCTGCAGGAAAATTCCATAGCTCAATCTGACTGGACACAACACCAAGAAGAGTATGAGAAATGTTTGTAAGAGTAGGCAGGGTGCCAGTAGGGTTATGTATGCCAGTAATCCTAGCAGTGGTGAGGATTTGGCAGTAGGATCAAGAATTTGAAGCCAACCTGGGGTAGATCATAAGTTCAAGGTTATCATGGCTTACATAGTGAAACCTTTCCTCAAAAATAAACAAACAATCAAGGAACTGGAGCAATGGCCCAGCTGTTATTAGCTCTTGTTGCAGAGGCCAGTAGCTTGATTTCCAGAACCAACACAGTGGCTCATAACTGTATGTAATCAATTTTTGTAACATAATACAATCCAAAAAATACACTAATCTGACACTTCTATGCTGAGGAATGACCCAGGAAGGTATTGAAAGTGTTTTCTATGATTAAATCATTGTGACTTTGGAAGTCTAGGAAACGTTTTTGTATGTTCAGTAAGAACTCTGATTCCTAGCATACAATTGCCTTGAATAGAAGCTGAGTTGCTCCAGGCAGTGTTTGTTGGTGTTGTACTATGAGCATGCACAGTGCAGAGTGGGTATATTGGGCACGCAAGAGGTAGTAATGTTGAACAACATGGGCAAACATTACCAGAAAGACCCTGGGCTAATTGTTCATTTGATCCTGAAATTGTGTTTTGGTGATTTCATGTTCAGAAACCTATTACCATAGCCAAATTTCTCCAAACTCGAACAGTGAACTTTACTCCTCATAAGGGCTGTAAATGACTCCCTACTAAAGTGTTATTGTACTTGTAAGTAAATTGGGCCCAAAATACTTGTATAATTTGCCCTAGGTTACGAAGCTTCCAGGAACATGGGCCTTCATTTATCTAAGCACTCTGGCTTCACCATGGTTGCACTGAATACCTCTACATTACTGAACTAAAAATTTATACTGAGTTAGGTAACTCAGGCCCAGCAAGACAAGTACCTCTTGTTTTGCTCATATAAGGGTCCTTGTTTCAAATACCTTGTTGTATGTATATAACTTGTAGTACATGTAGAAGCCTGGGAAACAGAAAACAGCATGGGGAAGTACCAGGTGAGTGAGAGGAGTAGCAGAATATACGTGCAATCATAGGAAAGGGAAGCAATAAGGTAGTGGAGTGATGGGGATGGGGAAATGGGAACACTGGGGACAGGTTAAGCAAAATGAATTATGCATGATGAATCCACATAAGAATTTATGACAATGCAAGTTATGTTAAAAATATAATAAGAAAGGATAGTAGTACACAGGTTGTATAAAAGAATGGGGGGTCTGGAATTCTGACAGCTAAACATTTAAAGCAGAGAGGCAGGAAGTAAGGCAAGGGAGGGATCATGATGCGCTAATCATGGATCACAGGGCCCCCAGTGGAGGGGCTAGAGAAAGTACCCAGGGAGCTGGGGGGATCTGCAACCCTATAGGTGGAACAACATTATGAACTAACCAGTACCCCCCGGAGCTCGTGTCTCTAGCTGCATATGTATCAGAAGATGGCCTAGTCGGCCATCATTGGGAAGAGCGGCCCACTGGTCGTGCAAACTTTATATGCCTCAGTACAGGGGAATGCCAGGGCCAAGAAGTGGGAGTGGGTGGGTAGGGGAGTTGGGGGGGGGAATATGGGGGACTTTTGGGATAGCACTGGAAATGTAAATGCAGAAAATACCTAATAAAAATATTTATATTAAAAAAAAGATCCTTCTAACTTCATCTTTTTATACTACTTGTTTTGAGAGACCAAACCTGCTCCATCTTGGAACAGACGTTTATCTGAAAGAAAAACAAAACAAAACATGAGAACTTGACCTACCACAGAACCAAAGCTGCAGCCATGTACCAGGAAGGACTCCAACGCTTGTCCTTGGCCAGAGTGACTCCCTAGCTACTTCCTAGCAACAGTTAATGAAAGATTAGTCTGACTGTTTCCAATGTACTTTCAGCCCATTTGTGATTGTATATGGTCTTGCTTCAGAGCACCCACCTGTTGCCTTATAGTCATTCTGTTAGATGCTGGCCTGACTGGACACCCACTTCCTCACTCCTTCTCTTGCTCTTATTTTCCTATGAACATTCGTCCTGCTAAGGGTTCAAAGCTGCTCCTCCTACCCTTCCTATATTGCTGGATCAGGGTTGGTTTGGAGGAAAGCCCAAAGCCTGAGCTTGTAATAAAGAGATCCTAATGCTATTACATTGGAGATGGCTCCTTGTTGGTCCTTTGGGGTTCATGAATGCTTCCTAACACAACAGTTTCATTTGTTTGTTTATTTGTATACTCTAATTTTATGTATATGAGTATTTTCCATGCATGTATGTCTATGCATGCCTGGAGCCACCAGAGGTCAGAAGATGGTATCAGATTCCCTGGAATCCAGGGTCTTTCTGGCACTGTTTGCTTTTGCTCATGTCACATTATACAACATTTCTACCCCTTAGTTTCTGAATGCCCAACACACCCACTTTGCACTGTGCATGCTAGTTACACAACACCAACAAACAGTGCCTGTAACAGCTCAGCCTCTATTTAAGACAATTGTATGTTAGAAATTGGAGTGTTTTTACTTCACACACAAAAAGGTTTGTTACACTTGCAAAGCCACAATGATTTCATCATGGAAAACAAACACTTCCAACACTTTCCTGGTTCATTCCTCAGCATGGATGCATCAGATTAGTGTATCTTTGGATTGTATTATGTTACAAGATTTGATTTTTTTTTAAGTGAATGTTGAGTCACTGACTTTGGTTTTATTCAATGAATTCAGTAAATATTGGCTTGAGATGAGAACAGACTTTCCAATAGTTTCTGAAATGCCCATAAATACATCTCTGCCACTTCATACTGTGTGTAGAATAGCGTTTTCAGCTCTGAAACAGAGCTAAAAGAGGTCGAAGATGCTCTATGTCATTTAGCATTGAATACACAGAGCAATTCATCTCTTTATTTAAAAATGAATAAGAACGTCCAAGCAGCCATCACATCAGCATGCATTTTTCTTCTACAGCTAATAAACTTTAAAATTGTATATGCACCAAAATACTGCTCTAAATTTTTTGTGACTTCAGAAGTAAATAACTGATTTGCCTGCTTTATAGACACAGAGTCACATGAGAATTTCTTTATGGGAAGGTTCCCAAGGGTTGAGTGTGTACATGCCGATGCTCAGAACTGGGTTTGCTACATGTAAAGAGTTCAACGAATGCAAGCTGTTTCTATTAACACAATCCCGCTTTCGCTGGAGACTTGAGCTTCCTTGAGTGGAGGCAAGAAGAAAAGATTAATTCCGCCCTTTAAACTTGAGGAAGGGTCAGCGCCAAAAGCATTCTACAATGCTCTTCAACCTTGTGACAAGACATTGTCATCTGCAAAGTTTTAGCTCAAGACCCTAGCAAACCAGTTACCAGAACAATAGCTCCCATTGTTTTAAACAGACCTACAAATTTCTGTTAGGCAACATTTTTAGCAGTCTGTGGCCCACAGGCCTAAAACTGTTAAAACACTGTGGCTCTGGGAAGAGAAGCAGATTTGAAGAGGGGTTTTGACTACAGGCTTACCATATTTATGAAGACAAAATAAATCTATTTCACATTTACTTTGATAACTCTCCCACTTTGCTTTGGCATTTTTTAGAGAGTTCTATCATGCCGTCGCTCAGGTTGACCTACCTCATGCCCTGGACCTTCTGCCTTGACCTCTCTACGGTTAATACTATAGAAATGTCCTTTTACATCTAGGTGAGTAGAGTTTTGGTTCTGTTTGTTTTCCTCTTGGTACTTCCTTCTCCCCAAGCCCTGCCCCTCAAAATGTCATTCAACACAGAAACAAAATAAATAGATGAGAATGTAATGCAATGTAATGCTAATGGAAGCATAGTTTATAAAAAGTAGCATGGGACTCCCATGTAACTATTTTTTTAATGAAAGAACTTATCTTGGGAATTTCATTTTAGACAGAATAATTTCACCTTTTAAAAACAAGAAATGTTTCATACATATATGATTATCAGCTACAACTATATTGATGGGAATTTAGACTATGTTTATTGCTTTTCTTTATATAAAGTCGTACTTTATGCACTATCACATACACTATTTGATATATCATTGGTATTTCAAGATTAGAATTTATAATAAGAATGATAAGATTGCCCTTCTAATTCACATTTGCAGTATTATGTTTCAAAAATTCCAAGAAGACAAAATGAATGTCAATTATGTAATTGGTATTTAATTAATACATTATTCAGTTTAAACTCATGAAAAGCCACAGTTCTAATTTATGAGGTGTTTATGTATATTTTGACAGAACCCCTGGAAAATTAAATATATGTGCCTATTTTTTTAAAAAAACTGGGAATATACTTTTACTATTTCAAATCAATATGGACTTTTACAGCCTTCACTTTGCTCCTCTCTAGGCTTGCCTAGCAATGACTCATCTGGTACTGAGTTCTTTCTCTTGAACACATACTCAAATTTTAACTATCTACTGTAATACCTGACCATCTGGATCCAGGTTTAAAATCCTTTAGAGATATCTCAAAGAGTCCCAAAGAAGGCTTGGAAACAACAACAACAACAACAAAATGCATCAATCTTAGTTGAGCAGGGTGTCAAGGTACCACACCTGCATAGTGCCCTATGTGTTCTTTTTTTTTTACATTTTTTATTAAATATTTTCTTCATTTACATTTCAAATGATATCCCAAAAGTCCACTATACCCTTCCTCTGCCCTGTTCCCCAACCCACCCACTCCTGCTTCCTGGCCCTGGCATTCCCCTGTACTGGCATATAATCTTCGCAAGACCAAGGGCTTCTCATCCCACTGATGGCCAACTAGGCCATCCTCTGTACATACACAACTAAAGACATAAGCTCAGGGGGTACTGGTTAGTTCATATTGTTGTTCCTCCTTGTCTTAGTCAGGGTTTCTATTCCTGCACAAACATCATGACCAAGAAGCAAGTTGGAGAGGAAAGGATTTATTCAGCTTACACTTTCCACATTGCTGTTGATCAACAAAGGATGCAGAACTGGAACTCAAGCAGGTCAGGAAGCAGAAGCCATGAAGAGCCCATGGAGGGATGTTACTTACTGGCTTGCTTCCCTTGGCTTGCTCACCCTGCTCTCTTATAGAAGCCAAGACTACCAGCCCAGGGATGGTTCCACCCACAAGGGACCCTTCCCCCTTGATCACTAATTGAGAAAATGCCTTACAGCTGGATCTCATCGAGGCATTTCCTCAACTGAAGCTCCTTTCTCTCTGATAACTCCAGCTGTATCAAGTTGACACAAAACCAGCCAGTACACTCTTATAGGGTTGCAGACCCCTTTAACTCCTTAGGTATTTTCTCTAGCTCCTTCTTTGGAGTGCCCTACATGTTCTAAGAACTGTGATCCCATGAGAGGCACACATGCTGCCTCTAGCTTTTAAGGGAAGTGACTCTGATCCAGTCTACTTTGGTGAGATCCTTGCTCATTTCTAAGGGGAAATTCACAAGCATACGTTTCAAGAGAAAACTAAAAGCACAAGAGCTATATGATTGCGTTTGGATCTTGCTCTGTATTTACCATGTCGCTGACCCCTCCTTTCCAATTCTATGAAGGAATAAAGTACTAGCTTATGTAACTAGACTTCCTGTAATGATTACAAGAGTTAACACTTGCAATCTCCTGTTCTCTAATTATGATCTTTCACTTTGCATCTTTTCCAGTCACAGAACATATGCTCTAGTGTCAGCAACTGACTTTGAAGTAGGCAGCTCAGAAGAGGGGTCCCCAGACCACACTTGCAGACCAAATGAGATCTATTTGGAGGTAGCCCATGTATGCAAGCTGAAAATCATTTTTCCCATTTTCTTCATTAAATATTAATTCATCTTATCTACATATGTATGACTCTGAGTTTTATGAATATACAATGGCTACAAGAAATCACCTTTTCAAAAGGAGGTTGAGAATTTCAGTAGATTTGAATATTAGGAAAGAGGGATTTGTGAACTTTAATGTCAAAGACAGCTCCTCTTCTTGATGTAAATTCAATTCTGTAGTGAGCAAATTTCTCTTTAATTTATTCTCTCATTCAGGAGGTATATGCACGGGTTTGCCTGTGTGTGGAGAAAAAGGCACAGAAGTAGAAGTGTTACTCCAGGTATAAATTAAATATAGAAAAAAACAAACAACCCTATTTCTGTGCACCAGCAGAACTGAACCATGACAAGGTATGTCTTTTTGAACCACAGTATCAGAATCTGAAAGGGTTCTGGATAGAATACTGAAGAAGATGTGGGTCAACTCTTCACAAAGTCATTGGAAGTAATTATTGTCCTGAGTGACCTCTGTGTTGGTTGACTTTTTTTACTTTTCTTTTTTTTTCTTTTCTCTTTTTCTTTTTTTTTTTTTCAACTCAAACTAGAGTCCTTTGGAAAAAGGAAACAGGTTAGCCAGCATGCAAATCCCTCTGAGCATTTTCTTGATTAATGACTGATGTAAGAGGGCTCAGACAGTTATAGGCAGTTCCACACCTTGGCTTGCATTCCTGAAGTGTTATCAAAAAACAAGTTGAGCAAGCCATGGGAACAAATGCAGTAAACAGCATTCCTCTGTTGCCTCTGCATAAGTTCTGCTGCCAAGGACCTGCCTTGAGATCCTGTCCTGGATTCTCTCCATGATGAGATGAAATAAACCCTTTCCTCTCCAAGATGCGTTGAGTCATTTTTTCTTAATCAAAGAGGAAACAATCTAGGAAAATTATTTTACATAGACAATAACACCATGTGGGTACAGAGCACATTGTTAGTGGTTTTTCTCTTTTTTTAATATTACTGTTTTCAGAATTTAGGGCAAAATATTTTGATATATACCGCAACCAGCCCAACTCTATTCAAAATATGCTGTCCAGGCACTCTTGAATGTGTGGCCTTCCACTGAAATACTGTTAATATTCCAGGAGTGGGACTTTGTCCCCACCTTTTTTTCACATGTTGGGATTTTGTCTAACTTGAGCTTGTGGGGTTCTTGTGCATGGTATGACAACACTGTGACTTTATAAGTGAAACTTTTTTGCTGTGTCTGGAAAAAAATCTTTCCTTGTGGTCATCAAAAACACCTGGTTCTTACAATTTTCTGCCTCCTTTTCCTCAATGACTCCTGAGCCTCGGGAGGGGTGGATAGAATATGGATGTTCCAAATAAGGCTGAGTTTTCTGAAGGCTCTTCATCTCTGCATTTTCTTCAGTTGTGGTATCTGTGATAATCAATATCTACCACATATAGAAGCTTCTTTGATGAGGGTTAAGAGATGGCACAAATTTGTGTGTACAACAATAAGTCATTAAGCATAGTTTTAAAATTATGCCCATTTAGAAGAGCCATACTACCATATTCCCCCTTAGAGCCTACCATTTTTAAGACAAAGATTTGGGGCCCTCATCATTCAGGCACACATGGCTTTCAATTTGTGGAGTTGGCCTTAATCCCAGTTTAAAAGTTGTTGGTTACAACCATGATGAGTGTACCACTGTTACAGCAATGGGCATGTCTTATTGCACAAATGTTTACTGCAACTTTCTGGGCTCACAGACTGATGGTCAATGTTCTTCTCTGGTAGTATACATAGCTTCTTCCAGCAGCATGAAAGCCTACATAGTCATCATCTAGCAGTTTAGTAATAGGGATGAGGCTTTCAGGTCACTCGTTACCAGTTTGACTTTTCTATGTTCTATAATTCAAGAATGTGGTGCCTTCAGCAGTAAGGTTTTAAGTTCAAGAGGATAACAAAGAACATTGCTAATAGCTTGTACTAATGGGGGAAATCTCACTTGCTAGCCACTCCAAAAGAGGTAACCTATTCTTCATATTGGGCTTTTTATTTTTTAATCCTGTGATATGTAGTAGATACAATGTTGTCTCATAAATCAACTCTATTTCAACTCTTTCTATGTATCATATGAACAAATTTTAGAAAGATTCTACAGTATTATGTTTTGTATGATTTTTCTAAATGTCTTTAGTGTTATTCTATCCCTCCCAGATTTTTGTTTTCTACTCTACCCACCCATTCACCACCAAATTCAACCCTTCCTGCTCCACTATTCCCCATTCAAACCTTTATTCTATTGTATTCTATCTCTCATCCCTTCACATCCTTCCTCCACCACAACCCTGTACTAATTTACTGAGATGCATATGTATACCAAAGGAATATATATGTGTATTCCTAAACACATGTTTAGGGAATGTGGTGTTTGGAGCTATTGCTTCCAGATACATCCATTTACTTTAAAATTTCATTTTGCTTAACAGCTGAATGATACTCTGCAATACAAACATATTATACCTTAATTGCCTGTCCATTAGTTGTTGGACATCTAGGCAGTTTCTCTTTCCTGGCTATTTGTGAATTGAGTATCTATTACAAAAATGACCTACCTACCAAAAGTAACCTATAGATTCAATTCAATCTCTATCAAAATCCCCAAACAATTCTTAACAAAAAAATAATTATTATATTTCATATGGAAATACAAAAGATCCATGAGACCAGAACTACCCAGAACAATAAAAATATTTGCTAAAACTTATTACTATCCCATATATCAAATTATATTACAACTATATAGTAATAAAAATATAATTATACTGGCATAAAGAACAATTGATCAATGTAATAAAACTGAGGACTTACCAATAAAACTGAACACACCAAAGCCACTTGATTTCTTCTCTCTCTCTCTCTCTCTCTCTCTCTCTCTCTCTCTCTCTCTCTTTAGGCTTTTTGAGACAGGGTTTCTCTGTGTAGCTCTGGCTGTCCTGGAACTCACTTTGTAGACCTGGATGGCCTCGAACTCAGAGATCCAGCTGCCTCTGACTACTTCATGCTTCATTAAAGGTGGGCACCACCACTGCCCAGCTACACTTGATGTTTTTTACATAGGCCAACAATACACATTGAAGGAAACAATAACATTTTCATTCAATGATGCTTGACAAGCTGGATAGTAATTTGTTGAAGAATAAAACTTGATCCTTATCTCTCAATTTGCACTCTTCCAAGTGGATCAAGGTCTTTAACATGAGGTCTGATAGCTTAATCTAATACAAGAGAAAATAGAGAGTATGCTTGAATTCATTGGCAGCGAGACTTTAGAACAGGACTGAGGTAGTGCAAGCATTAAGACTGTCAAGTAATAAATGGGATCTCATGAAACTATAAAGCTTCTATAAAACAAAGGACACCATTATTCAATTGAAGAGACAGACTACAGAGTGGGGGAGGGGGAGATGCTTAACAGATAAACTCCTGACAGAATTAGACTATAAAATTACAACGGATTCAAAAATCTAAACATCAAGAAACAAAGAACCCAATTAAATTGTGTGCATGAAACTAGAGTTCTCAAAAGTTGAAACACAAATGACAGAAAAAAAAAACATTTAAAAAAAATGTTCAACATCCTTATCCATCAGGGAAATGCAAATTAAAACTTACTTTGAGATTACATCTTTCCCCAGTCAGAATGGCAACGAGTACATAAATAAATAGCAAATGTTGGCTTTTAGTTTTGAGAAAGGGAATACTTACTTATTTACTGATGGTGGGGATGTAAACTGGTACAGCCACCATGGAAATGTATGTGAAGCTTCCTCAGAAAGCTGGACATAGATTCATCACTCAATCAATACTACTCTTTGACCCCATATTCAAAGGATTCTATATCCTACTATAGAGATGTCTATTGCTGTACAATGGCACATTTTAACATGATTGTTGAGAGACAATTCAATTGATCTCCAGTGTAATTATTTAATCTATTCATAGCTATGTTTTGAAGTGGTTGAAAAACTCAAGTGAAAAATAATGTCATGACATGGAAGAAATATTGAAACTTCAAATGGCATATTCCTCAAATTGAAAACCAGAACACCATGGTTTCTGCTCCCTTATTTGCTGTGCATTGCTTATTTTACATAATTGTTTCATCACTAGATTGAAGGACTATGTATCCTGAAAAGCCCCATCAAATAATGCTTTACCAGAAAAATGTTTGTTTGTTCCTTAGCTGCAGTGTCACTAATGTATATGTGAATGTTCATACTCAGTGGTAATATAATATATGTGAATTAGCAAACATGTTTCTGTATGGTTATAGTAGTGAGGCATGGGATGATTTACCCACTACACCACTAGTAAACTCTTACGGCTTCTTTGTTAACAGGTCTTGTGTCTACCTAAAGTCACACACACATACACACACACACACACACACACACAAGGAAAAAAATCTGTCTTTTGAAAGCTTTTGACTTGAACAAAACTTTTATTCCCCTTTAATTGGTTCCCCCAAACGTATACAAAATGACCTTAGCTTGCAGAAAAAAAAAAAAAAGTTTCATGGATTGGTCTGTGCCTTCTTCCCAATGGATGTTTGCTTACTTCACAGATACTTATGTGAAAAGTAGAATTTGAAAAGCCAACATTATACCAAATTGGTAGCGAGATTTTTACCAAATGAATTAACTCAGACCCACTCCTCAAACATTAGAACTTCTAAGAGCAATTACACCTAACCAGACCAACTTGCAGTTCATCAAATTTTCTTGATTCTTTGTCACCAGAGTTAATGAATATCCCATAAAATAATAACTGAATATTTACCCATAATTTTAAAGAAGAGTCACAATAATATGCTCTCCGTTTTGAAAAAGAACAACCTGAAATGTTATAAAAAGGTGTATTTACTTTTATCCTTCTAGGTTGTAAAAATAGAGAGCACTGGAAAATCCATAAGCTTGAATGCAGCAAAGAATTTTCAGTAGGAATCCTTAAAGATTGAATGAAGATCAGGAAAACAGAAAATGATGGGACCCAGGGGTACTATTCCACCCAGGAGAAAATTAGCTGTCTAGCAGGATCAGCCTTCAAGTTTCATAATTTTTCTTGCTCTTCTTTGCTTATTCCTTTCCTGGGGCTCTTACATGAGCAATTGTTTTGATGTTCTCTTAAGTGTGGAAAATTTTCTCTCACTTAGGTGAAATAGATAAGTAAGTTAGTTTGATCAACCCTAAAATTAGTCCTTTTGTGTTTATGCCTTCACTGAACCAATGGACATTTGTTTTCTGTCCATAGGTACTATAGAATTTTCAGGAAAATAAAAATATCCCCCAATTTTAAGGCTAAGTAGTTTATTAAAATGTCTCATAGTCTACTACATTTAATTTGCCTTTGTACAACCCAAAATACCCAGGACCATCTCCAGCCTGTGTGAGGAAACATTAATAGAGATAATTCATAGTCTGCTGAGTCATCTTCTACCAATGTAGTCAGGTATGTCAAGTTTGCCCCTATCTCTAGATCAGTTGTTTCTAGCACTGTTCAGGGGGGTCATGTATATATAATGGCAGTAACTAAAGTTACTTAATCTCTTCATTTTACCAGTGTCTGCCATCCATCAAGTTGCTTTAAGATAGAGGTTCATTCTATCTTGGATCTTCCCTTTCTGGGATGGAGCTTCCCATGACATCATGTCCTGAAGGGGGTCTTCCTTCAGACAAAATAAATGGCACTTCTGACTCTTCCCCCATGCATGCTTTGATGTCCTTGCTGTGGAGTCATGATTTCTGCCTTGGCAAAAAAGGAATGCAGATCTTCATACTCCATCTCCCCATAACCCTTAGCCTTGCCTTGCATCTCACTAAACTTTCTAAGAAAATGATTGTGTAAATCACAGCTGCAGCATCCTTTTCCCCTGATAGCTCAGACGTTGTAAGTGGGACTGAGGTAGGCATTAGTTAGTCAATCCTCTGCATTCCACATCTCTCTAGTCACACCTAGCTGTAGGTGCCTAAATTTCTATGCAATGGTCTCTCAAGCCTTGCAAACTTAGCTGAGAAAACAGAAGTCTGGGATCAAGAGGCAGATCCACTTAGTTTGTCATATTCCTTAAGGACAGATGCTGTAAGCACATTTACATTGCATCTAGTAACTAAATCACACATCTTTGATCACACATCATTACGCAGCTGCAGGCATTTGTGTCCATCTCAGTTCCCTCTGAATGTTTTACTTCTGAGCTTCTGTCTTCAAGTCTCTGTCACCTGGCTTTTCATCTCATAACCCAGTTGGAAAAGCCAAGTAGGATAAACACTGTCATTGTCATTTCCCACCCAATTGCAAATTTCTTCGGCCAGCCTATTGCTGATTATAACCCCATTCCAAAAAAAAAAAAAAAAAATCCAGTTTAGTCAAAAAGGAATATTATATCCTCTTCATTATTCCATTCCTCCAATACAGTGACTCAGAAGCACATAATTGGCAGGGACCATTTTGCCCCTGTTCTGCCATCTGAGGCTTGAAGAAGAAATGCTCTGCAGAGTGTTACTTAAGCAGAGAGACCAGGTGTCAGGTACTAAGGGATATTAGTTGTATGTGTTCTTTCTGGGAAGTCCAGAAGCCCTGAAATATTTAGAAGACCGTTTCTCCAGTGCCCTAACTACAAATACTGCCATGCACCTTTCAAAAGATAGTAACCTCTTCAAAAAGAGTGATGTTCAGTTTTTTGGGGGTATATATAAACACACACACACATACGCATACACACACACATGTATGAGTGCACCTGCATGCGCATAAACATACTTCAGCTTAGGAGGTATAAATATAGAAGAATACAGTGTATAATAACCATGGACAGGTTATTACATTCTTATTTCAGTTGAACCAAAATATTCTACCATGAAATGTACAGAACCTAAGCTGGCAGGCAAACTAAAGGAAATGTATTCTTGCCTTGTTTTCTTTTGTGTAAAACTGCAATATATGAGGGTTTCTGAGCATCATTGTGCAACAAATCTCTTTAGCGATCTGGTGTAGTATAAAGAATCAGTTCTCAGAACGATGTTATGTAAATGTATACAGTAAAACACAAAGAGCACAAAGGAAACTATATTAAAAACATTCTTTTCAAGTTTAAATGAGTCCTGTGGTTTACATGTGCTTTTTTGTCAACATACTAAAAGACAAAATCAAACAGAATGAGAACAATGTGATGGGAATACCAACTGGAAAATGCCAGAGGAATGGGAAGATGACTCGAGCTGTGAGTCTGTCACTCAAGCATGAGAATCACAGTTCAGATCACCAGAACCTATATAAAAAGCCACTGGGTGGCATAGCACTCCTGTAAACCCTGCACTGGGGCAGTGGTGTGGAACAGGTACATCCCTGAAGCCAGCAAAATGAGTCAAATCAATGAAGGGTAAGTTCAGTGAGAGACCCTGTTTCCAAACAGAAATAGATAACAATAGAGGAAAAATACCCAAGATGCCCAGTGCTGACCCCAGGCCTCTACGTAGGTACACACATGTGCACACAGAAATTCACACACATACACATACCAGAAAGTACACATACAACAATCATCTATACCCAGAGTGATTGAAAGAGAAAGACAGAGACACAGAGAGAAAGAGACACAGATACAGAGATAGAAACAGAGAGGCAGAGAGATAGAGAGAGAGAGACACACACACAGAGAATGTAATGGCAAAGCTGTACCGACAAAGCCTTTATCATTTGTTGCCATCTGTATTAGAAAGAGAAAAACTATTAAGTTCCAGTTAGAATTAAATAAAAGTACAGATTTTATATTGTGCCGTCTTAAGTTCACGCATCTTCTGGATTCTCTCCTTATCTTTTGGGAAGTTCCTGGATTCTCAGAATCCCTGCAATACATTGACAGTGGACCCGGTGGGTAGTAGCCAAGTCTGGGTAGTTTTCTGTTTTTCTGGGATGGGAGATTAAATATAGTTAGTGTTCAGCAGATGTCCTCTCCTTGGAGGTCTGCCTTTTCCCAGGCTACTGCCACCCAGCTGATTCCCTATCAGGATCCCAGTCACATCATCCCTCTCTGTGTGTCTTTAGTCCTAATGTTGAAAAATCATTCCTTCATATCTGCCTCCTCTGGCTTAGCTGGGACATGATCAGCATCTTGAAATGCATCCCCAGAAACAATCAAGGTCCTGTTTAGGAGCTTTCAAGGACATAACTGTTGTCCTTGAACTGTTTCTTCCTGAATGTGAATGAGCACTTAGTGATGGTCTCTATAGATGCCCTCTGGGGAAGCAAAAAGATTGTATACAAACCTGTTGAAGAGGAACTACAGAGAACCTAAAGAAGGATTAGCATGAGAAGCCCTGGAGTTCAGTAACTGAGCTGGGGTTGGGGAAACCCACACGCAGGACTGAGAGGAAACCTAAGGAGAAGTGAACCATCACAATCATAGCAACTTAACCTGTATATGGATCTATCACACAGAAAGCTAGCAAGCCATCAGATGGCTCCAATGCCTGAAGCATATCTCTTGTCCCTGATGAGCAGCATTCTCAAAGTGTCTAAAGGAGGCATGGGTTAGACTGCTTCAATGCTATTTCTAGAACATTACTTAACATCCCTGTCCAATAACTTTCTAAGGAATTACACCAAGACCAGCTTTCCTGTCTACAGTTAATTAAGTTCCAAGACTACAAAGTAAAGTGTTAATATGTATATTTATGTCTTAAAAAAATACAAATGATTTCCATTCCACTAAAAAAAAAAGTGGTAATGCTTTTAATATTTCTTCCGGCATAAAATAGTTTTACTCTATTCTTGGAACTTCTTTCTTTTTCCTTTTGTATGTTTTCCCCTTTATTCTTATTTTGGTGTTGGGGAATGAAGTCAGGGATTTATGTGTTTGCTAAGGATGTCTTCTACCGAGCAACATCTCTCTTGCATGTTTAAGAGTCTATAAACCCCAGTTCTGTTTTACCACCTTACTCAGTTCCTCATCAACTGCCCTCCATCCCTTCTTATCCACACACATCACACTTCTAACTTTTAGAAAGGGTAAGAATTTCAGTGGTTTGAAGGGAGTAATTCTTTAGGGATGTGATCCTTAGTGACTCACCACCATCCCCAAAGCCTTTATTTGCAGATACAATGGCTTGGTCCAGATGCTGACTCTACACTCTATGGGTTCCTCTAGAGGTGAATGATTTCAGGAGGTTCTTACTGAGAAGAAGTTTAGGGGAAGCAGCTGTTTGTACACTTTGCTCTTGTGAGTGGGAAACTTGGGAGTATATCCTGTGGAGCCTACGAAAAGGCAGATTTCTGAGCCACACTGACAAGGTATCTAACGTAAGTTAGGGCTGAGACATGAATTTGCATTTCTTTCTCTTTTCTTTCTTTCTTCCTTTCTCTTGAGCGTGTCCGACTCGACCAGCAAGAATGACGCTGCAACAGGATCCTTTTGCATGCGTTTATTGGGAGAGCTTGATTGCAGAGGCGAAAAGACCCTCAGCCCAGCCCTGGTGCTGCTTTATATAGGCCTAGGAGAGGCGTGTCTCACACCCGGATTGTGTTGTGTTTGGTTGATGCTTACTACCTCATTTGCATTCCTACATCTGATTGGTTACTTTCTCTCTTACCAGATTGGTTACATTCTCTCTCTTCTGATTGGTCAATTTCTCTCTCTTCTGATTGGTCAATTTCTCTCTCTTCTGATTGGTCAATTTTGGTCAATTCTCAAAACCTCATCTTGGCAAAAAGCTTTCCTGCCTATGTATGCGTGGTGGCCAGCAGAAGCCTGTGCCACTCTGCAACGGCACATGTGGCTTCCCACACCTTTCTTTCTTTCTTTCTTTCTTTCTTTCTTTCTTTCTTTCTTTCTTTCTTTCGTTGTTGTTGTTGTTGTTGTTGTTTGGGTTTTATTTGTTTTGTTTTTGAGACAGGGTTTCTCTGTGTATTCCTGGCTGTCCTGGAACTCACTCTGTAGACCAGGCTGGCCTTGAACTCAGAAATTCACCTGCCTCTGCCTCCCAAGTGCTGGGGTTGAAGGCTTGCGCCACCATTGCCTGGTGAATTTGCATTTCTTACAAATCCATAGATGTGGCTGATGCAACTTACTTTGGTGTAGGTGAACCCCTCAGATTCAGGTGGGGCTCAAATCCTTATTTTCTAAAATATTTTATTCTAGACTAGAACCAACAAAGAAAGAGGTTTTATGTTTGGCCTTTTAGTCTCTTTGAAACTCCATTTCTCTTGCAGATATCTGATTTAGTTAGACTTAACACATGTTCTTTGCTTTATAATCTGAAGTGATTCTTTCTTCTGGTTCTTATATACCCAATGAACAACAATGTTCCAGGACAAATTTAGCTTTGTGTGTGTCTAAGACTGGGTCGTCTGTTCCAGGCAATTGTGTACAGACTTCCATGATGTTGGACTCTCTGTGAATGGCAGCTAATGATTGGTTCTGATAGGTCTACTCATTGCTTGATGGACCAGAGCTGTTGGGGCCAATGGTCATCTCCTTCTAGGCCTCATGGAGAGTTGTAAAGTTCCTCCCAAAAGGAGAACATCCCTTCATCAATTTTATATCATCTGCATTTCTTTCTTTCTTCTTTCTCTCTTTCATTCTTTCTTTCTTCCTTTCTTCCTTTCTACCTTTTCACATTACATCCCAGTTGCAGACTCCTTTCTCCTCTCTTCCCAGTCCCACCCTTACAAGTCATTACTCCCATCTCTTCTCCTAGAAAAAGGGAACCACCACACCCTGGTACCTCTGGTCCCAGTAAGTCTAAGCAACTCCTTTCACACTGTGGCCCACCTAGAAAGTCCAGGAAGGGGAAGAGGATCCAATGGCCAGTAACTGAGTCAGAGACAGCCCCTGTTCCAATTGTTAGGGGACCCTCGTGAAAACCAAACTGCACACCTGATACAAATGTGTGTTTAGGAGGCCTAGGTCCAGCCCTTGCATGCTCTTTAGTTAGTGGTTCAGTCTCTGGGAGCCTCCATGGATCCAGGTTAGTTGACTTTGTAGGTCTTCTTGTGCTGTCCTTTATCCCTCTGGCTTACTCAATTCTATCCTCAAATCTTCCACAAGACTATTGAAGCTCCACCTGATGTTTGGCTATGAGTGTCTGCATCTATTTCCATCCAGTGTTGGTTGAAGTCTCCCAGGTAACAATTATGCTAGGCTCTTGTCTGGAAGCATAGCAGGGTATCTTTAATAGTGTCAAGTTTTTTTTCCCATGGGATGTATCTCAAGTTGGACCAGTCAATATTTGGCCATTCCCTTGGTCTCTGTTCCAACTTTGTGTCTGTTCATCTTATGGACAGGACAAATTTGGGGTTGAAAGTTTTGTGGGTCAGTTGATGTTACCTTCCTTCTACTAGAATTCCTGCCTGACAACAGAAGTCATTACATTTCACTATCTGTTCATTTCTCCTGATGCTTACATGGTGGAGAATACAGGTGGAGCCATAACATGAGCACTTTCTTTAAGAACTTACAGTAATGATTTTTTTTCTGATTGGTGGAAAGAATAGGTATTCACAAGAAAGCCTTTGATTCTTCCCCTTTAGAGAACAGATAAAAAGTCTATATGGATCTCTTCATTTTCACTCACCCCTGCCTTACCTTTTTACCACAATACCAAGTCTGCTGTCTTAGTCAAGGCTTCTATTCCTGCACAAACATCATGACCAAGAAGCAAGTTCGGGAGGAAAACGTTTATTCGGCTTACACTTCCACATCATCACCAAAGAAGTCAGGACTGGAACTCAAGCAGGTGAGGAAGCAGGAGATGATGCAGAAGCCATGGAGGGATGTTCCTTACTGGCTTGCTTACCCTGGCTTGCTCAGCTTGCTCTCTTATAGAACCCAAGACTACCATCCCAGAGATCATACCATAAGGGCCCCTCTCCCTTGATCACTAATTGAGAAAATGCCTTACAGCTGGATCTCATGGAGGCACTTCCCCAACTGAAGCTCCTTTCTTTGTGATAACTCCAGCCTGTGTCAAGTTGACACTCAAAACCAGCCAGTACAATTGATCCCTTGTCAACTTGACACACACATCACTATTAAGCCTCAACCCTTACTTTGTTATTCATCCCCAAGATCTAAGTAACTTTAAAAGTCCCACAATCTTTATGTATTAAAAGTTCAATCCTTTTAAAATATCCAAAGTCTTTTTACAATTAAAAGTCTCTTAACTGTGGGCTCCACTCAAATACTTCCTTCAAAAGGGAAAAACATCAGGGCACAGTCACAATCAAAGCAAAATCAAACTCCAAGTGTCCAATGTCTGGGATCCACTCACGATCTTCTGGGATCCTCCAAGGGCTTGGGTCACTTCTCCAACCCTATCCTTTGTAGCACACAGCTTGTCCTCTAGGCTCCAGCTGCCTCTACTCCACTGCTGCTGCTGTTCTTGGTGATCATCTCATGGTACTGGAATCTCCAAAACGCTGCTGTCTTCCACTGTAACTAGGCTTCAACACTAGCCTCTCATAGGCTCTCGTCATGGTGCCAAGCCTCAACTTTTTTGCATGACCACTTCAATCCTGGACCATCAATTGCAACTGAGGCAGCGCCTTCATCAGTGGCCTTCCATGGCCTCTCACAGTGCTGAGCTCAGCTGCTCTGCATGACCCCATCATGCCTTCAAAACCAGTACCACCTAGGTAACTCTTATACATTACTAAGTTCAGTCACAGCACAAGGTAAAACCTTGGCTAACTCTGGAACACAGCCTCTGTGCTCTCAGAAAACACTTCCCAGAAGATTTCACCTCAATGATGCTGGTCTCTTCTTAATCCCCACTAATTTCTTAGCTTCAGCTAACCAGCATCTATAGTCCCAGTAATACAAAAGTTTCACTTTAGTAGTTCTGGTATCTTGTTAATCATAGCTGATTCTTCAACCCCAGCTAACTAGAACCACAGTATCTTCCCAATCAAAATAGCAATGGCCCTGAAAACAGTCTTTAATTTTCCATCTGAAATTTCACCAGCCAGACCTCCATCTTCTACACTGTTCTCAACATTATCTTCGAAGCTCCTACACAACATCTGACAGAGCTCTTAACTACGAATGGATCTTCAAGCCCAAAGTTCCAAAGTCCTTCCACAGTCCTCCCCAAAACATAGTCAGCTTGTCACTATGCTGGTACCAATTTGTTTTAGTCAGGGTTTCTATTCCTGCACAAACATCATGACCAAGAATCACTTGGGGAGGAAAGCGTTTATTTGGCTTACATTTCCACATTGCTGTTCATCACCAAGGAAGTCAGGACTGGAACTCAAGCAGGTGAGGAAGCAGGAGCTGATGCAGAGGCCATGGAGGGATGTTCCTTACTGGCTTGCTTCCCCTGGCTTGCTCAGCTTGCTCTCTTATAGAACCCAAGACTACCATCCCAGAGATCGTACAGCTCACAAGGTGCCCTCCTCTTTGATCACTAATTGAAAAAATGCCTTACAGCTGGATCTCATGGAGGCACTTCCCCAAATGAAACTCCTTTCTTTGTGATAACTGCAGCCTGTATCAAGTTGACACTCAAAACCAGCTAGTACATCTGCTAACTCAAAAGTTTGACTGCTTCCATGGCTATTCCTACAATCTTTTCTGTTGATCATGCTTTAATTAATAACTGATATTGTATATGTTAGTATATCTGCATCCCTGTGTGTAAGCTCCCAATGAACAGTCCCTTCTCTGACACTGTCTAGACATTCTTCACTTATTTGAAATCATGTTCCCTGGTCTCATTCCTCCTAAGTGTATTCAGCTGATTCATCTGGAATAAAAAGAAGCAACTTCTTTAGAGGCAAAAAGACATGAGTTGGCCCTATTTAGGATTAGAATCTAGTCTGGAAGAAACTGGTCAGTTCTAAATCCTTCATTTGTGTGCAAGAACACTTGGGTGCAAAGATACCTACTTGGGAAGAATGTCGTGACTCTAATCTCAGCTACATGTCATGTGACCGTGCTTGGTGTATCCTCAAACTATCATGCTTTAAATAATAACTGATATTGTATATGCTAGTATATCTGCATCCCTGTGTGTATATAGTTAGCTATTTGTTATAAATTAATAGGCTGTTTCACAAAAATGAGCATATAGCATGAATTGGTTCATACATCAAGTAATACATTTCTGAATGACAAGGTACCATGCCCATGTTCTCAAGCTTTTTTTATACCCAAAAATTTATTTACACAAGTTATGGAAGTTATCAATGGACTAAGCAGGAATAACTACTGATTCATACATAGACCACACAGACCTAGACAAATACTTTCCTGGTGGATTTACAGAAGATGAAGCAGACACCCAGTGGCTGTTATGCATTTTTGTTCTTCTTTTTATTTTTGCATCCTAACATCCGGATTATGCTTAAGCAGAAAAAATAAAATAGAACTTGCTGCTTTGCTGGGTTTGATTTCCAAGAATGTTTACCACCAATTCAGCCAGACAAAAAAGAAAAATCCTGTTCAATTTCCCCAGTCTCCAATTATTCATGAATAATATCAAACTGAGAAACAAAGGCTTCTCTTTAGCCAGAAATAATAATAAAGGAAAAAAGACATGAATGGTGGTTTTCAACCTCAGCAACATCAAACAATGCTTCACAGAAGATGCTGACAAGTTCAAGAGAAAGGACTGTGAGTCTAGCAATTTGCTAAGGAAACCCTCCTTTTCCGGTGTGCTTTTGTGTTAATAATTTAAAGCTCAGCAATTTCCAAATCAAATCTTTCTCTGTTTATAAGAGCTAGGACCAGGTATCTGGATGTCAAGCGGTGGTCCCAAATCCTTCAGTTAACCCATGGGTGAATTGAAGTCTGAAATTTAATGGTAGGTAAATAATAAAGTAAGAAATATAAACAATTCACTGGGTTTCTTCTGAATATTGGTGTTTGGGTTACATAATTCAAAGGAAAGAAAGCTGTCATTTTGTGTAGGTATAAAATTGTAAGGAATATATGATAATTTAGTCAGCATTTACAATTGCAATCAATTGCCTCAACAAAGATATAGTATATTTTAATAACATAACATATTTATTGTGTAAATATTAATAGTTTGTGGAATTAAAGAAGCATTTTAAATATTTTTATTCCTAAGCTTTTCACATTAGCATTCATTTTCATTTGTAAGTTTGATTTGATAGGTGCATTAATCAGGGGCAATGGGTTTAGTTAGGGGCTGCTTTTGGGAACTCTGGGACTACACATTCTGGCATTATGATTCTCTACACTGTGAGCACATGCCATCCAAGAGGCTTAGTATCTAGATAGGATGGTAAGAGGCAGATTACCAAACGTTAGAGAACTGAATTAAATAATACAGTAAAAAGAAGATTGTGTGGAGGGAGTTCTTAAGCCAAACCCCCTACATGGATGGATGGATCATAGAGCAAATGGCTCAACGAGGGTACGAATAGAGTGGAATGGTTCTGAGAGGATCTGGACAAGACATTCCCATTCACCCTGTTAAAGTTTGAGAGTAAATTAGACAAGGTCCAGTAAAAGTTACATATCTTATAGCAGTCATATTTGTAGTAATAAAATTCACTCTATATTTACAGTTAGTCTAGAAGGGATGAGCATGGCCAGAATACATGTTTGAAGAAAATAGATATCTTCATAAAAGTTGGCAATCATTCAAAGCTTAAAAAAAAAAAAAAAGAGCTTGTGCACTCTCAGAACATTAACTAGAAATAATTTAGGATGAAATGTATGTAATAATTTCCTTCCATGACCTTATGAACCAAAATAATGGGGCTCACAGATTCTGAGATCTGAAATTGAACTGAGTTGCCAAGGACCAAGAGGACAGCTCATTAGTGGGAAAGCAGAGGTGATTCTGACCAGGCATCCCATTGCCACTAGAGTTCAGTTCTTCATATAGATCAGCATCTGTCTCAGTTCTCTTAGGTGAAGCAGAATTTAAAAATTAAAAAAGGTAGTATTCAAAGACTAAACAGAATTATTAGTTTGTCCAGATTGTACCCAGTAGCTAAGAGAAGTTTTAATTTTTTTTTCAGTGAGCAGTGGCCATTAGCAGTTCACAAGATTATGTTTCCCTGGGGTTTCTTAGGCCTTTGTCTTATTATTTTCCCATTCTTAACCAGAATAAAAGTGAACTCAAATACTACAGGAGCCATTTTTCAGTTGCTGAAACAGAGCAGGCATTGGTATTAAAATTACTGGGCCCGAGGTAACACTACACACTCTCTAAGTTCCAAATCTTGGTCTCTTTATCTGTAAAATCAAAGGTATTAGCTGTACCTACCTCAGTCGATGAACAAATTATTTTAAAAATCTCTGCATGAAAGAGGGATCCTGGGAGACAAGTTAACATTTTTACATTGAGCAAGTCAGATAATCAAATACCCAATTTAGGGGGGAAATAATAAGATGGTTTCTTTCTTATTATGGTAAGAGATTAATTCTTGTGTGGTAAATGTCAATCTTTACTAAAAGTGAAGGAGGAGGACTCTATATGCTGTGTCAGAGATCACACACGTCTCTAGAAGAAAATCTATTCTGGAGGTGTTTGAGAAAGAAATCTAGGGTTTATACTGTAACAAGGCCAAGTCATTGCTGCCATTGCCACCATCTCACCTGACATAGCATCTTCACATGTAGTTGGCAGCTAATAGACCATGATGCATCAGGAAGTAAATGAAGGACTAAAGAGAGACTTCTGAAAAATCAGCATCTTCTGGTACCAAGTGTTGCTACATCATCTTCTAAGAGAAAAACTTGGGAATTTCTTCAGAACTTCAAACACTCATGAGGACCTGTTAAACATTATCCTCAGAAACTATAGTATTTGTAAATCAGCAAAATTCTGAACCTTTAGGCTGTGTGGCCCATAGTCAGTGGCCTCCCACATGGAAGATGCTGCACAGAAAGAAGAGGACATGACTGTTTCCAGAAAATGGACTTGGAGTTGGGCAGTAGTGTCATGTGCCTTTAATCCCAGCACTTGGGAGGCAGCGACAGGCAGATTTCTGAGTTCAAGGCCAGCCTGGTTTACAGAATGAGTTCCAGGAGGGCCATGGCTACACAGAGAAACTCTGTCTGAAAACACCAAAAATAAATAAATAAATAAATAAATAAATAAATAAATAAATAGAATGGACTTTGAAAAGTAAATGTCATTGAATTTTCATGTCACAAAATACCAGTTTTCTTTCTATTTCTCCAAACTCGAAAGCCACAATAGCCATTGTTTGTATAATGGAGGTTATCAGAGTAGATTTGACCCTAGACAGGAGTAGTTTGTGAATCACTAGCTAATTTTGAGGACAGCTTATAGGTGTTTCTCAACCTTTCTAATGCTGTGTTTCTTTAATACAGTTCCTCATCTTGTGGTGACCCTCGGCCCTGAAATTATTGTCATTGCTACTTCATAACTGTAATTTTGCTGCCTTTCTGAATTATAGTGTAAATATCTATATCTGGGTTTTCTTATTGTCTTAAGTGACCCGCTTGAGAGGGTTGTTCAACCCCTATGGGGTTGTGACCCACAGGCTGAGAGCCACTGGCTAACCAGCATAGATTCCTTTTTGGATTCAGGCCTGAGTTCTCTGGAAGGTCTGTTCTTGTGTTCAGACTCAGGCAAGCTTCCCTCTAACACTGTTCTCTTAGCATAGTTTATGCGAGATCTTACCCACATAGTAGATATCACACCTTCCCCTTTCATCGATAACTCAGCAGACACAATATATATTCTTGCTCTCTAATATCCCCACTCTCTCTTCCTCTCTCCTTTCTGGTGTTTCCTGCCACCTTTGATCATAAAGACCTATTCAAGCAGATTATAGACTCTAACCCTCCTGAGAATTCTCAGGGACAAAGAAGACACATTTATTGCAGTTCTTTGTCAGTATAGGTCAATAGGACAGCCCAGGACCTTCCAGCATTATGGCTGACAGTGGCAGTTCTTGAATAGTCCTCAGAGACAGGCTATGACAGAGCAACCAGAATCCATCAAAAGAGAGCAGGTAGTAATCTGCTCATGCTGAAGTGTTTTACCTGACTAATAAAGGAAGTTCTCTCTCTCTCTCTCTCTCTCTCTCTCTCTCTCTCTCTCTCTCTCTCTCTCTCTCTCTCTCTCTCTCCCCACAGATACACACTGTGGATCAGGATGTGACTCTCAACTACCTCTTCAGCACCATGCCTGCTGTGCCTGTCACCATGCTCCCTACCATGATGACTAAACTTCTGAAACTGTAAGTAAGTCACCAATTAATTGTTTTGTCATGTAAGAGTTGTCATAGTCTTGGTGGTTTCTCATCACAGCAATAGAATAGTGACAAAGACAGTATTTGAATCTTGGATCAATAATGTTTAGTATTGGGATGAGGAATCTGCTCAATTAATTTTCCTTTTCTTCTGTGGTGTGTGTGGGGGGCTATGGGTGTGTGTGGGTGTGTATAAGCTATCACCCTTGATACACATATGAGCCTCCTCTTTTTCTGGCCAAGAACAGAAGCCTCTAATGTGAAAACCACATGCCTGTGAGAAAGCACCTGTCTTACCATCCTCCTGGCAAACACCCACAGACACTCGTATTCTTTCAAATGTATTCATATCTGGTCCGCATTCGGAAATACAAGAAAGGCTTGGTTTTCTTCAACATGCTAACCTGAAATTTTCAACTGTTAATCTGTATAAAAATGTAGCAACCAGTGTTGGCAGGGTCCTCCCCAGCCACTGGCAGAAACATAGCCCAGATGTTCATCTTGCACAGCTGGGAGCTGGTTTTAGATGCTGCATTCACTGACTCCACAGCATGCTCACTTTTGTACAGCTCCTCTGGAACGAGGGCGCTGAACTCAGATCCAGTAATCACTGGGTCTTGTTATTGCGGCTGCACATCGTCAAAGGACACAGTAGAAACCCTGACATAGTGATAGGGCTGCAAAAGAGGAATCAATTTTCTAATCTGGCTGGCTGAAAATAGATGTAAGAATTCCAAAAAGAACACTATCTTTGGACCCAGGGCTTCTGTATTCTGTTCTGGTCTTTTCCGTTTGGGTTTGGGTTTTGTTGTGAAGTTTTTGCTTGTTTCTCACTTGCTTTCAGTTTCCTGTTACAGCCAATGACAGTTTACAGAAGGAGCATTCTGATTGGACTTCTGGTATGTTCAGCCACTTCAGCTTAGTTCTCTGTTTCTTAATTTCCTTATTCTTAAAATTGGAATTATTATAGTGTATCTTGATTCATTTAGCATTGATTTGCAAATCACAGAAATGTCTACCTACCTACCTATAACTATAAGGTGCTGTACCAACCTGTGCATCTTTATGAAGAAAAGTAGGGGCTGTGCTGTACACAGTTGGTAAAGTGCTTACTTAGCATGAATGAGCGTCTATAGTTAATCACCAGCACCACATCAACTAGGAAAGGTAGCACTTGACTCTAATCCTAGCACTCACTTTTGAGATAAAGGTAGGAGGACCAGAAGTTCAAAGTCATCCCCAGTTACACAGCAAGTTCAAGACCAGACTGGGTTAGACCTGTCTCAACCAGCCAACAAACAAACCAGAGCTGAAATAGGAAACTTGTCAAGATTTGATTGGCTCAGTGGTTCAGTGACTTAAACATTTCCCAGACAGGGCTGGAGAGGTGGTTAAGTGATCTAGAACATATGCTGCTCTTTTAGAAGACCCAAATTTCAGTTCCTAGCACCCACATCTAACAGTTTACAACTGTTTGCAACTCCAGTTACAGAGGATCAAATTCTGGCCTCTGTAGACATGATATATACAGTCTCTCTCTCTCTCTCTCTCTCTCTCTCTCTCTCTCTCACACACACACACACACACACACACACACACACACACAAACAAACACACATGAGAGAGAAAGAGAGACAGAAACAGAGACATAGAGAGACAGAGAGACAGAGAGACAGAGACAGAGAGAGACAGAGAGACAGAGACAGAGACAGACAGGCAAAACACACACACACGTGGAAAAATACATATAAAGTTTACAATAAATACAAAAATGTTTCTCCAAATCTAATGTGTTGAAGGCTTGATCTCCAAAACACCAACAATCAGATGTGTGACCTTGGAGAAATGGGAAGATCAGTAGGGCTCCAACCTTGTCCCTGAATTAAACTGATGATACATTCACAGAGCTCAGTGGGTTATTCAGAAGTGGAAGAAACATTAATAATTGGGACATAACAAATAATGTACAGTATTAGGCTCATGAAGGGGATGTTGTGTTGATATTTCTCTCTCTTCCTCTATCTTACTCTCCTTCCCTTCTGACATCTTCCTCCCACATTTTCTTTCATAGATGTTTCTTCCAGCTATGAGACAGCCCATCCTGAAGGGATCACAAAGGCTCACCAACACCAGGATACTCTTAAGAAACAAAGAAGACTTGGGAAGCTCTTGTAACTTAAAAGACTCTCAAGGCCCTCTCCCATGATTATTTGGTCTTTGGTGGAGTAGTTGCATGGTCTTCATTCAGGGAGCTGCACTGATGTAGCTTTTGTGAGTCAGCATTCTTGCCAAGTAGGCTACTCAGTGATCCAGCTGCCATTGTGTTATCTACTCTCCTGTGAGGACCACATGAGTTTACCAGGGTGGATATAGATGGAATTCTTTCTGTGTTCTGCATTTACTCTTTATATCTGCCCTGAATAGAAATAAACTCCCCAGGAAAAATCAGGCCACACTGTATTCCCCAGCCATCACGAGACAAGTGTCTTCATGCATAGTCTTACAGGCCGTGCTCTTCTGCTCCTGTATAGATCCAGAAATAATGGAGCCCAGTGACCATGGACCAAAATCTTTAAGACCATAGGTCAAGATGAATCTTTTGTCCTCTAAGTTGATTTTATCTGGCGTTTTGTCCTATTGACAGAAAACCAACTAATATAGTCATCAGGAACCTAATTCCATATCTCCTCTTTCTGTTTTCCACTGTGGCATTTTATACCGAGTCTAGATTTCTTTATAGTGATTAAATAAAAATTAAAAACACTTATATCCCCAAGTTGCAAGTTATAATCAAAGCCCCCCTCCTCCAGATATTTGAAATAATGTTTGTTGTATCCTGAGCTAACCTTACATTTTCTATAGTCAAAGATGATCTTGAATTTCTAATACCCCTGCCTCTAATTTCCAGGTATTGGGATTGTGTTACCCATGGACATGGGTAACTATGCCCAGATTTTATAGTCCTGAGACTAGAAACGATAGATTTATGCATGTTGGGTATCAAACTGAGTTATATCTGGAGCCTGTAGGATCTCTATGGATGATTCACTTGGATGATCACCACCAACAGATGAGTAAGTCCATGAGGACAGAGTCTGGTGATGTGCTGAGGACCATAAGAAGGACCACAGAAACTGCCTTTTTATCTGGACCTGAAATCTGAATTATAGTAACGGAGACAGGCTGCACACACCTATAATCATCATATATGTTTAAATCAAAGAGGCTTAATGCATTGGAAGCTAGCTTCAGTATTGTCTTGTTCCAAGAACTCTCCTAAGCTGAGGTTGGAAATCCAAAATTGTTACAATCCTGTGCCATCTCATCTTGTAGCTGCCAGCACTCCCCTTATTCTGCTTGGTATGTGGAAAGAAAGAATGAGAGCTTCAATAATTTCCATTCACTTTCCATTTATCAGATATGGTCAAATGGCAAATTCAAGTATGAGAGTTTGAGAAATATACATAAGACTATGGATATTGGTAAGCAGTAAAGGTTTACTCATTATCTGGTCATTAAAACCATTATCCTTTCTTTACCAACTTCTCATGAGATGCAAGTAATAAGATCCATTTCCTGAATCAGGCACAGTACCATGCTGCACGTAGATGTCAGTTCTAAGAATGGCTCCTTCTGCATCACCAACCTGTCTGTAACTTAAAGGCACAGTGGTTTGTCCATTTCTCAACATACATTCCATGGCTAAAGGCAGAGTGGTTACATCAAGTGTTCTCACTCAGAATAACAAGGAGTGAACAGTCACTAGACCTTAGTTGTTAGCTCCATTCTAACATCTGTTCTTTTTTTTTTGGTTGTCCAGTTGTTTGAGCTTTGTAATCAGGCTGGCCTTGATTGCATACCAATCCTCCTGCCTCAGCCCCTTGAGTGCTGGAATTACTGCACCATGCATCACCATCAGCACTGCATTCTGCAATCTTAAGGCTCTGGACAAAAGGACTCTAGGTACCCAGACAGGGTGGGGTGAAGGTTTTCTTTTTCTTTCTTTTTTCTTTTTGTCTTAAGAAATATACTTTAATGATTTTGTTTTAATCTAAGACAATCATTGATAGTTCCATTTTACATTCTTAGACAAATGGATGGATCTGGAGGATACCATCTTAAACGAGGAAACCTAGTGACAAAAAAACCACACATGATATGCACTCACTGATAAGTGGATATTAGCCCAGAAGTTCAGAATGCCCAAGATACAACTTGCAAAACACATGAAACTCAAGAAGGAAGAGCAAAGTATGGATACTTTGATCCTTCTTGGAAGGGGGAACAAAATACCCATGGAAAGAGTTACAGAGATGAAGTTCAGAGCAGAGACTGAAGGAATGACCATCCAGAGACTGCCCCACCTGGGAATCCATCCCATACACAACCACCAAACCCAGACCCTATTGCAGGTTTTCTACTGGGGAGTGACTCTCAGACCAGTTAACAGGATAGACTGGTTCTTCTCTTCTCTGTGAGGCCTCACTTCATCCACATTGGTCCTTGCAGGGCCACCTTTGTGAGAATTCTGTAACTCAGTGCCAGCCTGCTGGTTGTGAACAATTCAGGGCCTTGCAGGGTTCTTTTAAATTCAAAATCAAACCCTCTGTTGTCTAGGGCTTCTGTTTGTTATTTGTTCTCCTAATACAATTTTCTTAAAAAAAAATATTGGGCCTCTGATCTGTTTGCTTCTGTTCAGTTCCCTGGGCAGAAACCTTAGGAAATTATTTTTCAGATATAATTCTAGAGTCTAGCTGATTTTTGTTTCTTTAATGCCCCTTTTCAATTTAAGAGCTACTTCCCTGAGGTGAGGTGGTAGAGAAGATGAGAAGGCTGGACTCTTAATCTGATGATTGCCTTGAGTGATTTTCCCTCCACTGAGAACTTGTGCCTTGAATCATTTCAATCAACTATGAAGTTTCTGAGGGTCTTAATTTTTCAATGTCTTTTTGAAAAGCAAATCTTAATTTTCTGGGATTAGAAACTTGAAAAAATTCAATCAAACAAGGATCTGAATTTCTAGGCTGTTTATTCCTGTTATTTTGTCTAAAAATCATCCAATTATGATTTAATGTTCCACACACTATTAGTAGTCTGATTTCCAGTGTCTTCATCAGAATTATAAAGTCACTGAGTTTGGGCTTTCTGTCTAGATACACCAGAAGTGCCATTTTGCTCTCTCTTGTTATGACATATAATATCTGAACACATTCACAGACTTTAAATGATAATTTGATATGAGCATACAATGTAGAAGGATGAAATCAGGGTGAAGAGTAATTCCCTCACTTTGGTTCATGAATGTGTATTGGGATTTTCCTAATCTTCTGGCGACTTCGAAGTTTATCATAGATTGTGGTAAAGCAAGACAAAGTCTTCCTTTCTGTGTTTTGGGGCTCTCTTCTAACGCCTGCCTTTACCACTCTCTGATAGTCATTGTGATGCTCTGTTGTTCCAAGAGACTGAATTTCCCACTTCCATAAGTAAGAGAACATGTTGTGTTTGCCTCTCTCTGTGCCTAGTTTATCTCAGTTAAGTTCCCAGGTTTGGCTCATCTCCTCTCAGTATTTTTTTTTTAACATTGCTTTCTGACTCATTCAGATGCCATATGGTTTAGGAGTTTTGTTATTGTTATGATAAAAGACTATGCTTAGTATAAATTTTTCTATGATTTAAGATAGCATAGATTTTGTCATAATAACTGGAGACCACACACAAATAATTTACAACTTACACAGCTCAACCTAGACTTCCAAGCCCTTCTCTAAGCACGTATTTAGACCCTGGCATCCTTCAGACTTACAGCTCTGAATTCAAGGTCACCTTGCTTCATTCAGATAACTGAGAGAAGAAGATAGATAGATATGAATCATGGGCTCACAGCAACTGCAGATGTTTGTATTGAGCATGCAGGAGACTGGCTCTGTCCAGTGATCTGTCATGGATGGAGCAGAGGCTCATTAGGCCCTCCCCCTTACCCCTGAACTACTGGCTAGGAAGAGACTCTGGGATGTGAGGCAACACTGTTTTCAATAGTTCATAGGAAGCTTTACCCATCGGGCTCCAAACCAGTGATCACACAGTAGGTCCTGATTAAATTTAGTGAATCACAAAGCAAAATAACTAATTATGAATGTGAAAAGGAGATTTGGGGGGAAGAAGGTGGCTAGATGGGGAGGTAAGAAAGGGTAAGACATGAGAGTGTCAATATGCATTATGGACATAAGTAAAACTGAAAAATAGTTTCTAAAAAGAAAAAAAAAAGGATAAGGTGAAGCCAGAGTAGGTACTTAAAGCAAGGCTGTTTAAATGGTTTCTACCTGAAATCTTCTTTAAAAAAAGAAATTTTTTATATCTTACTACAAAAGACATATGTAAAACAGTTATACAAATAAACATATTCTGATATTCTGATAATGAATCATAACTAAATTAATTTTAAAAATAAATATTTGAGGCTGGCAAAATGACTCAGTGGGTAAAGACACTTGCCACAAGACCAGCCTATATGAGTTCCAGTGAATTCCATCAGTAGAATCCATATAGAAAGACGAAACCAACATCTTTAAGTTGTTCTTTGACTTCCACAAATAGCTATGTAGCACACTGTACACTCATTCTCAATATCTCTCTCTCTCTCTCTCTCTCTCTCATTTATATATTTATGAACAAATATATAAATGAAATAAAAACTTTTTAAAATGGGGACTAGAGAGATGGCTCAGTGGTTAAGAGCACTGACTTCTCTTCCAGAGGTCCTATGTTCAAATCCCAGCAACCACATGGTGGCTCACAGCCATCTGTATTGAGATCTGATGCCCTCTTCTGGTATGTCTGAAGACAGCTACATGTACTTATATATAAAAAATAAATAAATCTTAAAAAAATAATTTTAAAAACAATCCATATATATTACTTATTAAGATGAAAATCAATTTTCATACTAATGAGTAGATAGGATTATTTATTTTTGAATAAAGAACTAATCTTGGTTGAATATTTGGTACTGTAAGACATACCACATTTTCTGGGTTTTTCAGAACTGATGGCTATACTGATTTTATAATTGGCAATATTGAGAAAATTGCTTTTCATAAATATGTAGCACAAAATGGCAGAAGTGTGTCCAATACAGTTTCATTTGGAAATTCAAAAGTGCATTGAATGATACTTGCTAAAACTCAAATCCATAAAGCACCTGTAAAACAAAATGGTGATGATTATGTTATTATAATGTAGCAAAAATTATTTTCCAAAATTAAATGAGTATGATTCTCTGAGAGCAGAAGCCTTCATATGTACAGTAGGAATACTACAACTTAGGAGTTTTGAATCTGACCCAAGATGTTTTAGGCATGGTTCACTGGCATGGTATGGCATCATGGCATGCACAGTACAAAGCAGACACATTGTGTGTTTAGAACCAAGACTGCAATGAAGTTGCATGATACAACAAAGTCCATAGTTTCAGATGTTGTGGTCTCTGGTCCTCTGGCTTCATCTTTTCTTTGTGATTGTGAGCAGAACATTGTGGTGATAGCATATGGCAAATGGTGGCTTGGAAGGAATAAGAGCAAGGAGAGAGAAAGAGAGAGACAGGGGGAGGAGGAGGAGGATATCCTTGAAGACCAACTCACTTCTATTATGTTCTACGTCTTCAATTTTTCATCATCTCCTAATGTCATCACATTTTAACCCATCACTTGCTTAACTCAATGAGAATTCAAAGCCCTCAAGATTACTTCCCAAAGCCCAGTAGCTCAGCAGCCACGTTTTTAGCACTTGGCCTTTTAGCACTTGGAAATATTTTAGATTCAAACCACAACAGAAACTGAGAAACTAGAGTAAGGTATTAGTCATTTTCATTACAGGATTACATAGATACTATCAGAGGCAAGTAATATCTCCTGCGGGTACCCCCACTGTAATGATATTTAAAAAGAAGGAGTACACATTCTATTTAAAAGAAAGAGACCAGTAGAATCAAATAACACTAACAGCTTCATTGGGTTGTTGAGCGACTAAAGACATAATTAATGCCAAATATTTACTAGAGCACCTGCCACATCAGTGTTTTGTAAACCATATTCATTGGTGCTTATGCTTTCTATTACTTCTTCTTTATATAAAATTGATGTTAGTATAGGAATTAATGTTCTGGCAGGTTTATTTTAGTCCAAGCATTTTATATTTGTAGTTTCCTCATTTTGTTGTATAAACAAATCTAGGGGAAAACATTTTCTTAGGGAGATTTTCAATTTCTACAAAAATGTTCTATTTTATGACTTTTATTAGTAATTTCTCTGACATTTATACTGTTTTTTTTCTCATAAAAATGATTCTTTAAAGAAAAGAATCAAGCCAACATTGATATTGAGCAAATAAATTTGAGAAATTCCAAGAGGGTATGTTTGGCCTGACTTCTGTTTCCTGATGGTGTCATTCAGACATACAAAATAAAACTGATACATGTCTCTGAAGGGTCAGGGTGAACCGCAAGGCTGTGGATAGCCTAGAAACCAGAACTGTAAACGGGTAAAGTTCAAACCCATTGATGTTTGCCATGTTTTCAATGTGCCCTGCCTCTGGGTTTCCAGGTGTACAAAAGCAAAGAAGAAAAACACAATCTTTCTTTGTCAGACAATGGGAAGAAATAGAAGTGGATTAATTCTCACCAGTGTCAGAGAAACTCCCTCCAGTGAAGAGCTTAAGCACATGCTGCGTGGAAACAGAAAGGGAATACAGTAATCTCTTACATAAATCAATAGGAGCATCCAAGCAACCATATGTATGAAGATGCTCCAGTTCAGGATGGTACAAGATCAGGAAAGCAGAGTGAGAAGTGCACAGTGTTTTGAAGGAAGTGCCCCCTAAATATGGGAGGAGGGCGGTCATGAGCAGCGTAAGACAGTGTAGCTGTCTAGAAATGTCATTCCTCCTCTGTGTTCTCGAAAGAACAGAGACTTCGGGAGGAAACAGAAGTCTTAAAGGACTTGAAGAATGAAAATGAGGGGTTTTTTGCCCTCAAGCATTTTTGTTTCCATTTAATGCAATGTCCATTACTTAAAAAATATTATAGATGAAAAGGGAGGGGAGCTAGAGAGATGGCTCAGTGGTTAAGAGCACTGACTGCTCTTCCAGAGGTCCTGAGTTCAAATTCCAGCAACCACATGGTGGCTCTCAATCATCCGTATTGAAATCTGATGCCTTCTTCTGGTGTGTCTGAAAATAGCTACCGTGTACTTACAGACAATAAACAAATAAATCTTAAAAAAGAAAAAGAAAGGAAGAAAGAGAGGGAGGGAGGGAGGGAAGGAGAAAGGAAAGGAAAGGAAAGGAAAGGAAAGGAAAGGAAAGGAAAGGAAAGGAAAGGAAAGGAAAGGAAAGGAAAGGAAAGGAAAGGAAAGGAAAGGAAAGGAAAGGAAAGGAAAGGAAGGGAAGGGAAGGGAAGGGAAGGGAAGGGAAAGGAAAGGAAAGAAGGAAAGGAAAGGAAAGGAAAGGAAAGAAGGAAAGGAAAGGAAAGGAAAGGAAAGGAAAGGAAAGGAAAGGAAAGGAAAGGAAAGGAAAGGAAAGGAAAGGAAAGGAAAGGAAAGGAAAGGAAAGGGAGAAATAAAAATACAGCCAAATTACAATGAGCTGCTACTTGAACTAAACAAACAAAATCTGCTACAAATAAGGTAGCTGGACCACAGACATGCAAGTCACTAACAAGATCACTGTGCCCGATAAGATCATGGAAACTCATGCTAGGCTTAAAGCTTCTCTCGATAACTCCTGTCAAAGAGAAGGTATTTGGGCCTGGGGAGATGGCTCAGTGGTTAAGAATGCTGACTGGTCTTCCAGATGACCTCCCATCAAGTCCCAGCACCTGCATGGTGTCTTACAACTATCTGTAACTCCAATTTCAGTGGACTCAATGCTCTCTTTGGCCACTGTGGTACACATGTATGCAAGCATGCAAAACACTCACATACATGGAATAAACATGAAATAAATCTTTCATAAGAGAGGGTATTCACACTGTACATCTGAATACTGAAAGAAGGTTCTAGTCTCTGAGAACTCTAAACTCACAGCTGAGGGTTTAGGGCTGCTTGATTTTAGCAGATGCAAATGACATTGTTTCTAAAGGAGCAATAAAAGACAAACTAGAAGGAAGAGATTTCTTTTGGAGATTCAGTGTAAGAGGAGATTTTTACAATCAAACAACACAAACAACATGTTGTTGGGCATGCATATTCTTCTCTGCCACAACACAAATGAAAACTCAATAAAGAGAATACACTTGGCCATGGTATTCACAGCAAGTACCAAAGACCCAAACAGGGCAGAGCTGATAATAATAAGAATCACCTGTCCTAAGTCCATCCTCCCCAACCCCAACTCCAAACGTGAAACAGACAAAGATGTAGAATAGCATTGCAAACCAAGTTAAATATTTCCAAGCAAACATTCAGAAACAGGAGAAAAAAAGCTTTGAATTAGAAATTCATAAATTCAAGGCAAGCTGTGTGTGGTGGCTCTTGCCTGTAAATCCAGTCTTAGGGAAGCAGTGGGGGAGGGTTACAAGTCTAAGGCCAACCTTGGCTACATAGCAGATTCTAGACTAACATGATGTACATGAGTGAGAGAGAAATCAACAATAAAATTCTATAAAGAATTTTAATGAACTCAAGGAAAATAGGGGGTAAAGTAGCTTAGACATGAAGAATAATTTACAAAATAAAAATTTAGTCAGAGTCTCTGTAGATGGCTAGGAGAATAAAGAAGACTACTAAAGAAAGATTAGAAACAAGCAAAGTCAGAGATACACAGGACAGAAATGGAGGCTGGCAAAGGAGGGACCATATATCTGGGACACTGAAGAAGTCAAGTGTAGCAATACTTATAATTACAATCTGAGAAAACATTGCAAAAATAAACCAAAATCTAAATCTATACATCAAAGCAGAAAATTCAGTTCCTGGAGAAAATTGCTAGTTAAAAATAAAAGAGGGAAATATTTCTGAGACCTGTGATAGTTAATAAAATAAATAATAAATAAATTTCAGAAACTGTGAAATAAAACCAAATCTCAAGGCAAAGTTCTCAGATAACTCATAGGACAAAATAATTCATTGCATTGTTATGGGCCTAGTAACCTTGAAGAACATACATATAACAGCTGAAGACATGCCCAGTGGCAGAGATATTGCTTACAGCATGCACTGCCCTGGGCTGTATACATAGTCCCATAAAGATATATAGGACCCTTCCACAGAAGTGGCTATTCCCAGCAAGAAATGTCAGTAGATACTAAATTGGTAAAAGTTTAATGAAAATCAGATTATCAGTATAGTTAGTCATCTTAAAGTTAAGATCTGCAGGGTTTTTATCAATTACAGAATTAGAACAAGAATTAAAATAAAAAAACATCACCCCTGCTGACATCACCCCTGACACAGCTGGCATAGTGAACACACCTTCAGTGGGGAAAAGAAGACACGGGGGGTGGGGGGTAACAGATACTAGGAATTGAGAGCCATACAGCACAATGAAGGTGGTATTCTTGATCCAAATAAATAACATGCATGTTGTAGGAGAATCCTGGCAGCCTGAACTGAGCCACAATATCCAGCTGGTGCCTATCATTGTCTATTGGCATTCAGGAAACTGAGGCAGGAGAACCTGGTATCTGAGGATAGTCTACTCATATAGAAGGAGACTTATTGTCAATTAAACAAGCAAGACAAAACCAAATCAAACTAATATTTTATGGAGTAAAATGAAATGAAAATCAGAAAAATCTGTAAAGCAATTAAGTAATTATGTCTTCCTAGATTACTGGACTTTAGGAGCACGGGGTGGGGATATAGCTCCTACAACATACAAACTCCTACATCATTTGGGGTAAGGATGCTACCTCTGTGTGCATGTGCGTGTGTGTGTGTGTGTGTGTGTAATAGCATGGCAATTGTTAAGTGGAATGCAAGTTTTTAAAGATATAAATATTATCAATAATGTTTTACTGACTGATTAACAAATAATCATGACTTGTAGGGGAGACAATTTTTGTTTTTAGAAAATACAAACGTAACTTTAGAGGTAAAAGATAGTCATACTAATAAATAAAGAAGGCTTAAAATGTGTGTACTTTGTATTTATTTTTCATATATATGTATGCATATATAGAACCATGTTTATATACATGTATGTAGCCATATATGTATATATGTATATACAAACACATACATTTTTCTTTTGTGTCCATGTACAAGTGTATATTGAGAAAATCAATCATGATACAAGAAAGATGAATATACAGAGACTCTGAGTGAGAAGGAGACAGAAAATCTTCAAGCTACTTCTGCAAATATTTTTGAAAAATCATTAAAAAAAATCGACTCATAGAAACACCAAAAGCGAAATGTAGATGAAGTGGTGTGCTTCATGGTGCTATAACAAAACCACTGAAACTTGGTTATTTACTAACTACATTTTTTCATAGCTCTAAGTACAGGTAAGTCTAAGATCAAGTCCCTGGAACCCACGAATGTCTCCTTGCATCGTCCCACAGAAAGAAAGTCGAGGACAAGAAAGCAAGAGCTCTGCTTCACAGTGCTAAATTGCAACAGGAATGGACATCAATCCATTCATGAAGGCTGTGGTCTCCTGACCTACAGCCTCCCATGAGGCTTTGCCTCACCCCTACTCCCAGTGTGCTAGCACTGGAATTGAAGTTTCCCCAATATCCAAACTACAACTGGAGGGACTCCTTTTGTATAAGTAACAGTGCTGTACCATACAGAGTGAGCTACTAATCCAGAGTACTCAGAAATACTTCTTTACAAAATTTATTAGTAAACTTGGTTGATTGTCAGATGTGTGATTTCCTGCTCCATCTGATCCAAACTTAATAAACATATTCAATCACACTCAGAAAGATTCACACACTGAGCACTAAGTGACCATAAATAGGCTTTGTATTTATTTATTTTTTAAAACAAGCTGAAGTGTCACCACACTCTGCTGTGTGATATTTGTCAGGACCATCCTGGAGTCAGCCAATCTTACTTTGAGAAAGCAAAGTTGGGGGAACAATACTCATTTCAAATGGCCATACCTGTTGGTTTGCCAAGAAAAGAAAAAAATCTGTTGCAGAGCTAAGAACAATTTTATTTAGTTTAAAGTCACTGCAAACCTCCCATAAGTAAACTCATGTCCTTACCTTCAGCAGAGCTAAGAGACCCATTTGGGAACTGGCCTATCCACCCACATTTGGGCTCTTTCCAGCATTGCTGTTAGATGACAGAAGCCTACAGCTGAAAGCTGGACATGGAGGTGAGAAGCTCGAGCCATGCAATTCTTGGTTTCCCATTACCTAGTTCATGGCCTTCACCAGGTCCCTTTGTGCCCTTAAGCCTCACCTGAAGTGCACATAACTCTAGAATGCATGCATAGTTGCACTTAGCAAGTTAACCATTAATAGTAATATGAGAGTATTCCTCCAGCCCTACCACCCTATTTCTATGAATATCTCCATTGCAGATCTCTTTAAAAGCATTAAGTTTAATTCATTTATAAACAATCTTAGAAATTTCATTAAGTTAAAATAGCCCCTTAACTGCTTATAGGACTTAGTGTGCATATTTGACATGGTTGGTCAACATGACAGATATGGCTGTGACTTCAAGAGTTAGGTGTGCATGTACACTGGATAGTTTCCCACCCGACTGAAACACCATTGCTTTTATAACAATAAAACTTGCCTTCATCCTCTCTTCATGGTACTCTACCAAGCCGTGATTTCTCTACATTTGTATTTATACTCCAAGTAGTGCTGTTTATGTGTTTTTAGCAACTGTGCTCATTTTCTGTTGCTGCTAGGAATAAAATCAAATCTAGTGTAATTGCTTTAATACAAAGTTATTGTCATCCATCTCTGAAGATCTAAAGTATTGTTGGGGGGGGTCTCCAACTCATCCACCCCTCCTTCTGGAGGCTCTGGGGAGTGGCCTAGGTCATGTGCTGGCCAGCTGCCTAGCACTGCCCACCTCCCTTGTTTCGTGGTCCTTTTCTCAGCCATGAGGGCTGGCAATGGAGGCTAGAGTCTTCACAGGAATCTTTCCGCATATGTTGATCCTGTTGTTGGCTTGAATACATCTCTGTGACTACATCAGAACCCCCACCCCAACACACACACACACAAACACACACACACACACACACACACACACACACACACCAAAATTAATGGTAATCCTCTCATCTCAAGATCCTATACTAAAGCTCCTGCAAAATCAAGTTTCAATGCATTGGGTCGAATGCACACAGGAATTGAATGGTAACATCTGTTGTGGTATTTGATCTAACCACACAGCTGATAAGTATCAGATAAATATGACTATCCTTGTGTCTGGCTAGAAGAAAGAACCATTACACTGAGGGAGTGTGGAGGTTCAGTGAGCTGACATGGGGAAATCTACTGAACCTTTTGATGTCAGTTCTTCCTTGTCTTAGTTAACAGTGAAAACACACCAAGTTTGCTTCTTCCTGAGTTCTCTGTTGCAGATCTCATGCTGAATAAGATTCCCAAGAGGCTGGCTTGTTAATATTCACTTCCCAAAAGTGCACCTGCGAAATAGAATTGGGGCTTTTTGAAATCTGGGGAGACTGAGGGTGGGCACAGATAATATTGAAATGCTGTGTTATCCAGGTGTTTTTATTATTCGTATTTAATACTGCCACAAACCCTTGTAAGATACTTGAATTCATTGTATTTCTATTTATTGTTTTCCCACCTGGAGGCACTTTTACAGAGAATGTCGTTTTAAAATTGTGAAGAAAAACAGATTAAGTGGAAGCACCTTGAGGGAGGGGGGTCACATAGCTGTGCCTCCCCTCCTACCTGCAGGCAGAACCCTTGTTAAATGAGATATTTGCTATATGTTTAATGCACATAAGAAATAATATAATAAATATGGCAAACAGATTATTTCAGCAGAAAGCAAAACATAATAAGAGTGTATTTAAAAACATAAAAAAAAACCACAACTTTTATGGCATAGGTTCACCCCTGCAAAATAGCCAGATTGAAGTATCTAACAAATTCACTGAAGGGGGCCAGAACCTGGACATTCATTAACTAAAGGCTCAAAGGTGTGTAATTTCCTCTGATCATCACTTCATATGTATGTGCTGTATTAGTTTGTATCCTGAAGAGACAAGAGACGTTTTTCCTCCTCTGGTCATGTAAAACAATTCAACAGCCCGGAACAATATCGAATGTGTACCTTTTCTGTCACTTTTAGTTTATAAATGATCAAAAATCAGGGGGGTTAGCCATTCTAAAACCAAACATAGCTGCAGCTGTATGGAGATCACCATGTATTCGCCCGTTTATGTAACTGGGCAAAAGCTTACTTATTTTTCTATTAAGCCCCATTATAGACACCCAAGGGGAGGGTTAGTAAGGCAAGCCCTTTCCTCAATGACAGGGGCTCTTAAACTGTCCAGATCTGCCTTAAACAATATGCTTTACAAGGAGACCTACATGCAAGCACCCTTTAACAAGAAACAAATGTTCATGAAATGATGACTTTACTGTGTTTAATGTGCTCTGGGACTGTTGTGTATAAGGCCTCTTGCTTATGTGCCTCTGGCTGACTTGGAACTCACTGGTCTTCCTCACTTCCCCAGCACTCTGAGTACAGGCATGATGTGTGCTGGGTCTCTTTTGTTCCCCTTTCTCCCTCTATTTGCCCCTACTTTAAAATATGCTGGCCAAAATCCACATAACGCATTTTCTGCCTGATGTGTGCCAGACATTTTGGTGTACACAAGATGTCTACCCATGACAGCAAGGGACCCCATTAGAGATGAAAGTAATGATTGCATCAATTTCCAATTTGAAGAAGAAAAAGAAGGAGGAGCAGGAGGAGGAGAGATAACTCCAAAATCAGCTGTTCAGTGGCTGGACCTGAAAAGTTCACCATAACAAGAACAACATCCTTGAAAACCTACCATAGGCTGGGACACTATGCTGTTTACCAGAAGCTTGAAGGAAGATTAAGTCTAAATAGCTCATTCTCTCTGCAGTTTGGCTGGTCAGAGCCTCTACTGCAGCCAGCAACAGTTTACTCACTTTTGTACATGGGGTAAGGGCCCTCAAGAATCATTTGTTCACTCATACATGTGAACTTTCACCATTTAAGGGTCCTGAAGAGATGTTTCAATTTGGAGAAAATCCTGATATTCAGCCGAACATGCACTACAACACTGCTAATCCCAGGGAGTGCCTGACCCCCGGAAGTCTATTGACCCCGGAGCATGGTACTCTTAGGAGCGTGTAAGGGTAACAGAACCATAATCATCTTTCATGAGGATTTTAGAACTGCACAATCCCAGCTTCTCCCATATTTGTGCGATGCATCCTGAATGGCTTGGACCTGGAAACCAGATTAGGGAATGAAAAATGTGAGACAGAGACACAATAACAGGGGTTCTAGGATAGGGTGGCTGTGCTCACTTCCACACAGAGGCACCTACTATGCATGCAAGCCACCCAGAATCCCAGTGCTGCTGTGATGCACAGCACAGGGAACAGGAGTTAGTCAGTCTAGGTAGATATCTGAAGGGGAGCAGTCTCAGTAAAGTGTAGTTCTTGCTTTTGGTAGAATTAGTTGGCATTCACACGTGAAACAGAGCAAGGCTTTGACAAGTCCCGTGGATCTGAGGCATAGTCCTTGTCAATAACACAAATTCTCTGGAGCTTCCTCCACATCCCACATCTGTATATATGGATTTAGAGCCTGTCATTTAACAAGAATCCCAAATAATTCATATGTATTAAATATGGAGAACTACCAGGCGTGGTGGCGCACGCCTTTAATCCCAGCACTCGGGAGGCAGAGCCAGGCGGGTTTCTGAGTTTGAGGCCAGCCTGGTCTACAAAGTGAGTTGCAGGACAAATAAAAAATAAATAAATAAATATGGAAAACTGTCTTAGAACAAACTCCAAATGTGGAAGCCTTCCCAAGAAGAACTTTGAGGAGAAAATGAATATTGTTCATTCTGTGATACAAAGAATAACATTATAAAGTATTATTAGACTAAGTTGGCCATATTCAGGATGGTATGGCTATAGTTATATATCATTAATTAAAATCACTCACTATTTAAAGATCACCTCTTCAGGAAAATAAGTCAATGCTTTTCTGGTAATCAAAATCCACAGCATTTCTTTTCTTTCTTGAGCTCATGATTTCAATCATTATCTCCAAGGGATTAACTCTATTATAATAGTTTTCTACCATATAACCTTGCCTTTTTCAATGTTTGAGAAGATTTTGCTAGCTATAAAGACATGCTTGTGAACGCACATCAACTTGGGAAAGCTTTCTTCTATATAAAATGATATTGCACTTGCCTAAGTATAATTTATACCAATAAATTACTATCTAAGAAACAGCGCTTTCTTTGAGGGATGGAATTTGTCCATAACCAAGGAGAGGGGTATAGGTTAAGTCAAATACATCATTTCAAATTATACCTTCCTCACATAGCGTGATGTTTACCAATGAGATGGAAAACCGTCCAAGTCTTTTTAAAAAGAAACAAGACCCAGATTGGTATGGTGGTGCACACCTTTAGTCCTAGCAGTTGTGAGGCAGAGACAGGTGGATCTTATGATTTTAATGACAGACTTGTCCACAGAGCATGTTCCAGGACATCTGGGGCCACACAAAGAGACTCTGTCTCAAAATAAAGAACGATCCAATGAAATTCCAATTGAATTCAGATGAAAATCAATTTTAGAAAGAAAACCTAGAGAGGCTGAGAAAAATCAAGTTCCCACCATATTATTCATGCCATCTATCCTTTAGAAAGTCTTTGCAATCTTCCACGTAAAATAAATCACTGTTAGAGACCCATAACAGTAGTGGTTGAAGATAGAACAGACAGAGCAGTTGTCACACACACACACACACACACACACACACACCAGATGTACCGAGAGCAAGTTGTCCTTAATGTAATTTTAGTAGCTCCAATCCTGGAGCTTCAGATACACACAGGACAATGAGTACTTCTGTGACATCCTACAATCAGTACAAAAGCCTTTAGACATCGCCATGGTGTTCCACACAAATGCACTTCTGTTTTGTTTCTTTTTATATATTTTAATATTTTGGAGGCACCACTAACTTTCAAGTATTCTAATATGTGTAAGGAGTGTAATTGGAGTACATCATAGTATCAGCAGGCAGATATCATAAGACAGTGAGCTAAATCTTTTCTTAGTTTGATAAGTGTAATCAGACTGGGATAATAGCTTAATACTAAGCACTTGACTAGCATACACAAAGTTAAACAGAGAAAGAGAGAGATCACTAATTTTATGGTGTGAGCAAGAATATTTATTTATTGTTGAATAAAAGGTAGACTAAACCAGGGATCGGTCTGTTCAACAACTTATGAAGTTGAAAAAACAAATGAAAGTCGGCTAAGTTCTCTCCTCCAAAGAATCTTACTTTAGGTAATCTCAATATTTAAAAATAAATAAATCTAGGTTTAAACTAAATCTAAATTTAAAAACTAATTATTCACATTTTAAGCAATTCACAGTAGGATGTAAGTCAATAGGATGTAAGTCAATAGAAAACTCTCTAGCATGTTTTAAATAGAATTCAATTTACATGCAAGTCTCTGGAATCTTTCCTAGTATACCAAATAAGATCAGCTGAGTGCAGTGTTTAATGGCCATACCATGAAGGGTATCAAGGACAAAAGTGGTATAGAGTTGCAGCTATTAACGTGTTAAAAACAGGTTGCAGTTAAAGCATAGCAACACCAAATGGTTTTAAAAGTGTGAACTTCCCATGGTAGCATCATAAGGCCAGGCTCCTTGAACACTGGAAGGAAAGCAATTCTTGATACAATACAACAGGTGTTGCTTGAAGGACCCAACCAGAGAAGTCCACCCAAGTGTTGTCAGTCCATCACATCATAAGTTCTTTTTTTTTTTCATCATAAGTTCTTTATAATTTGAACATGATTCTTACAGTGAGGTGAAAAGACTTAATACTTATAAGCAAAGAGAGTGAGAGTAGTAACTTAGTCATCATAGCAGTGAAGAGTGGTGTCCAAACCAATGCAAATCAGCTTGAGTGAGAAAAGACACATTTGCCTGTGCAATCCTAAAGGCTTATATGAGGATAAATGGAATTTAGGAATAGGTGCTCAAAAATGAAAGTAATGCTATTGAAAAATCATACCTTCTAGCTTTTGGTTTGGTCTTCTCATGAACTGACTTAAATCTGTTTTTTTTAATTAGATATTTTCTTTATTGACATTTCAAATGCTATCCCGAAAGTTCCCTATACCCTCCCCCAGCCCTGCTCCCCTACCCACCCACTCCCACTTTTTGGCCCTGGCATTCCCCTGTACTAGGGCATATAAAGTTTGTAAGACCAAGGGGTCTCTCTTCCCAATGATGGCCGACTAGGCCATTTTCTGCTACATATGCAGCTAGAGACACGAGCTCTGAGGGTACTGGTTAGTTCATATTGTTGTTCCACCTATAGGGTTGCAGACCCCTTCAGGTCCTTGGGTACTTTCTCTAGCTCCTCCATTGGGGACCCTGTGTTCCATCCTATAGATGACTCAGCATGATACCAATGACAAAAATATCCTGCAAGTCTTCATGAAGGGTCATTTCCATTAGTTTTAATTAGGCTGACAAAATTGAGTGCTTCTGTGGACTCACTGAGTGATTACATGACTTATCCAAAGGAAAATATATTTCCTTTTAATGGCAATCCTAACTTACTACTCCTTACTTAGTATTGTATGCGGTTTAAAATATATTTGTAAGTATCCTTAGTCTGCGATGGAAGCTATTTAGGGTTTGTAAATGGCTTCTAGCCTCTCTGATTTTCAGATGTTTTCAGCCATTTTTTTACTTCCAGAGTCTCATGACCACCATTTGACCCAACAAGACTTTGGGACCAAGAAAATCAAAAAACTGGGAGTAATGTTGTTAAGAGCATCCTTCCTAAAGCTCATGAAGATGAGCATGAACTCCAAGCAAATGTGATGTATTCAATGAAATTATATCTACAAATCTCCTACACAGTAGTCTGACACAGTGTGCATGTCTCTTCTCAATGACCTGAGACTCTTGAGGGCTGTGATGGGCACTCATGGGCCAGAGCCCTCCTTTATGAAATACCCAAATTCAGATCTCCTGCTTTGATGAACAGAACTTCAGAACAATACCTTGGGATGCTGCACAAAAGCTTATAGTCAGATGTCACCTTTCCTGCTAGCAAGGTATGTGGCTTCAGGTCAGTATTTCCAGTCCTTTAAAAGTTTAGTTTAATCATTGGGGCAAAAGTAAATGGTAGAATGAGCATATTTTTCTAACTTTACCACTCTGAATACATACTTTATACTGACAAATAGTTTTATCTTCTAAGTATATAATTCACTGCACCAATACTACAAATTCTTACAGTCAGAAAACATATGCTCATTTTCATTGTAGTGTGCTCCAATAGTAAAAAATATTATAGCTTCACATGACAAGAGAACTAAAGAGGAGGTGACTTTAAAGTTGGTTTTTTTTTTTAAGGTTACATTAGGCATTCAGTGGTCCAGATACCACTATCTAGGCATTCTGTGCTTCTTATAATATTGACCACAAAATGGACAAAGCAACTATCAACTACACACCTTGCTTATTGTCCAGAGAAAAGGGACTTTTTCTCCTTGCAGGATTTTTTCCCTAATAAATAAGAAACCATCTTCTAGAAAAACTATAGTTAATGTAACTAAGTATCTTCCAAATGGAGGCATATTTTTAATGTAACATTTGGTAATACCAATCCTCATGACTGGACTTGTCTAGTGCTTATTATCAAGTCAGTCTTTACCAAAGGAAAGGAATTGGCCCTGCATGGTTTTGCCACCTACCTTGAGAGATTTAGGCTAGCTTTCCTTCCCCATCAATTTTGGGGATGGACATAACCACAGACGACTACCATGGCCAGAAAGAAGACAAAGTTTCTGCTCAGCCACAAATGGCTGTTTGCTCGTGCATCCCTCATTAAGTTCATCCCTTGTTCTTTAACTCGTTGACTCCAGAACACTTGATGCTGCCCAGTGCCTTTGTTTAGGGTTCCTGAGATAACTGCTGCTTATCCCTTGTTCTCTTATCCTATCTCGGGTTCGTTCATCAGGACGATGAATTTTCTCCAACACCTCTCTGGTCCTCTAGCCCTCACCATCTTTCTGTCATGTGTTGCATCTGTCTTCTGAAGGACCTCAAACTCTGCCTCTTCATTAGCTACTTAGTTGTGCTGTCCTCAGTATTACCTGTCTTAAACCCGGAACTGAATAAATGTCTGGAAGTATTTCATTCACCTTTGAATAGCAGGTGGCCAGTATATGGTCAAACAATAAATAAAAACTCATGAAAAAGAAATGAAAAGAATCAAGAAATGACTACATACATCTTAGTTCAAGAAAGGGAGTTTAGATTTCATTTACCAGAAAGGGTTTTTTTGCTGCTGCTGTTGTTGTCTGTTTTTGTTATTGTTTGTTTGTTTGTTTGTTTGTTTGTTTAGATTGAATCCTGTTGGACTGTGAAAGGCAGTCTGTGTTCTGGTCAAGCAAGGCTTACTCGGGAGACCCAGTAGAAAAATCTACAAGGGACCAAACCGTAAGCTATGCTCCCAGACACAAGCACCTGACACCACATCAATTCCTCAACTCCATAATCCTGTGACTATTAGTCATGTAGACAATGTCCCAAGCTCCTGGTATTCTGGCTACAGCCAGGTAAGGTCCTCCCCACAGTTACCTGGCAACAGCAGGGTAGCCCAGCCCACCATAAAAGTCTCCCCTCTTATAAGCTCTTGCTTCTCTTAGCCCTCTTGCTCTCCTTCTCCCCCTCCCTTCTCTCTCCACATGGCCATGGCTGACCTCTCCTCTTCTCTTCTCTTCTCTTCTCTTCTCTTCTCTTCTCTTCTCTTCTCTTCTCTTCTCTTCTCTTCTCTTCTCTTCTCTTCTCTTCTCTTCTCTTCTTCCCCCCACCCCACCCTTTTTTCTTTTTATTCTGTCTTTTTTCTGGTTTTCGAGGCAGGGTTTCTCTGTATACCCTTGGCTGTCCTGGAACTCACTCTGTAAAACAGATTGACCTCGAACTCAGAAATCTGCCTGCTTCTGCCTCCCAAGTGCTGGGATTAAAGATGTGTGCCATCACTGTCCGGCTCTCTTTGCCTTTCTACAATAAAACTCTAAAACCGTGGCCTGTCTCAGTTCATCAAGATCCACAGTACTGGAGCAATAGAGCAGGCTTCGCTCTAAGGAGCTGCATGCCTAATCTCCCACCAAAAGGTCTTCCTGCACTCCAGCTATGGCTGCCAGCCAACGCAAGTTTGGGTGAGCCAAAGACTCTCACCTACATGAGAACCACACAATCTGTGAGGCCGAGACCCCACACTGCTCCCCCTCTACCCTCGAGGACTGGGGTTGCATAACTTTCCATAGCCAGACACTCACCTGGGTAGCATAGAAAGCCTGCGGCAGTCTCCAGCATTCGTACACCCAGAGCCCTGGAGCTATGGTGGGACACGACTTGCTCCCCCCCCCTCACTTTTTATTTTCCCATGACCAACCCCCTACAGAATCCCAGGACCTAACTCCAATTTTTTTTTAATCCTACCTAAGTCAAATAGAGTTGCTAACCAAAGCTAGTGGAATTTGAAAGAGCATAATAGGGCTAGCTGCTGACTACATCTGGGGTAGTGAAACACATCCCTATTATTAGGGCATAATTAACAACTTTCTTCTTATAGACATTAATTTATTTTGTCATTAAATTAATTAGAATTAAATAGGCCTTTAAATCACTGCTTGTTCCTGGAAAGAGCGATGTGTTTTTAAGTGTAAAGTCAAGCCAAGTTTTCTGTTGGTGTCATGCCCTCAGGAGCTGGGGAAGAGAAGTTGTCTCTTAGAGACAGGCTCGTCAGGCTTCCCAGAGACTGTGTTGGATGCAACCATGCATTTTAACGGCAATGCTGGTGTGTAACCTCTAATTATGGTGGAATAAACAAACTGCCAATGGAGCTATAAGGGGTGACTTATAACCCTAGCTATTTGTGGATGATACCAGGATAATTTCAAGTTGAAAGCCTGACTGGGCTACATTGCATGACCCTCTCTCAAAAAGGTGGGGAGAGGTGTAGGAGACTGAGTGTGTAGATCACTGGGAGAGTGCTTAGTGAGTGTGTGCGAAACCCTAGGTTTTGTCCTCAGTACATAGGGAGGAAGGTAAGGGAAACCGAAAACATAATGCCCTTGAAGTTTCACAGGTCTGCATTCATACTATCTAAGCTGGACTTTTAAACACACACACACATACATGCGCATATATACATGTACACACAAAACCACATATGCACACATATACATGTACACAGAGAGAGACTGGTATACAGACACATATACACACACATACATGTACACACACATGCACACACACGTATGATTTTTGAGAAAAGGGGTAGTGACATGCTATATTCCATGGGGACACGATGAAATTTTACTTAGATTATGAACACAAATGTTAAGACCTTGTTGAAATTAGAACTGCTCCCACACAACTCCTCCCTCTCCTACACGCACTTAGAGTTTACCTCAGATAATGACTGAGACAGGTTTTTCCCAGGAAGAAAAAATTTACTGTCTGCAAGCAAAAGCAAATACAAAAACAAAGCAAAACTTTACAACTAGACCATTATGTCATGAGCTCTTCAGATGCTTTCTCCGTCTATGTTTTCCACATAAATCTGTTGTGTTGTCTTCGTGGGTGTCTTTCTATTCTGAGTTCATCTGAGTTCACGTGCTGATTATCTGATGCTTTAACTTCTCTTATTTTCTTCTCTTCACACCAGACCCCACCTCTTCCTGTGAAATCCTCCGATTCAAGCCAAGAGGAAGCATGTTTACTGTTTATTGTTCTCCCTGTGCAGAAATCAATGAAGAATATAGCATGTGCATAGGCTTATATCGAAAATATACATTATGCATTTAGTTTTTATTACATCTATAGATTTCCCCCTTTCCAAACAATGCAAATTTTGTACAGAAGTAATTGATTTTCCATTTCAACTCAGGGTGAAATCACAGAATTTTAAGTATCTGAACACTATAAAGGCTAAACTTGTGAGATTCCAACAGCTCTGGAAGAGCATCGGTCCAACTCAGTAGTACTTCCTAGCTTGGGGAACTTCTTGTGAGTTCTGTTCATGAGGATTTGGTCAAAGTGCATACACTTCATGATGAATCCACAATACAGTCCTACTGGGATACCAGTAAAGTTACCCTCATAGAGTCTTATAGCACCCCACCTTCAGAGTCAGAAAGGCAAATATTGCAGGAAATGTAAACTTTTCCAAAAGTAATACTAATGGTAGAGGAGATAGATTCAGTGTCTCGGCATTATTAGTAGCATTTGAAGTGAAAGGCTTCCCTATGGTGTACTCATACTTGCTTCGTTTTGGTGCTCTCCTCTGCTGTCATGTCTCCTTGCACCCCTCTCCCACCTTCCTCCACTTCCACCCCAGTATTCACTCTTTAATGTTCACATCTCACATCATCTATTTTTTCCCATCTTCTCCCATGATGCCTCTCTTTTCCTGTCTTGTGACCCTCTTTCTAGACTTCTAATCAGAATACACATTTCCCTCACCTAGATCCACACACTTATCAGAACTGGGATTCACACATAAGGAAGAGTTTACAGTATTTGTCTTTCTGAGTATGGGTTATCTTGCTGACTGTGTTTCCAGTTCTGTCATTTCCCTGTTTCATTGCTCCTTACAGAAGAATCTAATTCTATTATGTATAGCTACCATATTACTATCTAATCGTCTCTTCATAGACATCTCGACTGCTTCTAGTTCCTTACTACTGTGAAGAGAGCAGTGGTAGACATGGATACACAAGTTCCTGTTGAAGGATATACAGTCTAAGGCAGATGCCATGGGATTATGTAGACATGACATGTGGTCCTTCTATTTAGTTGTGTGAGGAATAGACACTCTGATTTCCATGGTGGCTGTATCACCAACGATGAACAAAGTTAGCTCTTTCCCCATGTCCTCATTTGTATTTGTTGTCATTTGTTTCTTGATGGCACCCAGTCTGGTAATAGTGGGATGGAATCTCAAAAGAGGTCCATTACATTCTCTGTTGGATAACTGTATTGGGGAATGGGGGGGAACTAACATCTGCCCAGTTCCTCGTCCCGTCTGTGGACTAACAGGATAGTTTTGGTTTCTTTTTTTTTGTTATTGTTATTGTTTTTAGTTTGTTTGGTTTGTTCTTTCATTTCTTTGTTATTGTTGCTACAGGTTTTTCTTATTGTCCATGGCAGTGGTGGTTTTCTGCTGCTTGATGGTTGGTTGGTGTTAATTTTTGCTTTTCTTTACTGTCTCAGCCTTAGGGAACATCAAGTCCAAATTGCTTAAGCCTACGGTTGAGAGGGTTAGGCTGTTACAGGTTGAAACTGGTGCTGTATCAAGTCTCAGCACTTTAATATTCATGTTTGAACCTTGAAGCAATGCATGAGTGAACAGAGATATGACCTCTGACTTGAGGTTTTTCTTGCGTACCAACTGGCCACTGATCCATTCTGAATGATGTTGGAACAGGTACAGTTGTGTATCTTTCCTAACAGAACAAAACTAAAAGCTGATTGGAGTCTTTTTTGTTCAATTAAAACTGCAGCATTACCCAGCTTTTGAAGACCAAACCAAATGTACAGATGGATTGCTATGTAATTGAGCTTTCTAAGAACATTCTGGAGGCTGCATACTAAATGAGAGATTTTACTCTTCTTGGCCTCTAAAAAAGTTTTCATTGTTTTTTCCATAGTTGACACTTTTTTAAAAATGTAAAGTCAATAATATGTAAGCTGAGAAAAAAAGCAAATGGTTAGCTTACAAATTAGAGGATTTCTGTAAGGCTGCTTCATATATCTTGGGTTGTAGTCATCCTGCCCCTATCTTTTCTTCTCCCTTATTCTTTCTATCCCATCTTATTATGTGTTACTTGGGTTACAAGACTGTAGTTTCCTATATAGCCCTGTTATACACTGTTCTGCATGGATTCCCACATTCCTGTTTTCCCATGTCCCCTTCCTACTCTCTGTTCTAAACTTCCTGCTTCCCATCTCCACCTCCTATTTCCTCTTATTTATTTGACATATTTTTCTTTACCTTATGGAATTCCCTCCACCAATGGCCCATTCTAGTTTCCTGGCTTTCCCGTGTAATCCATGTTAAACACATAAAATACTTGAATCTGAGAGAGAACATAAGGTGTTTATATTTCTGAGTGACCTAACAGCATATAAAGCTTTCTATTTCTGTTTTTCTGCCAATTTCATGATCATATTGTTTTATAGCTGATTAATATTCTCTGTATATGTATAACTTTTTGACTAAAGGAGTTGAATGGAGATAACATTCATGGGCAGACAATGCTTCTCCTAGATAGCATGGGTTATTAAATAAAACATCTGCAGGGGCTCTCTGCCCTCAACACTTATACAATGGCACTTGCAGACACACACACTCACACACACAATTAATTAACAATATGTAAATGTAATAAAATAAAAGTGATATTTTAGAAATATATTAGTTTCCAAAAATGTAGTATTTGTCACTATGTTCTCCATTTTTGTCTTCAAAGTGTTAATATTTCTGCGATTATGAATATAGACATTTTGTAGGAAAAATTAAAGATTTTGATTTTCAGAAACAATTGAAATAATTGGAATACACTGCTATTTGGGACAAATATTTAACATGACTGACCATAGTATCTGAATCTTTTTCCCATGACATTAAATAATTCATAATGTTGAAAAATATTAAGTACACTTTACCTAATAACTCTGCTTTTAAATGGCTATATAATCTATTCATTGACATTCTCCAAATTAAGGACTTCAAGTATTCATTAAGTATGGTTATTAATTCAGGCCTAAAATAACATTTGCAACATTTCCCTTCAGACTTTTGAATATGTTTTATTAACAGATATTCTGACATTGCAAAAAATATATCTTTATATATATTACACCTTTTGCAACGTGGCATAGATCAAGCAACATGGAGCATAAATTATTTTGTTCTTTCATACATCCTAGGCTAGTCTCAAACTTACTATATAGCTATGACTTCTTTGAAATACTGATCCTCCTGTCTGAATTGCTAAGGTTCTAAGACTATAAATAAATACCACTATGTGCAGCTTAGGAAGGATACATTCTTGCACACACTATTTGCTTTCTTTGGATTATGTCAAAATAAGATTTTGAGACCTTTCAAATGATACTGTAGATAAAATTAACTGTGCTTTAAGTCCTGTAAATTGTGTATAAAGATCCTGTAGTGGATAGAGTGGGTAGATTATGCAAAACTTGATGAATAAAATGTTCCATAAGCTTTCATTGGAAAATGTTTATGAATACCATAGAATCCCAATATTGAGATATGGTAGCAGTAGATTATTTTCTAGAAAAGGATCATAGTAAAACTATTAATGATTAACTTGAAAATGCCAAGTTGTTAGGATTTCCTTAGGCTTTACCTGTCCTAGACATAGAGCTCCAGCAGTAACGAGCAAAAACAACCAAAGTGAAGCAAAAACTACAATCTCCAACTAAAGGACTGGGACAGGAGCAGTTGATTATGTGAGAAAGTGAGAAGAGGAGTGTCCTGACAATGCCAGTATCACAAAAAAGAACTCACCACTCCTCCCACCAGAAAGGACAACTGGGGACCAGCCCTTTTATCCCTACTCTCTGGTAAAAGGAACCTAATAACACCATCACCGGCGGCCAAAGCTTACAGCACTATGTAACAGTAACAGAAATGAGACATCACCATGATTTCTATGGAATCTTGATAACAAGTCATGGAATGTACAAACAACAGTTATATGGCTACCTGCAAGGCAGTCAGCAGAGGTCACATGCAGTAAACAAATTCTCATCAGGCAGAAACGATGATCTATTCTCCGGGTGCGTATGGAAACCAAATGAGAAAGGTTATACAATCCATCATGAATACAAAATCAATTCCATTACTCTATATTATAAATGAACATACAGACAAGGAAGCCAAAAAGAAATCATACCATTTATAATCATTTCTTAGAAGAGAATGGAAATTCTTAGATATAAATTCAACAAATATGCACAAGATGTGTATTCTGAAAAAGACACAATATAAATTAAAGAAACAAGAGAAGTAAAGACCTACAGTATGTCCTCCAACTGTAAAGTTGAATGCAGTAAAGACATCAAATTTTCTACAAGTGAACATAGGAGTTTTATTCTATCAAAATGCCTTCATAAATGTTTGTAGGTACAGGAAAAAAATCATTCCAGAATAAAATAAAACAAATTCACTGTAATAACTAAAACAATTTTGAAAAGGAAAAATAAAATGATAAATAAATAATAAATCAGATTTCAAGACTCAAAGGCCATGTGATGTTGTTCAAGGGACCCATACAGAGATCAACAGAACTGAATAGACAAATCAGAGTTATCTTCACCTGATTTTGGAAAAAGAAACAAATTCATTCAAAGGAGGAAAGATTATCTTTTAACTAGAGAAATTGTCTCTGTTCTTGAAAAATAGCAAGAATTTATGTAGTTAATGTTTTGTTGAGAAGTTCTTCAGTCAGGTCTGTGTATTCTAAGTCATGTCTGTAATTTCACCATCTCTTGTGATGCTTTTGCTATCTGTAGGCTCTGTAGTGGTGTTCCCTGTTTTACTCAGACTCCATGTTCACCTGTGACTTTTCTTTCCAAAGCTTGCCAGGTTTGTCAGTTTTCTGATGTTTTCCAAAACCTATCATTTTTATAAATTATTTTGCTATTGTGTTTCCTTTATATGATAATTTTTAATTCTCAAAAAAATCAACTACATATTATAACCAGCATGTTATTTATATATTTTTTAATTTCTATAATAGATAATAAGACAAAAACATTTAAATAAAAATTGTGATAATAGCAACATTTTCATTTATCTTTCTTGTTTTCATATGGGACATTTGTATATTTCTAATTCAACTCCTTTATCTGATTTTTTTGCAGGATTTATAATTTCATTCCCTTAAAAGACTCTTTTACAGAATAAAGTGGGTAATTTTAATGGCATTCAAAATGACAGTTGATTTCTTTCATGGGTTATGCTTTAAAATTGCTTCTGAAAACTCACCCAGATTTTATTCTGTGCTATCACCTAGTTTTACACTTTCTTGGATTGCTTTTCAGTCCACATTATATCTGGACTTAATCACTGCAAATAGTACCTAGTCTGTGGATATTTCTTTTCCACACATGGACCCAATTGTTTTAGGACCATTTATGAAAAAAATCATTTAGTCATTTTACTGGTTCATTTATTGAACCCAATGACTCCTTGTATCTCCATTCAATTCTGTTGGTTTACCTGCCATTTCCTTTAGCAATGTTAAATAATAATACTGTTTATTATGCCTTTGTTGTTGGATATGAATGTAGAAATTTGGTGAGCCCACTTTCCTTTTTTTTGGTATTATAAGGTTTCATCTGCATTTTTGTTTTTCTGTGTGTTTTTTGGAACAAGGAACAAGTAGCATCCTCGATAATTTCCTTGGATTCTGGTCAGAGTGGTATTGTATTTGAGATGAAATGAGGACATATCAGTCTCTAGCATTGTTGAGGCTCTCTATTGATGAACACGGACTTTTTTATATTTATTGAGATCTTCTTAAATTTCTTTATGAGATAGTTATAATCTCACATGATTATGGTATACATTTTATTATTGAGCTATTGTTTCATGTATTTAATTTTGAGGAATACTAATATATATTTTTTTTATATTTATAGACTTGAAACAAGCTGGAGTTATCAGTTTGAGAATAAGCCTCCATTATATTGTCTGTGGGCAAATCAGTTGAGCATTTTCTTAGTAAATGATTGATGTAGGAGGTCCCAGCTCACTGTGGACAGTGCTATCCCTAAGCATATGGTCCTAGGCTATATAAGAAAGCAGGCTAAGCAAGGCACAAGGAGTAACTCAGTAAGCAGTACTCCAACTATGAATTCTGCTTCAGTTCCTCTCTCCTGATTTCTGCCTTGAGTTCCTGCTTTTAGCTCCCTCAGTAATGAGGTGTAAAAGGAGAGGTAAGGATGGGATAAAACCTTTTCTCTCCAGGTTGCTTTAGGTCGTGGTGTTTTATTACAGCAATAGAAACCTAACTGGGACAACTAATATAAATGTTATTTTTTAATTTCAGTTTTATTTTTTACTCCTGCTTTATAGAAAAGCAATTGTTTGTTTGTTTTTCAATATTACCATTTTGTCCTAGAGCCCTACTATAATTGCTTATTGGCTCTAGAAATATCTTGTATGTTTCTTTTGATTCTGGGTAGCTCTTGGCTCATTTCTACATAAACTATTTGTTTTCTGTGACTACTTTGAAACAGTTGAGCTCAACTTTTTCAAGTATCTAAGAAAAGCATTTTCAACTTTTCCCTATGAGGATGAGACAGCTAATTTCTGAGCTCTATATATTAAAGCCAAAGCTGAAAGTCCCGAAGTTGCTTATGCCAGAGCATCATTTTTTGAGCATTAATTTCTTTTAATGCTTTTTCTACATCTATTGTGATGAATATTAGACTCAGTCCATATGATTAAAAAAATATCAAATCCAACTTCAAGTCACTAGCCTGAATCTCCTCTGATCGTAATACATCACTTATTAGTTTCCTACATGCTAAACATGACTTGTTGATGCTTTGATTTTTATTATTTGCATTTTTGAAATTAGTCCTATTAATTACATACTGATCTTTCTTCCTGTATTTGCATTAGTTCCTTTTTTGTGATGAGAGACCATGACTAAAAGAAAACTATAGGAGAAAGCAATTATTTTAGCCATTGTTTCCCAAGGGATAGAGTTGTGATAGCTATTCTTGGCTGTCAATTTGACTACATCTAGAATGTTCAGAAATGGAGGAAACACCTGTGAGAAAGTTTTTGCTTGGTTTGAAGTGGGTGAATCCACTCCTAGTCCAAACCTTTGAGGTAGGAAAACACACACCTTTGATTTAGACCTTTGAAGTAGGAAGACACTTTTAATCTGGGTCACACCTTCTGCTGGAATCCTACATAAGGTCATGGAAGGAGAAGCTCTTACTCCTTGCCTGCTTGCTCTCATCTTGCTAGCAACTCCATTCTTTCACTGGCATTAGGACCTACTATTTTGTAGATGCAGCATCTACTAGAGACCTGCTGAGATATCCATACATGTGGACTCAACAACTTCTGGATTCTTGGACTTTGCATACAAAGCCTGCCATTGTTGGTAGGATTACTCAACATATACATGTATTTACACACACACATACACACACAGGATTTATTGGTATATATATATATATATATATATATATATATATATATAGAGAGAGAGAGAGAGAGAGAGAGAGAGAGAGGGGGGGGGGGAAGATTCCTTCTGTAAGTTCTGCTACTCTAGAGAACACCAACTAATACAAATGACAGGGGAGGTATGACATGGCTTCCAGATAGAGCTGGTGGCTGATCAACTTTCCATGCACACAATGCACACATAGGAAACAAAGGGAGAGAACAGATAGGACTAGGCTATATATTGTCAAACCCTGGAACATATTTCATCCAGCAAATCTGTGCCTCCTGATGGTTCCATAGCCACCCTCACAGGACACCATCAACTGGGGGGCAAGTCTTCAAATGCATTATCCTGGGGGGCATTTCTCATTTAAGCTACTGCAATGTTGTTTTAAAACGGCCAGCTTTTCCAGAGGAGACACAACATTAAAATTTTAACCCACTTCAGTGAACCTGTTTTCTCTCTCTGGAACATATCTGCTGATGTTCTGGGAGTCTCAGAAGCTCCTCAGTACTTTTAAGTGGTAAATGTTCTGGCTAGTTTTGCTAGAAACACAATATGATATTGCAGTCCCCTCACCAAAAATCTGTATTCAACCACTTGGTAGCTTGTTCAGCAAACAACACTATTATCATTGTAAATCCCCAGCAAAGAGAAACTTACTACTGGTCCATTTTATAAATATAAATAATGCTGCATGACTTAATTTCAAATCTACATTTATGCCTCTTGGCCAAGCTGACTCTTGGAAGGGTGACTAAAGAAACACAAAGAAACATTACTCAGCGGGTAATAGGGAGGTCTATAAAAACCAGAATTAAAGGTCTGGTGGTTTGAATATACTTGGTCCAGGGTGTGGCACTATTAGGAGGTGTGGCCTTGTTAGAATATGTGTGGCCTTGTTGGAGGAAGTGTGCCACTGTAGAGCTGGGCTTTGAGAACCTCCTCTTAGCTTCTGGGAAGACAGTCTTCTGTTTGCCTTCAGAACAAGATGTAGAACACTCAGCTCAGCTCCTTCTTTAGCACCGTGTCTGCTAGGACACTGCATGCTCCCACCTTGATGATAATGGACTGAACTCTGAACCTGTAAGCTAAGCCCAATTAAATGTTGTCCTAATAAGAGCTACCTTGGTCATGGTGTCTCTTCACAGCTATGGACACCCAAACAAAGACAGACGTAAACACCTAATAAGCATTCAATGTACATTGTAACATTTAATGCAATTAACCCATCCTTTAAAACTGATCTGTGCAGCACTATTAAATTCATCTTATAGATAAGAAAGTTGATGCTACAGGAGGCAAACTACAAGCCAAATGTCGTACTTATTTGAGTAAAATCCTGTGTAAAACGTACAGGTTTCGGTATGTATAAATTTTATTTGATATAAAGACCTTCAGATATACTTTTTAAAGGGTCACATGTTTTTACATAAATATAATTTGCTAGCAAAAGTTTTAAACATGAATTTTACACAGCAGGTTAAAGTGCTACTTTGATGACAGCAGTCCTTGTAACCATGTCCTATACATGAGCATGCGTATCGATGAGAGTATACTTGATTGAGATAATGGCTCTTCCAGGCCTCTTAGTATGCTTCCTGCTTTAAATATTGAATACATTTGCTACAATACACCCACTGCACCATAGTATTTATAAGGGGGCAGACTGTGAGTTAGACAACACTGAAAACATATCCACCAGTCATAAAAGTTTTATTTTCTAAATTTTCTATTTTCTTATATTAAAAAATTTCAATGTAGCCTTGATTTCCATTGAATTATTGCCTTCATTTTAATTATGTTCCTCCAAAAATGGTATAAGCACATGCAAGACCCTGGATTCTACCCCAGCAATGCAAAAACATAAGAAAATAAATTTAGAGACAATATCTTAGCCCCTCCCCTCTCCTGACACTTTAATCTAGCAGGTAAAACTAATTTTTTCTTCTGTGCCATTGAAAACATTCATGAGCATTTTGTGAGCTCCTAATATATGGCAGGAAGGTCATTAAGTATTCATAATAAAAAGGACCCTTGAAAGCAAGAAGCTTACACTGTAATTGAATAGTCAGTTAAAATTACCTATACATAATTTAATATACAGTAAGCTATATAGGCATAAAGATATTAAATTTGTGTTATTTTAAGCCACTATATATAAAACAACAGATCAAATAAATTAAAGATAGAATGTATTAGCGTCCTATTACTACTAGAACGAATTGCAATAAATTTAGTGCCTTAAAATAAAACAAATTTATTATCTAACAGTTTTCAAGATCAAAGCCCAGGCTATATTTCACTGAACTAAAATTGAATCAGAAGTGCTTCAATTAATTCTCACAGCTTTTAGGAGACTGTGTTAGTCATTTCTTGGGTACTGCAACAATCTCCTAAGATTATCATGTTACCATGGATGAAGGTTTGTTTTGGCCCATGGTTTCAGTTATTTTGGTCCATTGCCATTGATGCTGTTGCTCTGAGCCTGTAGTAGCACAGTGTATCATGGAAGCAGTGCATGGCCAAAGAGAGCTGTTCACCTCATGATAGTGTAGAGAAGAAAAACCAAGGGCCAAGGTCCCAAATCCCTTTCAAGACAAACTCTCAATGACCTGGGATCTCTCAATATCCTGAAGGTTCTAACATTTTGCAATAGCCCTACAGACTGGGAACTGAACTTTTCAATCATTGGCCTTCAGGAGATATTAAGATCCAAACTGGAAACCACAGCAGGAAAAAAAAAAGTGCTTTCTTAAGTTTTATAGCTCATGGAGATGCCTGGACTTCTCGGCTACTAGATCCCTCCTGTCTTTGCAATCAGCACCATAACTTCTTCAAACCTCTTCCTGCCTCTACGCCTGCTGTTGTCATCTCTTCTTCTTTCCTCACTTCCACACGTGTTCCACCCCACCTTACCCCCACTCCCACCCCTTTTTATAAGAACTTCATATTACATTGGACCCACTGAGCCCTATAGAATAAACCAACATAATCCCTCATTAAAACAAACAAAAAAATACCTTGATTCAGTCTCATCTGAAATTGTCTTTTGCCACATAACGCAAAACATTTACCAGTTAGAGATGTGGGGTTGGGGAACATTCTGTTACGGATCAATAGAGGCAGAACACTGAGATCTTTTGCTGGAATGGTAAGCGCCTCAGTAAAATGACCAACCCTTCCTGTGAAGCAATAAACTATAGGGAAAACAAAAAGGAATGAGTTCAGAAATCCAGCAAAATAAAGGCTGCAGAAAGAACTGAGAAAAGAAATCATCTCTCCAGGAGGAAATTCAAAAACAAAAACTGAAACTGACTGAGAGAGTGAAATTCAGATTGAAAACTATATCCCCACCACACCCTCCCAGGCTCAGCAATGTGGTGGTAGCCAAGAGCCAGCAGCAGTATAGACAGATAGGAACCCAATTGCTTTTGCAATTCCATGAAATCCCCAGAGCTTGGTCCACACACTGTCAGAAGAGAGGCTCCCTGGGGAGTCAGAGAAACTCTGAGCATGGTGTTACTTGATCTGACACAAAGTACAGCCAGCCTTAGTGCAGGCAGGCAGTTGGGGGTCAGGGGAGGGCAGGGCGTGGGAATTCACCCTGAGGGAAGCACAAGTGACTAACTCCTCAACTCCCTAGGGTTGTCGTTCTCTGGCTGGGAAGTTCAAAGGAAAATCCTAGAGACATAAACAAGCATAGAGTCCTTTTCATATCTCAGTCATCCCTGCAGATCTAAAAGTCTGCCTGAGACTTTGTGGGCTTAGGAAAGACAGGAGAAAGGAGAAAATAGTCACTCACCTCTAGCTTACCTTGAGGCCATGAGCAAACAAACCTGAAAGCAAATTTCTTTTTGAAGTTTCAACTTGTATCATTATTCACAGACCCACAGGGAAAAGGGAAAGGAGATATACAGACAAGACTTCTAGGGAAACCTTATAAATAATCATTGCTGAACCAGTAAATTCTATGGACCCACAAAAGCCCCAAGAAACAAGACTTAGAAATAAAATCCAGATATTAAAGAAGAAAAAAACGTTTTCAAAGACCTCAGTGACCTTACAATCAACGTACTCTTGAAAATATCTGGAAATCAGAATGTTCCTGTGTTTGAGACAAAGAACCTCAATTTTTTTTTGCGATCACAGAGACAAAAGATTCCCAGGCAAAGACCAGTCCATGAAAAGATCCTGAGATGTGGAGCATTGAAGTATACACAGGAGGAGCTAATTTGGCATGAAAGACTTGTGTACAAAAAGGAGGAAGTGAACTTAGCCCTAGCATTCAGCACTCTCCGAATCTTGTTTGGAAGAAATGTGACCAGCTGCTTCAGGCCCCTGCCTCCATCCATCCCTCCTTCCTGGATAAGATGGATCTTAAACTGTGAGTCAAGATAAAGCTTTCCTTACTGAAGTTGCTTTGCTCAGAAGAAGAGCAATGATTAAGACAAATGGGTTCAAGAAGAGGTAAGTTCGCTTTGGGAACAAATAGTTTCCTGGGGGCAAAGAGAAGGAGACAGACAGCACTGGTGTGAGATGCTTGGGAAGGCAGGGGATGCATTTGCTTTGTTGGCATCTGTGCTGTCTAAAAATGCAATCCTTATATCTAGAAATGCTTAGCAACTCATGCACCAGAAACAGAAGGCTTGGATCCTCCCAGGGTCAGTCTAGTTTTCCTCTCCCTAGAATTGATCTAGAACACAATGAAAACTCAGTGATGACCGAAGTATTGTGTGTGATCTTTATATTTGCATATCTATTATCTAGCATACAGCTTTATATGTTTGAAGAATTAGAGTGGTTAAAGGGGAGCCTAGTCAGCCATCATTGGGAAGAGAGACCCCTAGGTCTAGCAAAGTTATATGCCCCAGAACAGGGCCAAGGGCCAAGAAGTGGGAGTAAGTGGGTAGAGGAGCATGGCGGGGAGAGGGTATAGGGAACTTTTGGAATAGCATTTGAAATGTAAATGAAGAAAATATCTAGTTAAAAATATGGGGAAAAAAGGGGAGGAGAAATGAACTTTGGGAACGTTCAGTTATATTCCTTTCAAAAGGGAAGAGAAAATGACTTTTTAAGAAGTATTTAAGATACAATTTGCTAAACGCATGAAACTCAAGAAGAATGAAGGCCAAAGTATGGACACTGTGCCCCTTCTTAGAATTGGGAACAATACACCCATGGAAGGAGTTACAGAGACAAAGTTTGGAGCTGTGACGAAAGGATGGACTATCTAGAGACTGCCATATCCAGGGATCCATCCCATAATCAGCTTCCAAACGCTGACACCATTGCATACACTAGCAAGATTTTGCTGAAAGGACCCAGATAGAGCTGTCTCTTGTAAGACTATGCCGGGCCTAGCAAACACAGAAGTGGATGCCCACAGTCAGCTATTGGATGGATCACAGGGCCCCCAATGGAGGAGCTAGAGAAAATACCCAAGGAGCTAAAGGGATCTGCAACCCTATAGGTGGAACAACATTATGAACCAAGCAGTACCCCGGAGCTCTTGACTCTAGCTGCATATGTATCAAAAGATGGCCTAGTCAGCCATCACTGGAAAGAGAGGCCCATTGGACTTGCAAACTTTATAAGCCCTAGTACAGGGGAACGCCAGGGCCAAAAAGTGGGAGTGGGTGTGTAGGGGAGTGGGGGGTATGGGGGACTTTTGGGATAGCATTGGAAATGTAAATGAGGAAAATACCTAATAAAAATATTTTTTAAAAAAGAAGTATTTTTGCCACTTATACCTTACTAAGCTATACCAGTAGATGCTTATTTTCAAGAAACTTGAGGATGTAGGCTCCTTTTTACACTTTTAAAACCATGTATGGGTTTATGTTATGTAAATTCACATAATTTAAACTTGTCATCAAAGCACACTGAGTAACATACCGAATGCTCTCAGCATCAGTAACAGAACACGAGATTTCTATGGTTTGAACAGAAGGATATTTACCTCCCATCATGGTTGCCTGGAGGAACACTGCACCAATGCTGATGTGAGGCTCCTTTTTATGTCCCTACTTGCTCAGCAATAGTACTATGTCTTCCTTCCCTGTTCTCTGGCTTTCCTCTTATAGATGGAAGATGAATGTTACAGATCAGAGCATTGTGCCCTAAGATAACTATATCCACAAACAGGGCAAGGTTGCTGTCTTTCCACATTCTTCTCAAGAAAGAAACTCTTTCCCTGAGGTCGAGGGAGCCAAAGCAGGATGTTGTCCTCGCTACAAAGAAGTCTAAGAAATCAGAGGTTCACTTTGCTGACCTTCACTGTGGAAGACCTCCTTGTTAATCAGAACAGTGATCAGTGATCACAGATGGCTGACACCACAGCCTGAATATTCTGTGCCAGATACTGAATACAGATCTCTGAGGAGTCAATGCCCTCAGAACCATAGGAAAACTGAATTTCTGGGGATTCTGTCCCCATTACTCAGCATCTAGATCCAGTTTTCCCTATTCCTCAGTCTTCATATAAGATTTGGGGCTCTACAGCACTTCTTTATTATCCCCAACTCCAGTGAATTGCCCTGAATTCAGAGGTCATCCCTCTCTCTACTAGGATTTTCAATCAAATTTCACATTTTAGGAGATATTTTGCCAACTGAAATAAATAATCCAAGCTTCAACGTAGAAAGAGAAAGCCTTGAGCTCCTTCCTAGGAACTTAGAACAGGAAAAGTAATTTCTTTCACAGAATGATTGTATAATTAGTTAAGTTTAGGAAGGAATGTCTAATGTGGAGCATTACAGAGCTAGATGTCAGGGATTCTATTTTCCCGTCCCAGCCAGAATATATGTTATTAGTCTTCTCTGAGCAGGCAGAGAGGAGTGCCATACCATCTACCTCTGTCCATTCTGCTTGCTAACCTGCAGGACCACAGCTGTACAGTAATATAAGGACACCCAAACCATATGCCAAAGTGCAATACTATGAATGACCCAGGGCAAACCAATGGCTTAGTTTTAAAGATGCTGACATCCTTTGCAGTGTATATCTTTTATATACATTAAACAATATGGATAAGTGTGTTACAATAAATTTTCTATAAGCATGCCAGTGCTTTATAGAGAAGGCATGTTTCTCAATGACGGGATGCCCACCTCCACCACATTCAGTTGCTTTCTGAAATACTAGCTTATTACCACTTAAAAATCCAGAAAAGCATAATGGTTATTTGTCTCAGGTATACACATATACTATACAGAACCATAAGCTCCAATCCATATATACATATACATATATGTAGACACAGACACACACACACACACACAAACCACACATAGACACACACACACACACACACACACACACACACACACACACAGGTTGTCATGCGCTGGAAAGATGACTTAGCAGTCAAGAGTACTTCCTGTTCTTCCAAAGGTCTTGAGTTCTGTTTTTAACACCTACATCAGATGACTCATACCTGCCTATTACTCTAGATACCCCAGTATCTTGCTGCCCTATATAAGCTTCTGTGGCCATCTATACTCATATGCATAAACAGATGTATACATACATTCTCCTCTCTCTCTCTCTCTCTCTCTCTCTCTCTCTTCCAATATAGATTATCTCATCTAAAATACCTGTGACTAGAGGTATTTCAGGTTTGGGAGTTTCTTCCATTTTAAAATATTTGCACCATGTGTTGGCTATGATTTCTTCAGAAAACAATTCAAAAGGTTTGAATTTTAGAGAATTTAAGATTTTTGCATAAGGGGTGCTCAGCAGGTCTTGTCACATCTGATTTTTCCTTTGAATAATGTCTAAGCACTTGTTGGAACTAAAGACCCCAACCCCAAAGAACTGACCCAGGAGTTCAGTACAGAATTGTATCTCTTGCCTTACTATGATTTTTCCCACACATGTTTTCGGCCCAAAAATGAAAATTAAATCTGTGTTGTTATGGTTTGAATATGATATGTCCCTAAGAGGCCCATATGTTTAAGCATTTGGTCTCCAGATGGTGGTGTTGTTTAGGGAGACTGTGGAACTTTTAAGGGTAGAACCTTGCTGGAGAGAGTAGCTCAATAAAGGGCTGGTCTACTGCTTCCTGTCACATCTCCTTCATTCTGCATCCTGATGCCCCCATGTGCTAGCAAGCTCCCACTGCCACTGCCACAGTTACTCTGCCCTCACTCCCAATCCACAGTGGACTTATCCTTTTAAACCAACACAACTCTTTCTACCTTTATGTTCCTTCTTGTCTGATAATTGACCACAGCCATGAGAAAAGTGTGCATATGATTAACACATCCTATTGTGTTTTGTCCTAAATGCAAATGTTTTATAAAGTTCGAACTTGAAGACAGTACATATTAGGTTGAAATTGTGTATTTCCCTTTCTTGGTCATACTGATTGTGTGTTGTGTTTTGTCAAGTTTATCAACAAATTTTAAGTCTTGACAGGATAGGAACCAGATTTTACAGGTTGACCAGATGGCTTAGTGAGTGAAGACTTCCTAAGTGCAGTAACTATTCAAATGGTAAAGGAGACAAAGGACTCTGGAATAATTTTCTCTGGCCTCCACACCCAAGCTGTGCCTTGCACAAATGTGTGTGGACACACACATACATACATGCACACCATAATTAATTTTTTAAAAGAAACAATGAGAAGCAATGATTTATGTTAATAGGACATAAGCACTCATGACAGACAAAATGCTTTGGACACACACGTTCTTGCTGCAGATGTTTTTATTTGAAGTAGAGTAGAATGCTAGTGATACCTTTGTCAGCCTGACTAGAGTGTCTGACCCAAGGTATATTCGATGAGTGGTTTCATTCTTTCTCTTGGGAGCTTTCCAACATTAACCTCTATGTGTTTTGTTGTCTCCCCATCCAATAACATTTAAAGTTGAGCACATTTTAAAAAGACCTTACCAAGAGAGGAGCTAGTTATTTGTCCCATCTGCAAATGTGTGGATATAGAAATGATTTTTTTTAATCCTTCATGTTTTATATTTAATTAACATCCTTTAGTTTACCTGATATATTCAGCTGCCAGATCTTCATTATGATTCAATAAGGGCCACATTAGCAGCTCTTCCAAAACCACTTCTTTCATAGATAGAAAGGGTGAAAATTGGAAGGGTCTTTGAATTAGTTCCATGAGATTGCACTGACAAGGCACCAAAAGCTAGCTAGTCTAAATCATGGAAAGTTGTTGCCTCTCCATGCCATAGGCTAAAAGGCTGAGATCAGGGCAGCAGGCATTCTTTTGAGGGCTGTGAAGTATATATAAGTAGACATAGGTTAGATATAGATATAGACATAGACATAGATATAGATTAGATATAGATATATCTGTCTTAATTAGGGTTTTACTGCTGTAAAGAGACACCATAACCAAGGCAACTCTTATAAGGGCAATATTTAATTGGGACTGGCTTACAGGTTCAGAGGTTCAGTCTGTTATCATCATGGCAGGAAAATGGCAGCATCCAGCCAGGCATGGTTCAGTAGGAGCTGAGAGTTCTACACCTTCATCAGAAAGCTGCTAGGAGAAGAATAGCTTCCAGGCAGCTAGGACAAGGGTCTTAAAGTCCATGCCCACAATAATACACCAAATCCAACAAGGCCACATCTCCTAATAGTGTCAGTCCCTGAGGCAAGCATATACAAACCATCACATTCCACTGTCTGGCACACATAGCTTTGCTCAAACATATGAGTCTATGGGGGCTGTACCTAGCCATAGCATAATAAAAAAGTGCATTGAGTCCAACTTCCAAACAAAGGCATTGCCAGGCTTATCACAAAAAAACCCTCTCCTGGTACCAACTTCTGTCTTAGGGTTTTGCTGCTGTGAACAGACACCATTACCAAGGCAACTCTTATAAGGACAATCTTTAGTTGGAGCTGGCTTACAGGTTCAGAAGTTCAGCCATTATTATCAAGACAGGAGCACAGCAGAAATGGTGCAGGAGAAGCTGAGAGTTCTACATCTTCATCTGAAGGCAGCTAGGAGAAGACTGGCTTCCAAACAGTTTGGAAAGTTCTAAAGGCCATGCCTACAATGACATACCTACTCCAACAAGGCCACCCCTCCTAATAGTGCCACCCCTCCCTCATTCCCTAGGCCAAGAAATTACAAACCATCAAAAGAGAGAAACAGAGAGAGAGAGAGAGAGAGAGAGAGAGAGAGAGAGAGAGAGAGAGAGAGAGAAAGGTAATTTTATATATATACACACACACACACACACACACACACATATATATATATAAATATATATATATATGTAACTATGTATAACATATTCAATCATTTGTCCAAGGAGAACAAAATTAAAATGATTAGCTTCTCTTTCATTAAAAAAAAAACCTCCCTTTTTACTATAATCTTAATTATAAATGATAGATTAATCACATGCACATGTAGTTTTATGTCTTTTCATCCTGCAAAAAAATCTCCAATGAACTCAAAGAAATGGGATGGTGCTGCTTGAAAGATAAAAGAGATTCCAAGAGGAAAGCATCAGGAGAAAGGAAGGGATATTTCATGCACTTGCAGAGAAGACAGCTGATGAGCATGGCCTGATCAGGTGAGAGAGTGGGTAGCGCCTTTCTTCATACTTTTTCTGCAAAGCTAAATGGTCCTGGCAGTTGAGCCCACACTTTGAGTGTGAAGTGCCCACATAACTGGGTCGCCATCTGGAGGGCCTGTTGACAGTCACTCCAGGGAGTTTCTCAGCCTTTGCTGCTAGACAATAAGAACTGCCACACTCTGGAATCTTGCTGCCCATCAGGCACTATATGCAGCACTGTCTTCCACAGTTGTGTTCTGTGCTTCTTCTTCGACCTGGGAATAGGTGAGAAAATGGGGCTTGGAGAACCAATGGAGGCAGAATTCTAGTCAGTGGATGAAGCTCAAGGTTCTTGTCTTTAGCCCTGTCTTCCCTGGAGCCAAGGCCTGTTCTTCATCCTCTTCTGAGTCGCCCAAGGATCAGTCAGCAAGAATACAACCACTAGGTAGTAGTCAAATGAAGACATACAAGCAGACAGTGTACCACACATAACAGGGTGCTACTGCTGACTATGCTCCTTTGCTTCTGAGGTGGGCTATAGAGCTGGACTGTAGACCACACTTCTAGAAGGTCATATGAACTCTAACCTTGAAGAACTTCTAGTCCCATTTTGCTCCCACTATCTCTACCCCAGTACTTGCTCCAGTATGACCCCAGGACCAATCTTTCAGGAGATGATGGTTATGTGACCTGATTTCCTTCTACTGCCCAATCTCTTGTTTCCCACCCATTCTGTCTGCCCTTCTACCCCTGCTCATACAAGGGAAGCAAACTTCACTGAACTGTGTTTTCTACAGAAGGATCATTGATTATATAAGTGCAGTTCGGGGAATAAGATTGGTAGTTAACTTCTGCTTTCTGTGACTGGCTTGACGATTAAACTTTCAGCAGTTTAAAAAAGCCTTGGGGGAATGTGAGTGAATAACAGCATTTGGGCTGTGTGTGTGTGTGTGTGTGTGTGTGTGTGTGTGTATGCGCATGTGTGTACATAGATATTTAAAGGATGTGTGTGCATCTGTGTGCTGTGGTGGGGGAAGGTTGTATGCACACACACACACACACACACACACACACACACACATATATATATCTATACACGAATGAGAGGTGTTTGTTACATATGTGTATTTGTGTGTGGTGTTATACATACACAAGATGCATATTTGTTATATATGTGTATATTTGTGTGGTTATGGATTATATGTGCATTTCTGTGTGCAGTGTCAGTATATATGAATATGTACATGTGTGCTTATGTGTGTGTAGAATATATGTGTAGTGTTTATATGTGGGTATGTGCATATATATATATATATATATATATATATATATATCTGAGGCTGAGGCTGGTGAACGGTTCTGATAGAAAAGGTGTCTGGGAACAGTGAAAAGAATGACTAGAAGTCAAATTGTGAATCCAAGTTGATGACCTGTGTTCTGCTTGATACAACTTTTCCAGTCTGCTTCTCTCTATGTTCTGCTTTCTCTCTGGAGATTTACCTGTCTATATTCTGCTTGCTTGCTATTCTAAGAGAATGTCTTTGTGTGTGTGTGTGTGTGTGTGTGTGTGTGTGTGTGTGTGTGTCTGTGTGTGTCTGTGTCTGTGTGTGTATGTGTGTTCTCCAAATCCAAACAGTTCTCTTTTTATCCTAAAATGTTCTCTGGATTGCTCATCTCCTGCACAACACAGGTCCAGTCTTTTATTTGCATATCAATCCAGTCATTTACTCCAGGTTTTCCTTTTGATTATCATATGAATCAGCATCCCTTGACTCCAGCCCTTTGATTCTTAGGAGACAGCAAGCATACATTTTTCTTTTAACATTGCAGAAGAATTCAGAGATCAGTCTGCCTTTATTAAGCACAGATGATAAGCTAGTTGGGTGGAACCCTGCCTTTACATTACCATTTCCACCACCTGTGAGCCTGGATTTGCGGTGTCCCAGTTGACCTTGAATCCAGGAATCTACCTGCACTTGTATCTTCCTATCTTTATGTCTTTCTGCTTGCTCATAGTGTACCTCTATTCCTTTAGATTCACGAAACCCCTTGTAACTCATATTGAATCCTTATATTTTGGCATAGCTGATAAATTATATATTTTTGAACTTGTGTTTTAATAATTCTTTTCCATAGCCTTAAGGGCTGTCCTGAAGGGCCCAGCATTTACCATTTTGCTGAGACATAGACACACACTCAACTCTTGTTCTTTTTAAAGATCTTGGAGTCGTTAACATTAGCAGGGAGAACATTTCTCAGAAGGAAAGAGTCCTCCAGTGCTAGTAAGGCTGCCAGAAAATATTTACATTACTGCACAAACAAGCCTTATACCGACAGCAGCCATCAACACTCATGGTGACTCACACTGGGGCCCTGTCCCTCGGGCAGGAATCATGTCACTCTGTCCCGACCAGGGCCACCCCGGGCTTGGCATCTATGTCAGCATGTGTGTGCAGGGTTAAAGTGTTAAAATGTAGAACTTTGTTAATAGAGACTAAGTTTTTGTCTGATTTTCTAGGTCAGGGCACTCTGTGTGACTGCTGAGACAACCTCACTGGAAACCAGGAACGACCTTCCTAAGGCAAAATAAACAGCTCTTCATGCTTTTCTCTCACACCTGGCCACACAATTCTTGTTTTACAGGAGAATGAGGCATCATTAAGAAACTAAGTTTTCTGTGAGATACGCACAGCTTTCCATATCAGTGTGTTATTGTTTGGATTCCAAATGTCGCCCAGAGGCCAGTGTGTTTGAGCACCTGCTGTTCGGCTGGGACTGCTCTTTGCAGAGGTTGTGGGGACGGACAGAGGAGATGGATCATTGGAGGTAGGCCTTTGAGGGTATAGCCCAACCTTGCTTCCCATCCTTTTCACTCTGTTTCTGGCTTGCTGCAAAGGTAGGAGAAGCCCCAGCCTCCCACTGCTGCTGCGGTGAGCAGGCCGAGTTCTCTGAAACAGGAGGCAAAGGAAATCTTTCCTTCCTTAAGTTGCCCTGTCAGGTACTCACTCTGTCACAAGCAAAAGGAAAGGAGCACAGTACGCACATTCGCTAAGGAAACCATGTTCTCTGATCATCAGTCGCTAGGCTCTCTGAAGAACCTGAACAGGGCTGCTTACCCGTGGCTAGAATGCAACTGTCATGACTTATGTCCCACTTAGTGGACATTTCACCCTCCTCTGAAATGAGGAAACCTTCGGGGTGAAGCGTAGTGCTATAGCACATTGTTGACAGGGCTAGAAGCGTTAAGGATGGGAACCGAAATCTATGTACCGCTTCAGGCATTGAAAGACCTCAGTGTGTTGGGGAGAAATTCAAGCCTTAATTCACAGGATTAGATATTTTGACTCTCAGGCTATAACCCATACACTGTAGCTGACAAAATACAGCCGGTCCATCACCCTTCTTGGTTTTCTTACCACAAATCTACCACCAAAACAATTTTTACAAATAGGTCAAGAAAGAAAACAAGATACAGGCAGAAACACCCTCATTCTCTTATCTCAAATATTCAATATGCTATATAACATTTTATTTATTGTTTTGATCATAGTCTTTCCCTTCCCCCAAGTACTTCCTACCTTCTACATATGCATGCCCCCTCTCTTCTCTCCTCTCTCTCTCTCTCTCTCTCTCTCTCTCTCTCTCTCTCTCTCTCTCTCTCTCTCTGTGTGTGTGTGTCTGAATAAGCAACAAGCCATCTCCTTACTCTTCTATACAATGTCCTCCTCTTCCTTCTCCACACACTGTGAGAAACAATGCTTTTAACTTGATTTCTTGTGCCTGCATCCCGGGCTTTGTTTACCTGGAGACAAACACCAGAAATAGCAGATAAGGCATGTTTATGAGAGTCACCAATCAGAGCATTGATCTGGGACTCCCCACCCCCAACTGGGTTCCATAGATGACCCTCCCCAACTGTTAGGTGAGACATTACAGTGACATCACTGCCTGTGGAGATCTGCACGTCAGAGGAAACTCACTCCCAAATGAGATTGAACAAGAGTTTGAAATGGTAGCTATGCCTATGCAAGGATAGCCTCCTGTTGTCTAACCTTTGATTGACACAAGAGACTTGTTCCTCACCCCACCCCCAGTGTCCTCTAAATCTTCTTCATCTTCTTTATGTATGTGCTCCTTTATATGTAGTAATCCCTTAACAGCACACACATCTTCTAAGTATTATTCCTGCCATATAATACTTCCTGCTTGACAAACATTGCAGATAATGTCACTCACTTTCCATGTGTCAAGCAGCTTGCCAAGGTAAACATATGCTCTGGCCTGTAGATGAAGAAGTAGAGGCTGTTATAGTGACATTATCTCTTAACTAATATTATGTTTGAACTGAATAATTTTCACACGGCATGTGTAAACAGAATTTTCAAAACAGCTCTTACTCAGATATTCAAACTAAAGAAGTTTCTCTGTTTAGAATCAGTGAAAAAGTTTGATCAGTGAAAAGTTTTACCCAAATTCCCATTTCTTACACTAGAAGAATTCAAAGTTCTCATAACAGTACAGTGTGAACAAGGTATGCCTATCCAGGCCCACAGAAACGGGGAGCAGTGGTATGCTTGGTCCATTAGCATGCTGGAGGGAAATCCTATCCATCCCTGAACATGTTCTGGATTGAGAGCCAATTTACAAACTCAAGAATAACTCAAGAACTAATTTGTATTTATGCTACTTAGGTAAACCTGTCAAGCCATTTAGCATCCGAGTCTCACTTTATCTCTAAGACATACTATAGCCTTGCCCTCTAACAAAAGGACCCGTAGAGAGTTAAGAGTTGAGAGACCCTTTCACAGTAAAGTTCTCTACAAAAATAAATTACCATGGCTATCTTAGAGTTGCCTGAGGTAAGCACTGGGGCACATTTCTTGATTCTTTGTTTTGTCTGAAGAAATCTGTTGTTTTTTGTCTTTGAGAATTATAAACAGTTTGGTTAATATAATGATCATCAAAAACACAGCTTCAGGAGTTCAGGAGTGCCACCCCATTTGATTATAATGGTGATTCACTAGTCCTTAGGACAATAGGCCATCTGTAGAATATTTTTCTGTGGCAGTTACTCACACACACACACACACACACACACACACACACACACATTCATGAGCATTAGAGGCCCACTTAGGAATGAATCCTGAGCCATATTTTTACTGTCACAATATTAAATACCAATGTCCTAATTAAATTTTTGTCAACTGGACATAAGCTACAGTTATCCAGGAAGAGGATCTTCAGTTGAGAAAATGCCTCCAGCAGATTGTCTGTAGGCTAGTCTGTAGGGCATATTCTTGATTAATAATTGATGTGCTTCATCCCAGCCTACTACCCTGGTGGCAGTGGTCCTGGGTTATCTAAAAAGCAGGCCAACCAAGCTTTGAGAAGCAAGATGTAAGCAGCTTCCATTTAAGTGTGGATATCAGTTCCTGACTCCTGCCTTGAGTTCTTGCCATGACTTCTCCTCATGATGGATTGTAATCTGTAAGAAGAGATAAATCCATTCTGCCCCCAAGTTGTTTTGGTCAAGGTGTTAAAACAGCAGTGGAGTAAACAGAGCATCAGAATTAGATGGCCCTTTTGGAATGCATGCTCTATTTCCATTTGAAGGCCATGATTCTCACTCCATCTGCATGTCTTCTTAGCTTTTCTTCACTTTGTGTAGACATATTGCGTCTGGTGTGAAGTGCACACTTGTCTACAAAGCCAACACAGAACTCTGATGTTTCTGTGAACCTGAATCCTGCCTCTCTCAACGACTCAGGGTAAGTTAGCTTTTGGGAGACTGTTGAGCATTGCTGTTGACAGCATGCATGGCAGTCAGACATCCTGAATGCCTTGTGATCACAGGACTGTATAAAATTAATAAATATATGTGAATCTCTACCTGTGTGTACCAGTTTCTCCTCGGCCATATGTGCAGAGTAATGTCTGCCTCCAAGGGTTAAGTGAGATGATATACAACTAAGACCCTGAAGTCACTTTAGCATACATTGGCAGCTCATGAGAAAGAGAATTCAGTTCTTGTCCACATCATGTTCATTTACAGGTTCACACAGGAGGCTATGGGTCCCTTCTCATTTTTTCCAAAACTAGCCTTCTGCCAGCCTTCTAGCAGCACTGCCTTCACAGGCATCCTTTTTATATTCTAAATTGGGGCGTGGACAGGACTTCCACATGATCCAAACTAGTTTATGCCATTAACACACTTATACTCTGAATGATGGGCCATCAAATCTTATGCTCGGGAGACTAGGTGGATCATTAAAAAGCTTCCATTCCCTCTGTACATGGGTGATCCATAGCAGATGGTGCCATTGAATACAGTGGTCTTCCCCCAATGAACAGGAATAGTTTAATATAGTGGCTTACCTTTGCAAGCAATTTCTGCATTTATTAGAGAAAAGTGATCAGAAGTCAAATCATATAGGTTAGAATTTTGGCTCCTTCATAGACTTGGTGTTTTAACCTTGGCTACATTTTGAAATCCCAGTGAGATGGAGATAGTAATGCTATTTATCTAAAGTCCCTGTGGGTTATCAGCTAGTTAATGAAATAATGTGTGTCACAGAAAGCTTTGAGTTTTAATATCAATTTTATTATTAGTTATAACATTAGTAATACAAATCTATTTGTGGCACAGAAATTTGCCAGGGTTCTGCTATTTTGTATCAAAAGAGAATAATAACCCATTGTATTTTCTATATAAACTACAGCATAAATTCTAAGATATTGTCATATGTAATGCAATGGTTCCAAGACATCAGCAGGTAAGTGGACATAAAATCCATGTCATAAGAGAGGTTTCTTTCATTGTTATATGTATGTTTGGTTTTGTATGTATGTATGTGGAAGCATGTGCATGTTCATGTACATGCATGTACATACATGCGAGCACACGCACGTGTGTGTGTGTGTGTGTGTGTGTGTGTGTGTGTGTGTGTGTGTGCAACATGAGTGTATGTGTTTATCGACCCATAGAGACTGAAGCCATTCTTCAGGTGCCATCCACTTTATTGTATGATTTTGCTTGCCTGGAATTCACCAAGTAGTTTAGGCTGGTTGACCAGTGAACCTCAGGGACCCACCTGTCACTACATCCCCATTGCTAGAATTACAAACATGTGCAGACCATGCTTAGCTTTTATTGAGTGGGGTGAGATAAAACTCCAGTTATCCTATTTGCTAGACAAAGCTTTACAAACTGAGCTTTCTCTGAAGCTCAGCTTTATTTATTTAATAAAGGATTAAATCATAGCTATGGGCAGGATTTTGAACTGATTGTTGTTGTTGTTATTGTTGTTGTTGTTGCTGTTGCTGATGTTGTTGTGGGTATCAACCATCGTATAAATGGACATCACTGCACAATCTGTGTTGTAATTCCTATCACTATGAGAAAATAACCAAGATAAACCATTTATTAGGAAAATGGTAGCTCTTGACTTCAGAGACTGCAATCCATGTTCACATGGTTCACTGCTTTCGTATCCACAGCTAGGTCAGAACACCATGTCTGGGATTGAATGGCAGGGGACTGTTTGCATTATAGCAGATAAAGAGCAAAGAAAAAGAGAAGAAAGAAAGGACTGAAGTCCTAAAGCCCCCCAATGACATAAATGCCTCAAACTAGGCCATCTCCTTCTAAAATTTCTCCAACCTCCTAATAACAACATCCCAGTGACCAAGGTTTCACCAGACATGGATCTCTGGGAAACAACCCAGATCCAAGCTGTAGGACCGTGTGTCTATATGAGATAGACAGGACCTCATACTGATGACTGGGCATTCAACTGCTTACCGTAAGTGTCAGCCTGGTCTTCTCCATGCTATGCTTCACTTCCTACATTAGCAGAGACATGGTGGTACTTAGACAGCATTGTCAGGGTTGCTGCCTGACTCCCAGGGGAACAATGCTGTCCCCTAAAGTGCAGTCTGCTGTACAATATCTCTCCATTTTAGTGTTGCAGACACTTTTGGCTTCTGACCACACCTTTCCCCTCACCTTCTTCAGCAAACTGCCGTATCTATTTGTAATACAGTTAGATCATTTTGTCAGATTTCACATTCCAGTCACAGATCAGCTGACCTTTCATCTACATTTTTAGGTCTTGCGTGCATCATGGAGTAAGGCTGGCACTGTAAGTCCCACAGAGGTCAACAAATGCAGTGTCCTAGGTCCTCACATCGAGCCCCCGTTACTGCAGCGTTGGAAGCAACTTCTAAGTAACAAACCCAGCACTGCATCTGAGCTCTGCACAAGTGCGAATTAGGTTTTATTTAGATTTTTTTAAATTATATTTTCTATTATTAATTTTGCCTTTTCCATAATGTCACTCAATTAGAATCACACAGTAGATAGCCCTTTTCAGGCCAGTTCCTGTCATAGAGAGATAGCAGTTCAGTTTCCTCTGTATATTTTCTCAGTCTCTTAGCTCATCCCTTTTAATCACTAAATATAGATACCCCACCGTGTAGATAGGCCCCAGTTTGTTTATTCAATCACCTACTGAAGGCATCTTGCTTGCTTCAGTTCTGCAGATTATGAACAAAGCTGCCATAAACATTCATGCACGGGTTTCAGTGTATGTATAAGTTTCTCAAATCAGCTGTGTAATAGCAAGGGGCATGGTTACCAGATCCAGCAGAAAGGCTGTGTTTGTTTTTCTAATAAACTGACATCCTGGACTTAAGAGTGGCCCTATGATTCTTCACAATTGATGAATAAGAATTCCTATTTCCCCAGCTTTTGCTATCAATTAGCGTTGCCATTACTTTCTTGAATTTTATACATTTCAATAAGCTTATACTGCTATCTCATATTTTATTTTGCAATCTTCTGTTGACAAATCATCTTTTCATCCAATTATTTGTCATTGGTATAGTCTTTCGATCCTTCAGTAATTTGTAACTGCATTTGTTATTTATTTCTTTCATTATCAAGTTCTAAGAGTTATTTGGATAGTTTGAATCCAAATTTTATTGAGGATACACTTAATTTTTTTTCTAGTTTCTGATGTTCTTCTCATTTTGTTAATGGTGCCTTTTACAAAGTCGAACTTTTAAGTTTGGTAAATTCCAACTTGCCAGTTTTATCATTTCATAAATCATGGTTTGGATGCTCTGTCTGAAACTCATTACCAAAGCCAAGATTGTCTACATTTGCCCCCTCATTTTGAAGGAAGCAGTATACTTGTTTACTGTACATTTAATTCTACAATCTGGTTTGAGGCTGTTTTTCTGAAAAAATGTAAAGTGTCTCCATTTTCTGATTATTTGTGTATTTTTTTTCACACACTCAGATAACCAATTGTCTCACCTATTGTTGAAAGGCTATCTTTTCTGCACAGAGTCACCTTTATGCCTTTGTCAAACACCAGTTAGCTATATTTGCATAAATCTGCCTAGGCTTTCTATTCTGTCCCATTAATCTCTCTCTCTCTGGGCTTCTCTAATACTATGCTCTTTGCACTATTGTGCCTTTGTAGAATATCTTCAGAATGAATGTTATGAATCCTTCAAACAGCTTCTGCAGTATCATGTTGACTACTCTTGAACTTGTGACTTTTGTGTATATCTACAAAATAGAAAATGGGGATTTTTTTATGAGATTTTGTTGAATATGGAGACCTTGCTACTAAAAAAAAAGTCATCTTTACACTGTTGAATATTCCATTGCACAGACTTCAAACATCTATACAAATATTTAGATCTCTATTGATCTACTCTATTGAGCTTTATAATTATCTGCACATGTATATAATTCCTATATTTCATTAGTTTTACAGCTAAATATTCCATGCTTTGGATTTTATTATAGAGATTATTGCTCTCTCTCTGTGTCCCCCTTCCCCCTCTCTCTCTTTGGTTTTTTTCAAGACAGGGTTTCTCTGTATATCCCTGGCTGTCCTGGAACTTACTCTGTAGACCAGGCTGGCCTTGAACTCAGAAATCTGCCTGTGTCTGCCTCCCAAGTGCTGGGATTAAAGGCATGCACCACCACTGCCCTGCCTTGTTTTTAATTTTAAGTTCTAGTTGTTAATACAAGGTATTTAGGTGACAGGATGACATTTGTATATTAGCTCATCATTCTACAAACTTGTTAAGAATTTTTTTTGTTTGTTTATTGGTTTCGCTTTGGTTTTATAAGTACAGTGGTATTTTGTCAATACATGGCCAATCATATCAACTAGAAATAAGGAAAATTTGATTATTTTGTTTATGTGTTTTACATATGTGTGTTTATATAATATATTTTATGTGTTTATTACATGGTTTTATGATCAAGAGATTAGTCACCTATTCAGCTCCTTCTGAATAAGCATGCAACCGGACCACAGTAGATAAAGGGAGCCCTCTAAGTGGGAGCAGGATGCACTAGACTATTGATGATCTTTCCTTTCCTCTCTCCTCAACAATGAGGAGCTTTTCCAAAAAGCCAGACCAATTTGGAATTAATTGTTCAATGGTTCCTGCTGCTGCAGAGGTTGGCTGTAGCAGGAGCTGGAAAAACTTCTAATAAATATACAGACACATATAGTTTATTACATATTATATATAGCATACACACAGACACACACACACACAGACACACACACACACACACACACACACACACACTCATTTCCATGAACTAGGCAGTACTCTTGGTATGATGAAGAATATAAATGAAAAAATTGGACATTGTTGCCTCAATCCTGGCTTTAGGAAGAAACTTACCACATGATGTGGTAACATGATTTCCCTTCCTTAGTCAGTTGATGTACTATGAATTTTCAGAAAACTGATCTAGACTTCTATGCTTGGGATAAATTCATCTTCCCACCGTCTTTAACTTCTTTTCTTTCTATACATCACTAAACTTGAGGTCCTATTCTACACTTAGAAACCTTACATCTATATTGCTGAAAGAAGATAGCGTGTAAACACATTCCTTGCAAAGTTTTAATTCGTTTTGGAATTAGATGATGCTGACCCCATGGAACTAATTACAGGTTGCTCTCTTTGCTCCTAGTTGATGGCAGAGATTATTAAAAGTGTTTTGCTAAGTGCTTGAAAGAATTATCAGTGCTTTAGTTTTGCAGCATTTCTGCTTCATTCTCTTTGGGGAAGTTATTGGTTATTGATTCAATTTCCTTAGTGAATATAGATAAAGATTATTTTTCTGTATGTGACTTTCAGTAGATTGTGTCTTTAAAGTAATTTGATAATTTCACCAACATCAAATCTGTGCACATACAGTGGTTAATATTCCTTTATTACCCTTATAATAGCCCTGATATCAGAGTGATTTTTTTCATCACTCTCTCCACCAATTGTAAATTTGAACCAGGATAGATTATCATTTTTACTCATATTTTGAAAAAAATAACCTTGAGTTTAATTGATTTTCTGTATTGATTTCTGTTTTTAATTTCGCTGATTTTACTTTAATTGTCATTGTATCTTTGTTTTGCATGTTTATACATAAATAATCCCAATTTCCTGGGGGAATGGTCTTCCTTTCCCAAAGCTTTAAACATCATTTTCTCTGCACTTTACACATATTGATACACCACATTCTCATTTTCACTTACTTCCAAATATTTTTTACATTGATTTTGCTTCTTCTTTGATCTGGATTAAATCTAAGATTGTTTTTTGATTTATAAGTAGCTATAGATCTTTCAGCTGTCTTTTTGCTAAGACAACTTTGCTTATGCTATGTTTCTAGTTAAATTCTGTTGTAGCTCAAGAACTTCCTTTTTCTGATCTCTATTCTTTTAAGCATATGAATATATTTCTATAACCTAGACTCAAATATGACATTTCTAGGTTAATATCCCCTCTGTGTATGAGAGAAGAGGGGCAGTCAGCTGTTGTTTTGTGGACAATGCTAGAGATGCCAATTAGATCAATTTGATTGATAGTGTGGAGCACATCACATAGATTCTTCCTGCTTTCCTGCTTGTTTGATCTCTCAATTACTCAAAGTGTGAAAGTCTTCACCTCCATGAACACATTTATTTATTCTACATTTCCTTTTCAGTCTGTTTTCTTGTTTAATGTTGCTTTTATAAAAGGAACACACACTTTAAAGTTTAGGCTTCTATTTTGTTTTAAGAATTGACCTTTTGATTTTACATAATGCACAAAATTTTTCTGGTTATGGTATCGGCTTCATCTGAAGTAACCATAACGATTTCAAATTGCCTTTGATTCTTACCACTGTTGTACATCTTTTGTTTTCTTTCACCTATAACCTTTCTGTTTATAATAAGCCAAGTTTCTTCTAGACAGTGCAAGAGCAGAATTCTTATTCAATTACATCATAACAGTATTCACCCTATTTTTGGTTATACTTTGATCACTAACATATAAAGTTAACTCTAATATTACTAACATAAAATCTAGTATGTTTGCAAATGTCTTCAATCTGCTGTCTTTTTTCTTTGTTTTGTTTTTTTTTTTGTTTTTTGTTTTTTTTGTTGCAAGCTGGATATATTGATTGGGATACAGGAAATTGGTGCAAAAAGCCTTTAGGAATAATAATCTCTATTTATAAGGCTAGGAGTTGGTTGTGTTTAATATTCCCTGCATTTCTACAGGCCAGACACTTCAGTCTTCTGTGGTCCTGGTTTCTATTTCTCCTTATGAACTTTGACTTTCTAAGAACATTTTCTCAGTGACCTAGACTGGAGAATTCACTGAAAGACTCATTTCAAAGTTTAAAAATCTTGATATATTTTCAGTCCATCCCCCATCAATTGCTAGAGACATGTGTAAAGAAAGGTGAGCTAGTGCTTTTACATAAATCTAAGCAACTCAGTGGAATGGAACAGACCACCTGATGCTGAAAATTAGTTCTTGCCTCTTTCTCTCAATACTGAATTTCCAGAAAAATGAGAGGCAATTCTGATAACTCAATATTGTCATTTCTAGAGCTTTATTTTAAAAAGCTGCTACTCTGGTATAGCTCCGTGTACAACACGTGCCTACCCAAGAAGAGCCTAGGTTTGATCCCTAGCATTTAAACACATGCTTCCCCTATGCATTCCAACCCCCCACCCTCTGTGTTGTATGTTCTCAGGTGAGATAGTGACACTCAATATACTCTATAACACATGGAATCACATAGAGTCTTGTTTGTTGAACATTTACATACACTATGTTTTTATATATAAAAGGAGAAGTTTGAATTGTATTCAAAAGCTTGATAGGGATTATAATAGTTTTACTTAGTTTCTTTTCATGCTACCATCTTTAAAGCTTTCTTATATTATCTTTCCAAATGGGAGAACCTCCATTTCCTTAGCTCTGCTTTGCAATCCATCGTTCCTGAAGTCTTGCTTTACTTTTAGCAAAATAGAGAATCCTTCAGTAGCATTAGGATTTTAGGTGGACAAAATGGACTCTCACTTTGTGGTACAGAGAAAAAAGGTGACAGGTGTGTCTGAGTGAATCACTGGTAGAGCTTAGAGGAAGTGATGACAAATCTCACACAGTCCCTTCGTACACAAAGCTCCAATCTGCAAATAATAGCAAAACTTCCATATCAAGCATTAGACCAAGTTCCCACTTATGAGAGCCATTCACAGAGACCATTGAGCAGTCCTCTCCATCTTCGGATGGCTGATTTTTCTGCATCTTCTTTCTTCAATGGCAAGCTCTCTCCAGCCAGAATTCTAAGCTTAATTTCCACCCATTATGCTTACCAGAGTAGTAGTCTGTGCTGTCCACAGCAGATAAAAAACCGTGGACTATCTCTCTGCATTATGCTCATTGACTGACTAAGAAATAAATTGAGGTCTAAGCACAGCAAATGAATAGCTGCAAGATGCATTGGTTTATCATAACATACCAACACTCTCCTCTCCACACTCCAGTCATTATGCACAGCCAGACTCTTCCTGGGAAGCCGGATGGAGCATTGCATATCGGATGTAGACTTTCAGGAACAGAATTCGTCTGACCTCCTGGAGCCTGTTCCTATACCCTGCTGTCTTTTCATTACAGCTTCCCTATCACACTCAAACCCCAGAGTGACTTGCCTCTAAATTTCATTAATAATTAAGAGCCCCAGACTCAGGGTGCCAAAGAGACTGAAAATGGAAGAAGAAATATGGAAATACTAGCTTCACTTGGAAAGTTATTTAAGTTTTATCCCAGAAAAAAAATGAGAACTTTCTAGTTATATAACACAAAGTTGAAGACAATGAGTTATGGGAAGTGTTAAATGTGGGAGAGAACAAAGAACAAAATGTGGCACCAGATGGCCCTTGCTCTCATAAAGCAAAGGGGAGCTCTCAAATACCCTTCCCTCAGTTGCATTTTATCCTTCATATTATCCACTGAAGCTTCTAGAAATGGAGATTAAAAGTTCCTTCTTCTAACCTTATTTATGTCATGGGTTGGAAAAGTCCCTCCCTGTTGAGCCAAATCTTGATACAGTCACAAATCAGGGACACATCTGAGAGAACACTAATGACATTTAGTTAAGTCAGAAACTCTGCATCATTTGTGGAAAACATAGCAATCCAGAAGTTCATTAGTAAAATGAGGATTAATGATAGCAACATGAGTAATTATTTAGTAATTTTAAAAACATAGAGCATTCCAGAAAAAAAAGGATGTGTAATGTCTCAAAGATGATTTATCTAATATTATACTTTTAAAGGACTAAGGCTAAATAAAATATAACTTTGGGCTACTAAATAAGTGTGTTGGGCTGGGCATGATGAGGACCCTCTCTAAAGGCGGCACTTAGAAGGCAAGGAAAAGCAGATCTCTGTGGGTTCAGGGCCAGCCTGCTCTACATGAAAAGAGGTATCACAGGTCAGAGGGAGCTTCATGATGGCATTGGCTCATCCATAAAGCACAAATACAAATAACATAATATAGATTCAAAAGGTTATATTCAGAAATATAAATGCATGTACAAATACATATAGGCTTGGAATAGCAGTTAGTGAAAAAGGAGAACACAAGTTTGAAGGAAAATGTGTAGTTGTCCATGGGAGGCTTTGGAGGACACAGAGGGAATAAATACTGCAATTAAATTATAATCTCAAAAATAAACTATAAATATTTATATTTGAAAAGAACAATAAGGAACAAACAAAAACAGCATAAGGGTAGTCTCTAAAATACCCTCTGAAATGACTTAAACCACTTCTTCATTCCTTAAAATGTCAAGTGTGCTCATAAAGGGAAAATAATGTAATATAAGCCAAGGGGCTAGAGAGAGAGACTTAATGGTTAAGAATGCTGGCTGGTTTCTTATATAGTTTATTAGGACTGAGAATAGCAAGCACTTATTTACTTACTGTGGACCAGGCCCTGAATTGGATCCCCACATTTTTATAAGTAGTATTAAAATCTCAAAATCCCAAAATGTATCCATCTTTATGGTTCTCAGACTTCCTCTGTGATAATGACAGAAATGAAGAATCTTTTCTAGATTTCAGAAACAGAGATGTCGAAGCTGAACTAAAGTAAGGTTTCTTCAGATTACAATTTGGTTCACTTGATTATCAGGATAAAGCTTTCAAAATTACCACTGTCCTTATTAAACACACATGTGCATGCATACATGCATGCACGCATGCACAAACACACACCTACACAAACATGCACAGTGAACTTCGTTATTTGTTGTAATATTTTGCATTAAATCATGATGCATAACTATATATCTGCAAATTTGGATTGAATAGATATAAAATAGTTAATAAGAGTTGGAGCTAAAACTGCATCAATAAAACTAACCATTAAGGTTTTTTTTTACAGAAATAAAAGTTGAATGCAAATTATATTAATTTCACTATAAGGAAATATGACTCTTTTGCATAGATAAAGAAAGGGACACCTTTTAAAGCATTTATAAGTCCAATACCTAATCAACGGTTAACTATTTGCTCCAGATCCTGTTCCCTGTCTACCCTGCCTTGGTCAAGCCTAATCTAGCCCATTTGAAATGATTCCTGGGCAGAATATTTTTTTGTACTACCATCAGCTGCCTGGAGTGGATTTTGTCCACAGAAAGCTCAACGTGTTTCTAGGAATCATTCTCCACATGAAAGTGTGATATAAAGATCTAGAAATGCAGCACTGCTCTGGCTAAGGGTCAATTATTTTGTGTATCTTTCATCTGGATATGTATGTATTTGCTTTTGGAAGCACTTTCCACTGGACAGAGTACTCAGAGAGAAGCACACTGTGAGCGCTAAGGATTTAATTAAGGATGCTAGATTGGGATGTGGCTATAGGCAAGCTATGCTCAAAAGCAGCTCACCCCCCTTAAGCACAGGAGCTGGTCTTAGTCATAGCTGTTATTGAAACCACCTTTCCACAGAAAGTACCAGTAGCATGACTTCTCTAAGTCAATCTCCATTCAGCTGCAATCCAAGGAACACTAGCACATGGTGAGAGAAAGAGAAGGGAGAGAGAAAGAGCAGCGAATCTTCATTTCTTTCTGGCATCACTAAACCTAAAGGTCTTACGAAGGATGTCTTCATGACTTGTGCATATGAACTTTGACAGGGAGAAAACTATTGAGGAGAAATGTTCTCAAACACTTAGTTGCCTGTGGATGATCTTGTACTTCTTCTTTTCCAATGGAAGTTATCCAACCAATGAGATATAGCCAAGCATTCTTCATAGTAGGTCCCAAAGGCTTTGCAAGATTTTCTCTCTCTTCTAGTTTTGATGCAGAGACATAAAACATGTTTGCGTCCATGGGACAATAAGTCAAAGTTCCCCTCCTGGAAAGCCTTCACCTCCAACCTCTCCTTGATTCAACCATTCTATGTGCTAATATCTCCTGAGCACCTTCCATGTGCCATTCCCCTGCCATTCTCCCTGTGTTTGTTTTAAAACATCAGCACTCTAGATTCTTGCCTGGATGCACAGCTTGATCTAAACTCAACAACTAGCACTAAAACAGGCGAGGGACCGTACTATGAGATCTATTCTGGCCATGAAATTCACCATCTGTGAAATATCAGCCTTGTAGCTGGAGGTGAGCGGCTAAGACCTATAACAAGATAAGTCAAACTGGCAGAAGGTGAGGCCAGATCTACTTGTGTGCTTTAGGAATAATGAGACACTGGAAAAGAGATAGGTCTGGTTGATGGTAGTAATAGGCCCAGTTACATAAACAAAATCATCTTGGGATGGTGTAAAAGGAATGTCAGATAGCCAAGAGAAAAGAGGTGTCTGAGAGCAGGAAAACCTATTTTCATTTCCACGATCCTAAACGTTGGTTCAAAAACCTGACTCTAATTTTCAGTGCAAGGGCTATCCCTAACTAAGCAATGCTCTTCAGGGATGGGAGGGAGTATAGTGATTGGAGGTCTGACATATAACACGTAATTTCAATGGGAATGGATTAAAAAGCTGTCTCAAAACTCCTTCCCTCCCGCATGCTCACACACACACATGCGTGTAAGAGGTGGAGGGGACTGGCAATAATGGGCCTTGCTACAGTAGCCAAGTAAGAGAAAAGACAAGAAACAGACACAGGCAAATCATGGGAGAAAGGTGCTGATTATTGGAGTCTGGGGTCTAGAAAGAAGAAGCCATCAGTGGTATAGGCCATGTCTACTATTTAAGCACAGACCAGAATCACTTTTTCATGTGGTCAGGCTCTATGCAGGTAAGCTGTGACACCAGGTCTTCTAGCCCATGGCCTGCTCTTACAGGGAGACATGGCTAAAACGTCTCAGGGACTTGACTATTTTACTTATACCCTTTCTAACCACTTCTGATCGAAGAACAATTCCCAAACATTGCTGTGAACTCTCAAGAGTCCAGAAGACTTAAAAGTTGTATTGGCATCTCCATGTGACTCCATGAACTGCTGAGGTGCATTCGCCTTGTGTTGCTGGTGTATAGGGGCATGCAGTTGCATCAATTTCATGCAAATTATCTATAACTGGAACTCAGACTTCTTCAGTATAAGCTGTGATACATGTTGGGTTTTCACTTCCATATTTTCTGTTTACTAAGTGTGCCTAGATTTATAGAAAGAGTATTTCTATACTGCTTATCCCCAAAAGCTAATTCTCCATGTCACAACCTATATGTAATAGGAGAAGCAAAGTTTATAGCTGTTTGCTAATTTATCAGTGGCTCAGACAAATTAGCACAGAGCATAAGTGGCTTTACAATAAGATTTCAAAAGTATATGTGCCAGATCTGTTTCTCTGCTATTAACCTGCCTACACACGTGTGTGCATGCACATACACACACATGCATACACACACAAACACACACACACTATTACCTTTTACTATTTCCTCTCATCTGAGACTAAAATAATCAAATCATATTTTTTCATGATTAAAGACTCAATATCCTCTCACAAATAGAGCTCCTGTAAATAGACTGTACAGGAAATAGAAGAGAAAATACATTTTTATTAGGCATATTGCCTAATATTTCTGGTCCTGTTTCCTGAGTTCCTCCAACATGGGCTTGAATATTTCTTTTCCTTTTTCTTTTCTTTCTTTTGTGATGATGAAGTCATTAAATATTACGGAGTTTACAATCCAATTAGGAAATGAGCTTTGGTGTAATAACTGAGACAAAATTATTTCCACAGGCAAGTGTGTTCTGTCTTAAATAAAAAATGGGTGATGTGAATAGGTAACAAAGAAACCTGAGAATTTTGGAGATAAGTAAATGTTATATGAAAATATTTGAGCTGAGACTGTTGGACATTAAGGAGGAACTGCACAGAAGAACTGTAGATAAACCAGATTTGGAAATCACACTGAGAGACTATGTGACACTATGTGATGATGTGATTCTCAGGTCATAGTCATTTCCTTAATTGCTTTTAATTGTTCTTCCTTGTCAGTGAATCAATATAAAACCACTGAATGATTTTAAGCAAGATGGTAAATTTGTATCTGTTAGGCCGCCCAGAGATAAGAGGGTAACAGCTATTGAAGGTTATAACTCCTGGGCTTTGGTGTTAGCTACTTAACGAAAGATGACACTATCAGCTAGAGTGTCTAGAAAAGACCAGAAGCTAGAAAAAGAACCAATTTTTGAAGGGCATTTACTCTGGAAACTCTAAATAAATACACCAAATAGCAGAGAATTATTGGGTAAGAAACCTTCAGTCTGGGACTTTACAGGCAAGTAGAGGCTGGAGAAATGAACTCCTAAGTTATGGTTGCATTGAGTTCAGAGACACCCTGGTTATACCGAGGTTATGCTGTAATGTTTATCACTGAGCAATCCAGGAAAAAAGGAAACTAATGTCCAGTAAGAAAGGGTTAGGACTCTAAATGCCGAATTGTCTTTGTGTACATTATAGTCTGTTACACATTAGCTATGCAGCCTCAAGCAATTCATTTAGCCCCCTGGCTTCACTATTCCTTCATTAATATAATTAGAACTAATAATACTTACCCCCCAGGGCTTTGGAAGTATTAAATAAAATGGCAAAGCCCTAAGAGCTATGTGTCCACATAATGAGTACTTGCCAAATATTAGTTGTTTCTTCTATTGCTTCTTAATTATTAGTATCATCATCATTTATCATATACATTGTTACAAGATGATTCTGCAGAGGAGACAATGAGAAAAAGCCAAATAAATAATCGAGCAGGGTATGGTGTCATGGCGATCAGGGAAGGAGGAGCTTAGAGAAAGATGGTGTCGCCAGTGATGTATAAATCTGCCCAATGTCAGGAAAGATGAAAAATGGGATGCAAGTAACTGTTACTTGCCACCTTAGAATGGTTGTGCAAGATCTGAGCATGAGTACGGCTAAGGAGATAGAAATGTTGGAGTTAAGAAAACAAGTCAAGAACAGAAGGTAAATGAGGACTGGTGTCTTCTAATAGTCAGGAACAGACCTGCCTCCAAAGCTCAGAGCAAGCTAGTACCTTAGCAAGGAGGAGAGTTAGTTCTCCATTATAACAACAGGGAAAACAGAAGGAAACTCCTTGGGAAATGCTAAGCTCACAGGAAGTTGAGAGGTTTCCTACTTGATGGTTCCCATGTTCTCTTCAAAAGCAGAAGTGAGGGGGGCTAGAGAGATGGCTGAGCAGTTAATAGCACAAACTGCTCTTCTGGAGGTCCTGAGTTCAAATCCCAGCAACCACATGGTGGCTCACAACCATCTGTAATGAGATCTGATGCCCTCTTCTGGTATGTCTGAAGACAGCTACAGTGTAATTACTTATAAATAAATGCATCCTTAAAAAAAGCAGTAGTGAGGTCTTCTTCTGAGAAAGGGAACATAAGCCTGAAGTGTGTTGTGATGGAGGAGGTATATGGGAAAACAGCAGAAAAGTCATACTAGTTTGCACATTCTAGGAGGAAACTTGAAGCATCTATAGTGGGTGAGAAAATGAGTGGAAGTTGAAGTTCACTAAAAATCTTGGCAGTTGTGAAGGGACCTGAACTTGGCAATAAAAGCCCAACGTGGAATGTGTGTGTAATTACTTTATGAAGTTTTCTATCGTATCTTGATTTTGTGATTGAAAAGCAAAGATAATAAATGTTTGGACTCATTAAAGCTGGTATTTCAGCAGATAAGGATGATATTTAGTCGCGAGAAAGGGAGCTTGAAGTCTTATGAAATAATGGTGACAGGTTCTGGTGAGGAATATAGGTTATCACAGAGGGAGAGAGCAAGAGTGTTGCTGATGAATTCAACAAGGGCATTGTAGGAATTGAAGCAAAGGTTAGAGGGGAGCCAGCCCATGGTGGGACATAGCTGAGAACACAGGTTTGAGCTTCTGGCAGGGAGAGAATTGTACTCATGCCATCTTTTTTTCCAACAGCATCTGGATTCTTTTCTCCAGAATTTGCTGCTCTCTCTACTCATACATGGGGACAACCCATGCGAATAAAAGCACAATGCCTTTGTAGCCACTGTGTTTCCTCCATAGTGACACTGCTGGTCATTCTTACCATCAAACAATCAAATAAATGAATCATACATGCTGTTCTCAATTCTCCTTTCTTTTCTTTGCCTCTAGCAATCCAATTTTTGGTCCCGACTACAAAAAAAAATATTATCTGCTGTTCTTTATGAAATCTAATAATCTGTTCCCCATTCATCGCCTTCCTTTAAGAGAGAGTGGGATTCGAGCAGCAAAGAAGCAGAGAGGAAAATTCTGGTGCAAACATGACTTTATAATGACAGCATGTAGGAAAAGCTATGAAATAATTGTTCAAAGAGTGCACGAAGCCTATGGGCAGTGAAAGATGAAATGTTTGAGGCAGAGGCAGAGGCAGAAAAAAAAAAAAGAACAGGAAAAATAGGATCCAAGTAAATCAAGTTGACTTTTCCATCCTAGTCCTCCTGGTTCAGATATAATTATATGGGCAGTAAGGGAATATTAAGAAAATTCTAGCAGAGAAATGACATGGAGATTGTTCTGCTTTAGGAAGATGAATCTGGCCTAATTCTGAATGGTTTGAATATGGTTAAAAGCTGTGCATGTAGTTGGGAGAATTAAATTTTATTCAACAGCATTTTTGAAGCTTCCCGTGGTGAATGTGTGACATTGTCCCATGACACTCTCCTATAGAAAAGCAGTGAGCTATCTCTAGCTGTAGCACAAGGCAAACAGGGTATAGTATTACATCTTAGGACATCATGATTCCTGTAAGAGAAACGGAGAAAACTTTGGTTATATAGCTCTAATATAAGACATTGTAAGAAAGATTTCAAGACAAATAGCCATGACATTTAGAGTGAGTTTCAAGGAACGACTAATTATATCAACTAAAGGTGAGTGTAGGCAGAGTGGCTTGTAAAAGACATGCAATAGCATCCACAGACTCTCCTACAATTGTACAATCTAAGGGCCTGTCTCACTATTACTCTACAGACTTGCTTTCCGGTGTCCTATCTCAAAGGTGGACATTGGTTAGGAGATCAATGGTATGAAGAGTTTGGAAATGAGCTGTACTTAATTCTCTGCAATGTTCTGACTTGGGGGAAATCAAAACTAGCCTGCTGTAGCAATCTTATTCTCCCAGTAATGAGATATTGTTGCTATTGATTCACCTGAGGACAGCATTGATGAGCTGTCCTGCTGGTGACTAGGGAGCAGTAAAAAGAGACAAGAACAAGAGGCATTGGTGGCCACCGTGAGAGTAGGTAATGAAGAGTTCAGGCTTCCAAACAAAGCCAAGAAATACTAATTGTACTTTCCTGGGTTCAAGGCTTAGGGTAACATGGTATCCCCTCATTGGAAAGAGGCACAAAGAGCTGATGGAACAAAGAACTGTGCAGCTTCCCCCACTGACTTGCTTTTTGTTCTTGGGCAAATCATTTTTCTCTGACTTATTGCCCCTACCTATAAATGGAAGATGATAATCCTTGCCTGTTGTTATCACTAACTGGAAAATGAGATCCTGTGGGTGAAGGACTCGGAAGTCATGTGGAGAAAGAAGCTCTTCCATAAAAAGTTCCAGAAAGAAGTGTCAGCATCAGCCGGCATTTATGAACATGTATTCTGCACAGCATCCCACTGCATATCCTGCACGCCAGATTAAAGAAAACTGCAAATTATCCGTGTCTGTGGAGTGGTTACATATTAAAAATAATTAGCCGTTGAGATGTTATAAATACAGTCAGAAAAGAAAACAGTGGATGTGAAAAAGAAAAGGAAAGAGAAATATTTGTTAAGGCTTAAACCTCCAAGTTTGGCTCATTTAAGAATTGAGGGAGTTTTGGTTTTTGTTTTCTTTTTCTTTTTTTTTTTTTTGTCTGTTTATATTTCTTGTGCCTTCATCAAGGAGTAAGTAGTACACACAAAAAAGATGCTGAAGACGACTGCAGTGTGTGTTCATCTGCTGACTGGAAGTCTGCTCATAGCAGAGAGCATTGGACAGGAGGCTGGTAGAGCCAACAGGCCAGGGAAGGACACCAACACAAGGGGTGAGGCTTCAGAATTGCCCTGGTTGGGGGAGTGAAGTGAAAAGGAGGCTGGTGGCAGGATCAGGCTTGACCTGGCTGCTGAGGGAAAAATGGAAATTGTGTGTAGTACTGGGAAGAAGTTTCTTCATGCCTAGGGGCTGGAAAAAGCCATACCAACTTGTACATACCACTGGTCTTGATGCTTCAAGAACCTCTTTTCTTATGTGTGAGTGCAGCTATTTTTCCCAAGAAAATTAAAGTGCCTTACTCCGTTAACCTAAAATTCCCAACTGTGTTCTGCTCTGGATTAGATGTTTTCTCTCCAGGCTTTGGTCAGAGAGCACAAAACACTAAGACTGTCAGAGGTGGGACTCCACCACCACCTAGTGGACAGCAGAGTATGGCTACCTCCTCACCCCTCATCACTTCAGAGAAGTCGGGGTAACCAACTTGCTAGAACACAACCAAAGCAGGAGTTACTTTAAAAACTGTCTCACTGGGAGATTCATGTATCAGTCACCCAGTAGGGTAAATTTTCAAACAATTCATTGAGCTGCTGAAAACCAGGAGTGGGGTCTATATTTCTGCAAGAGGTGGGCACACACACCCATGGCATGTGTCACTTGGCCAAGAAAAAGCATCAGGCCTCATCAGAAGTAAGCTAGCTTCCCATTTTAATCTAGGGAGCTCCCTAGTCTACTATATTGGTTCATTATGATGAATGGCTATAGTCATTTCTGTGTCCGCTGCCATCTTTCTGTTGGCCACTAAGTCACTCTGGGAATATGTGTTTTTTAAACAGATGTAATGCTTACCATCATATATATGATATATAATAAAACAAGTCTTTACATATGGTCAAAAACTAACTTAAACTTGATGAGTGCTGCCTGTAGATGTTCTCTTGAGGCTCAGTGACATATAGCTGAGTTTTCGAGGAACAATATCAAACTGTGATATGGTCAGTGTTTGTGTCAATCTAACAGTGCAGTGCTAAGTTTTGGTCAGACCCTAGTGTAGTTGCAGCTCTGAAAATGTTTTTAAATAAGGTTTGCATTTCCATTGCTAGGCTTTGAGTTACACTTATTACCCTCCATTATGTCCAAGAGCTTCATCACCAGCTTTCAAAGCCACATATGCCTGTAGACGTGTCCAGAGGTCCTTCATAAGCCAAATCCCTATCAGCTCCACCCTGAGGCTACAGACTGCTGGCTGGCCTTCCAGAATCCAGCCTTGTCAGATATCATGATGTCTACATAAATTAATTTTTTAAAATGTTTCATTCATATATGATTGGTGGATGGATAGAGGATTGATGATAGATAGAGGTTGTTGAGATGCCTCAAAAGTTAAGAGCACATATTGCTCTTGCAGAGAACCTGAATTACACCAGCTTCCAATTCTGGCCCCAGGAAAGTAGGTTGCTTCTAGCCTCTATGGACATCAGCGCTTATATACACATCCTCATAGAGATACCAATACATGCATATATTTAAAGTCTTAAATAGAAAAACAGATGACAGATAGTAATACACATATATATTCATATATATACAAATACATACAAATGTATGTATGAAAAAGATCTATGTAGATATACATATTCTATAGATCAGATTCTATAAAGAGGGCAGGTTTGATAAAGAAAGCTATTCAAACTACAACAGCATCACAGTTTTAATCTACAGAGAGTCTTGGTAGTTTACATCAATGGCAGCACTTTAAGATACGTTTTCATGAACAGGCTAGTTAAGGTTCTCTAGACACGTAAAGGGAAATGAGTGGACATGGCCTTATGGGAGACCATGCTTAAGTGTGCCAAGGTAGCTTCATGTAGCTTTAGACCATGGTGCACAGGGTGAAGTGGGCTAGCAACGGACCTACAATGGAAGAGGTTACCTCGAAGCAAACCTTGGACTGATGACTTCTGTCAGAGGCCCTGTGAAATTCAGTGTGGGCGTGAATGTTTTGCATGCAGTGAAGGTCAGGAGAGGAAAGCCTGAGCCATATTCGGGGCAGCTTGAAATAGACTGCCTGACTGTAGAAAGCATATACTACACTTTTCAACCAGGAATTCTAATAAGAATTATCTGGAGGTGTGAAGACACCACAGTGGGCCACAGAGAACCCCGGAGACTCGGAAATGAAATCACTCTTCTCTCTGCTATTCTCTGATTACTAATGAAAGCAAGTGGAGCGTGGTGGCTGCTGGCTGGGAAGTTCTGCTATGCCATAGACCTCACTAGGTCAGCATCCACTAGGCTATTTGAATCATCTTGTGCAAATTACTCTAAACCCCAATTTCCTCATTTACAAACTAGGGCTAAGAATAGTCTCTGCTGCCTGGGGCTGTTGAGGGATTAAGGGAGATCAGGCATGCAGAGTGCTTAGCCCAGCACCAGGCACCGAACAAATGCTCACCAAGCGTTACTTATTATTGGGTTACCGCTACCAAGCAAGACCCTACCAGTGCTTGCTGTAAGGATGATATATTATTTTTAAGGCTAGTTTCTAATACCATCCTATCCTTTGTTTTCTGTATTTTTAAAGTAGTCTTGCTGGTATATTGATCAGGCCTTTGAAGATGATCCATTAGGGCACAGCCATGTTCTCTCTCTCTTTTTTTTTCCCTCCCCGAAGGGTAAAGGGATGAAAGACTCCAAATGGTTATCAGCCAATAATCATAGGTACACAAAAGTTCAGAGAACATAGTTCTTATGTACATCAGTGATTACCTTATAACTAGATCCTCCAGGTTCTTGGGATGTCTAAAGGAATAACTGTAAGAGTCACACACAAAAAAAAGAAACTTGTTAAAGGGAGTCCACAATGAGCTTTTCTAAAGTCAAGTTTCAAAAGGACAAACTCTTTAAAAGCACCACTGTCTCTACCTGCCTGTGCCCTTCTTCAGAACTCTAATCTCTGTAGCAAGCCATGGGCAAGAGGTAGAGTGAACAGATAGCTAAATGATGGAGAAATAGCCTCATAGGGTGAGAGAGAGCCTGCGGCAAACAGACTCTCATTAATATATCCTGCTCTGCCCCTAGGGCAAGAGTGACAACCGGACAATCGCACCTGTCATCCACCTAGAAGTTGGTATTGGCAAAAAAAATTTCTCTTTCAGCATTAATGCTTGTTAAATATTCCTAGGGCACTGGCACATGCTGTGTAACACAGGTGACCAACCCAGAGGTTTTGAGCCTCCAGAAGCCCGACCCTCATGAAGATGAATGAGTCGAGCACATTATGCTCACATCCATCCACACAAACAGGCATACCTTATTTTCACTGTCAAATGAAACGTAATACTCCTGCTTGACATTTGTGGGAGAAGTCCTACAAGACTCCGTCTTCACTGGGGATCCATAAGCTGAGAGCTCAGCTTTCTTTGTCTCTTTCTCCTCCATCAAGGAGTGTTAAGAGGGTTGAGGCATCAACTGCAAGAAAGTCGAGAGTCACATTTTGTGCTCAACTGCATCAGTGCTCATTGAGAGGAGCCTTTTGTGGTGGCATATAACTTTATTTCCAGCCCTCGGGAGGCTGAGGCAGGTAGATCTCTGTAGGATTGAGATCAGCCTCATCTACGTAGTGAGTTCCAAGCCAGCCAGGACTATGCAATGAGACTGTCTAAATAGATGGCAGATAAATAGACAGGTTAGATAGATAGATAGATAGATAGATAGATAGATAGATAGATAGATAGATAGATAGATGAACTTAGACATGTGAGGGGTGAGGTTGGGAGCAATTTGAAAAAGAGAAACAAACAAAGAGAACAGCACATCTGGAAGACTGATCAACCGATAAGATCTTGAGTGACTGTGGGGAGTTTGGAATATGAGCAGTCAAGCCTAATTTCAATGTATGTTGGGCTATATTCACCCTGTTTCATAACCATTTTATTTTTGCCCATTTCTGTGTCTGACCTAACATCTTTTGGTGATTTGGTATATCTTTTGGACTATACAAACAGAATACTAGCTTTCACTAATCAAAAATCTAAGAACGTGGTCAGGCAGCATCTGAGACCTGAGAACTGAGACTTTCCCCTTTTCTGTGATCTGCCTACCTGATGATGTTACCAGTGTATCTGTAGTTTCCTCGTTCTGTGACTGTAAACACTTCACAAAACTGAGACCCTGTTGGAAAATGGAATCATTTGGGGTCTCCCCAATCTGTGTTCCTCAATCATGGTTAATCTATTTGACATCATATGTTTTATTGCCTTTGAGGTGAGAGTTGTGTTTTTGTGTTGACAGATGAGAATGTAATTCCCATTTGTTTTGGTCTTAGCTTTTGGGTTTTACTTTAATGCTGATCATTTTCCAGTATTGTATCTCTACTTAATCACATACTTTGTGTGTGTGTGTGTGTGTGTGTGTGTGTATAATACACACTCACAATTTCTAAATACTTTGCATAATTAGTAGCACACCATGAGTGAACATCCTTAATTAAAAAACTAAAATTTCCCCAAACTTGAAGATTGAATGCTCATATCACCTGCAGAAAATGCCACATTCATTCTTTGGTTACAGTCAAATTGCAGTGAAATTTAAAATATAATGTACAATTACCTTTGAGCTATAAGTATAAGGCTTATATAAGTACAAATTATGTGTCCCCAACCCCTAAAATATCTCCTTATATAAATGCAGATATTGCAAAATCTGAAACACTTCTGGTCCCAAGCACTTCAGATGAGGGCTACTCACCTACAGTACTAACAACATCCCAGAGAGCCCTGCCTTCATGCTTCCTCCCAGGGAAATGCATCTTCTACTCCTATAACTAATTTATAACCATAAAAATTCTTTCCAAAGGCCTTCATGGTTATAAATCTCTTCAATCCTATTTCTATAAATCCCACAGCCCCAAGGTGGATCCTATTTCATCGAATGGCATCTCTGGTACCTGAATGTCTACTAGATGAAGGTTGGATTTCGAAAAGATACTGATATTCATTGAAAGAAAGAAATACAAGTCTGGGGTTCTTTCTCTCACTGACAAATGGCTGAGGCTTTGGAGCAGGCTTGGCTCAACCAGCACTTAGGAGAGAGAAGAACTAAGGATAAGAGATATTTAAATATAAAGAAATGTATGGTTAAGCAAAAATGTAAAAAGATATCCAATTATTCCTAAAATTGGTGTGTGTGGCATGTGACATTCCCTTTCATCTGAGCAACAAAAAATGAAAATGTTCTCCCAGCCTCAGCTGCAGAGCCTTTTGAGGATGGCCTCAGCTGAAGACACCCGCACTCCTTCCAAGAGGAGATTGCATCTTGGGACTGCTCAATAATGGAACACAATGGTGTGGATTCCTTGTTCTCATGACAGCCCCAAAGAGGTCATTCAGCTTTCTGGCTTCCTGTGGGGATTGACTAGGAACCAAGTGTCTTGGAATCTGGCTCAGACTGAACAGAAATGAGAGATTATCATGCTTATTGGATGATGGTCTTGAATAAAAATAGATTCAAAATATTCCCAACAGATGTGGTACTTTGAGAGTACCATTCATGAAATGAGAAGGTGTACTTTTCATCATGCATACTTCCTTTAATTAAAGCTCTTATGAACAATGTTTCTGTTGCTTAACATTATACCTGCCATAAAAGACTTTAGTCATTTTTAGTTATTAATTATTTAGTAAGCACAAAACACACAGAATGACTGCCAAAATACAGTGTGGCGTAAAGTTTAGCAATGACTGTATCATATCCCCATTTAATACATATAGAAACATATAGACCCTGAATAACACTCTGATCATCTAGGCTTGGACTTTTTCCCTCTTACCTTTGCTCAGCAGTGTGAAGAGAGTAAAGTAGATGAAGAGGAAAGTAGCTGGAAAGACTTCAGTTGTTCACCTTCCCAGTTGTCCCTCACCCAACATTGATAGACTCTGGTCCAGTGAGTTTGATGATCCTATAATGAAATCCTACAATCATCAGTGATGTGTCTATCAAAAGATGAAGAAGAGATATAAGATATATTCTATAGGGGTGTGGTGAGGCATGGGGGAAAGAGATGCCTCAATGGACCCATACAAAGGCATCTCTTCCCCCTGAGGTACCTGCCACATGACGGTATAGTATAGCATAGAGTTTAGTCAGGGCATGGGGAGAGGAGTTAAGAGGATAGAAGAGGCAGAGAAAGGCAGAGAGAGGGGGTAGAGAAGTAGAGGTTGGCCATGGCCATGAGCACATGGAGAGAGGGAGAAGAGAAGGGGGAAGGGAAGAGTCCAAGAGGGCAAGAGAGAAGCAAGTAGGAAGCAAGAGTAAGAGGGCAAGGAGGGGGGGCAAGCAGTCCCTTTTATAGTGCACCTGGCCTACCTGACTGTTGCCAGGTAACTGTGGGGTGGAGTTTGATAGAATGCTAACAGCAGTGAGGTAAGAGCTAATACAGTCCTGTTTCTTCACCAGGTATTTTTACCTAAGGATAAGGTGAGTCACGACTTAGGACAATTTACTCTGTAAACTAGGCAGGCTTGAGCTACATCCTTGGAATAAAGGATTACACTGGCCATTCCAATGTCTCAGGCCACATAGGCCAGAACAGAGTCTTAAGCTGTAGCAAAAGAAAATGCCCCCTCTCCTTCATCTGTACTGGGTATTTCCTGGCAAACTCTTGAAAGGAATGATGTGGTTAATAGAGGTCCAGCAGGAGTGTTATCTAGAGAAAAGAGGAAAATAACCATGTTCATTACTACACAGAAGACTAGGCCCTCGGAAGAGTACAGACTTTCCCAGTAGCTAGCAAGGAGCTCTTGCCATCTTTTGCCTTACAACGTTCAGTTACACCTTTTTTTACAGTAAGCCCTAAGTTCCTTGACCTTGGCTTTCCAAGAGGGGCTTAAACCAGAACAGGAAAACTTCTATAGTTGTTGCTTCTTAGCATTGTCCATCTGGCAGTCACTGAACCAAAACCTTTGCCATCTGGAACTACTGACCCATTAGTTGGCAGCTTTTACTGCAGGGTCAATTGTAGTTCTGTAGCCTAACAGACTTAGAACTGCCACGTTGAAAAGGAAAAGGAAAGCAAGTGGCCTCAAGGTACCTGTACCTGGTTTTATCCAGTGGCAAAATGCTAGGACTTGGGGAAAATTACAGGAAGTTCATTTAGTAGGATTGGCACTCCCTTTTAATGAAGGAGAATTAGCCTCTAAGAATGCAGCCTCCTTCTTCATAAGTGTCTAATTCTTACTAACTCTTGCCCTGGATTTGGTTCTGTGGGTATAAGATTCCATTTAGGCACAATGAGGATATGCAGAGCCGCATGGTATGAAGCCTGGAGACAACCGAAGGAGGAAGGAAGCAAGTGAATATCGACAGACACCAACCGTTGTGTCCATAAGCACTGGGAAAAGAAGCTAGCAAAAATATTTAAAAGTACAGACACAAGACAGGAACTAGACACCCCACAGCACACAAGAGATGGCTTCCAGAAGGACCTCCCTCCCCCACCTCAGTTGCTAAAGGGAACTTCAGTGGCTATTGACAGAGAGGTTGCAGCCTTGCTTAGGAATAACCTCAAGGTCACTGGCACTGAACAGACCTGAATAGAAAGGAGAGATTTACCCAGAGCCTCCTTTCCAGTGCAGGGTTCCTGTGGTTTTATTTCAGCTCCCAGGGAAGCCTGGAGGAAAATATGTAATGGGTTTCCTGCACGGAGCTATTTGTGTCCATTCTCAGAGTCAAGGAGTTCATGAAGAAGAAAGAATCAATACCAAAGAGCAGCAAGAAAAAATAGGGCCAGGGTCAAGACTGTTATTTTCTGGCCTGGGCAAATGTCTATGGCCTAATGCTTCCAGAGAATTATTAACAAAGCTAGCCCACCTCACTCTGCGATTATTATCAGATCTTCTCTGAGGAAACATGATTTCTTTCCCCTGATGGTTTCTAGCTCTTGAATCTGCCATTCCATTTTAAATTCTAATTACAAACAAACAAACATATAACAGGGAAAGGCAAGGGACAGTTATACAAGGATGAAACAGTTTCTAAAACTGGAAACTCCCCTCCCCAGCATATAGTAGGGCTGACTGTCAGCTTCTGTATGTCTACTTGATGGTGGTGGGTGATCTTTTGATGTGTTCTTGGATTCAGTTACAAGTATTTTATTGAGAAATTTTGCATCTATGTTCATAAGGGAGATTGATCTGTAATTCTGTGTTTGGTCTTTATGTGGTTTAAGTGTCAGAGTAAATGTGGCCTCATAAAAATAATTGAGCAGCAATCCTTCTGTTTCTATTTTGTGGAATATTTGAGGAGTATTGGGGTTAACATTTCCTTGAAAGTCTTGGAGAATTCTGCACTAAAACCATCTGGTGCTGGACATTTTTTTGTTTAGGAGACTTTTAATTAATGCTTATATTTCACTGGGAATTATAGGTCTATTTAAATTGCTTATCTGATTTTGATTTAATTTTTATAGGTGGTATATTTTGAGAAAATTATCCATTTGTTTTAAATTTTTCCAACTGGTACAGGTAGAGAACAGGTTTTTAAACTGTGATCTATGATTCTCTGGATTTCCTTTGCATTGGTTATTATATTCATCTCAAAATTTATGAATATGGATATTCTTTTCTCCTTTTAGTTAACTTGGCTAAAGATTTGACAATCTTGTTGATTTTCTCAGAGAAACAATTCTTTGTTTCATTGATTCTATGTTTGGTTTTTTGTTGTTTTTTTTTTTTCATTTTACTGATTTCATCTCTCAGTTTGATTATGTCTTGCCTTCTACTCTGTTTGAATGTTATTTCTGCTTTTTGTTCTAAAGGATTTAAGTGTGCTGTTAAGTTGCTAATATGAGATCTCTTCATGTTCTGTTTTGTTTTGCTTTGTTTTTATATAAGCACTTAGTGCTATGAACTTGTCTCTTAGTGTCCCATAAGTTTGGATACGTTGTGTTTTCATTTTCGTGCAATTCTAAGAAGCTTTTACTTCTATTATTTTTTATTTTTGTTTTCAACACTTCTGAGCTAGTTTCCTCTCTCTCCACTCCTCCCCTACCCCACTCACTCACTCCTCTTCCCCAACACTCCTCCTTTGCTGGTGGGAGTGCAAAGTTGTATAACCACTATAGAAATCAATATGATGGCTCCTCAGAAAATCGGAATTAATCTACCTCAAGACTCAACTATACCACTCTTGGTCATATACCCAAAGAACACACTACCCTATCACAAGGACACCTGCTCATAGAGGTTTCATTCATAATATCCATAAACTGGAAACAACCTAGATGTTCTACAACCAAAGAGTAGATAAAGAGGATGTGCACATTTACACATTGAAGTATTACTCAGACATTTAAAAAAGAATGACATCATGAATTTACAGGCAAATGTGTGTCATTAGGAAAAGAAATCATCCTGAGTGAGATAATCTAGGATCTAGGAACCTTTATTTCCTTTCTTAAGTTCTGTCTCAAGTCACTATTCACTTGGTGAGTTCTTCAGTTTCCATGAAACTGTAAGTTTTCTGTTGCATTGACAACCAGTATAAATTGTGGTGATCGGATGGGATACAGGGTGTCACTTCAATTTTCCTGTATCTGTGGAGACTTGCTTTATGTTCTGGTATGTGATCAGTTATGGAGAAAGTTTCAGGAGCCATTGAAAAGAATGTGTATTCTTTTATATTTGGATGAAGTGTTCTGTAACTATCTGTTAGGTCCATTCATTTGATGACAACAGTTAGCTACATCATTTCTCTGTTTAGTTTTGGCTGTCTGGCCTGTCTATTGGTGAAATTGAGATAGATGATAGTCACCTACCATCAGTGTGTGAGAGTCGATGTGTGATGGAAGCTGTAGTAGTGTTTTCTTTGTGAACCTGAGTACCCTAAAGCTGTTTGGTGCATAGATGTTAAGAATTGCAATGTCCTCTTAGTGGGTTTTTCCTTTGATGAATATGTAGGATCCTTGCTTCTCTTCAGATACTAAAATGGTTACACTGGCTTGCATCTTGAGTCTATTTGTTTGGAATATCTTTTTCTGTCCTTTTACCCTGAGGTTATGTCTATCCTTGATGTTAAGGTGTGTTTCTTGCACACAGCTAACAAATGGGTCCATTTCTGTCTCAGTCTATGTTTTAGTATTGGGGAGTTGAGAGTGTTGGTGTTCAAAGTTATCCTCAATCAGGAGTGCTTATTTTGCTGATTATTATTATTTAGTTGTGGTGTGGGTCTTTCCCTTTCTTTTGATTTTCTGATCTGATATTATTTTTCTTTCTAGCACCTTCTGTAGGACTGAATTTATAGACAAATACTGTTTAATTTTGGTTTTATGGAGAATGTCTTTCTCCACCTATTGTGATTGAAAGTTTTGTTGGGTATAGTAGCTGGGCTACTGTGGTCCATTAAAATCTATAAAACAACTGTCCAGGAAGTTCTGGCCTTTAGAGTCTTCACTGAGTATTATTAATAATTTTAATGGATATTATTTTAATGGGTCTGCCTTTATATCATATTGGTCTTTTTCTCTTGTAGCTTTTAATATATTAACTTTGTTCTATATTTAGTGTTTTGATTATTATGTGTCATGGGAAATGGTTTTTCTGGTCCAACCTATTTGATATTTTCTATGCTTCTTGTACCTTGGTAGGCACCTGATTCTTCAAGTTGGATTAATTTTTCTTTTATGATTTTATTGAAAATATTTTGTACCTCTAACAAGGCCCTCTCCCTCTCCTCCCTCTCCCTCTTCCTCTCCCTCCTCCTCCCCCTCTCCCTCTCCTCCTCCTCCTCCTCCTGCTACTCCTCCTCCTCCTTCTCCTCCTTCTCCTTCTCCCTATTCTTCTTCTTCTTCCTTCTCTCTCTCTCTCTCTCTCTCTCTCTCTCTCTCTCTCTCTCTCTCTCTTTCTCTCTCTCTCTGTCTCTCTCTCCTAGTTTAGCATTTTCTTTGACCAAGGTATCCACTTCTTCTCTACCTTGTCTTCAGTGACAGAGATTTTCTTTTCTATTTCTTGTACTCTGTTGGTGAAGCTTGCCTCTCAGTCTTCTATTCCAATTCCTAAAGTTTTCATCTCCAGCTTGCCCTCAGTTTGGGTTTTCTTGATTGACTCTTTTTCCTCTTGTAAGTCTGAAAGTTTCCCCCCTTTTCCCTGTCTGTGCTTTCATGTGTTTCTTTAAGGCATTTACTCATTTCCTCTTTAAGGACTTATAAGATAGTCATAAAGACTAATTCAAGGTCCTTGTCTGTGTTTCATCTAATTACATTGCTCAGTGCCTGCTGTAACAAGGTTTCTGGGCTTTATTGGAGACATACTGTGCTGACTGTTACTAATCGTGCTTTTGCACTGGTGTCTAGGCATCTGGCTTTGGGATGCTTGTAATTCTAGGTGTTAATATCAGATTTTGTGTTTGTTGGGGGATGTTCTAGTCCTTGGTTTCTATTGCTTTCTCTGGTTCTTAGGAAGGTGTGGTGGCTGTGGATTACCTGGTCTAAGATCCTACCAGATGTCTGTAGGGTTCTTGGCCAGAGACCACTCTGCCACTGGGCATAGCCACTTGGGGAGACAGAAAATGGGGAGTTTGTCTGTGCTTATCTCATGCTGTTGCTGGGGTGGGTGCTGGGCTATAGAGAAGTTCCAGGGCACCACTCCAGGGTTGGGAAAGAAGTCTGAGACATTGGAAAACTGGAGCCAGTTTAGGGGTCCCTGAGCCTGTGAAGAGGCCAGTATTATGGGTTTCACAGACTCTTGGCCATCCAGGCAGTGCCAAGAGTCCAGAGCAGAGAATAGAGTGGGGGCGGGTAGGCTGGGAATATTGTCTAATTTGGGGCTGGGGGACAAAGGGAATTCCAGCTTGTCTCAGAGGTATTTGTCCTTATCTTGGTGGATGCAGGCTTGGTGGTGGTTGTTTCAGGGAGCTCAGAAAGGGTTTCTAGAGGAGATTAGACTGCATCTCTGAAGACCTTCTTCATGGCTCTCCATGGCATATCTTGATGAAAAGAGACAGTCCATTGCTCTAAACAATTTATTGTCATGGTGGAAAGTGGATTCGTAAAAGCATACCCTCCTCTCTCTCTTCTCAGGCTGGGCCTGAGGTTAAATACACTTTGCAGGGAAGAATGTCTGGAAAGGGAAACTTATTGGCTAAGCCCTCTGCGTCTCTAGGTACCTCATTAGCATGGAGAACTCTGTTTTGGGACTACATGACCACAGGTCACATCTCTTTTATGTGAGAAGTATGGAACATGTTCCAAGACAGGAGTCTGGCAAAGAGCTAGGGGAGTCACATAAGCCTTAGGTGACTCTACCTTACTGAAATGGTTTTATTTCTCACAGTTGTAGTCATGGACAGGGGCTCCAGTAGAATATGTTTCTTGATATTGATAACTGACATTTATGGATATAGATTGGCTGAAGGGGGTCTACAGGAGAAAGCAAAGCAAGATATACTACCAGAATCTGTTTAGTCACCTGAGAATGGGGACAGTGATGGAAGAGAGAGCAGCACCTGCTACAGAGTTGGGGCTACAAGACTGAGGGTTGGATTTGTAAATGAGGAGGGGAAGTGATAATTGAGGATCCTCAAGCTGATCTGGCTGGATCCTAAGGCATGCCTTTGGGGGGCTGACAGCCAAAGACTTTATGCCACAATCTTGTACATTTATAAAATACCAATACCTAATTACTCCATCAGAATATTATGAAGGGTAAGTACTTAAGGTAATGTTTTAAAATATTATAAAATTTTCAGTAATGTAAATCCAAACAACAAAATGAAAGAAAAAAGGTTGCTCCAGTAGGGAGGCCTTGGAAGAAGAGAACCTTGGCACTGAGCTGCAAGCCAATTTCCAGAAGTAATTGTAATTTGGCTCAGGATTGAAAAGCCTCTGCCTTCAAATATGATATGAAAATGAAATGGATGCTCAACCTCTGAATGACATTTTCATGTTTTTTGATTTTACCAAGAAGCAACTTTGTCCTTCAAGTGAGGGTCATAGTCCAATGTGGCCACCAGATGGCAGCAGAATTCTTCCCATGCTACTTTTGACTTCCCAGTGATTGCTAATTAAAGTCCAGGGAACAGATCTTTGAAGCACCTGTGCTGCATTTGTCCTATGGTGGTATCTCCTTCAGGACATAGAGCTTGCTTCTTCTGCTCACCTTCTCTGAAGCTTGAAACCAGCCATTGTGAAAGTAAGTAGCCTAGGCTCAAATAGATGACTAACGAGCCTTGGCATCAAATTGTATCAAAATCCTGAGTTTGTCACCTGGGAAATGGGAATCCTATTAACGACGACATTAGGAGGTTGGGGATATATGTTAAACAATCAGTGTTATCTCCTCATCTGTCTTTTGTAGAAATGTCAGCAATCTGTGGCAGTTTGAATGAGAGTGGTCTCCATAGGCTCATAAATTTAAACACTTGGATGACAGATGGTGTAAGTTTGAGGGAAGTACTAGAAGGGGTGGCCTCGTTGGAAGAGGTGTGTTGTATGAGGTAGGTTTTGAAGTTTCAAATGGTCCTAGCCATCCCCAGTGCCCTGTCTGTCTCCTGCTTGTGGATAAAGATGTGAGCCACCCAGGTGTTGCTCAGCCTTCACTCTGCTGTCATGGACTCTGACCTTCTGGAACTGTAAGCCAGTTAAACTCTTTCTTTATAGATATCCCTGATGGTGGTGTCTTATCACAGCAATAGAAAACAAACTAGTAGAGTAGCAGACATGGTAAAGAAGCTAAAATTATATTTCCCAACAGAACTCTGAAGTCACTTATTTCCATCTACATAAGGGGTTAATTGCACCTCTGGGTAGTTGTGTAGAAATGGCTTCAATGGGCTGGTAGGGAAGGAAATGGTCTGTGATGAACAAACTACTTACACAACAGGAGGGAAGTTTGGAGCGGTTTTGCGAGGGTGGCGTGCTGTGATTCAGAGCACAAAGAGATATAAGGTCTGGAGCTCTGTGGTGGCAGACTCAAGCCTAACAGTCCTTAAGAATAGCCTCCATCAACCCAGATGGCTGGAGAAAGGAGTAGCATGCTGTCTTTTGAGTCTTTGTTTTTTTATTCTGATGCTATGGATTGAACCTAGGACCCCACACATGCTAAGCATACACTCTAGCACTGAGCCACACTTCCTGCTTGTCCTACGAAGTTACCATGCTTCCAAGTCTTTGTTAGCGGTCTCCTACTTGTATTTCTCATGTTTTGAAAGTCAACCTGCCCAGGGCAAAAGGAAGTGGCAGTTGGATGATATGCTGTTAATATAGCAGAGATAAGCAGCAGAAGAGGTAGACACTCTATTGGGTCTGCAGAATGCTACCTAATACAGTGTGCATTTAAAAAAAAAAGTTAGACTTTGTAGCTTTAGATTATTTTAAATTTAACAGAAAATTAAGAAAAGTCACAGTGCAAAATTACCCATAAACCTTTTCCATAGACTCTTGTTGACATTTGACCCAATACACTTTATAATTGGTCCTAAATCCATCAACATACTATCACATTTTTTAATGAAAAGACTTGAGTATAAATTATATACACCATGGCACTTCACTTCTAAATATGGTGGTATACATTTTCTTGATCACAATGTTCTGTCATTAGCTGCAGTGCTATTGCCAGTGTTCACAGTAACATCAACTTGCCTGTATTCTGTAATCTGACACCCATATCACAATTGTCCCATGGCTCAATGTTGTCATCAATAGTACTTGTTTTCTTCCAGAATAAGATGTAGTCTGGAGTCCATTAATAATATTTCCAGTCTGTGTCCCTGGAGCCATATCTAATCTACAGCAACTCTAATCTATTTTGTAGTTCTATGTAAATGGACATATTTGAAGAATACCACTTAGCCTCTTTTTAAAAGGAAAACATTTTTCATTATGGTCTATGTGCACATAGATTCATACATAAGCATAGAGACTATTCATTGCCACCCTGAAGACATCGTAGATGATGCTGAATTCACCTGGAGACATACCAACTACTTCCTACTGATGAAAGATGATTTTGATCACCTGTTTCTGATACCTAACTTCTCCAGTGTGTAATTGCAACTTCGTTCCTGTTGCAATAAGCAATGTGTAGGAGGGAATTAAACTAAGTGCTATTTGGCTCTTTGTCAAAGTTATTCCCAAGATCTATGATTCCTGTTTTCACTGTAGTCAGTCTTTACTGTAATGGTTACAAATAATGGTGTTCTATCCCAGCTTCCCTCCAGTCAGCACCAAGCATCCTCGCCTCCTTTATTTATTTGTTTATTTATTATCTATATGGACTCTAGACTACTGTACTGATTAACCATGATACTCACAGTCCCAGATTTAGCCAATGGAAACATTTTCATGATGGCTGCCACCTCCATGTGGCAAATCCTCTCTTTATGCTTTTAACCAACTTCATACTTCCTCGCATAAGCAGTTCTGGATCATCTCACAATAACCATCAGCCATTGCACTGAGGATCTGTTTGCTTTTAGATTGAGAGAGCAGGATCTTGATGCCAAGTATTTTTACTCCCTAGGGTGTCCTTCAACATTTTCTGATGGACAGAACTGCAAGTATCTGCACACATATTCATATACACATAAGCTTGTATATTCACCTACTGCAAGTATATTCAAATATCTACATATCCATAGTCCATACATATATACATATACATCTACATATTTTAGAAATGATGAATTCTTATAGACAGCTCTTCTTTCCATCCATCCCTATGGGAATGTTTCTTTGTTCTAGGATGGAGGAGAGATACTGTGCTTGAACTGAAATACTAAAGAAAAATCCTTTCCCCTCCCCATTGCTGGAGGATGTATGGTTTATTTGCCAACAAACAATAGAGTTGTAATTTTAATAAGAAAACCAGAAGAATGGGTTGAACTAAGAAAAAATGGGGAAATCACCATGAATATATTTCTGTTTATTTACAAATCTATACAAAACATAATTTTTTCAGCACCTACAAGTTAACAAGGACTGTATTAGATATTAGGACACAGCAAATGACAAATTAAAAAACTTTTGGTTTAAGAACCACTTAAATGTTATGAGACAAAAGGTCTAAAATTAATAGAAAATGTGAAACAGTTATTTGTAGCCAAGTGCCACATGAAAAACCACAGCAGGGAATGGAGTGCAGGGTGTCTGACTGGTGCGACCTGGGTCTTTCTGCATAAGTCAGGTAGACATGAAGAAAATGAATGGTGATCCATGAAGTTACCTGTGACGTGGCTTCCAGGCATGAAAGGAAAATTGCCTCCTGGTGGCATTTGATGGGAGCAGTATGGGGACTAGTGTGATGGAGTGCAGAGTACTAGGACCTGAGGTGGAGGAGGTGGGGGAGGGTCACATCTCACAGGGCATCCCATGACAACATAAGACTTTGGCTCCTATTGTGTGTAAATTGGAGGGTCATCAAAAACTTTTCAAACAGGTTTACATCATGATGTGCCATTGGTTTCAAAGTAATAACTCCAGCTTCAATATAGGTAGAAGACTGGGGAGGCAGGGAAATCCAGTTAGGAGGGATGTAATAGAAAGCACTGGTGAACTTGATGTAGTGCTCTCATGACAATATGGCTTATACTGATGTTACCACAAAAGTGAACCATTGAAGGTAAGGACCAGTATCCGTTCTGGATACCCTTACTGCTTGTTGCTGTGTATCACATGCTAAAAGGTACCCTGCAGAATACAGATATGAACAAGGAGCTCACTGCATTGTGGGAATATGGTGGGTGAGCCAGCTACCCTCAGCTATTAGAAATCCAATGTGATAATTCTTGGGGTAAAGATCAAGAACAACTTAAACTAGCTATGCTTGCATTTATGGAGGGCTGTCTCTCTGTGAACTCAAGGGCAATTTCACAAAGAGTATTTGAAAGAGGGTGGAAGTGAAAACAAAGAGAAGAAGCCATCTTCCAGATTTCTAAGCGCTGGAGGAGACATCCTCAGCCTGAATCCCAGGTCCTGTCATAGCTTCTCCATAGACTATGAGGTTTCATCATCCCTATGGATTCTCTGCCATCATTTTTCAAATATGTCAATATGGAGGGAAATTTTGTTTCTTGAGGCCAATGACTCATAGCTAAGGTATAGATAGAATGAAAAATTATCAGAAAAGACTATGGTCATTAGCACATACAGGTCAAGGAGAAACAGAACAGGATGATGTTCAAATTTCTGATACAGGTACGATGCTGGCATCGTTGGCAGGGAAAATGTTCAAGAGAACAGTAGAGCTGGTGAATTGGCTGAGTTTGCTTACCGATAGGTTTGAACTGCCTACAGATATGATGGCATACCAGGATACTGTGAGCCTTACCAACAAGGCTATGCTAACATGTAGGAAGAGTTGCAAAGGAAAAAGTGATGTGAGGCTGCAGAGAAGAGAAGAGAAGCCAGCACAAACTACAAAGCACTTGGGAATAAGGTCAGTCAGATAGGGGAGAAGGCACAAATCAGCAGCAGTAATGGGAAGCATTTGCAGAGAGCACATGCAAATGCCTTAAACCTTAAAGGACTCCTTTCACTGTCCTTCTTTTATTTCATTTATCCATATAGATGTGGCATCAGGCTGTAACTTAGGGGCTCTTTTGTACAATGCAGGCCTTTGGAGAATACCACTCATACAATGATTCATCAATGTATGTACTGTGATTGAATTCCTGGCCATAATACCATGGGTCATTCTATGAATCCTTAAGATATTATTTCACTGACTAGGTCTTTTTAAAAACTAGAACCAAGGCAGACATGAAAAGGAATTCAATGCAAGAGGCTACAAATCAAAAGAACAAAAAATGATTTTAGATATGCATTGTCCTACAGAATTTTTTTGTAAAGTCTTCACTCACTTTTGTGTCCCTTTGTAGTATCTTCTTGGAATAGCCTCCTCTAGTGTATCCCAAAAGAGTCCATCAAGGTGGTCCATGTGATTATTTAAAAAGCATCAAAATCCTCCCTCAAATGTGAGCTCATCCAACTGGTTTGGGTATTTCTAGCCCAGCCCTGCTTCTCAACTGCTTTGTCCTTCAATTCCCCCTTCTCCTTGTTCTTGTCTGACAGCAAGATGGCTTACTTGCAACTGTTTAATATAAGGTAAATCACTGCACCTCTCTGGACCATATTTTTCTTCTGAAATTAGACTGAGAAGATTATTCAATTTGTGCTTATAACCACCTCAACACTTTTTCCTCTACCTCAGCTTCACAGTGAGGTCTTCCCAGACTCTGACCATTATCTCTGTGCTCTGGGCACTGCTATTGTTCTGCAACCCACCCCCCAAGTCTCTTTTGCTGCCTAGGTTCATTCATCTGCTTGGGTTTGGGAGGCCCATCTAAAGCATCTTTCAATCTCTAATGTTTTCTGTAATGGCTGAGGCTCAAAATGGTGCTCCACAGATGCTCTGGAGCAAAGGTGACTGAAAAGAACATTATTTGAATGTCTAGTCCTACATATACTAATTCAAAATGCCAAGTAGAATTTGCATGTTGTTCTCACTCATGTGAACAGGAGAACATGCCATGGTTCTGAAGCTCATTTGCTTCTTTATAACACAGAACTTCCCTGAAATGTGATGAATGTTGTGCCTCTTTGTAGAGGGAAAGAGATGAAGAAATAAGTCAAAGAATCTTTTGACATGTTCTTTAGGGACTTTAGGAAAGAATTCTTGTCTTTCCTAGTGTTAGGGCCTGTGGTAAGCATGGGCTTTATCAGTGCCAAACAGTGAGTCAGGGAACGGGTGGCCCATTCTGTGGTTTTCAGTGGGAGGTGGGGTGTGTGTGGAAATTTTAATATCTCAGACTGTCCTGTTCATACACATCCTTTAAAAGCCAATTACAAGGGTGTGTGAACTTTAAAAACCCCTCTTCTCAAGCCTTGACCAAAGGAGGGCTTGTGCCCTGTGACTGAGCTCGGAGGGGCTTTCCAGGATAGTCTCCAAGTACAATAATGTCATTTTTCATGAACTTTTCTGAGACCTGAGTCCAAAACAGCCTGTGGCCTCCATCCATCACTTCTAAGCTAGCAGTAAAGACACCCTTGGAAAGACTTATGCTCTCTGAGCCAAACCACCAACAGCTACTCTTTCACAAAGGCTTCCTGGCCTAACCTACATTCTGCTAACCACACTGGCAATGCTCTGCAATACTGTGCTGCAAGGAGGCCATCTTTCTGGGAGTAGGTATTTGAGACAGACACTTAGAAGACCAATTTTAATGTGCAGATTATAATTTGTGGAGCTTTGAGTGTGGGTTGTGACAGAGAGGGCACTAAAAACGGGTCATGCGTGGTTTGTTTTTATGGGACCAAGTGGAGAAATTGTGTGAGAGGATTTTGTATAAACAATTTCTAGGTAGTATTTTATTAATTGCTCTCATTCAGATGCATATTAGCAATTGTTAAATCCATGTCCTCTCCTTCCATATTGCTTGGTATATGCCATACAATCTATTATAGAGTGCTATGTATGAGTCAGTAATTAGATGCCAGTTTTCCCTGCTAGGCCTATTATGGCAGGCATTATCACTCATCTATCTGCAGCTCTTCCACAGCAGCTACAATAGTGATGGTTAGCTTTCCCTTGCTTAATTGCTTTGCTTTGCCTGAGTAACTTTATAATCTAGATAGAGGTAATACAAAACAATATTAGTGACACTTATGATAAGGAGACAATGAGTGAAATTAGCAAAATGCAGGGGTCACACAGTGATAATTTCTGTGGAATTTATGAAGAGCTTTAGACTGATAACTGAGATTTTTATGACCAACAGGCAATTATTGCCATTTGAATTTTCACTTTAAGGCATGCCAACCATACAGAGGAAGAAAAGGGGAAGGAAGGGGAGGGAGGAGAAGGAAGGAAAGGGGGGTTACACATAAACCTCCCTACCTACAGTAAGGACTTCCTTTGTGTGTAGAGTAAAACCAGAGTTTCTTACTTCTGATGGATAGAAATACAAATACCCAGAGAGCATACAGAATAGGCATCCACCTGTGCGATGGGTTGAGACTCCAAGAATGTCAAACAACTGGCCCTTGGAAGAACACGTGTTGAAATAGCATGTTGTTTTAAGAGTTCTCAATAGGAGACTAAGATTTCAAAACATCTGAATAACTTCCTTGCTGTAAAGCATCTAGAGTTAAAATGTGAAGCTAGATAAATAGCAGCAGCCTCCACGAGAAGAGAGTCACTCAACTTAGGTACATAACTGATGATCAACACTGAAGTTAGAAATGCTGCAGGCAAGCCCACTCTGGGATGCCATTTCCAGTGGAACACCCTTGAGTCACACCTGCTTTTTTAAATCAAGAGATAAATTTCAGATTCCCCACTTCTCATGAGGGAATTATTGAGGAAGTGATCTGTAAGTGGCAAAATTTTACCTTCTAAGAAATTAATCTAGTACTTCTATATATCCATCCCATGTCCAACAGCCATGTGATATTTGTAGCAGAGATTCAATGAATGTCCACAGGAAAGCAGGCCAGTGCTGGATTCTCACCTACTGGGTTGAGATGATTCAATTTCATAAATCTAAATCTTGTCTAAATACAAAGGGTGTGGTTCTCACTTTGAAAATGAAAATTGACATAAGAAAAATCCTATGTTACACACAGACACAGACACCGTATAATATATATATATGAAACAAGCTTTTTAAATTAACCCCATGAAAACATCAGAAGACAAATAATACAGAGAGTGTTCTTCTGTTACTTAAGCTGGGTCAAGATTCAAACTTGAACATAGAATTTTCTGGAAATGTTGGTTTGGCCTACCTCACTGGAGCCCATGTCCAAGTCAGGCTAAGTGTATTCCTGACATCTCAAAGCCAAGCTCTCACCTCTCCAATCTGTTTCATAGTCAGGAAGGAAATGAGTGGATACAGCGCACAAATCAGTACAGTGTGTGCATATGCCTGTCAGGGGAGAGAACACCAAGGCTGCCCTGACTAACCAGACCCAGAAAAGATGGAAGAGATAACATGAACGTCACAATCATGATTAATGGGCAAAGTCACTGCCCATAGTCCAGCTCATTATCAGCCTCTCTCTTCCCATTAGGGGAGGCAAAGTAGAGTGAGCTAAAAGATAGGAAGTGCTCCCCATGTTCATAGCTGAGCTGGAGCTGAAAGAACCTAGCCATGGGTCTACAATGATGGCTGTTGGCAACCAACAACAGGAAAGGTCACCAAAGTTGACCTTCTTCTCATGACGATGAGTTACATTTTAGTCCCAGTATATTTGAAATAGTCTACCCACATATCCAGTAATCTGTGTAGCGCTCTTTAGTTTCTCACTTCTGCTAAAGATTCTTCCTTTGAAAATATATAAACTATGTAAATTTTTAATTTTAAAATAATTTTAACATTATGCCACCAAGAATGTCTAAAGTGAAGTAATCCTTCTAAGTTTTAGCATGAAGCACCCTATCCCACTCAGTCCTTTCTTGAGATCTTCCAACCCCGCTGTATTTATAACCTTTTAGGGTGATACACATGATCCTTGCTTCTGTATTTCTAAATATGCCGATTCTACTAGACATTAGGGAAAAAAAAACTACATATAACATTTTGAAAGCTGTCATTGGAGATAAAGATTTACTTTTCTGTACTCACTACAGTCCCAGATACTCCCATGATGAATTCCTAATGTGATTTATTATAGATATTGGTTCACCCAATGCATTTACATTTTGATGACAATCCAAAGATTCTTAAATCAGTGGACACATTCTTGTGACTGTCCCTGTCATTGCTCTACCTCATCTGTTTCCAGGCCACCTGTGGCTTGTGAATTCAGTTCTGGTGGTTTTAAAAAATGAATCATCCTTGGGTTTTCTGCTCATGTAGTTTTCTGTGAGCAAACAATTTGATAGTTTTCCAGAAAACAGTCTATCTTCTTTCGCTTTGCTTTTCCCCCATAATCTTCTGTAAAGCTTTTGCCTGGCTTCAATTCCCAGTACCCTTACTGTTGCTGTCCTCTGTCCAGTAGCCTTTGAAGGTTATAATATCCTCTTTTCACTTCCTCTTTGTTTTAGTATTGCGTGAAAACAAACAAATGAGCAAAAATAAAACCCACAACCATCAAGATTAATAATGATGATAACATCAACAATAATATTAAGACAAAGGAGGCATGTTCTAGAGTCAGTTGTAGATGAAGTGACGATGAGTTACATTTTAGTCCCAGTATATTTGAAATAGTCTACCCACATATCCAGTAATCTATATAGTACCTGGTGCTAATAATCTTCTCTCAAAATTTGAACCTAAAGTCTCTTATACCCTAACTTCCAATCATAATGTTTAGAATCTTGCTGCTGACCCAACTCCCGAGGCTTCTAAAGTTAGGAATCCAAGACCCTGTGTCTAAATTACTATTTACCCTAACAACTTACTTAAGAGTCATTTGTCATCCTCATAACCCCTTCGCCAAAATATCTTTTCCTTCTGTAAAATAAGATATGATGAAATCCTTTTGAAATAAGTCTATGTGGTGGTTCGAATATGCTTGGCCCATGGGAAGTATAACTATTAGGAGGTATGGCCTTGTTGGAGATTGTGTGTCACTATGTAGGTGGGCTTTGAGGTCTCCTGGTGATCAAGCTGTACACAGTATGGAAAGTGAGCCTCTCTTCCTTTCTGCCTTTGGATCAAAACATAGCACTCTTGTCTCTTCCAGCACCAAGTCTGCCTGCATACTGCAATGCTTCCTGCCATAATGATAGTGAACTGAACCTCTGAAACTGTAAGACAGCCCCAATACTTTCCTTTATAAGAGTTGCCTTTGTCATGGTGTCTTTTCACATCAATAAAACCCTAAGACAAAAGTTGGTACCAGAGACTGGGCTATTGCTGTGAAAGGCCTGACCATCTTTTTGTTTGGAGGAGTATGGATTTTGGAACTTTGGATTTGGAACGCAGTAGAATGCCTTAAGTGGGGGACTAATGAGCCATCCTAGTAAAAATAAGGAAGACAGTTATGCTGAGAGTGATTTGAACTGTGTGGGCCTAGTTCAAGAGGTTTCAGAGGAGAAGAATTTTAGTATGTTGCTAAAGATCATTCTTGTGATATTTTGATGAAGACTGTGGCAGCTTTTTGCCATATTTTAAAGACTCTGCCTGAGGCTAAAATAAAGAGCTGTAGATTAATTGCATTCATACACACACACGCACACACACGCACAACAAAAAAAAATCCCTAGTTTGGACTCTGTCCTCTGATTCACTCTTTGGAGGAGTGTTTAAATCAAACATAGCATGCTTAGAAATAGAAGCACAAAATATATGGTTCAAAGATTAAAGGGGCATCAGGAAGTGGAACTGAACTAAATCCTAAGGATATTAAATGGAATTAAGGGAGCAGTTCATTGGTGAAGGTGTAGCCTCAGATGTAATTGACTGCTTAAGACTAAAGTGATCATGCAAAGAAGTAGAGGCTTGGCACTATGTAGAGAAACTTTGAGATGCTTATAGTGCAGCCTAGTTGCTGAGGAAGACCCCAGCATATTGGAGATGCCAGTATTATGGGAGAACCACCAAGAACAGCAGCAACAGTTGAGTGGAGTCAGTCAGAGCCTAGAGTGCTATAGAGGGCAGAGCTAGAGAAGTGAACCAAGCCCTTTGGAGGAGCCCAGAAGATCACAGACATTGGAATATGAAGCTGTGAAGTTGAAGTCATCTTGGAGACCCCAAGATATTAGTGATGCTAGACCCATGAGATAACTGCTGAGGAAAGATGCTAGCAAACATGGAGTAAAACTAGCCTAAGAGAAAGAATTGAGTAACAGTTAACAAAGGTGAGGGGAGTTGGAGATAAAAAAAGCTCTTTGACATCAGACATAGAGGTGCAGAGTTTGGAGTTTGCCCAGCTGGTTTTCTTATGTCTTGCTTTGGTCTAATATTTCCTCACTATGACATTTTTGGAATGTATATGTACATTCTGTGATGTTGGAAGTATGTGATCTGCTTTTTGATTTTGAATTTATAGGGGATTGGACACATGCTCCACTATGTTCATAGCAGCCTTATTTATAATAGCCAGAAGCTGGAAAGAACCCAGATGCCCCTCAACAGAGGAATGGATACAGAAATTGTGGTACATTTACACAATGGAGTACTACTCAGCTATTAAAAAATGAATTTATGAAATTCCTAGGCAAATGGATGGACCTGGAGGGCATCATCCTGAGTGAGGTAACCCAATCACAAAGAAACTCACACAATATGTACTCACTGACGAGTGGATATTAGCCCAGAAACTTAGGCTACCCAAGATATAAGATACAATTTGTTAAAAGCATTAAACTCAAGAAGAATGAAGACCAAAGTGTGGACACTGTGCCCCTTCTTAGAATTGGGAACAAAACACCCATGGAAGGAGTTACAGGGACAAAATTTGGAGCTGTGACGAAAGGATGGACCATCTAGTGATTACCATATCCAGAGATCCATCCCATGATCAGCTTCCAAACGCTGAAACCATTGCATACACTAGCAAGATTTTGCTGAAAGGACCCAGATATAGCTGTCTCTTGTGAGACTATGCCGGGGCCTAGCAAACACAGAAGTGGATGCTCACATTCAGCTATTGAATGGATCACAGGGCCCCCAATGGAGGAGCTAGAGAAAGCACCCAAGGACCTAAAGGGAACTGCTACCCTATAGGTGGAACAAAAATATGAACTAACCAGTACCCCGGAGCTCTTGTCTCTACCCGCATATGTATCAAAAGATGGCCTAGTCGGCCATCACTGGAAAGAGAGGCCCATTGGATTTGCAAACTTTATATGCCCCAGTACAAGAGAATGCCAGGGCCAAAAAGGGGGAGTAGGTGGGTAGGGGAGTGGGGGGGTGGGTATGGGGGACTTTTGGGATAGCATTGGAAATATAAATGAGAAAAATACCTAATTAAAAAAATTGCATGAATCTCAAAAGAGATTTTGAACTTTGGACTTTTAAACAATATTGAGACTATGATAGACTATGGGGACTTTTCCAGTTGGACTAAATATATTTTACATTATGCTATGGCTATGTTCTGTCCACATAGTCTCATGTGTTTGAATAAGCCTATGAGCCAGGGAGTAGAATGTGGTGGTTTGAACATGCTTGTCCCATGAGAAGTAGCACTATTAGGAGATATGGCCTTTGGAGTAGGTGTGGCCTTGTTGAAGAAAGTATGTCACTGTGTATGTGGGCTTTGAGATCTCATAGTGTTCAAGCTCTACCCAGTGTGGAAAGAAAGCCCCTTTCCATGGCTGCCTTTGAATCAAGATGTAGTTCGGACTCTTGGCTCCTCCAGCACCACGTCTGCCTGCATACTGCCATGCTTCCTGCTATGCTGGTAATGAACTGAGCTTCTGAAACTGTAAATCAGCCCCAATTAAGTGTTGTCCTTGATAAGATTTGCCATGGCCATGGTGTCTTTTCACAGCAATAAAACGCGAGCTAAGATAGTTCTTATAATTAAATATTATTAACTCTTGAGAATTTATTTTTTGAGTAAAAAATGTGTGGATAAAAATTACGTTGTGGGACATATCTTTTTATGAATAGAAACAAATCAGCTCATAGTCTCTATAAGGGAGGTTTGTATGTTTAAAAGTGTTTCACTAGCATTTGTTCTCTCTGCTGATAGTCTTGCCAACCTTAAACTCCTCAGTCACATTAAAGTCGGCACAATGATTGTGACATACTGTGACTGTGGATAGGAATAAGTGGTAGAGAGAAATGAAGAAACTAGGGAGTGCTACCAGACATGATTGGGAATGAGTGCTCCTTTCCTGAGATGGTAAACATATAGTGTTGTGATTATGTAAATGTGAAATGTCCCTCACAATCTCAGGCATTTGAACACTTGGTGTGCAACTGGTCATCCTATTTGAGGAGATTATTTGATCTTTGGGACCTAGTGCCTAGCTAGCAGACATAGATCACTAGGAGAGAGCCTTGGGGGTGTCTTGCCAGCTTCTGATTCGAGGTATCTGCTCCCAGACTTGTTGCATGCCTGACTTAAGATGTAGTAAAAGACAAAGCCTTAGACTGGGGTGTGAGTTCACATTCCTATGGGATAAATGAGCTCCTCTGGGGGAATCAACATTGAGTGGGAGCAGCATAAGGCTGCACAGTGGGAGGTCCTGATGGAGTGGCCTGTCAGCAAGGCTCCACACAGCAGGGAAATGAGCTTCTCAGCCCTGCAGCCAATCACACAACGAAAACCCTTCTCAATTTTCAAGCGCATTATACATGTACTAATTTGGTAAAGATCCATTATTTGCTGTTATCCAAGCATAATAACCCATTGTTTTGAAGTAGCTTCGCCTCAATTTGTTATGATAATTAGCGCTAGAAATGGCTTCACACCCATGGATGTGAGGCTGGGTTTCAGCATCTCCCTGACTTGATGCTGATGGAATATGTGGACTCTTTATTCCCGTGTTCCTGTGCGTTATTTAACCTCTCCTTCTCAGTCTCCCTATCTGCAAATTGCTGCAGCCATTCAATCACAGCGTTCTAAAGGGTAAAATAATTTGTGTGAAAATCTTAAGTAAGTTCTGTGAAAATTACTGTTAGCAGGGACTGAGCCTGGGGCAATATTTTCATGCAATATAAATTCCTACAGAAGCAAAGGCTCTTCCTTCATTTGATGCATGAGTATCTCTTATAAAGAAAATAAATAAAAGTCTGGTTAAAGTAGTTTGTATTAGAAATCCTATGCTGCAAACATTAAGTAAGTCTTTTAAGCCTATCAAAAAAATGTAGAACCTACTCAAAGGCTAAGTAATGGTTTTCCTGTGAAATTTTTTGGAAGATGGTCAGGCTAGCTAGTGTAGAAGACTATTGACGGTTTTTACTATCTATCTTTCATGCCATATACCTGTCTCACCTTGGTATAGCTTTATTATGTCATAATGTCTTAACTAAAGATAATAATACTATATAACATTGACTGGTGACTTTCTGTGTTCCAGGCACCACTCTAACAAGGGATCTAACTCCTTCTGAAATTTTCTGTATCCTAGGAAGATAATGACATTCCAAGGGTGCCATGCTTGAAATCATGATTATCTTTTATTTGAAAATAAAAGGCACAGAACTTTGTGATGAGTAGGTTGTATAATAAATCAACCAATGGTGGTTCCTTGGGTCTTGGGAACCATTTTGCTGAGGTTAAAACAACTGATTGTAAATTGCAGCTCATTAGTATTAGTGCTTGATACAATGCACATTAGATTCTATGCAAGAGAAAAGAACACTGACTGATGCATAATGTGTCAGACAAAAGGTTAAGCAGATGAAAATTAACATGAGCTGGACACAGTGGCTACTATGCCACATTAAATATTACATTTAATAATACATTAAGTACTGACAGTCCCCATGGGAAGAAAGGTCACCCTCCAGTGGTGTAGCAGAGAGGGTGCCTTCAGAGTGGGACATGATGATGCACACTGGTAATTACAGCACCAGAGAAGCAGAAACAGAATTACTGCAAGATGGAGAACAGTTTAATCTATTTAGTGAGTTCCAGGCCAGCCAAAGCCACAGAGTGAGACTTTGTCTTCAGACACACACACACACACACACACACACACACACACACACACACACACAGAGAGAGAGAGAGAGAGAGAGAGAGAGAGAGAGAGAGAGAGAGAGGAGAGACAAGAGGCACAGAGAGATCCTCTGATTTATACAGGTTTAGTTTGTTTAACAAGCAGATTCCTGCATACATTTCTTAAACTAAGTCTCAGTTGTCTTACCTGAAACTTTGACTAAGAGTGCTTAGTCAAGGGAGGCAGAGGCAGGCAGATTTCTGAGTTCCAGGACAGCCAGGGCTGCACAGAGAAACCCTGCCCAAAAAAGCAAAACAAAACAAAACAAACCAACAACAACAACAACAAAATCAAAAACAAACAAACAAAAAGGAGTGCTTAGTCAAATACCCAAGTATTAATCAAGATTACAATTTAAAAGTTTCCACTTTGTCTAATCCAAATAACTACATTTGGTTTTTACTTTTTATTGATTCTTTGTGAATTTCTCATCATCCACCCCAATCCTGCTCATCTCTCCATCCCTCCTCCTTTACCCCCCTGTTAATCTCCCTTCCGAAAGAAAGCAAACAAACAAAAATCTTGATATTAAAGCTGTGCTATGTGACAGTGTGTCCCACAGCATATCTTTTTCCTCCAAACAGTTTTACTTGCAATATTCATTGCAATGAGTCATTGGTCTGATTAAAAACCTCTGGCTTTGACTTACATAATCAATAATGGATCATCACCAGGACTCATCTCCAGTATCTTGTAATTGCACTGTGCCCTGGAAGCCCTGCAGCTTTGATTCTGCCCAATCAGCTCCAGCAGTTCATAGATGGGGTAGGTGTTGGGGTGGGCCAACTCAAAGCCCTGGATCTGGGCCTGGATGGTAGGTGAGTTAGTTAGCCCACCAATGCTCTCACACCCATGTTGCCAGGGCCAGCTCTACTATGCTGCCCAGGCAAGGGGTTGGGTCAGCTCTCCTGCCTGCCATAGGCACCAAGAGACAGGGCAAATGGTCATCTCTCCAATGCCCTAGCTCATGGGAGCCCATGCCAACAGGGCCAGCTCTGCTGTGCTGCCTGTTTAGGCAGTTGGGTCTGGTGGAGGGAGGTGGGGACTCCAACTCTACCAAGTACCACAGCTTGTGAGGGATGGAGCCAGCTCTGAAGAGCCCTTGGGTGGCAGCCCGGATCGGGGAGGTCACCATGGTCTTTGGTAGTAACATGGGCAATAGACATTAACATAGACCCCCACCACTGCTGCAGGGCCATGGCTCCAGTAATGGCCCCAGGTGGCAGTGCAGTCTAAGCACATGTCAGGCTGTTCCTCCCCACTCTCACATCTCCAGTTCCACCTCTCCTTATAGCACACAAACCCTTCCACTTCTCTTTCTCTCCCATCTCTCTACCACAAGCTTGTTCATTGTAGTGGTACCTATCCATCAGCATTACCCTGTAGGGCCAGCTCTCCTACAGCTTTATTATTTTTAATGGTAGTATTTATCAACTCTTCTTGTTGCTGGTTTTGTGAATTTTCTTCATTTTACTGAAAATTTTCAGTCTTCCACCAAACTTATGGAATTCCCTAACAAGGCTGAGCTCTCTATCTTCCTATCATTTAAAACCAGGACTCAATGCAGAAAGCAACAACCAGTCAAAATATAGAAGAACAACTGGTCTTAGGGTACTCAACCACTTTGAGATATCTACAATACAACTCCTGACCATAAGACTCGGGGTACATCTTAGAAGTGAGGACAGAAAGGTTGTACGAACCAGTGGATCAAAAAGTCTGCTGTGAGAGTGGGCCTTGTAGCTAGGACAAGAAAGTAGAACCCAGGAAATCTCAACAACATGGTTGCTGGAAGAAGATTTGAATCAGTTGACATCCTAGGTAGATTAGAGAAACCTCATGAGCCCCACCCCTACATCAAGAGCTACAAACAATGAGCAAATGCTGAAAGCAGAGTAGTTAGCCTTCGCTGGGGATGTGCATCCTGATTGGTTAACAAATAGCAAGTGTTCAGCCTGAGAAGCATACACATGCAGGCAACAGTGAATAGAAACAGGAGATGACATTTATAGGCGTATTTGTCTATATAAATATGTTACAAAATAGTTAAAGAAGAGGAAGCTGTGAGTTTTGGAGGAAGATGAAACACAGGGAGGTTTGGAGGGAGGAGAAGAAGAAGGAAATGGTGTGTTATATTTTAATGAAATAAAAAACAAATGTTTGCAATAGGACAGGGTTTCACTATATAACCATGGATAGCCTGAAACTCACAGAGATCTGCCTCCCTCTGCCTCCCCCAGGTATAGGATTGAAGGCATGTGCTGCACTGTATGTGTCAGTATATTTGGCAGGTTTATAAAATGCAGGGAAAGCTCAGGCCTATGACCAGCATACTCACCTAGTTCTTAAATCACCAGTCTATCTGGAGAGATTCCAGTTAGGCCTCCTCCTAGGTGATGTTATAGTATACAGTATGTTCTGTTTCCCCTGAAGCTCAGGCCATAGGTGAGACTGTAGTATCAACTTCATCAATGCAACTTGAAAAGTCACTGGTAAATAAGAAAACAAGATCCCAAGATGCAGTGCCATTTTATACAGGAAAGCCATCTCCATATATAAGGACTCCTCACACCAAACACAAATGAGCTACCTAGCTTATACATTATTCAAAACCCGAGCAAGTCTCTAACAGTAGCAAAAGGGAGATTGGAGAGCAGCCGAAAGATCTGAACTACTCTTGGGACTTAGGAATTTGAAAGCCAGCTTTCTTGTCTCATTCCAGGTAGAGTAGACGGTGCTTCACCTGCACCTGCATCTCCTGACCTCAGCCATTCGCTAACACTTCAAGCAGAAATTATATAGCACAGAAGTCAAAAGAGCGTGCTCTTAGTGACATAAAACAACACAAACAAACTAAATGCGAGCAAAATCAATTGACAAATGTCAAACACTTTCTCCAAGACAGCACCGGGTATCGATTGGAAATAATAGTTCAGCATGATATTGAGTTAAACCTGAGACCCGAGTAGCTACACTTTTATCTTCGATGACACTTTTATTTTATTTATGCAAAACACTACTACAAAACAAAAACACTCTAAAATAAACATATGGAGATGTTAACACATTTGATCAATTTGCTAGCTTATTTATTTTCCCTTGTTTTTGTTCTGTGGTGTGTATGTCAAAAAGACTTCACAACGTGTGTGTGTGTGTGTGTGTGTGTGTGTGTGTGTGAGAGAGAGAGAGAGAGAGAAAATAGTTAAAGAAAACAATGTATTTGTGAGACAGTGAAAATAAGGAAGCATGTATTTGAATAGCTATTTTTACTACTGAGGAGATCATCATAATTGTCATTCACTAATTTCTATCTACTAAAAAATTATAAGCCAGTGCTGGAGAGATGGTTCAGAACGTAGGAGTGTCACTGCTTTTCCAGATGAGGAGGAGCTTGCAATCTGGTGCCCTTTTTTGGCCTTCATGAGAACCACACACACACACAACATACACACACACACAACATACACCCATACACAAATAAAAATTAAAAATAAATCTTAAAATATTCAAAAGTCAAGCATGTAGCCTCATTCCTAATATCAGCTCCACAGAAGCTGAAATACGAGATTGTCACTAAGTTCAAAGTTATACTAAGTTATAGAGAAAGAGCATGTTTCAAAATCAGTATAAAATTGGTCTAATATTTTACCTGTGACCAACAGTTATATATCAAAAAAGAATTGATGTAATAAAAGTACAGTATACTGTCCATCATAAATTCTCATTAAACATTTTTTAACCTGAAAAGTATTTTGATAACTTTTGCTGTGTATCTAAGAAATTCTACACAGACAAAAAGAATGGTGCTGACAGATTTCTAACTCACCTGTGAACATGAGCCGCTGTTCAAATGACCTATCCTTGACATTCATTGAGCAAGAAAATTAGAGAATAGCAGAGCAGACTTGATTTACAGGCAGAGTGGTGACACTGGAGAAGTGTTAAACGACTACTAGTGCCTATTTTAGTTAGGCTCTGGTAAAAGCTAATTTAAGTTTCTCAGACACCAATTTGACAAAAGAACATGGAGGAAGATGAGGAAAGTTTAAGATAATTCAATAGAAAGTTCAAGCTCTAGAGTTACTCAGCTGAGTTCTTGAATGGAAGCAAAACATGAGGGAATGTGGGTAGACAGAACAATTCAAAGACAGGGGAATAGGGATGAACCAAGTAGAGTTTAAAGGCTAACCAAAGCCAAGACTTGAGCCCTCTGAGTGAGCAACAATTAAAATGGGGCAGTCCTGGGAATAACAGACACAGGATGAAGGCCAAGAGCACAGAGCTTTGGGCTAAATACGCCTGGGGAAGGAAGAAATTGAGGTGGGGAGGGCTAAATAGGATGTCGCTTGTGATCCCAGAAGGAAGAAGAGAATGCTGGTGATCAGAAGCAGGACAGTTTAAAGAGTAAGCACTGAGGCAGAATTCCCTGAAAAGCCAACTTCCAGGGTGGGCCAATCTCACTGCAAGTTTGCTTCATGCCGGGTGTGGTGGCGCTCACCTTTAATCCCAGCACTTGGGAGGCAGAGGCAGGCGAATTTCTGAGTTTGAGGCCAGCCTGGTCTACAGAGTGAGTTTCAGGACAGCCAGGGATGCAGAGAAACCCTGTCTTGGAAAAAAAAAAAAGTACAAGTTTGCTTCATGAAGAATGTCATCGGGGCTGAGCTCTGCTTGCCAAGGGCAGATAGGAGGACTCTAAAAACAGTAAATAGGGAGAAGGGAGGCATTCTAGGGGGTTTTTCATTTGTTTGGCTTTGGGGTTTTTGTTTGTTTGGTTTTTGGTTTGTTTGCTTCTTTCGTTGTTGTATATGTTTTAAAATATGAGCAAGAAGAGGAATGTAAAGTGGAGATCAATATGTAATGTTTTAATTAGAATATTGGGGTAAGAAAAGGAAATTGCTTGGGAGCCTGACCAGAGGCCAGGGACATAGGACAATGTAGCCATTTTCCTGAATTTCGGAGAAAATGGGTGGATACCTCCAAATGAAGTCATCGAAATTACTCCATCTTAAAGACAGGACTTATCAAAAAAATAGCTTCTGTCTGTTTACAGTGTGTGGTCTGGACTGCAGAGGTACAAGAAAATGCTACAAATGTAGCGGTGCTCTGAGACCAAAGGCTGGACACATAAAGGTCAGCTGAACCGACAAGTAGAATTTGTTTTTTGGGATGCTTTCTTATTAGAACGTTCCTGTCAGACTTGAAGAGACATCAACGAGATGAGTGAGGTGCCGGCTGATCACAAGCAGGCCTTCAAAACACAATACTACATTTGCAACTAATAATGCAAATACGAAAAAGGTTCCCAAGGTTAAGGAGCAAAACCTTCAACATAAATTGAAAGCCATTGGGATGTGAAATAACTCCAACTCCAATCAATGATGATGTCAATACTGTAAATAGGCCCCAAAAAAGACCTAAACTTCAAGAGTTGGAGAGAAGCATTCAAAACAAAATTGTATAACTTTTGTGATAATATCAATAACAATAATCACCAGTAGCTTTATGAAGTACCTATAATGTGCTTATAAGAACTCTGCATGCACTTAGTAACTAGACTATGGGATCGCAGGAGCTCTGTGAAGTATTATTACGTGAAGAACCAAAGCTCAGGAAAGGCAAGCAAGGTTTCACGGCTAGAAGCTTGCAAAACCTGGATGCAAATCCTGGCATTTAGCCTCCATAGGGAACCACTGAGAAATGCTGGTGCTGAAAATTAAAAGTAGAACCTGAAAATAATTGTGAAGGGATGTCAGTAAGAAGTATGGTACTTGCTTAGTGTGCTAACACAGGCTTCAATCCCCAGCACTGACCCAGTCAGCTGATTGAGGATTCTTTGTTCTGACTGGAGAGGGAAATTCTAAGTAGTTGTGATCGTCTGTATGTGCTTAGCCCAGGAAGCTGCACTATTAGAAGTCGTGGCCTTGTTGGAGTAGGTGTGTCATAGTGGCTGTGAGCTTTAATACTCTCTTCCTAGCTGTCTGGAAGTCAGTATTCTGCTAGCAGCCTTAGATGAAGATGTAGAACTCTCAGCTCCTCCTGCACTATCCCTGCCTGGATGCTGCCATGTACCTGCCTTGATGATAATGGACTGAACCTTTGAACCTGTAAGCCAGCCCCAGTTACATGTTGTTCTTATAAGTTTCCTTGGCCGTGGTGTCTGTTCACAGCAGTAAAACCCTAACTAAGACAGTAGTCAAGAAATGCTTCAAACATTGTTTCTCTAGCAGCCTTTTTCTTCTCAGTTTTCCCATGTGGGAGTAGGAAGGAGGAAGCATCAGGAAATAGCTGGATCACGTTATAGGCTATATGCAGGCCTCCAGTATTAAGACTCCAGGCATTGGACAGAAGTCAGTGCCTAGAATGGACAGCTTCTATTCTAGACTCCAACTAAGACTTGATCCTGCAGACTCATTCTACTCTTTTGGTGAGCAAGGCCAGAAGAAATTTCTCTCCTCTGGCGCTTTGCACCATGCAGTCTACCGCCACTCTTGTTTGTCACTTCACTCTGCCCTGGCTATCTACCACTCTTTGTCTGTAAATATGATGGAAATACATTGTATAACCCTCACAGAGGAAAAGGCAAGAGGAAACTAGGAAGGGACGGGGTGAGGGGGGAACCTGAAGCATTGGGCAGCGATCAGGATGTAAAGTGAGTAAATAAAGAAATTAGTGGGAAACAACAACAACAAAAGATTGTATAAACTTCTAAAAGAATTAATAATTAGTAAGTTTCAGGTATGCATCTAGGAAGTAATTTTCCCAAGAGAAAATATGTTATTGTAGGTCCAATTCCATCCTAGGTCTCCTGGATGTTTGGATACACAATACTAAGTGACTTTTGATCCAGTTATCTATGAGGTTGTTGAGATTTTGTTATTGTTCATAGTTTGTGATTTTTGGTTTTGTTTTGTAATGGAGTCATGGCTGTGGCAGTGTTGAGGTATGTGTTGCAGGATGACAACAGTTAGGAAGGTAGCTATAGGCCCTTACAAATTCAAAGCACGAAGAGGAAGGAAAAGGCTTGGCTCCTCTCCCATTCATCATGGAAAGCATTAGAGTTGGTGCCCCTTTCTAGTGATTGTGAGCTAGGCTGTATGGATGGAAAGATCACGCAAATCTCAACAGGCACTTATTTTCCTTGGGTAAAAAGGAGGAAAAAGAAAAAAGAAAACAATGCTTGCTTGTGAGTTATTCTCTAGATGTGGAAAGGAGTACTGAAAACAACCAAATGGAGATGAAATGTTAGCCATGAGGATTTAAATTCATTTTTTAAAATAATAAAACTAAAGACAGTAAGCATCTGAGAGCTTCCACTAAAGAAAAGCATTCTCTGGAGTTCTTTTTAAGGAGCTTTTTGTGACGGCGTAAGGACTGAGCTGTAAGAAAATTAAATATTTTTAAATCAATTCTCAGAGCTGCAGAAATAGTTCTGTCAGCAAAGTTTTTTTTTGTTTGTTTTGTTTTGTTTTTTGTTTTTTTTAAATGTCAGATGAGGTAGCACAAGCTGTTAGTCTCAGAGCAGGGTTGGTAGAAATGGACAGATCCCCAGGACTCACTGGCTGGCCAACCCAGCTGACTAGGTGAATTCTAGTACAGTTGTAGACCATATGTCCAAAGAAAGATGAACAACACCTAAGGAGTACCACCTCTCTCAGTTACTTTTCTATTTCTGTGATAAAACACAGTGACCAAGGTAACTTAGAGGCAGAGGGTTTGTTTGGCTAATTGTTCAAGGAGAATGCTAGTCTCTGGTGACAGCTGAGGTAGCGGGCTAGAGGGAACTGGAGCAAAAGCTAAGGTCTCACATCTCTGACTACAAACAGGAACAAGTGAGCACACAAATAAACAAATGAACAACTAAATTATAAAAATGTATGAAACTGGATCTGGAGACGTCAGTGGTTAAGAACATGGACTGCTCTTATACGGAACTCAATACTCACATCAAGCTGTTCAGCAATGGACCCAGTGGCATCTTCTGGCCTGCATGGGTACTGGGTTCCAATGTACATACCTCCTGCACATATATACACAGAATTGAAATGATAATATCTTAAAACATTAAAATGTTTGAGTCAAGTTCTCTGTGAACGATAAAATTCTATTGTGGTATTGAATACGGTTATTGCTATGGTTACTGTCACTGTCATCACCATTGGTGTATTTCCTGTCCCTCAGTCCTGACTGGCCATCCCATTGGTTTTATAGATTCAACACATTTAGCTGTGGGTTTGTTTCCTGCAGAACAGATTGTCTAAACAGCCCTGTTGAAGCAGAAGTACAGATTTCCTCTGTGATGTCACCTCCACACCTTCTCTTGGAAAGAGAGCAAGCTAATTATTTTCATTTGGGTCCAGTGAGAATCTGATAAGATGCTCATAAACTATAACAAGAGACTTGGATTGAGCAAGCTAGTTCTGTGTGGGGATGCATCACCTCAAAGAAACAAAGCCATTGCTTCCCCAGAGATAGCAAGATCATAGTTTCCTGCTTGTTTTCCTTTTATAAGAAGACATTCTTGGAATGGAACTGAGTGCTGGAAAAATGGTTTCTAAGGAGCAGTTCAAAGCTGCAGGCAGTAGAGTGAACCTGATAGGAAGCTGAAGCAAGAGAGTTGCAGCTCACAGCCAACAGGGGATCTCTAGTGAGGCCTTGTCTCAAAAGCAACCCCCAAAAGGTTATGCTGTTATTAATGTGTACAGAAAGAGCTATGGCTCAATTCTGTATATCTGTATAACAGATAACACAATTTTGAGTCCTTTCACTTTTTTGTAACTTGGGAAGGTGTTGGGAAGGAATTACATTAAAAGCTCAACTATTTCAGATGATAAATATTTTCATATTGGGGTTTTTAATTTTGGTTTATTTTCATTTCTTTTATTTCATATAACCCAGCAATTCTCAACCTGTGGGTTGCCACTTCTTTGGGGGTCGAAAGACCCTTTCACAGGGGTTCCATATCAGACATCCTGTATATCAGATAGTTACATTTTGACTCATAAAAGTGGCAAAATTACCTTTACAAAGTAACAATGAAAATAATTTTATGGTTGGGGGATGTGTACTGCACAACAAAAGGAACTTTGTTAATGAGTAACATTCTTAGGAAGGTTGAGAACTACTGAGTTATTGCTTACTTTACCCCAAATATAAGATTGGATGTTTCCTTCCCATACAACTGTCTGCTTAACATTTCATCCTCCCAGAAACACTGAAAGTGTTCTCTGCTTCATTATCCTTTCAACGAGCTCCCAAATGCTGTATCCCTTTTCGTTTAGAGGAATAAAAGTGTCGGTGCCACTGAAAATATAGTATCTTTATTCTCATCTTCTAGGAGACAGGATATGGCAAGAGTGTTAAGTGTCAGTCACGTCAGATTTCACTTCCTGCAAACGTAATCAAACCAAGATGGGCCGACTGGGTCTCGCAGGCCCTCGATTTTCTAGGGAGACCCTGCTTCACATCTGACCTAGCTGCTCTAGCTCTTTCTCTCTCTGATTATCCAGGGAAAACGTTAACAATGTCTGGCAATCACCCTTCCCTTCATCTACCTCCTGGCCCTTCTTCCATCTCCAGGGTTATAAAAACGAAGGAAATTTGTTACGACTGATTCACATAGTTTGGGAGTTGCTCGCTGGGATGATTTCATAGTCTGGCTATTAGCTGTGAAGAAATATAATGCCATCCTTACATATCTGGTTTTAGTTGGGGGGTGGGGAAGGCTCCAGTGAAAGCCTCAGGAGAGACGGAGAGGAATGGAGAGCAGGAGAATTAGCATTCCGGGGGCTCAGCACTATGATTTAGTAGGGTGATTAGATGGACTATTTATCGCGCTAACGTTGGAGTTGGATGTTCTGGCTTTCTAACGTGTAGGTTGCATGCCAGGGTAGAAAGCGACTGGGGAATACCCTGTCAGCCAGGTGGAGGGAAATGGTCTGAAGGGAATGCATGCTTATTGACTAGCTGATTTCCCCTGGTGGAGGGCCTAATGATGAGGACGGCAGGCCATGAGCCAGAGCTCTTGGGTTCAACCTCAGGTCCCATTACCACATTGATGGGTGGTCTTGTGGCAAAATACTATAGTGGCTTGAGATCGGGCTGATGAAGGAATAAGCTCTATATCCTTGTGAGAAGAAATCCTGCCTGTGCCTTTGTTTCTCAGTTTCCTGGTGTGGAAAGAGCAGAGAGCAAATGAATGTCTTTGCGAGAATTCATGAATTGCACTGAGCATAGTGTTCGAAATGTAAACAGCTCAAAATGAGAAAGATGATAGGAAACAATTAGAGAAGTGTCTGAAGAATGTCTTTCTTTAGTGGGTATTTATTGAACACTTATTACAAAGCAATACATGCACATGATATCTTCTCCCCAGATCTTGCCCTGAGTGTTGGATTTCTCAAGGGAAAGACTAGCTAAATAGAAAGTTCTTTGAGTAAATATGACTAGAGCTTAAGATGTCTGTAAGCATGATAGAGAAGGCTCACTGAGTGGGTATTTGCATGCCATGGAACCTGGCTATCTAAGCCAGAATCTTAGAGCCTACACAGTGTAAAGAGAGAACCAACTCCTTGTGTTTGTCTACTGACCTCAGCCTGGCATGCTTGAGAGAGCTCACATACACACACAATCAAAACATTTTTTTTAATTATTAATCTAAAAGAGAAGAGTTCAGGGGGAAAATGCATGATTATATATTGAAGTAGTGGATCACAGGGAAAACTTTCAAATATTTAGAGAAAAATTAGGATGTGTTTTCTGACATTTTGTGAAGTTATGAGAAATTCCATTCACAGACTAAAAAAGAATGAAATAGAATTAGTAGGTATAGATGAAACTGAGTGGTTTGTCACTCCCTTATGTGTGGGATCCCAGGGCTTCATTCACCTGTCTTCATGTGAGTTTCCACATCCTTAAAATTAATACTATGAGGCAGATGTATTTTTGTCTTCTTTTGAGCATCAAGCAGAGATAATAATATATGGACACGGGTTTCAGGTTTTCACTCAGAAGCACTGCAGTAAGAAAGTGTGCAGAGAATTCCAAGTCCATGTCTGCTCACTGCGTTCCCCTTTCTCGTCCCTTGATTATGCATTCACTGCTCTCATTGCTGTTTAGGCGAAAATAAGCAGATGCATGTGTAAGGTGCAATCCTGAGTCTGCCCACATGGTCTGCTGCTCCTGCCTGCTAAGTGTTTCCGGCTTAGACCTGCTGTTACGCAAGGCCAGTTTGGGGGAGATAGGTTCATGAAAGCAAAGCTTTGGCCACTGTTCTTCCTTGCATCCCTTCCTGAGATGACCCTGCTTCACTTCCCCCCACATTCTGAAAATGGAAGACATTCCTCAGCTCTGTCTTAGGGGACCCCGGAGGGAAAGAGCTAACTCTAGAAGATAGGTTATTTCAGAGGAAAACCCCTGTTCCAGTTCTACCTGTGCTCCTGGTCCTGTGGCTCCCTTCACTTTCCTGCGTGACTCTGTCACCTCTCAGAATTTGAAAGACTGCATTGCTATGGTGAGGAGATTTGATATCTTCCCTTTAGGCTCTTCTCTGTCAATTTTTGTTTCTTGACAATATCACAAAGTACCTCTCTTTCCTCAAAAGGAACTGTGGGCCTGACGAATACGTGGCAGTGAAGACAATGATTGTATCCTGTGGATGGGAAGCCTTCCTGAGAAGCCAAGATGCAGGCTGGTACTCAGCATTCATCTCTTAGACATCCTTATTGTTTGGTCTTCAAGTACCCTCCAAGCTTGCAGGGAAACCAAGTGAGCCCTTTCTGACTGCGATAGGTTTTTACATTTCATGTCTGTTTGTCAGAGTCCATTGTGTATTAGGATGGAAGTACAAATGAAATTTGTTGGCTATATTGTATCAATCAATTTTTAAGTATCAACTTTACTAAAATACAATCCACATACCATATAGTACATTAGATTAAAATGAACAACTCAGTGGTTTCTAATGTAGTCACAGAATTGTGCAACATTGACTACAATGAAGTTTAGAACATTTCAAATTTTACCACAAAGGAACCCTACAAACATTAGCAGTTACTCTTCACTTTGCCCTAACCTACTTCCATACTGATCCTGACAGCTACTAACTGCTTTCTTTTTCCACTAACTTCTGTACTCTGCCCATTTGTGTTAAGTGTGGTCATTCAATATGTGGTCTTCAATGACTGGCATCTTTCACTTAGCATGCTGCCTCCTAGCCCACCTTATTGTTGTAAGCACATCTCTTTTTTTTTTCATTGGCAAATAGCATTGCATTGTATGGATATGCCGCATTTTACTTATCTGTTGATGGATATATGCACTATTAATAATTTTTCCATTTCAAAAGTAATAGTTATTTTATGCTTATCCCCCCCTCTAAAAACTAAATGAAATCCAGTCCTGATTATGTCTAAAAGCAAGAATACAGACCCACAGCTGAAGGTTTTCCCAGTGGGATAGAGACATGACCAGGGAGAGCAGAACAGTCATCCTTCTTACACTTTTCTTTTTCTCATTCCCCTTACCCATGTTGTTTTTTTTTTATTAGATATTTTATTTATTTACATTTCAATGTTATCCCCTTTCCTGTTTTCCCCTCCGAAAACTGCCTATCCTCTCCCCCTGCTCACCAACCCACCCACTCCCACTTCCCTGACCTGGCATTCCATACACTGGGGCATAGAGCCTTCTCAGGACAAAATTACTGTCCTCTGATTGATGACTGACTAGGCCATCCTCTGCTACATATGCGGCTGGAGCCATGGATCCATCCATGTGTACTCTTTGGTTGGTGGTTTACTCCCTAGGAGCTCTAGGGGTACTGGTTGGTTCATATTGTTGTTCCTTGTAATGACAATCAACAGATTGGGAAAAGCTATTTACTAACCCTACATCCAAGAGAGGGTTAATATCCAATATATACAAAGAACTCAAGAAGTTAGACTCCAGAAAACCAAATAACCCTATTAAAAATGAGGTACATGGGCTGGTGAGATGGCTCAGTGGGTAAGAGCACCCGACTGCTCTTCCGAAGGTCCAAAGTTCAAATCCCAGCAACCACATGGTGGCTCACAACCATCCGCAACGAGATCTGGCGCCCTCTTCTGGAGTGTCTGAAGACAGCTACAGTGTACTTACATATAATAATAAAATAAATCTTTAAAAAAAATGAGGTACAGAGCTAAACAAAGAATTCTCAACCAAGGAATAGCGAATGACCTATTCGCTATGAGAAGCACCTAGAGAAATGTTCAACATCCTTAGTCATCAGGGAAATGCAAATCAAAACAACCTTGAGATTCTACCTCACACCTTTGATCTTGATCAATGGCTAAGATCAAAAACTCAGGTGACAACAGGTTCTGGTTAGAATGTGGAGAAAGAGGAACACTCCTCCACTGCTGGTAGGATTGCAAGCTGGTACAACCACTCTGGAAATCAGTTTGGTGGTATATCAGAAAATTGGACATAGTACTACCTGAGGACCCAGCTATACCACTCCTGGGCATATACACAGAAGATGTTCCAACTTGTAATAAGGACACATGCTCCACTATGTTCATAGCAGCCTTAATTATAATAGCCAGAAGCTGGAAAGTACCCAGATGTTCTTCAACAGCGGAATGGATACAGAAAATGTGATACCTTTACACAATGGGGTACTACTCGGCTATTAAAAATGAATTCATGAAATTCTTAGGCAAATGGATAGAACTAGAAAATACCATCCTGAGTGAGGTATTCCAATCACAAAAGAACACACATGGTATGCATTTATTGATAAGTGGATATTTGCCCCAAATCTCGGAATACCCAAGATACAATTTACAGACAACATGAAGCTCAAGATGGAAGACCAAATTGTAGGTGCTTTTATCCTTCTTAGAAGGGGGAACAGAATACTCACTGGAGCAAATATGGAGACAAAATGTGGAGCAGAGACTGAAGAAAAGGCCAACCAGAGACTGCCCACACACAGTCACCAAACCCTGACACTATTGTGAATGCCAACAAGTGCTTGCTGACTGGAGCCTGATATAGCTGTCTCCTGAGAGGCTCTGACAGTGCCTGAAAAATACAGCGGTATGCTCATTGGACCGAGCACAAGGTCCTCAATGGAGAAGCTAGAAAAATTACAGAAAGAGCTGAAGGAGCGTGCAGATCCATGTTCCTTTTAATTAAGGAAAATCACTAACAAAAAGCTATAAAACCATGTGCAGTCAACAAATGGTACCACGGTTTTACTATTCAATAACAGAACCTTTTGAAAGAAGCCAGCAGCCCTCCACTGCAAAAGTGAGGAGGAGGGTGTGGACTTGAGGAACAAAGGTCTGCTCATAACATGACTGACTCATCTTGGTAAAAATGGTGACTTAGCGTTCCTGCCAAAGCAAGGAAAGAACTAAAATTTGTGGACAATGATGGCCTTTGACTTCTAAATATGCACAGAACATAGTAGAACATCATGTCTTTAACAGATGAGTGTACAAATGGACAATGTTAGTTAATATTTCCAAGCACTTATTGTGTCCATTCCATATACTGATATAAACAGTTAATAAACAATCTTGTAACAATTCAAGGTGAGTGTGCTTGTGAATATCTGTGCTGTTCTTATTTTACTTAGAGACTGAGCACAGAAAAATGAAAGAAAGAAAGAGAGAGAGAGAGAGGGAGGGAGAGAGAGAGGAGGAGGAAGGAAGGAAGGAAGGAAGGAAGGAAGGAAGGAAGGAAGGAAGGAAGGAAGGAAGGAAGGAGGAAGAGAGGGAGGGAGGGAGGGAGGGAGGGAGGGAGGGAGGGAGGGAGGGAGGGAGGGAGGGAAAGAAAGAAAGAAAGAAAGAAAGAAAGAAAGAAAGAAAGAAAGAAAGAAAGAAAGAAAGAAAGAAAGAAAGAAAAGAAAAGAAAAGAAAGCAAGAAAGAGAGAGAACATTGAGAAAGCTGTCAGTGCTCACCAGGTAATAAGGACAGAATTTGAGCCTATATGATCCTGAATTATATAGCCCACCACTTATATCTGAAAGCCCCTAAAAAGATTTTTAGTAAATTAATGAGTAATATATGCAATAGGCAATTTTAAAACATCTATATATGAAAAAATAGTTCTGGAAAAGGAAAATACATAAGTGAGTTAAAACTTTGTAGCAAAGGAAGAGAAAAATGCATTGCTTATTTCTCTATCACTTGGAAACCTCGCACCCAAATGCTTCTACATGGAAAACTGGAATGCACTTGCCCAGGCTTTGCCAACTGTGATTACAGTGAGTGTGTAATTAATAGTAATTCTTTCATAAACACCAGCTGCCACCTGCTCTCACAGAATTACTGCCACCCTTCAGTTTCACAGAGTTGTTGCCTCAGGTGACTTGGAGGCTTATCCCCAGAGTTTGCAAACAATTCCCTGGTCCCAGTAGCCACAGAAGCATGAACTACGAGCATTCTCTCTTCCCTGAGGCCCTCTCTAGTATTTGCTTCCTGATAAACCATTTAAAAGAGCCATGCTTTTCTGGAAATTTCAACTATGAAATAGCTGTGCCCATGACCAAAACTCTTCATCTCTTTCAACAGCATAGAGTGCTCAAAATTCCAAGGCTTTGCTGGGTATAGTGCAATGGTAGACAGAAATCCCCTCCCTCACCCTTGTCATCCAATCATTAACACCCAACAGACTGGGCTCTAGAGCTTCCCAGGAGACTATAATATTGGAAAACATTTCAACTCTATTATACTCGTAGCTTGTTTTCCACAGGGCTCACTCATGAGCTACTAATGCTGTTCTAGACAACCTAAGAGATCATAGACAGTTAGTCTTCAAGGCACTTTCTACCCACAATCCTTCTTCTAGGTTCCCTTTCCATGTGTTCATGCAATTCTATGTCTCAGTAATGAGATAGCTGAGGCTCTAGAAGAGAGACCTGTTTCATTTTTTTAAAAATGCTTACATTGTTTTGGAAATCTGATCACATATTTTTTATAAGTATGTGAATGGGGAACGAGAAACAAGGCATGTCTGACAAACATGATTTGAACACCCAAGGAAGCAAGAAGAGGATGGCGATTATGAGACAGGTTATTATCAGAACAAGGAAACACTTGACTTGAGAGATTGGCTCTAGTATTGAGCAAGCAAGAATGTGTGCCTCTGTGTGCATGTGTGTTCATAGGCTACCAGAATTTGAAATGTTAGAGGTTCAGTGAACCAGATCATTGGTTAAAAGATAAGGTTAACAGTAAACACAAATCAAAAACATGAGCTAAAGGAGTCACTGGTAGCATTCCTTTTAATAAACTGAGACTGATTGATTTCTTATTATATCCAAAGCAACAGGAGGATCAAGAAAAACACATGTCATGTAATTTACAGTTGTTTGGGGTGGCAGAGCTTACAGTAAAGAAACAGAAAACTGTGTCTGTAGAGCAGAAAGGAAAGAAGCCCAGCAGAGTTGTCAGCAATCGGTCTACTCATGATGACTGAGATGTCCTATTATGGTTAGGAGTTTGGCAAGATTGCTAGACAGATCAAGAGGCATAGCTATAACAATATCACTAAATTAGACTGAACAAGGAGAATGAGCTGCAATCAATAGGTCACTGCCTGAAAAGGGAACACGGAGACAAGTATAATTGAGTGACCTGGGCTAGCCCCAAGTTTCTTCATGCCTTCATAAAATAGTTGTACACAGTCTCTGAAAGAATTACTAATGAGGTAGACCGTTACCCCAACTGGGCATTGCAGTAGTAATTGGTAACTTGAAGCCCATGGTGTGTGTAGGCACTAACTTTTTGGATTGGCCTGGATTTTTATCTTGCTTATTGGCTGTTGTTGTTCCTGCTTAGTCTTAAATCAACCATCTTGTCTAGGTCAGAGTCATGGGTCTAGCTCTTCCATTTCACTTTTCATCTGTATTCAGAACTAAAATTTGATCACGGTTGCTTACACATCTTTTCTTTCTGGAAACACTGCTATCAGGGCTGGTCCATCAGAATAGACCATATAGGTTCAACACCTCCATTTGCGCATGTTGCTGTGCCTTCTTTCCTTTATTGCTGCAGAGTGAACAGATGACATCCCCTCCAAAGCTGTGCTTTCATCTCCTCCCAGTCTCCAGAAGTCTTGCATCCAAGACAGTTCCCCGAGTGCCAGATTCATCAAAAAAGCTACCCCAAATCTCCATTTATATGACTCACCCTTTCCATAAACTCAGTATGTTCATTAAGCTCAGGGACTCTCTTGAACCCACTATCCCAGGGAGCCCAGCTCCTTTGTCTGCATCACGTCTCATGGTTCCTGCACAAGTTCCCAGGTCCAGAGAAAAAGACTTGTCTTGTTTGATTTCTTTCACTACCTGCAGGTTCCTCATTAGGGTCACTGATTCTGTCTATAAAATTTTCTTCATTTTTTTTCTCTTTGTCTCTACCTCAAATCTTTCTGCCATGGTTCACCTCCCCTCCCATTTCTTGGCCTGCTGCCACAGCATCATCTCCAGTGGTGCATTCCGTGTCTTCCTGTTGCAATCCAGAGTCTCTGTTGTAGATGGTAACCTTTCCATGAGTTCATCTGAGTTTTCTTACTACCTTAATCATCGTAGTGATTCTCCACTGTTCGTAAATGAAGGATGAACTTGAAATACAGAACCTAAGGTCACTGCTATCCTTTCTCCAGGAATCCTAATGAGTCAGAGCTTCCTCAACCAGGCTATACAGCTCTTCAGTTTCCTCATTTCAGAACTCTTTCTTTGGTCGCTCCAGCAAACTTAGGTTAACCTTGGGAGTGAGCTTTATACTTTCAGCGCCTGCAAACCTTTCTCTGTCAATCTTCTTTTATACTTCCATCTGAGCATTTCTCCCTTGTGCTTACTGTAATCAAGGCTCTTAACTCTACATATTATTGCCAGTTTCCCCTCGGCTGCTCCTTCCCTTAGTCAGTGAACTGCTGTGAGATCTTTGAATATTCTACATCTTACTACCTGTCTCTTAACTCTGATAATGTGCAGAGGTTTGTCTGGAGTGTGCTGTGCATCTTCTAAGATGTTCAGCAGCATCCCCAGGCTCCATCCATTAGCTGGCAGCATAGTAGTCCCCAGCCTCCTCAAATGACAACCAGAATAGCCACAGATGTTTCCAAATGTCTCCTGTAGAGAAGGAGGGATGATGAAAGCCAGTGATGAAATTCATAACTTGGCATACTGTCTAATTTGACAGTTCAAGAGGGTGGAAAGCAGGCAAGGAAGAAAGAAGAAAAGGGGAGATAAAAATATACACGAAGGACAAGAGAAGCATATAACAACATGGCAACTAAAGTTGATAGCAAAAAAAATCATATTCACTCAGCCATCGATTGACTCTGAATCTAAAATCATACTACACTCTTGGTGCTACTAATAGTAATATGGCACCAGTAGACAAAAAGGTAAACATAAAAGGAATGTGCTAGAGGAATTGTCATTAAGAAGTACTATAGAATGGATATGTAATGTCTCTTAAAGGCACTTGAGTTAGGGGCTTATTCCCCAGTTCACAGAGCTACTGGGAGATGATGCAGATGGTGCAGATGATGCAGACTCTAAGAGTTAGGGCTTAGAAGGAGGCAATAGGTCATTGAGGACATTGTCTCACAGGTAACTCAGTACCATGTTTCAAATTCTTCCTGTGTAAAGGAGCAATTATATTAGTATTAACACAGCAGAATTATAATTATCATATAATAGATATAATCTATTATTTTATTTCTGTAAAGAATACACTCCATGTGAGGGATGATCTTAAAAGAGTATCATCCACATCCTAAGCATTCATAAGTGATAATATATACAGTCTCTTCTTCTGTATTAGCTACTGTTGGTTCAGGGCTATGTTATGTTATAGACTGAGATCCTGACTAAAGTCAATGTGCCCCAATTGATAAAAACAGGAGAAAGATCTGTCTTTAATGTAAATGAAAAGCATTAAGTATAAACCATTCTTTCACATTTACACTAGTAGATATTCTTCTATAGGTCAGGCAATTACATTTCCATTATTAAGCCGTACATCCTTAAGTTTTTGTGTTTTGTTTTGTTCTGTTAGTTTTTAGCCCTCCATATCTCCCTGTGTTAGGGCCTCTGTTGGATTCTCACAGAAGCCATTAATCACTCAGGTACAGATCACAGAAGATGCTCAATGGGATGTGAAAGCTGACACATTTACGATGGTTGTGAAAGCTGACACATTTACGATGGTTGCCTTGGTCACTCATTAAGTCCTTCATGTTAGGAGCCAGAAGTGCTGGTGGATGGACACAAGAGACTGGTATAGAAAGATAAGGAGCTTGTTTCCCCACAGGAGGGGAAATTGAAGATGTCGGAAGTAAAGGCTGGCTTACATGTGCTTGATGTGGGCTCCAGAATCACATCGTAGCACATTGCCCAGGCATCTGGTTTCAGTGGTGTTGAAAGCTTCTTGACTACATGAAGGTATGGCTTTTACCCTTAGAGCACAATATAATCTGATGCAATGCAAGTGTCAGGCTAAAACAGAAAGACTCTTTGTGGCACTTGATAAAAATAGCAGTTGTGTGCACGTCTTCTAAGTTAAAAAAGCCAAGACCAGTGGGCCCATTTCACAAAAATCAAAATTCCAGTCCTACTCTGAAAATGGGTCTTTTATAATATTGTCATTTCACCTACTTGGACAAATATCATTGTATCATTTCTACAATCCTCTGGCTTTTCTTCTCCAAAATTACACATTCCAGAGATATGAAATGATTGAAGTTGAGACTTTGATTGGTATTTGCCCTCTGAAGTTCGTGTTAAACAAGTCAATTCCCTGTGATTCGCTAAGAATTAGACAGAGGTGGGACCATGAAGAGGTAGCTGGGTCTTGAGACGGTGCCTCTCTGGATTCCTTCATATGTGTTACTGCTAACGAGTTATCTAGTGGGATTGCTCTGAAGCCAGGTTTACTAGCTCTAATTATGTTCCACATCTGTCAATAAGCAATGCCCAGGCTGTCCCTGTCAGCCAGAAAGCCATCACCAGGCATAACCTCTTGACCCTGGAACAGAACTGTCGGTTGCTGTGAACCTCTTTTCTTTGTGATTGACTCCTTTTGTGATATTATGTTGTTAGCAACAGACATCAGGGAGGAAACCTCCAGATCACTACCAGATCACTTCTTCATTTTCTGTGATCAAAGTGTGTTTGACTTCAGAACTAGTGTCTTAGACAAAGTCAAGGGAAAGATGGAAAAGCCTGAAAAAAAAGTTACAATTTTTCTCACATTTTAGAACAACAAAAAAGCAGTGAGTGGATTATGAATTTCTACTTATCCCACAGAATTTGAGCTAACAGCCAAACACCCTAATCAACATTGGCTTCCATCTGCCCCTTCTGTCTTCACACACAGTTACTCCTCAGATCTCTACAGAGCTCCAAAATGAAAACTACAGAACAAAATAACCAAGGAGCAGGGATTGGCCTGTCTGCTGCTGGGATATGAAAGACTCCAATGATTTAGTAGGCAGTCAGGCAGTTTTCCGAACAAATTAGGTGCACAGTACTGTAGAAGCCAGCAGTCATATGGCAGGAATTTATGTAAGAGATGAAATCATATGTCTACACACAAACACCTGTTAATTAAGGTTCACAAACGCTGACACCATTGCATACACTAGCAAGATTTTGCTGAAAGGACCCAAATATAGCTGTCTCTTGTGAGACGATGCCGGGGCCTAGCAAACACAGGAGTGGATGTTCACAGTCAGCTATTGGATGTATCACAGGGCTCCCAATGGAGAAGCTAGAGAAAGTACCCAAGGAGCTAAAGGGATCTGCAACCCTATTGTTGGAACAACATGATGTACTAACCAGAACCCCGGAGCTCTTGTCTCTAGCTGCATATGTATCGAAAGATGGCCTAGTCGGCCATCAATGGAAAGAGAGGCCCATTGGACTTGCAAACTTTACATGCCCCAATATAGGGGAATGCCAGGGCCAAAAGAATGGGAATGGGTGGGTAGGGAAGTGGGGGGCGCTATGGGGGACTTTTGGGATAGCATTGGAAATGTAATTGAGGAAAATATGTAATAAAAATATTAAAAATCAAAAAAAAAAAAAAGAAACATTGTGCACAAAAGCCACAGACTAGAAGCAAGCCTGGTGTCAATCAACTAAGTGGTAAATTGGTCGCAGAAGCATATAGTCAGATATTACTTATCCCCAAAAGGAAACAACTCCTGATACCCACAACAATATGGATGAATCTAAAAACAACAACAAAACCAAGCACAAAATCCTATGTGGGAAAAACCTGACAGAGTGTTCTATGTATCACAGGATTTTATTTTTGTGTAATTTTTTTAAAAAGGTAAACCTAGAGACAGATAGAGATAAATCACTCAGACATTTGTGTTAATCAAATCTGGAAACACTAAGGCACTATAAATGAATATAAGGCAAAAGTTTTGGTGATGAAATGTTGGAAAACTGGATTATGGTAATGGTTGCTAATTTACTTGAATTTACTGATATAGAACTAATAGTTTTCTTAATGTTGGAGAACTTTAAACTATGTCCCTTCACAAAATGTATTAAACCAAACTTCTACAGCTGGTAAGATGGCTCAGCAGTTAAAAGCACTGGTTGGTGTTGCAGAGCACCCAGTTTCAGTTTCCAACAGTCACATGGCAGCTCACAACAATCTGTAACTCCAGTGTCAAGGGATCTAATGACTTTTTCTAACCTCTTTGGGACATGTACATGACATATATATATATATATATATATACACATATATACATATAAGAAGAATTTTCTGTTTTATGTTTTTGTAGCTTGTATCATAAAATTCATGATTAACCACTGTACTCTGAAATGCAGGTATTACCTGTATGCACATTGCTGAGCTCATGTCATTATCATCTATTTCTGGAACATTTCCATTATTTCAAACCGATCTTAGATGGTTCTCCCATCCCCCTGTCCCTTGGCACCCACAGTTCTGCTTTTGTCTTCACACACAACGCTGCTATTCTTGGTATTTAGTGAAATTGGGATCATGCCCTGTTTGTGTCTCAGAAAAATTGATTACTTAGCATAATGTCTTCAAGGTTCATCCTGTCGTGTGTATCTGAGTTCTCTTTGCTTTTTAAGGGTAAATTTTCTTCCCAATGTATACCATATTTTGTTTCTTCATGTATAACATTTGAGCAGTTTCTATTTGGGGCTATGATGAATAAAATCGCTATGAACCACAGTGTCCTTGGGTAATGTTTTTGAAATATGTGCATTTTTCTTTGGGAGAAAGAACATCAACAGCTTTAATTATATATTCAAGGAGGTTTGTGATCCAAATTCTAATCATGGGGCTGACTATACAATATACATTTTGGCTGATGGATGTGTCTAGCAGTTCAGGATGGAATGTGTGATTGCTATGCCAAATGCTTATCATTTACTTACTAGATCTCACACTAACAAGAAGCAGGGGACAGCACACAAACTGTCCCTACCAGCTCATCCACCCGCTACCACATGCCAGTCTCTGCCCCAGGCCTCTTCTATCATCATAACACTTGGCCTCTGAAACCTACTTTGAAGCAATGGAATGTTTAGTATTTTTGTCAGTGAATAAAGAATCTGAATTATAACTTCATTTTTTTTCAAAACTAAAAGCTATACTACTACTATTCTACAATGATGCTCCTGGGAGACACTAGTTTCTTATTTTAGCACTGTGATCTGGTTATAACATGGTGACCTTTTTTGGAAAGATACCTCCATTCAAGAAACAAATCAAATAACTTCTCTTGCTTTGTAGTTTAATTAGCAGAATCCACCAGCTCAAAGGAAGGCTTTCAACTCAACCAACTGATTGCATTTAAGAACAGATCTGGGACTGTCTTATGCAAATACTAAACCATTTGGAATGAATCACTTCTATTTAGACTAAATATTCTTTTTTTTTTTAGGTATTTATTTCATTTACATTTCCAATGCTATCCCAAAAGTCCCCCACCAACTCCCCCACCCACCCACTCCCACTTCTTGGCCCTGGCGTTCCCCTGTACTGAGGCAGATAAAGTTTGCACGACCAATGGGCCTCTCTTTCCACTAATGGCCGACTAGGCCATCTTCTGATACATATACAGCTAGAAACACGAGCTCTGGGGGGTACTGGTTAGTTCATATTTTTGTTCCACCTATAGGGTTGCAGATCCCTTTAGCTCCTTGGGTATTTTCTCTAGCTCCTCCATTGGGGGCCCTGTGATCCACCCAATAGCTGACTGTGAGCATCCACTTTTGTGTTTGCTAGGCCCCAGCATAGTCTCACAAGAGACAGCTATATCTGGGTCCTTTCAGCAAAATCTTGCTAGTGTATGCAGTGCTGTCAGCGTTTGGAGGCTGATTATGGGATGAATCCCTGGATATGGCAGTCTCTAGATGGTCCATCCTTTCGTCTCAGCTCCAAACTTTGTCTCTGTAACTCCTTCCATGGGTGTTTTGTTCCCAATTCTAAGAAGGGGCAGTGTCCATACTTTGGTCTTCATTCTTCTTGAGTTTCATGTGTTTAGCAAATTGTATCTTATATCTTCGGTATTCTAAGTTTCTGGGCTAATATCCACTTATCAGTGAGTACATATTGTGTGAGTTATTTTGTGATTGGGTTACCTCACTCAGGATGATGCCCTCCAGGTCCAACCATTTGCCTAGGAGTTTCATAAATTCATTCTTTTTAATAGCTGAGTAGTACTCCATTGTGTAAATGTACCACATTTTCTGTATCCATTCCTCTGTTAAGAGGCATCTGGGTTCTTTCCAGCTTCTGGCTATTAGAAATAAGGCTGCTATGAACATAGTGGAGCATGTGTCCTTCTTACCGGTTGGAACATCTTCTGGATATATGCCCAGGAGAGGTATTGCTGGATCCTCTGGTAGTACTATGTCCAATTTTCTGAGGAACCACCAGATTGATTTCCGGAGTGGTTGTACAAGCTTGCAATCCCACCAATAATGGAGGAGTGTTCCTCTTTCTCCACATCCTCGCCAGCAGACTAAATATTCTTAAACTTGATAGTATTTTCTTGGACATATCTGGAGCAGGGCAGTTAAAAGGTCCTTATCATAGCAACAGGGACTGCCTGGTCTTTGATGGTGGTCTTTACTCTTAGAGAAACCTAGGGAGGCATAGGGAGAGATGATTGCAAACCATGTGTTTCCTAACCCATGGTAAGACTTTCCATCTTTATATTTGCTATGCATTGGAGTGGGTCAGTAGCCTGATTTATGGGCAGAAAGTGTGACTGATGCAAATAACAATTTTCTAGGGATAGATCTGTGCTCTCAACTCTGACCATCTCATCCTCACCAAGGTTTTCAAACAACAGCCGCAGTTACAGTAAGTGGTTCTCCTACCAATTGTTGACACTTGTTATTCTTCCCAGGACTTTGCTTTCTGCTTCCTCCGTTTCTATTAATTCAGCCTTTGGAGACAAATATAAGCAGGAAAAGAAAACATTCAACTATGAAGCCAGCTTGTTGCCTGGAGATCTAGCTGATCAGATGTGTCAGTTTGAAGAGGAAAATTGACTAAGACATGAATGATTTATGAAGGACTATAACTCCTGGATCTTCCTGAACGCTCTGCATTTGCATGCTATGTGCTGAGGCTTACCTGCTGCTTTGGAAGCTGTAAATCTTCAGCGAGGCTCAATATTCTGTCATCTTTGTGTCCCATCTATCCCCAAACACCTAGATAACAGTCTGGCAACAATATGTCAAAAGTACTCCTGTTCACTCTTCGATATGATGACCAGGAATAACGTAACATTTAGTTGCCCCTCTCTTTTGGCAATTGATAATTGCGCTGAAATAAAAGCATGATAATAGACCATGTATTTTCTAATGCGAGGCAGGACCCCTTCCCCCCTCCCCCCCCCCGCATCCCCATCAAAACATGAAGCTGGTTTACAGACAGAAAATGTGTCTGATGGGCCTGATCCCCCGGGTTTTGGCTTCAGAGAGGTGGTGTAACATTGGGGAAGTCTTTAGGGGACTTAACTCAAAAGCAATGAGCCCTATAAAGAGACTGTTTCCCCCTGGCTCTTTCTTTGTTCCACAGCTTGTGATGTAAGAGGTTTTGCTTCCTGAGCCATTTTCTCCCACCCCATGATGCTGCCTTTCCAAAATCCCAAAACAAAAGTCACACCTGAGCTTGAACTGCGCCAAATAAGCCTTTTCTCTTTGAACATCAATTACCTCAGCCATTCTGCTCTGGTGGTGGAAAGTTGACTAACACCAAGATGGTGTAGATGTTAATGTCTACAAGTACTACTTTATTTTTTTTTCTGCTACTGACTAATGATCTTTTAAAAAAAAGTCTCAGAAGGATAAAACTTTATATCCTTGCGGTCTTTGCTTCCCACAAAAATTGTTATAGAATGGCTATAGAATGTTTTATATACATATATGTATATATGTGTGTACACATATATAATGTATATATTATATATAGATGGAATGCTATAGAATGGGTTGTTATAGACTATTGAGTTAGCAATAGGATGATGGTGTATGCTCCTTGAGTGAGAACCAAGGAGACAGAAGCAGAAGGAAGGAAGGAGAAAAGGATTTGTGAAAGGTAGAACCCAGGGCTGAGATTGAGAAAGCTATGGGATATAAGATGGCTAAAACCGACATTTCTCCATACACTGTTTCTAAAGATACCTGAACCTCATGTTACATATCTGTGCCGTAAAAGATGAGTGCTAAGCACCATGTTCCTGAGAAGTGTAGTAAGAATCAACATAGTCCTCAAGTCCAGCAACTCTATGTGTCCTAAGCATTGCCAAGCCCTGCTTGTCTATCATATTGTATGACAGAAGATCCTGTGTTGATGACTAAGATCGGTATGCAGTGACAATCACAAGTCTCCCTAGGCATTCCCACTTGGGCTGCAGCCTCTTAGAATGTGTGTATCATCATGAGAGGAAGCAACTACCAAAATGATTTGTACTGGATATCTGAAAAATGTCGCTGAGTGATGCTGTGAGCTGGGTTTTACTTGACTTGGAAGGATCTGATCACCACAGCAAGCCTCTGATGATGTGCAAACACACTTACTGTCCAGATCATCACACTTAACTGAAGAGGAAGCTCTCCAAGATTGCAGAACTCACAAAGCCAGTCAAGATTTGGAACCACATCCCTGCATCATCTATAGCGCCTATGCCTCTCATTTAATTAAATCATGATTTACAGTCATTGTGGGCCTAACTGAAGGAAAAGAGAAATGAGTGGTAAGCAATCTCTTCCCCTATAGTCCATTGAATACTGTTATTTCTATTGCAGTTGTTTGTTTTGTTTTCGGGGAGTATTTCTGTGTTTTTCTTCATAGAGCCATGCTTAGTTTAGTCAACACAAGCTGGAGTGATGCATATTGGAGCCATTGGTATGTCTCTCACACTGAATGGAAGGCAGATACAGAGGAGTAAATGTTGCTTATTTATTCTTCCAAGGCCCAACATCTCTGCTGTCATTTTTTGTGTCTATTCCTTTGCCATTCAGGTGGCAGAGAATGTCAGTAGCGGTGACTATTTCACATCTGCTTAGTCTTGGTCTAAAGTTCGGATGGCCCTGAGTATCTTGCAAAGACTGACAGAGAGGCAGTGAAGACTCAGTCAGGCATCCATCCTGTTTCTTCCTTTGAAAAGCAATTGCGTACTCCTCCTCTTACTTTTTCTAACTTCATCTTCCATCACTTCTTGAGTAGAAGATAAGTCAGTCATCAGAAAACAACTCAGCCATTTCAGACATACCCACCCGCTTCCTCACTAATAAACAGAGCAGCCTGGGAGGTTTGTGGAGCTGGTGAATTGCACTGGATCTCATCCAAACCCCATCAGCCCGTGCCCAAGGTCTAATTCGATGCACTGTCATGTTGCATATAATTAACTACACCTGGGCCCTTGGATGACAAATGATGCATTCCTTAGCCCCTTGCTTCCACTCTGTGATTCCAAGCCCATCACTAAGTTCAGTTCACGTGGCCTAGCTGGAACAAAACTGGGTAGAAATGGATAGGGCTTTGTCAAAGAGCCTTCAGCTCAACTTTCCTCTTCCAACTCTCCTCCATGAAGTAACCTGTAACTTTCTCTGCCAAACTGCTCATCTCCTGTTTCATTTGTTTCTGTCCAAGTCCTTTCTGTTTGCATGGATAATAGTGTAGGGATAAATAAACAATTTATGATTCTCTTAGGTTCCTTGGGTTTAATAGTTATCACTTAAATTAGAATTTCTTATGAAGTGGGGTATCATTTCAAATTTTTCTACACCTAGAACAAGGTTGAATAGACCATAGGAGAAATATCAGCTACTGCTATAATCCAAACAGAAGATGAAGGTGGTCAGAGGATTCTGCCACCAGAAAACATGTAGGAAGGAAAGTGGTGTGGACTGTTATTAGGAAGAGACACGTACTTAGGAAAATACAAGCATCACTACAGGGTTTTCCACTTATAAAATAATAGAAAGCTAATCAGAGGTAGTGCCATTCCTGTGCAGTGGGCAAAGCATAAATATACTGAGAGTTTCATGACACTACCATCAAGAAGGTCAGTGAACAGAAGGATGTACAACAAATGGATGCACCATACGTGGATGCAGGAGAAGGGGGAAGGAATAGTGGGTTTCTGAAAGGGAGTCCTGGAAAGGGGAAACATTTGAAATGTAAATAAAGAAAATATCGAATAAACTAAAAGGTTGTACCACACAAGGATGCAACACACAAAAATGTACCACACAAGGATCCACCACACAAGGATGTACCACAAAGGTTGCATCATACAAGAATGCACTACAAAAGGATACACAATACAAGGATTTACCACGTATAACTGTTAGGTAAAGTCTGGGTCCCAGTAATAAGATGTTATTGGTTTTAAAATATGATCAAAAGATATATATAAATATATAAAATATATAATATATAAATATTAATATATATATATTCTAGGTCATTTATATGTATATGCCTAGAATTTCTGAGAATTTAAGATCTTAGGCTTTGGGTAGAAGAGGGTGATCTAGAACAAAGTGTTGAGATCAAAGAAAACAAATGGACTTGCTAACTAATAATACTGATGGGCCAAACTTGAAAAATAAAACAGTTGTGTGCTGAAAAGAGAGCTATTGCTGAGGTGGGATGATAGGATGAAAGCTTTCATGTGATGCTAACTTATTGTTTTGGGATTGCAACTTTAAAGCTTTAGGAAGACATACATACAGTCAGAAGCCACACAGAATGGGACTTTTAAATAGCTTGAATTATAGGAGACACAGACACTACCTACCATTCCTCTGGCATAAAAATATTAAAAATTGAATTTTAAGATGTCTGTTTCATATGTGATTTACAAAACCCACACCCAAGCTCAGCCTTCCAGTGGATGAGACTGAATGTATTTCATTTTACATGGGACAAGAGAACCCTTTGTCATGGATCTCGAAATAGAAGGAAACAGCTATGAATGGTGGCAGCGAAAGTAGTGAACGGTATACATGATTCTAGGAGTCTCATGTACTCGAATAGCCCCATATAAATATTAAGTAGTTTAAATAATAAGACCAGTAAAATATGAATAAAGACTGCTGAATGTTAAAACAGACCTAAAGGAAGATAGAATAGAGAAAATATTTATCATTGAAATGTAAAGTTAGTAGATTTTTTTAAGTAGCTTATTAAACTGGATTTCAAAAAGTAAATAACAGCTGAAAAACATGCATGTAGAAAAAGTGTCAACATTTTATACAGAAGGCAAGAAATATGAAAAATATAACTAGAGACAAATAGGTGAAGTTCTTTCTATCACACTATCAAACTGGAAAGATGGCTCAACAGTTGAGGGTGATTGTCACTGTCAGAGGCTCACAGTTCAGCCCTCAGCATCTATGTCAGGGGGCTCAGAGCCAACTGTTATCACTTTACATTCAGTAGGATCCCATGCCCTCATCTCGCCTCATACACAGCTGACATACACATAAAATAAATATATGAGAAGCTGATAAAATAGAAAAAAACTATTCAGTCACCTAAAGATAGAAATATCTAGGAAAAAAATCTCTTTAGATTTGAGATACTTAATAAAGCATAAGAAACATCCACTACTAACATAGTGGTAGTACTGGTGATTATGTCAAAAATGTAGACTCTTTACTACAAGACACAAAGAAATCACAGGAAGGAAGCTTCAAAGACAGACAACATAAAAATAAACTGTGGCAGGATTTTCCCTGTCCAATTACTTTAAAATATTAGTGCAGCAGGAGACCTGTGATTGGATAGGGAAAAGAGAGGCAGAGCCAAGAGTTGCAGGAACAGAAAGTGACTCAGAGGAGAGAGGAGAAGCCAAGATGGAGGCAGACAGACAGGAAGATCGTGATCCCACCTGGTTTTAAATAGGCATAGGTAGTTATATCATAAAGGATAGAATAATTGCGATAATTTGTCTAATCTAGGTGGGCATCTTTTATCATTATCAATTGGTTCTCAAATTAATGTACTGGCATCTTGTGAATTGAGAATTTATTGAAATATAAATCTGACTTATTAATTATAAACTTCTAGAGTTTTGTTTCTACTGGGTCACTGGGTGTTATGGCTGCTGACCATGAGATAGACAGTTGTTACATGGGGCTGGCAAAGCAGTGAAGGGAACTCGGGAGTCCCAGCACCACCAGAGAGTTTGCTGGCAGATAGTAGCTAGATGGAGTGCGAGAACTTGGCAGATATTTTTTAATATTTCTCTCAACAATAATCTGCCCATGAAGAAAGGCCCAGCTCAGACCTGACTTCTCCACTCCAAGTGTGTAACAGAAATGATAGTCTTAATATTCTGGGAGAAACCCAGCTTAGTTATTGTTGAAGAAAGAGAGTGGAAAATACATTTTTATTAAAACAAAACTGAGAGAGAATATTGGAGCTAGGGAGAAGGCTCAGGTGGTAAATTGATTGGCATGGGAACCTGACTCTGATCCCCATGTAAAAATGATGACAACATTTAAGGGATTAGGGTAGGAGGGTCCCTAGCCACCGGCCTATCATGTAACTAACTGGCTCAGAGCTGGTGTCCTGCAAGCTATGCTGATAATCTTTACACATAATTAAACACCCAGAGTAATACTGTTCTTGGGGGTTAGATGTAGATTCTCTGATAACTGAATAAAGCACCTGAGACCTGTATCAACATCTCCAGAGCTCCAGGTGACATGCACCCCCGAGCGAGCTCTCCCTGAATGGCCTTCACTGCATCAGCAGTCCTACCACTAAGATACTTCTCACTGGAAAGGAAGGAATTGTTCCTAAACCACAGGAGGAGGCCGCAGGAGAAAAGGCTTCCCAGAAGACACCAAGGAAACACAATTCAAAAGATAATAGTAAGCTCACCATGAAATATACAAAAGATTTTTAAAAATAACAAATGTATATACAAATCAAGACAGAAATAAAGTAAATGGGGCTTAAAGCGAAGGCATAAGTACTAAAAGTCGCACAAGTACACAACATATAAAATTATTATAAGTACAAATAGATAAGCCATTACTGCAAAAAGATATTTCCAAACAACGTGTGTGTTGAACTATCCCTACAGCCCTGAGATAAAGCCTATTTGATCATGACAGATAATGGTTTTGGTGTGTTCTTATATTCAGTATGCTAGTACTGTATTGATTTTTTTTCACAGCCATGTTCTTGAGGGAAATAGGTCTGAGATTTTTATTTCTATATTGAGTCTTCCTGTGGTTTAGCTATCAGGGTGACTATGGCCTCATAGAATGAATTTGACAATTTTTCTTCTGTTTCCATTTTGTTGAATAGTTTGAGGAGTGTTGTGATTCACTCTCCCTTGAAAATCTGGTAGAATTCTGCTTTGAATCCATCTGTCCCTGGTTTTTGGTGTTTTGTTTTGCTTTGTTTGAGGGGGGTTGTTTTTGTTTTTGTTTTTGTTTTTGTTTTTGTTTTTGTTTTTGTTGGAAGACTTTGAATGACTGCTTCTATATCCTTGGGAGTTATGGGACCATTGCAGCTGTTTACTCCTCTTGAGTGTGTTTGTTTCCTTTTGTTCTAGAGCTTTCAGGTGTGCATTTAAATTGCTTGTATGAGATAATCTACATTTTCATTATGAATGCACTTAGTGCTATGAACTTTCCTCTTAGTACTGCTGTCATTGTGTCCCATAAACTTGGGTATACTGTGCCTTCATTTTCATTGAATTCCAGGAAGACTTTAATTTCTTTATTCTTCCCTGACCACATTATCAATAAGTAGAGAGTTTTTCAGTTCTCATGGGTTTGTAGGCTTTCTGTTGTTCTATTGTTGAAATCCAACTTTAATCCATTTTGACCAGAGAGGATACAAGAGGATATTTCAATTTAGTTATATCTGTTGGGGCTTGTTTTGTGACCAACTAAATGGCCAATTTTGGAGAAGGTTCTATGAGATAATGAGAGAAAGGTATATTCCATGTGCTTGGGTGAAATATTCTGTATATATCTGTTAGGTCAAAATAAAACCTGTTGTTGTTTTTTTCTTCTTTGCTTACTTTGTGTCTCAGCAACCTGTCAGTTTGTGAGAGTGTGGGCTCGATGTCTACCACCATTACTGTGTAGAATTTGATGTGTGATTTAAGTTTTAGCAATGTTTCTTTCATGAGTGTGAGAGCCCTTGCATTTGGGGCATATATTATGCCCGTATGGGGCAAAGATTTTTCCTTTGCTGTGCATAAAACGTTCTTACCCATCTCTTTTGGTTGACTTTGGTTGAAAGTCTCTTTTATTAAAGAATCTCTACTCCAGTTTTCTTCTTGGGTCTGTTTGCCTAGAAAACCTTTTCCTCAGGTTTATCTTTGTTTCTGAGATGTGTTTCTTGTAGGCAGAAGAAGAACAATGGAACCTGTTTTTGCATCCATTTTGTTACTCCATGTCTTTTTATTGGGGAATTGAGTCCATTGATGTTGAGAAATATTAATAAATAGTGATTGTTAATCCCTATTATTTTGATGTTGGTGTTGGTGGAGTGTGTATGTGTGTGTTTTCTTGGGTGTAGTTAATGACCTTGGGTTGGATTTTCCTTCTAGTATCTTCTGTAAGACTGGATTTATGAATAGATATTGTTTAATTTTTGTAGAGTATCTTGCTTTTTTCATCTATAGTGGTTTTTTTCTGCTTATAGTAGTTTGGACTGACATCTATGGCCTCTTAGGGTTTACAAGGTATCTTCTCAGGTCCTTCTGACTTTTAGAATCTTTGTTGAGAAGTTGGATATCATTCAGGTAGGTCTGCTTTTGTATGTTACTTCACATTTTTCCCATTGTAGTTTTCAAAATTATTTCTTCTCTCTGTATATTTAGTCTTTTGATTATTATGTGGTAGAAGGATTTTCTTTTCTGGTTCAATCTAATTGGTGTTCTGTAAATTTCTTAAATATTTATAGGCAGCTCTTTGTTCAGGTCATGAAATTTTTCTTCTATGATTTTGTTGAAAATATTTTCTAGACCTTGAAGCTGGGAGAAGCTCTTCACCTTCTTTTATTCCTATTATTCTTAGGTTAGATGTTTTCATAGAATTTGTCAGAAGTAAGCAGCATGTCCCAAACAAGTGCAGCAGGTCTCATATGGGAGGTTTAATGGGAGGAAGAAACAGAGGCCATCTCTGGAAGAGAGAGGAGAGAAGAAAGAGAGGAGCAGAGAGAACTAGGCTTTTATTGGGCCTGTGATACATGTGCAAAAGAATATGAGACAGGGCTATGGTGCATGTGCAAAGGCACAGCTACAGAAGCCATGCTATCGCCTCTTGGTCTACATGAGATGACCTGTCTTGTGTTTTGTCAGTGGGTCCCTTGAGAACTGGCTGTAAAGATGTCTGATAGTCTTGAAGTCACTTTTAGTTGTCCATTGATGTGCCTGGTTGCCAACAGTATCCCAGATTTCCTGGATGTTTTGTGTCAGGACTCTTTAGATTTTACATTTTTGTTGACTGGTGTGCATTTCCAATGCTATCCCAAAAGTCCCCCATACCCTCCCCCCAACTTCCCTACCCTACCCACCCATTCCCATTTTTTGGCCCTGGCGTTCCCCTGTATATAAAGTGTGCGTGTCCAATGAGCCTCTCTTTCCAGTGATGGCTGACTAGGCCATCTTTTGATACATATGCAGCTAGAAGTTTTGAAATATAAAAATGAAGAAAAGCTACACATAAGGAAATTGAGAACTGTATGTCAGATATATTTTTCTTTAAATTGTCAGTACATTGCTATTTAATAGATACAATATTACATTTAACTTTCAAGTCTGTGACTTAGTATTCTAAGACAAAAAACCCACCAGGAACCAAAAGTTTGGAGTCTGAGTAGGTCATGTATAAATATCTGAATTTTGTGCATGAAATATAAAATTGTTGCATTATACAGAACAGATTAATTATTTTCTTTCTTTTTTTTCTCTTTTTCTTAGATATTTTCTTTACTTACATTTCAAATGCTATACCCTTTTCTCATTTCCTCTCCAAAAACCCCCTATCCCATCCTCCTACTCTCTGCTCTCCAACTTACCCACTCCTGCTTCCCTGTCCTGGCATTCCCCTAATTATAATAGCAGAGATACTTCTGCACCCCTCCTATGATGGTTGTTTTTTGTTTTCTATCTGAACAACCTAAAATAGTTTAGGAAGAAACTTTCAATAGAGGATTGTCTAGATCAGGTTGGCCTTGTTATGTTATTCAAAGTGAGAAGAGCAGTCCACAGTGAGTGGCAACATACCTTAGGCAAGGGTTCCTGAACTCTGTAAGAGTGAAAAAAGAATGTTAAATGCAGCCATTCATGCATTGAGTCATTGTTCTGTGTAAGTAAGCATACTGTAGACAGGCAATAAGCTATGGTCTATAGACTTTTCTGCTATCAGGTGTGTATGTGTGATACTACCGCGGAATGGGTTAGTGCTTGTTGGTTTTTACTGTGGAGCTACTGTTGAATTATTTACTAATTATTCTTTCTGCTCTTGATAAGTGTCTGTTTAAATATTTTGTCTATTGTTCTTTGTGTTTTCTTACTACTATGTGTTAATAAGCTATGCCATGTCCCTAATAATATGCAGAAATGTGTTTTAAAATTCTAGTTGATGGTAAAATTTATCCTTGCTGATCTCTTCATTTACAGTGCATCTTTGATGAGAAGACTTATTTAACTTTTGAGAAGTCCCACTTAGTGTGTATTTTATGTCTGGTTATTACTCCTTATACAGTCTGTGGATCTATGCTTTCCATTTAAACACTGTATCAAATTGATTTTTGTGCATAGCGTGAAGTCAGGATTACAATTTGATTCTGACAAATAAATTTTCAAGTCCCAGCATAATAGAGTAGAAAAATTCATTTGATTACTGAGCTGGCTTGACAACTTTGCTGAAAATGAATTGGACACACACACAGAGACATATGTGTATGTACACACAGACACACATATATATTTATATGAATAAATATGATACTTTATACTGTGGGGCATTGGGCTATACACAGACATCCTGGTTTCCAGTTGAGGCTAGATGTTGAACCCCAGGACTCAGTGGTGATAATTCACCTACATGGGACAAAAGGAGTTCTCTCATGTCTCCTGAACCCTGGCTCCTGTTGAAGTTATTGCCCCCTCAGCCCTCACAAGAGAAACATGGCTAGCAGTCACATAGGCAATGTCCTAAACTTTTAACCTTCAGGCTAAACTCCTCCCCAGTTACCTAGCAACAGGAAAGATAGCAGCATACTTTAAAAGGGGCTGTTTGGCCCCTCCTCACTCTCTCCTCTCTCACTCCTCTTACTCTCTTGTTCTTACTCTCCTCTCTCCTCTTCTCTCTCACTCTCTTCCTCTCTCTCCCTTTTATTCTTTAGCCTTTTTTCTCTCTTTCTCTTTCCCCCTTCTTTCCTCTTGGCCATGGCTGCTCGCTCTCTCTCTCTCTCTCTCTCTCTCTCTCTCTCTCTCTCTCTCTCTCTCTTCTACCTTTTCTCTTTCCCCCTGTCTTTCTACAATGAAGCTCTAAAACCATAGACTGTCTCTGTTCATCAAGGTCCACTGCGCAGACTCTCACCTGTGTGGGAACCTCTCTCCCTCAGCCCTCTCTCCTATAACCCCGGGGCTACAGGGTGTCGCTCTTGGGCCCCAGTTAGGGGGCTGCCCCTTGTCCACCCCCTGTTGAGTGGGGACAGTGGCTTAGATGCCCACCCAGGGCCGAGTGGAAAGCTTCTGGCAGCCCTCCTGTGTCTGCCTGCCCAGAGGAACTCTGGCCAGACATGGGCTATCCTCCCTTCCCTCCTTCCCCTGCCCACTTTTAGTTCCCACAATATACATATGAAATGATATATGATTATATATGTATGTGCTTATTTATTTCTGGACTCATTATGCAATTCCAGTTATGTAATCATGTGATTTCATGAGGATATTATGAGTATAATTAGACACATCTTTTCTAAACATGTTCTTATCCTTGGGATTGTACTGTTCTTACATGTCAGCTCAACTGTTGTGTGAGTTTTAGAGTTCTTTCTCAAAATGCTGGTATTTTAAGTGAAAACCTAGTCAAACACCACTTTTTACAGTGTCCATGTTAACAGTATTGAAAGCACTATCACAATTATTTACATTTCAAAAGTTATCTCCGTTCCCATTTTCTCTCCCTCCCTGCCGTGGAATACCCCTATCCCATACCCCCCTGCCTGCTTCTATGAGAGTGTTCCTGTACCCACCCACTCATTCCCACCTCCCCACACTCGAATTCCCCACACTCGAATTCCCACACTCGAACTGGGGCATCAAGCCTTTACAGGACCAAGGACCTCTCCTCCCACTGATGTCCTACAAGGCCATCCTCTGCTACATATACGACTGGAGCCATAGGTATCTTCATGTGTACTCCTTGGTTGGTGGTATATTCCCTGGAGTTCTGGAGGGGTCTGGTTGGTTAATATTGTTGTTCTTCCTATGGGGTTGCAAACCCTTTCAGCTCCTTCAGTACTTTCTATAACTCCTCCACTGGGGATGTTGAGCTCAGCCCAATGGTTGGCTCCAAGTATCTACCTCTGTGTTTGTCAGGTTCTGAAAGAGCCTCTCAGCAGACATCTATATCAGGCTCCTGTCAGCATGCAGTTTTTATCATCCATAATACTGTTTGCATTTGGTGACTGCATATGGGATAGATCCTCAGATGGGGCAGTCTCTGGATGATCTTTTCTTCAGTCTCTGCTCCACGTGTTGCCTCTGTATTTGCTCCCATGAGTATTTTGTTCCCCCTTCAAAGAAGGACTGAAGCACGTAGACTTTGGTCTTCCTTCTTGAGCTTCATGTGGTCTGTGAATTGTATCTTGTGTATTCTGAGTTTGGGGGATAATATCCACTTACCAGTGAGAGCATACCATGTGTGTTCTTTTGCGATTGGGTTACCTCCCTCAGGATGGTATTTTCTATTTCCACCCATTTGCCTAAGAATTTTATGAAGTCATTGTTTTTAATAGCCATGTAGTACTCCATTGTGTAAATCTACCACAATTTCTGTATCCATTCCTCTGTTGAGGGACATCTGGGTTCTTTCTAGCTTGTGGAAATAAATAATAAATAAGACTGCTATGAACATAGTGGAGCATGTGTCCTTATTACATGTTGAAGCATCTTCTGGGTACTCAATTTTCTTTTATTACATGTTAACTTCTTTAAGTACTAGGATTGTCTTAGATTCATAAAACTTTAACTTAAAAAACTGTTTATGTTAGCATTAATTATTCTTTAAATACATGTTAGAATTTACCAATGGAGACCTCTGAGTTTTTAACATAGAGTATTTTCTAAATTAGTACAGTCATTTGCCTCCACGGAGCTAATTATCTAGTTTTCTGTCTATTCATGTTAAGATTATGGTTATAGCGAGTTTAAGTTGTTGATTATGTTTGCATACCATTTTCATAGTGACTAACTGTTATCTGTTCAGTGTCAGTAAGGGCACCAAGGATGCTCTTCTCTGATTATTATCATTCATGGCTGATATTTCCACTCTCTAATAGCTTTATTAAGTTTGTTAAATTAATCTCTTGTGGGTCTTGTTGATTTCTTCCTTGTTTTCTGATCTTTCTGGTTGACTATTTCTTCCCTCATACTGCCTCTCCCAGCTGTGCTGGCATCTGATCTAATAAATTCAAAAATGTAACAAGTAAAACACCATATATACTTACAGCTATAAATGTGTGCATGGTTTTAGACAAGCATCTCAAGTTCTTATGTTTTGGATGTGCTGAATATTTTTGTAGGTCTAGAAAACCGTACATTGCTTAATGTTTTAAATATATAATAAAGTGACCTTACTGTTATTGAATGTTTCCTCAGTACCATGATCAAAGAACATATGAATTTTTTCCATCATTTGAATTATATTGGAATGTGCTTTATGGCACAGTATATGATTCGCTTAGTTAACATAGTGAATATGGGCCAATGATGTATAATTTCTAGTTTCCTTCTTAAAAAGTATTTTGTTTCACTGAAGCATTTCATCCTTGTCTTTTTTATTTAAATTGGTTGGTTTTTCTCACAATTTCTACATTTCACTCATATTTATCTGCTTTAAATAAAGTTTTTTACTGTTCTGTGAGTAACCAGGCATTTTCCATGACTTTCTATAATTCTGACTAGTAATTAATATGGGGAAATACCTATTATTTAGTTCAAATGCTCTTCTGAGTCCGTATCTCCTTTGTGTTTTTTATTCTGTTCCTATTGAAATGTACACTCTCTGGTATTGATGAAGCTAGTAAATTTCATTGGTTATTTTCAATAGTGCATCTCTTCCCATATTGCAAACCTGATTATATTTTCATTTCAGCTGTAACTCTTGTGAACAGCACTTATCTGGGTCTTGTATTTGTACTTAGTTTCATCCATTTGCCTTTAATTGCTAATGTGACTGGATTTTAATATGAACTTAATAAGCTGGGGATTCTGTTTGGTTGTTTGGTTAGTTGGTTGAATAATGTGGTTGCTTTTGTTTTTCTTTGTTCTTGTGACAGGATGTCACCTCCTGCTCAGGGAGTCCCAGAACCTCTGATATCCCTGGCATAGGCTCCCACCAGGCCCACCAAGGCATCACCAGGCCCAGCACATTCTCAAACCAACAGTTCCTTTCATTTCTTCTTTCCCTTTTCTTCTTTCCTTTTATGGTCTTTCAAAAGATGAATCAAGTGTTATTTTGAATTTTATTTTAAAGGTTTTTCTTTTGTTTTTTCCTTCCTTCTCTCCCTCCTTCCTTTTTTATCTCTTTGCAAACATTTGAGTCCTTGCAGAACAGATAAAAATCTTTCATGGTACAATTCCACTTATCTCCCCTGCATAATAGCTTAGCATATATTTAATTTTTCTTTGTCTTATATACACAAACTTTATGAAAATTTATTTTAACTACTTCAATTAAATAGTTCATTTGGGAGACTTAAAGTTACAAGAAGAATAAATATAGTTTCTGTGTTGTCCAAATTAGTTATCCTCTGCTGTTCTCTATTTTTAACATATTCATTTTTTTTTTCATTTATGTGATTCATTTCTATGACTTTAGGCAAATAATTGGCTTTATTTTTATGTGCTTTAAGTAAGAGCATTTTAGGGATGCAAAGTTTGCTTTCATGTTTCTATATGTGTAGTGTTCACTTTAAGATATAATAATTTTTCATTTTTATTTCTTCACTGGTTTGAATTTCTTGGGTTTTTTCCTTATGGTAAAAACTTAGCAGGGAAATATTTTCTAAGACTTTAATTTGTTTTGGGTTGTTGTTATTTAGTGTTACTTTATTGGATATATTGTGACTAGAGGAAGTGACACTTATCTAATTGGATAAACAAACAGATAAATCATGACATGTGGTAGCTGGACTTATGATAGTTACATTTTATGATGTTTCAAATCAATATGCATTACATAGGAACCAGGCTTTAACCTTTGATCTTCTCTAAACCAGGGATGTATGATGTGATATTCTCTTGTGATGCTGAGCAGTACACTAAGCTGCATCTCCGTGGCAACCTGGAGACGACAAGAAAGCAGAGATATTCCAGCATCCTGTGTTGGGAGCATTTTATTGTCATTTTTCTATATTTTACAGGATTATATGTTTGATGCTGTGTTTGATGTGATGTTCTGTTTTATTTATTCTGTCATGTTTATATAATGGTCACCTGTGAATCTCACAACTATGTGATCATTGTACCTTCCACAACGGATTCAATAAGCTATGAGAATAGTTCACTATCAAACAGGCTTTGGGTAGATGATATTGCTCAAAATTAGGCTGAAATAAGCATTTAGATAATGCTTACGTTAGGCTAGACTAAACTACAGTGTTCAGTGAGTAAATGCTATTAAATGACATAATATTTTCAAGTTCTATATTTCTTTGAGGTATCACATTTTAATTAATAGCTATAAAGGAAGAATTTCATAGAGAAAAATAATAAATCAATCTCATTTTAACTTCATAGTAACAGCAATACTATTAGTCATTTCTTGGAAAAACAGATGCTCGTAAAGAATCCTCTAATTTACATTGAACTGATTATCAACGCTGATATTTTTGTTCAGCCGGGAAAAATATTCACTTCATATATCATAAATCGTCAACCTAAGGCTTCTTCATTAAACTGTTATTACTTGTTATAGAAAGTTAATAACGATTTCTATATTAAACAGAATGCCTAAAAAAATAACTTTGCCCTAGGAAGATTTTTACATTATAGCAATCATCAAACACATGATCATTAATTAAATTAGTTAGATAATTAGTATTAATATATAGCCTAATAGTAAGTTCAAGAGCACCTATGATCACTTTGTTGTTGTTGTTGTTGTTTTGCTATTTGTTTGTTTGCTGTTTTTACTGAGATCAGCATTTCGTAAATGACTCCATGACTGAGGAAATATATGCATTTGCTAAGAACCCATATGTTCATCTCTGTCTTTCACACACATAAAATTCAAGAAAATTCTGTAGTAAGCCAAGTAAATCAGATCAATAGTAATTCAGCCTTTGCTTTTAAAAATGTAGAAAAAAAAAAGAGAGTGAAAAATGTCTTTAGTGTATGGTTACCTGGAAAGGAGATGTGAATTCTGAGCCAGACTTGTGGAGAGAGGACAGACATCTTAAATCAAAGGTTTACTGAGCCATTACAGATGCTATTCAAAAAAGAATGGAGCAGATCCGAGGGCAGTTTCCAGCAACTAACACAGCGTAGCTTGATAGTTATCTGAAAATATCTATTGGACTAAAATCTGAAGTATATTTATGAACTTGGGAGAAAGAAGACATACATTGTATACATTTATTCCACTGTGGATATAGATAAATGGGGCACGATTGTGTAAAAGTGGGGAAAGCCTTGTCGTAGGATGACAACTGACAGGAAATAATTGTTGTTTCTGAGTGGACTGAGTTTAAACAGTCCAGAAAGTTTCTATATAAACAAGGCTAGGTGGTCCTGCTGACTGGACATGGCAGGACTTGAGTTATTAACACACCACACAAACATACACACACACACACACACACACCCTTACCTTTAAAAAATTTTTTTTCTAAGATTTATTTTTACTTTTGTTTATGCATGTGTAGGTGTGTATGTGTGCCTGTGATTGTGTATGTGTATGAAAGGCAGATAACCATAAAGCCTAGGTGTGTCACACACCATGGGGGATGGTACAGGTGGTTGTGAGGTACCCAGCATGGCTGCACACTGGAAACCAAACATTAATACTCTGTGAGAGCAATCTCCCTTTCCCATGTATCTTTTGATTTTTTAAAACAGTAGCTTATTGCTAATTAATTCTTTCCCTGTCCTCTCCTTCATCCTTCAGATTTTTTGTAACCAAATTTAAGACATCTTTTGCAATTATCTTTCTAAATATTTATTTTATACTCAATATAATACTTCCTAGTATAAAACTTTGTCCCTTCACTGTTGACTGCCCCTGTGGCATGCATAGAATTGAAGGAAGAGTATTAAATATGAATTACAAAATTATCATTTCTCATAATCTAAATGTATATATCTAAGCATATGTCTTAAGACATGTTTATCACTATTTTAGCTGTGTGACAGGGATTGAGAGCTGTGTGTTCTATGTTATAATTATGATTTTTCCACTCTCTTCTTCTCCATGCCTTTGCCTCATGTCTATTAATTGTCTTTGAAAACTAAAAGGTTTATGACTACTCCACCCTAATGCAATTCAAAGTATAATATTCAATGAAAATGACTTCCAGCAACTTGTTCTAGAAAATTGAGTTCTGTAGAGTAGTTTTGGGATTTCTGGAATTTGTCTTTTAATCTGATTAGGTTGAAGAATACTAGTGACTCTATTTCCACACAGTGGTAAAGACAAGATTGATACTTCATGGTACAATTTTTTTTCAAAGAAATAAAATTCATTAGGCATTTCTGATGCACCACTTGTAGAAAACAATGAGCTAAGTGATCTTATAGATGTCTCCACATGTTTATTTTTTTATAAAGCAAACAAATATAGAAATCAGTTTGTTGCTCCAAGTAAACCTGAACATATCAATGAAAACCTTAGATTTACCCAGGAATTCAAATTTATAAGTCAAGTACAATTTAAGAAACCAGGAGGATACATGTCTGCTATGAAGTGGACCTGTGCTCTTTGCAGCTGCTGAGCTGAGGTTGATGAATAAGAGAACTGGAACTGTAATGAGCTGAACCACAAAGGCAACTGACCTGGCTTCACAGACCATCCACTGTTACAGAGATGGACTGGGGTGAACAGTGAGTCACACTCTGAATGTGGGCAGCACCATCTAATGAGCTAGGCCCTGGGCTAGAAAAATCAGAGAATGGGCGGAATAGCATTCATCGTTTGCTCTCGGCTGTTTCATGACAGATGCAATATGATTAACTACCTCAAGCTCTCTCTCTCTGCTTTGACTTTGCTTGAATGATAAACCCCAACAAGTCTATGAAGAAAACATAGGGCCTTTCTCACTACATTATTCTTGTAAGAGTATTTTATCATAACAATAGGGAAAGAAAACAAGAGAGAAACTGACAGCAAGAAGTCAGCAGTTTCTGTCATAAACCAGACTGGGTGTCATTTAGGCCCAAGGAAATGTTACGGGGAAGCTATAGAAGAGTTTGGAACTTTGAGCTAGAAAAGCTCTTGAATGCTTCAGCAGAGCCTAATGGACCATTCTTGTGGGCTCTTGGAAGACACCGATGCCCTGAGAAGGATGGAGTGGAGCCCCAGTTCTGGAGATTTCAAATGAGAATAATGAACTCTACCAGTAACCAGATGCAAGCCATTCATTCTGGCTTCCCTTGTGCTTCAATGTTAACAATCTAATTTAAAGAAAATTGACAGATTTGTTCAGCAGAAGAAATGCCACGGCTAGTCAGGTTGGTGCTGGAAGAAAACTACTGCAGTCAAGAAAGAGAAGAAAAAGCACCATTATAGAGAAACCTCCTCTGAGTCACAGGGTGAGTGGGAGAACTTACCCACCATAGGCTCCATTTTGCAAAGATGCAAATGTGTGGAGAGAGCCTAAGATCAAAGGTTTCCAACTTCTCAACAACAACCACTAAGAAGGTGTTTACCCCAGGGTCAACACACAGGAAGCTTAGGCATCTCCTGTGCAGTGACCATGCTCCTCCCTGAGCTGGCAGCTGAGCTTGACAGTGTCATCTGTGTAGTGTTGCTGTCATTGAAGATGCCATGTTGAGAGGGTCATGAAGACAGTTGAGGTCAGGCAATGTGTCAGAGTCCCTGCAGAGAGGCTCAGAGACTTCTTATATTTTGTATTTATTTATGTGTGTGTATGTGTACACTGTGTGTTGAGCGGAGTGCATGCATGACATGACAGAGGTTTGGAGATCAGAGGACACCTTCTGAGAGTCAATTTTCCTTCCATTGTGTGTGTCCTGAACTAAGTTGGTCAGTCTTGGTAGAAAATGCCTTTATTTGATAGGCTGTTTTCACCAACTCCAGTTTTAATACCCTATGTAGTTATTTGCTACACAAAATTTTCCCCTCCAATTCCTATCTGGCAAACCTACCAGAGGAGGTAGAGGATATGGTTGGTAGGTAAAGGTGCTTACCGTACAAGCATGGAGACCTGAGTCTAGATCCCCAAACCCACTTGATGAGCATAGTAGAGAGCTTCTGTAACCTCAGTGCTTGTGGGTGGAGAAAGCAGATCCTGGGGCCTCACTGGTTAGCCAGTCTAGTCAAAATGGTGAGATCTTCATCCAATATGATGATCACCATGTCAAACAGCTACGTAGAGGAAACAATAGACATAATATTGGATGTCTACCAAGTGTCAACCTTGGATATCCACATATGCACATACAAAACACACACACACACACACACACACACACACACACACATTTAAAAACACCCACTGGAATCGGTTTGCTTTTCTGTGGTAAAGTTTATACTGTACACCTTTACTGTACCAACCACAGGGCTATATAACCTTCCAGATGCATGTCATCCTATACTTTGTGGGAAATCTCATTGTTTCTCCTTCCATAAGAAACACACTGGCTCATAGAACTTTTAGCATTATAATGATTAGACAAAAATAAGGAAGGTAGAAACCAATCCAACTAATGCAGGGTCATTAGTCATCTGTCATTGTATAGGTCCAAGTACTGAAAATAAACTGGCTACAATCCAGGAGCCTCCGCTTTGGCTAAGTTCATAGGAGTTCCATGGTAGAGAACATGCTGAGATGTCTTTCCTGGAATCAAGCATACATTGGTATATTTTGCCCGTCATTCGAGAATAAAAGAGACACAGTATTTTCTGGGAGCTTAGCTTTTGGAAATTATTCTAGCTGTGCTTTCCTGGTCCATTTAGTGAGTGATCCAAAATAGGTATAAGTGTAAGAGAAGTTCAAAGTAAGAGAATGTCAGTTATAGGTTTGCTGGTTGTGCAATTTACTTTGACCATTGGCCCACTTGATCTAGCAGATCTCATCGTTAATGAAGTGTCAGTCACAAATAAAGATAGGATTTGCAGACTTCTCTGCATTCCTACAGGAGAAGTAGACTAAAGGCCTTTGAGGATTTTTACATGACCATGTATTGTCTACAAAGAACTACTCTGCTACTTTTGGTAGACCTTTCACCCTGTTACTGAACCTTAGTTGAACCGAAATGTGTGACAATGGACTATCATGGTACTATTTGTACTGAGCTGCTGTGTACTATCAGACTTACTAAAACATAAATTTTAGTCTTCATAGCAACATTCTATCTTCAGATTAAAAATGGTATGTAAGTGATCAATCCGAAAGAGCCCAGAAGTCACAAGTCAATGCAAGAAGTGGAAATAGATGGCCATGCCCCTTGATTTTAAAGCACTGTTTTCTCCCTGCCACTCTGAACTTATGGACTCATAAGTAGATCTATTAAGTCAACAGGCATAAAAATTAAACCCAGTCCATGTTCCAAAGTTTTGCAAAATAGGGAGGCACAACTTCAAAGTAGACAGCTGCAGTCATGCAACCTCTCCGAGGGCAGTGGTAACTGGAAAATTTCCTAATGAGCCTAAGCTTCAACCAAAGGATCAATTTGTTTACTTTGCTGGGAAGAAATGGTGAGACATGCAATGACATAGCAACTCATCCTCTGTGCCTGGTTGTCTGGTTGTCTGGATGTTTTGGGAACTTGGAAAGAACATAATTGGAAAATTATTGGCTTAATATTTAAAGAGTCTGTGTACTGACCCCTATGAATAAACAGAAGTATGAAGGTGTTTGTGGTTCATGTGAATACTAACAAAATGGCCAAATCAGCTTGGCAAGAATCAAAGGTATATAATGACCTCTTGTGTGACTAGACACCAACTAGCCCTTTCATTGTCAATGTCTGGTGTATTCATAACCAAGAGAGCCACAGTTGATGGATTTATAAGTGACTTTAGTAACGTTTTTATTCACAAAGCTAACCTGGCTATAACAACCAATGTTGAATTCCCAATCTGCCATCAGAATACACCTACCCTGAACTTCTGATCAACTCCAGTGATCACAGTTACCTTGTGACAAGAAGACTAAATGGGACCTCTCCGATTGTTAAAGGGAAAGTCTTTTTGTCTTTACTAAAATAGAGGCATATTCCAAAGATGAGTTTGTGTTCTTCACAACCACAACTATCATGAATCCTGCTAACTATTTGCTTTCAGAATACATTCTCCATTGTCATGGTATTTCATACAACATTGCTTTTGATTGAGTGACTCACTTCACAGCAAAATAAAGTAAAGGCATGGGCCTATCCTAAGGAGCTTGCTGATCTTATCCTGTTCCTCACTTTATTAAAGAGGTTAGTTTCATAGAGGCTTAGGATGGCTGTTTGAAATTTTGGTTACTTGACTTTCTCGGTAGCAATATTTTCCAGGTCTACGGAGATGTTCTCTAGTAGGGTGAATGTCATCTGGGTCACCATCCAATGTGAGCTGGGTGATTTCTCTGATATCCACCATTTACGGTTTCAAGAATCAAAGGTACTAATTTACCAAAAGGAAAGCATAATTTGCCATTTCCCTCAATAATTCACTAAGGTAGAGGTTTGCTTAGTTCTATGAATCTATGCTTTCAGACTGTAATTCCAAGAGAAAATAAATCTCTTCTCAAGAAACGCAATCAAGATTCCATGAAATGGAAGCTAAGACTGCTACCGGACCACTTTATGCTCGTCATACTTCTTAGTCAACACGTAAATAAGGTGAATATTTGGTTGGTTGTATTGGTTAGTGATCCTGATTACCACAGCGAAATGATTCTACAATAGAGTCAGATGGCTAACAAGAAGTTATTTTTAAATATAATGTACTTCTTAGCATTACTATATTTTGTGATTCTGGTTAAAAAAAATACAAATCAATCCAGGCAAGAATGCTGAGGGTCCAGTAACTTCAATAACATTTTTGGGCTACCTCACCGCATAACGAGCCAAGGCAAGGTTCTTTACTCATTATTCACAAAATAGGGCTTTTTTGGGAAATTAAATTTAAAGGTAAAAATACAAATATATGAGTAAATAAACTTTGTATGATACAATGTCTTATTGTCTATGTGATAGATAATAGATAGATGATAGATAGATGATAGATAGATAGATAGATAGATAGATAGATAGATAGATAGATAGATAGATAGATAGATAGATAGATTCATACATACATAGACAAGGAAAGGAGAGAGTAGATATACCTTCAAAAATATTAACTAACTGGAGCAAACTCATTTTGATTGTAGGTAGAATCACCCAATATGATAAAAGACAGAACAGGAAAGAACCCAGAAATCTGGTAATTCTCTCTGTGTGTCTGTCTGTCTTTGTCTGGTTTTGTATCTTTTTCTGTGTGTGTGTGTTTGTGTGTGTATGTGTGTTTGTTTGTGTGTGTGTGTGTCTGTCTATCTGTTTATCTCCCTCCTCATCTCCTCTCCCTCCTTTATCTGGTTCACTGTAATGCAAGCTATTGGTCCTCAGTACCATGACATATTAAAACCTTGAGCTGAAATCTTTCCTGCCTTAAGTTTTTTGCTCATGCCCTCAATAACAATGGCCACAATCTTATTGATATAGAGACTAGCATGAGAGCAGTAGGGTGAGCTCTGTGACTAAACTGGGCTGTGTTCTTAGTTCTTAGGACTTTGGAATTGGTATGGAGGAACAATCAGAAAGTCTCATAGATGTGATCTAGAGATGCTCTAGAGTGCTGTAAGCAGAGCAAGATGGTTCTGCAGGGAGCTCACTCCAGAATACTGGTGCAGACAGTATAGGTTGTGTTCATGAGGTTTCAGGTGAGAACAAGCACTCAACTGGAGATAAGACAAGATGCCGAATGGCATCTTGCATCTGGCAATGACAGCTTTACATTTTATTCACATAATGGGGCTTTGTGGGAACTGAAGTTTAAAGCTGAGAGCTCAGCATTCAGTCAGCAGCTTGGTTAATATTTGTTACTTTCAGCCAGGTTTATAGTGATAGTTAGAAACAAAAAGCATAGAACAAGGACTTTTTTAAAAATATTTTTAATTAGGTATTTTCCTCATTTACATTTCCAATGCTATCCCAAAATTCCCCCATACCCTCCCCCCCCCCATTCCCCTACCCACCTACTCCCACTTTTTGGCCCTGGCGTTCCCCTGTACTGGGGCATATAAAGTTTGCATGTCCAATGGGCCTCTCTTTCCAATGATGGCCGAATAGGCCATCTTTTGATACATATAGAACAAGGACTTAAGGGCTTGAAGTTTGGATAGAAAAGTCTATATAAATTGGAAGCTTGGTAAACCATGGTTTCTAGAGATTAGTGCTGTTTGAAAAGAAGCCAAGGACTCTGTATGGGACAATTAGGAAAGATGCCTTGGCTGTAACTCAGGAACTGGCCATTTGTTACCCATTTCAGACTTAAGTGTAATGAAGAATAAACTAATTTAACGAATTTCCCTTGGGAATACAGCACAATCAGGACACCTTGCTCTCACAGAGCTGCCTTGGAAGTTTACATGAAACTTGTTTCACTATGGTCAGCCATTTAAACATTGAGAGGCTAATATTTTCATGGTCTAATGGGTCCTGGCTGCTACTTGAGCTGATGGCAGACTCCAGTATCATTGATAAGACCATTCATCAAGTATGCAAATTTTAAGACTTAGAGGGGTATGAAGACTTCCATAAGATTTGAATGGAAAGCTTAGGGAAAAAAAGCAAAAGATGTCTGATTGCCATCATTTTGGGGGCATTGTATTTTGTTTTATGTTGGAATATGTAAAGAAATATTCATTTCCTTAATTTTAAGTAATGTGATTTTTAATTTTTTAAATTTTGTAATAGTTTCATACAAGAGTACAAAGTATTTTCATCATATCTATATTCTCTCTCCAACTCAATGACCTTCCCTTTTCCCCTCTCAAATTCATATGCTCTTCTTCTACAATTATTATTGTTTTACACATACACACAAACACACATACACACCACATTTTAGAGACTCCAAGAACTGTTGTCTGTATTTATATAGGTATACGGCTGACCACTTAGGCATGGACAGCTTATCAAGGGATTTATCACAGAAGCAAACTGATTCTTCCTTTATCTGCAGCCATCTTTTGCCTGTAGCTCTTCAACTAGGGATTGAGCCACATGTACACTTCCTATTTTCATCCAGCTATATTGACTTGGAGACTATTATGCAGATCTTGTCTAGACAACTATATGGTTTAGAGTTCCTGGATATAACATCCCTGTCAGAAGACTATTTTGCAGCAGTTGTCATGGTCCTCTGGCTCTTACAACCTTCCTACCTTCTCTTTCACAGTGTTCCAAGAATATTGGCTGTAGTGTTGCATTAAAGATGTCCCACTGTGGTGTTGGCACTCCATAGTCACTTGTTCTCTGGACTTTGGCCAGCTGTAGCTCTCTGTTTTAGCATCTGTCTACTGAGGGGAAAGGAGGTTTCTTTGTTGAGGAATGAGAGATGTGCTAATCTAAGGGTAAAAGAATGACTTTCGATTTTGGTGAATTGATAGCATTCTGCAGCTATGGGTTCTTGTCTATATTTACAGTACTAGGCATGAGTTCCCTCCTACTGTACAACGTTGAGTCCAATTAGACGACTGTTTGTTATACCCAAGGTACTATTACACTACTAAGTATCTCTTGCTGGTTATTGTAGTTTACAAGGTTTGCAGCTGTATAAAATCATTGGTATCATTTCTGTTCTGGCAGCTTTCATTGCACCTTCTCACACTATGAGAGCTGACCATCAGAAAGGAAGATTCCAGGTCAAAATTAACTTTATTTCTCCAAAGCCCATGACAGAATTGTGTGTTGCTTCTAGTGGCAACTTTTCTAAAGTGATCATTTTGTAGTGCAGTTTTTATAAAGGAGAATCCTTAAGACATTTAAGATAAGATTTTTCTGAAATCAAATCTATATTGTTTCTACTGTTTCCATTTTTCTCCATAACCTACGTTCAATACTTAAAATGCATTTTGAAGAATAGGTAAATGTGAAAACACAAAATTTAGTTCAGATGTAGAGCATGCTTTAACTTGATTCTCAGTTTCCTATGTTGTACCTTCTTTCATTTGTCTTTGTGGTTTCCTCTAACGGGGCATCTTCCTATGAGCACCTACTCTCTGCCTGGTAACTCCTCACATCAGCCCTTCAGATTTTATTCAGCTTTCATTTTGTCTTGATAGGGCACCATGATTTTCCAGGACAGTTTAGACATCTCCCTAAAGTGCTCTCACAAAAATATTTCCATGCCTCTCAGAGTAACAATTGCATTCTCCCTATCTGCATTGAATTGGTCTCTTCCTTTCTTTTTCTAGATATGAACTCTTTGGAGGCAAAATTCATTTTCCATCCTATAATCCGGATGCAAGACACTCTAGCAAACATCATTAAATTGATAATTACTTGAAGGACATAGTTTACTAAAGGGGATATTTTTTTATTTAAAGAAGACACATATTTATACCAAGACTGACATAATTCATGCCAGAGCTAGAAAGAAATGTGATCCGATTACCTTTCTAAAATAGGTTAGGTTATTTACTGGTTTCTTTATTTTTGGCTTTGTAAGATAGGGCCTTGATATGTGTGTAGCCTGTCTGGCCTTGAATACATGATTCTCCTGCCTCTGCCTCTCAAATGCTAGAATCATAAGCATGTGCCACCACATCAATCACTTTGTTTCTTAATATCCACATGTATCATTTTATTCAGTTATCTCTTAATAGACATATAAATGTATCTTATATCTTCTAAGTCATGACCATAACAGAGCTCTAAATAATTTTGAGCAATATGTCTCATCTATAATTGACTTTTTTTGTTTCCCAAGGACATTGGTTTTTAGAGTGTATTGTTATCAAATGTATGGAAAAACATGTAATTACTTTTGAGATAACAAAACTCTTCTATAACCTTAGTAAATTCTCTTCAAAAACAGAAGAATCACAAAGCAATCACTTTCCACTTAAACACTGTCTTGTTTGAAGGGAATTAAATGGTGATTGGTAATGAGAAGGACTTTATGGGTTTCCAACATAAAACTCAATATAATACTATCTCCCAAAGCATAGTATCTCAACAACACATCCTCAGCCTTCAGCACCTTCTCTAGATTTTGCATTTAGCCAGAGCCACGCACGCACAGACTCAAATGCAGCAAGATGACCAAACATTCATTTTGAAATTATGACTTTAACACAGTGTGCTTATCAAGGTATTGAAGATTTTTTGCTTCATAAAGAGGTATTATTATATATCAATGCTATATGTTCTTATAGAATTTTCTTTTAAATACCTATACTGTCTTATCATTGCTATATTCTGAGAAGGAAAGGATTCTAATTTAGTTTTCAGCTTGCATTAATTTGAAACATTTGAGTGGGACAAATGTTTGGTTTAGAAACTAGGGGAAAAACATTCTTTTTCAAGTTTCTTGGACTATCACTGGATATTTTTCAGGGCATAACAGAAATATAAGTTTTGGTGTAAGCTGTTTGTTTACTGGTCATTAAGTTTAGAGAACAGTTTCCTGTAGCTGAGGGAACATGGTCTGATATTTATTGTTAATAAATTTACCTTCTGAGCCCCAACCTTAGACTGACTAATCAGAATGTTTGGTCCACTTTGCTTTTTTTTTTTAATTTTTTAATTTTTAATATTTTTATTACATATTTTCCTCAATTACATTTCCAATGTTATCCCAAAAGTCCCCCATAGCGCCCCCCACTTCCCTACCCACCCATTCCCATTCTTTTGGTCCTGGCATTCCCCTATATTGGGGCATATAAAGTTTGCAAGTCCAATGGGCCTCTCTTTCCATTGATGGCCGACTAGACCATCTTTCGATGCATATGAAGCTAGAGACAAGAGCTCCGGGGTTCTGGTTAGTACATCATGTTGTTCCAACAATAGGGTTGCAGATCCCTTTAGCTCCTTGGGTACTTTCTCTAGCTTCTCCATTGGGAGCCCTGTGATACATCCAATAGCTGACTGTGAACATCCACTCCTGTGTTTGCTAGGCCCCGGCATCGTCTCACAAGAAACAGCTATATTTGGGTCCTTTCAGCAAAATCTTGCTAGTGTATGCAATGGTGTCAGCGTTTAGAAGCTGCTTATGGGATGTCACTAAATGGTCCATCCTTTCATCACAGCTACGAACTTTGTCTCTGTAACTCCTTCCCTAGGTGTTTTGTTCCCAATTCTAAGAAGGGGCACAGTGTCCACACTTTGGTCTTCATTCTTCTTGAGTTTCATGCGTTTAGCACATTGTATCTCATATCTTGGGTATCCTAAGTTTTGGGCTAATATCCACTTATCAGTGAATACATATTGTGTGAGTTCTTTTGTGATTGTGTTACTTCACTCAAGATGATGCCCTCCAGGTCCATCCATTTGGCTAGGAATTTCATAAATTCATTCTTTTTAATAGCTGAGTAGTACTCCATTGTGTAAATGTACCATAATTTCTGTATCCATTCCTCTGTTGAGGGACATCTGGGTTCTTTCCAGCTTCTGGCTATTATAAATAGGGCTGCTATGAACATAGTGGAGCATGTGTCCTTTTTACCGGTTGGGACATCTTCTGGATATATGCCCAGGAGAGGTATTGCTGGATCCTCTGGTAGTACTATGTCCAATTTTCTGAGGAACCGCCAAACTGATTTCCAGAGTGGTTGTACAAGCTTGCAATCCCACCAACAATGGAGGAGTGTTCCTCTTTCTCCACATCCTCGCCAGCATCTGCTGTCACCTGAATTTTTGATCTTAGCCATTCTGACTGGTGTGAGGTGGAATCTCACGGTTGTTTTGTTTTGCATTTCCCTGATGACTAAGGATGTTGAACATTTTTTCAGGTGCTTCTCTGCCATTCGGTATTCCTCAGGTGAGAATTCTTTGTTCAGTTCTGAGCCCCATTTTTTAATGGGGTTATTTGACTTTCTAGAGTCCACCTTCTTGAGTTATTTATATATATTGGATATTAGTCCCTTATCTGATTTAGGATAGGTGAAGATCCTTTCCCAATCTGTTGGTGTTTTTTTTGTCTTATTGATGGTGTCTTTAGCCTTGCAGAAGCTTTGCAGTTTCATGAGGTCCCACTTGTCAATTCTCGATCTTACAGCACAAGCCATTACTGTTCTATTCAGGAATTTTTCCCCTGTGCCCATATCTTCAAGGCTTTTCCCCACTTTCTCTTCTATAAGTTTCAGTGTCTCTGGTTTTATGTGTAGTTCCTTGATACACTTAGACTTGACCTTAGTACAAGGAGATAGGAATGGATCGATTCGCATTCTTCTACATGTTAACAACCAGTTGTGCCAGCACCATTTGTTGAAAATGCTGTCTTTCTTCCACTGGATGTTTTTAGCTCCCTTGTCGAAGATCAAGTGACCGTAGGTGTGTGGGTTCATTTCTGGGTCTTCAATTCTATTCCATTGGTCTATTTGTCTTTCACTATACCAGTACCATGCAGTTTTTATCACAATTGCTCTGTAGTAAAGCTTTAGGTCCGGCATGGTGATTCCACCAGAGGTTCTTTTATCCTTGAGAAGAGTTTTTGCTATCCTAGGTTTTTTGTTATTCCAGATGAATTTGCAGATTGCACTTTCTAATTCGTTGAAGAATTGAGTTGGAATTTTGATGGGGATTGCATTGAATCTGTAGATTGCTTTTGGCAAGATAGCCATTTTTACAATGTTGATCCTGCAAATCCATGAGCATGGGAAATCTTTCCATCTTCTGAGATCTTCTATAATTTCTTTCTTCAGAGACTTGAAGTTTTTATTATACAGATCTTTCACTTCCTTAGTTAGAGTCACTCCAAGATATTTTATATTATTTGTGACTATTGAGAAGGGTGTTGTTTCCCTAATTTCTTTCTCAGCCTGTTTATTCTTTGTGTAGAGAAAGGCCATTGATTTGTTTGAGTTAATTTTATATCCAGCTACTTCACCAAAGCTGTTTATCAGGCTTAGGAGTTCTCTGGTGGAATTTTTAGGGTCACTTATATATACTATCATATCATCTGCAAAAAGTGATATTTTGACTTCATCTTTTCCAATTTGTATCCCTTTGATCTCCTTTTGTTGTCGAATTGCTCTGGCTAGGACTTCAAGTACAATGTTGAATAGGTATGGAGAAAGTGGACAGCCTTGTCTAGTCCCTGATTTTAGAGGGATTGCTTCAAGCTTCTCACCATTTACTTTGATGTTGGCTACTGGTTTGCTGTAGATTGCTTTTATCATGTTTAGGTATGGGCCTTGAATTCCTGATCTTTCCAAGACTTTTATCATGAATGGGTGTTGGATCTTGTCAAATGCTTTTTCCGCATCTAACGAGATGACCATGTGGTTTTTGTCTTTGAGTTTGTTTATATACTGGATTACGTTGATGGATTTCTGTATATTGAACCATCCCTGCATCCCTGGGATGAAACCTACTTGGTCAGGATGGATGATTGTTTTGATGTGTTCTTGGATTCGGTTAGCAAGAACTTTATTGAGGATTTTTGCATCAATATTCATAAGGGATATTGGTCTGAAGTTTTCTATCTTTGTTGGGTCTTTTTGTGGTTTAGGTATCAGAGTAATTGTGGCTTCATAGAATGAGTTGGGTAGAGTACCTTCTGTTTCTATTTTGTGGAATAGTTTGTGAAGAACTGGGATTAGATCTTCTTTGAAGGTCTGATAGAACTCTGCACTAAACCCATCTGGTCCTGGGCTTTTTTTAGTTGGGAGACTATTAATGACTGCTTCTATTTCTTTGGGGGATATAGGGCTGTTTAGATCATTAACCTGATCTTGATTCAACTTTGGTACCTGGTATCTGTCTAGGAACTTCTCCATTTCATCCAGGTTCTCCAGTTTTGTTGAGTATAGCCTTTGGTAGAAGGATCTGATGGTGTTTTGGATGTCTTCAGGATCTGTTGTTATGTCTCCTTTTTCATTTCTGATTTTGTTAATTAGGATGCTTTCCCTGTGCCCTCTAGTGAGTCTGGCTAAGGGTTTATCTATCTTGTTGATTTTCTCAAAGAACCAGCTCCTTGATTGGTTGATTCTTTGAATAGTTTTTCTTGTTTCCACTTGGTTGATTTCACCCCTGAGTTTGATTATTTCCTGCCGTCTACTCCTCTTGGGTGAATTTGCTTCCTTTTGTTCTAGTGCTTTTAGGTGTGTTGTCAAGCTGCTAATGTGTGCTCTCTCTAGTTTCCTTTTGGAGGCACTCAGAGCTATGAGTTTTCCTCTTAGAAATGCTTTCATTGCGTCCCATAAGTTTGGGTATGTTGTGGCTTCATTTTCATTGAACTCTAAAAAGTCCTTAATTTCTTTCTTTATTCCTTCCTTGACCAAGGTATCATTGAGAAGAGTGTTGTTCAGTTTCCACGTGAAGGTTGGCTTTCTATTATTTATTTTGTTATTGAAGATCAGCCTTAGTCCATGGTGATCTGATAGGATGCATGGGACAATTTCAATATTTTTGTATCTGTTGAGGCCTGTTTTGTGACCAATTATGTGGTCAATTTTGGAGAAAGTACCATGAGGTGCTGAGAAGAAGGTATATCCTTTTGTTTTAGGATAGAATGTTCTGTAGATATCTGCCAGATCCATTTGATTCATAACTTCTGTTAGTTTCACTGTGTCCCTGTTTAGTTTCTGTTTCCACGATCTGTCCATTGGTGAAAGTGGTGTGTTGAAGTCTCCCACTATTATTGTATGAGGTGCAATGTGTGCTTTGAGATTTACTAAAGTTTCTTTAATGAATGTGGCTGCCTTTGTATTTGGAGCATAGATATTCAGGATTGATAGTTCCTCTTGGAGGATTTTACCTTTGATGAGTATGAAGTGTCCCTCCCTGTCTTTTTTAATGACTTTGGGTTGGAAGTCAATCTTATCAGATATTAGAATGGCTACTCCAGCTTGTTTCTTCATACCATTTGCTTGGAAAATTGTTTTCCAGCCTTTTATTCTGAGGTAGTGTCTATCCTTTTCTCTGAGATGAGTTTCCTGTAAGCAGCAAAATGTTGGGTCTTGTTTGTGTAGCCAGTTTGTTAGTCTATGTCTTTTTATCGGGGAGTTGAGTCCATTGATATTAAGAGATATTAAGGAAAAGTAATTGTTGTTTCCTGTTATTTTTGTTGTTAAAGTTGGCATTCTGTTCTTGTGGCTGTCTTCTTTTAGGTTTGTTGAGGGATTACCTTCTTGTAGTTTCTAGGGCGTGGTTCCTGTCCTTGTATTGGTTTTTTTCTGTTATTATCCTTTGAAGGGCTGGATTCGTGGAGAGATAATGTGTGAATTTGGTTTTGTCGTGGAATACTTTGGTTTCTCCATCTATGTTAATTGAGAGTTTGGCTGGGTATAGTAGCCTGGGCTGGAATTTGTGTTCTTTTAGTGTCTGTATAACATCCGTCCAGGATCTTCTGGCTTTCATAGTCTCTGGTGAAAAATCTGGTGTAATTCTGATAGGCTTGCCTTTATATGTTACTTGGCCTTTTTCTCTTACTGCTTTTAGTATTCTATCTTTATTTAGAGCATTTGTTGTTCTGATTATTATGTGTCGGGAGGTATTTCTTTTCTGGTCCAGTCTATTTGGAGTTCTGTAGGCTTCTTGTATGTTCATGGGCATCTCTTTCTTTAGATTTGGGAAGTTTTCTTCTATAATTTTGTTGAAGATGTTTGCTGGTCCTTTGAGTTGAAATTCTTCATTCTCATCCACTCCTATTATCCGTAGGTTTGGTCTTCTCATTGTGTCCTGTATTTCTTGGATGTTTTGAGTTAGGATCTTTTTGCATTTTACATTTTCTTTAATTGTTGTGCCGATGTTCTCTATGGAATCTTCTACACCTGAGATTCTCTCTTCCATCTCTTGTATTCTGTTGCTGATGCTGGTATCTATGGTTCCAGATTTCTTTCCTAGGGTTTCTATCTCCAGTGTTGCCTCATTTTGGGTTTTCTTTATTGTGTCTACTTCCCTTTTTAGGTCTAGTATGGTTTTGTTCATTTCCCTCATCTGTTTGGATGTGTTTTCCTGTTTTTCATTAAGGACTTCTACCTGTTTGATTAGGTTATCCTGTTTTTCTTTAAGGATTTGTAACTCTTTAGCAGTGTTCTCCTGCAATTCTTTAAGGGATTTTTGTGCTTCCTCTTTAATGTCTTCTACCTGTTTAGCAGTGTTCTCCTGTATTTCTTTAAGTGTGTTATTAAAGTCCTTCTTGAAGTCCTCTACCATCATCATGAGATATGCTTTTAGATCCGTGTCTAGCTTTTCCGGTGTGTTGGGGTGCCCTGGACTGGGCGAAGTGGGAGTGCTGGGTTCTGATGATGGTGAGTGGTCTTGGTTTCTGTTAGTAAGATTATTACTTTTACCTTTCGCCATCTGGTAATCTCTGGGGTTAGTTGTTGTTGTTGTCACTGTTTAAAGATTGGAGCAGAAGCTGTGTTCCACTCACCAGCAGTATCAAAATCCTGTGGCGGGGGTCGTGGGTAGCTGGCGGGTGTCAGCCGACCCTGGGCTCTAGCTACACCGGTGCTGTTCCGGCTGGATGAGGCCTGTGGCCCTACTCAGGCCGGTTTCTGCTTCCCTAACTAATGCAGTCTCAGGTCCCGCGCGCAATTGGATTGGAGCAGAAGCTGTGTTCCACTCACCAGAAGTTTTAAGATCCTGTGACGGGTGTTGTGGGTAGCTGGCGAGTGTCTCCGACTCTGCGCCCTAGCTACCCCGGTGCTTTTCTGACCGGAAGAGGCTTGTGGCCCTACGTAGGCCGGATTTCTGCCTCCCCAACCAGAGCAGTCTCAGGTCCCGCGTGATTGGACTGGAGCAGAAGCTGTGTTCCACTCACCAGCAGTCTCAAAATCCTGTGGCGGGGGTCGTGGGTAGCTGGCAGGTGTCAGCCGACCCTGCGCTCTAGCTACACCGGTGCTGATCCGGCCGGATGAGGCCTGTGGCCCTACTCAGGCCGGTTTCTGCTTCCCTAACTAATGCAGTCTCAGGTCCTGCGCACAATTGGATTGGAGCAGGAGCTGTGTTCCACTCACCAGAAGTCTTAAGATCCTGTGGCAGGTGTTGTGGGTAGCTGGCGAGTGTCAGCCGACCCTGCGCCCTAGCTACCCTGGTGCTTTTCTCTTGGTCCACTTTTCAAAGCACACCATTTCAGTCTTCTTCAAGAAGCAAAAATAAAAGAAAGATGTTTTCCTGCATAGAGAAATAAGTAGAAAATAAATCTCTTGTTGAGCCAGAAAATATTTGTCCTGTGAAAAGTTAAAACCTGGCTGATTTCTCTGCCTTTTCTTGCCCGTGGATAATGTCAGAAGAGACGTGAGCATGTTCCCAATTCCCATGTGAAGAACCCTAAGGTCAAGAGATCTGGTTTTCCCAGGGCAGAAAAGCTCTGAGCCTCATATCATTTAATGGCATGAGTGAAGATTTTGATGCTACAAAATATCCATTGGAGGAAAATTGCATGTTTCACTGGAGTCTTGGAGCTTAAGTTGTAAGCCAACAGTCCACTAAAATAGATTACAGATAACTTGACATGGTGATGCACATTGAACATATACTAGAAATAAATAGCAGTGGGGTCAGGCATGGAGTGGATGCTACATGTTAAATGGGGATAGGGAAAGAGTTTGGAAACAATCCTGAAGTATTCCCATCTTTCAGAAAGATTCTAGCAATTCAGTCATTAAAGTTAAATATGTAAGCCTCAGAAACAGCAAATGCAAATTCTATGAGCTGGAATTAGCATATAGTTCTAGCATATAAGAGGAGTGGGTGTTTACAGATGTGGGTGTAGGGAATGATGCACAGGAATTTTGCTGCAAGGCATGAAGGAAGGCCATCCAAACATTTTATACAGAAAAAAAATGGCACCAAAGATTAAAGGAACATTTTATATGCTGTATGGAGAAAGGTCTGTGTGCATTTACGAGCATGATTAGGTAGACCAGATAGTCTCTGATAACATAGGAATAGGCTGATGAGGAACCAGGTGAGACCAATAGCAATTGAACTAGGCATCAGCTGTGGAGGTGTGCTAGATTTAGAGTAGACTATGAAAATAGGAAACAGCACTTGCTGATGGATTGGATTGACAGGAAGGAGTTTGGGTCCTGAGTCACTGACAAATGATGGAGAACTGAAATAGAAACACATGTCTTGGTGTTTTGTTTGTTTGATTGCTTACTGTTGTGTGCCCATTTCACAACAGAGTGAAAATGCAAAGCAGGCAACTAGCTTGCTAAACCCTGACTCATGAGTCTAAGGCAGAGCTGTAACTCTGGAGCAATCCTCATTCCTACACAGCTAATGTGTAAAGTCAGATTGCAGTGTAAGAGTGTAAATGTGAACAGAAAGCAATGGACCTGAGACTGACCTTAGTGGACTACAACATCCAGAAAGGGAAAGATGGAGAGTCAGCACAAAAGAATGGGAAAAGATGGACAGCATAGGGAGCAGTGGGGGGAGGGGTGGTTTTCCTGAAACCCACTGAAGACAGTAGTTTTCATATTAGCCAGGCATAAAATGCTTCAAAAAAGTGAATACAATGTAGAGCGATTGGGGAACTGGATTTGGTAAAATGGATGCCTTTAGAGAGACAACCAAAACAAAACAAAAACAAACACACACACACACAAACAGTTTCAACAGGGTGATTGGAGGAAATCTTGATTAAACATGATGATGTGAAAATTTTTATAGCCTGGTTGCAGAAATTATGATGAAATCATCTTCAGTGTACAGTGGTAAGAGAACAAGGCAAGAGCTTAGGGTTTAGCAATGTACAATAATCAAGAAACAAGTTTTTGGTTTGGGGATTTTGAGGTGAGATCTCTTGTAGCATACTTCTGAAACTGATGAATTAATCTAGAACGATAAGTGGAATTAACATTTTGGGAGGACAGTCCTCAGGGTTCTGGAATAGGAAGATAAACATGTACTGAGAGACTCTGGTCAGTTCCTGTCCATAATGATGTCATTCTGCATTCGTTGGTCAGCTTCTCAGTAATTCCAACCTGACCCACTGAGGCTTTCTACTATCACAACTTAGTGTCAGCTGGCAGGTGGGTCTTGAGTGTAACTGGTTGGCACCAGATAGCGTGTGTTGGCAAGTAGTTTTTTAAAACACTCTTACCACCTTTGTTGGGGAACTGCATCACTACCAGCCCCTTCTGGCTCCCTTTTATTACATCTGACTTAGCTGCCAGCCCCAAGCAGGCTGCCCTCTCCACCTGCCTCTGCTCTGGGGATCTCAACACCAACTCCCACCCAAGACCCTTGAATCTGTTACTTTACAACTTGTTCAGTAGGCACAATTGCTAGGCTCAAATATCTTTTGCCTGGAAATGTGTGCCCTTACCAATTTGTTATCACCATTTCTCCTTCTGCCCTAAACTAAGTGGCTTGTTCCAATTAGCCCCTGCCAAACATCTTTGGCCACCCGTTCTTAGTGGAGGCTGAAGGGCCTAGTTCTCCCTGCTACATGATTGCAGCATCCTCCTTTCTTGAAAGCATGACAGAAAAACCATTCTATCCTTACCTGCATCTCTTCTTCCTCTTGGGACCCAGAATTCCATCCTGTAACCTCCATCCAGCAATTCACTCCTGGTCTTCTGCACTGACAAATCAAGTACCAATTAGGAACTAGAACTTTCCCTTACAATCATGTGTATAGACACTAATTCATAATTCACTTACATTAGTTGCTTCATTGATTGGTATAGATAAAATTATTAAAATTATGCTCTTAATAAGAAAAAGTCAAATTAATGGACATATCTATCAGCAGGATGAACCAGCCTTAGAGGAATGGTAGAGTTAGTGAGGATACAACTAGAGATCAGAAACCTCACATAACATTTTAAGGAGTATAATCATAATACAAATAGCTAGAAACACCTGAAATATGTTGCACATAATAAAATTATATTACATATTCTAAAGTATGCCTTACAGTTTTACAAAACAGTGAGATTTGTCGAATGTCTTTAATTTTTTAGATTTCATCTATTTTTAAATTTCAGAGTAGAGAAACATTATGTCATTCATAAATGGGAATATTACATTTGTATATCTTTTAGCAGTTAGCTGTAAGTAGTCTTATAGCTCCATGAAAGAAAAAAGAAAGCATAGTTCTATCCTAGTAAACCACCTGTCCTCCATCCTACCATCCTGTGAACTTCCTTTTCCTTAGACATAATCACTGTTCAGATTGTTATGATATTCATTGACATATGTCATGCTATGAGACATCTCTAATTCATTTCTTACATGTACAGTTAAGGGTAAAATTATTAAATGAGACATCAAAATATCCCAAGGGAGAACCTGAGATTCAGCTCCTAGCATAGAAGTTCCCAGGATTCAATCCCCAATGACACAACAATAGGCAAACAAAAGCATTGTAAGGCAGCCATCCTTTAGGACTCTTCCAATAGGTTTGGGTACAGTAACTGTAGAGTTTTTGAGTGGAAGAGAAAAGCAGTTCAACACAATATGGGGAAAATGGAATTTTATTGGGAATAGAGGATTAGGGCCATTGGATGGAAGAAAGTTACTACTAAATAGTAAGGGTAGGGATTATGTCTATATTAACATAACAGGAGTTTTATAGAGGACAAATAGAGCGATTAGATGCCTGAAGATAATGGGACATGAAGACTCTGATCAGATATTAATAGTTTCTGTCTTATAGGGACAGCTTGCTCTATTTACTTAACAAGATTCTTTGCTTAAATAAAATGAAATGGTGTGAAGAAGTGTACAGATGGGTTTTGAAGAAGGTCCATAAACTTCTGCATAATTCAGGATATTCCTACCATTCTCCCTGTGGTAGGGGCTCATCTACATTTGTGTCACTAAAGCTTATTTTCAGTGTCTTCTCTCTAGGATTGTGTTTCAAAAACTGAAAAGACAGAAATGAATCTGTGTTCTGTTGTATATCTACACCATGCATTATAAACTTGAAAAAAGGCACCAGAGTCCTGTTTCTTTTTTTTGTTTGTTTGTTTCATTTGTATTTATTGCAATACATATTTACATATTATATGCTTGTATTATAGGCTCTACTTTAAATACAAACAATTTCTTTGGAAATGTATGAGAAAAAATGGGACAGACTTGTCCTATCATTTTAATAAAATGTGCACAATCCAGAATTCTACCTGTCTAGGAATTCTAACTAAAGTCACTGTCTCAGACTAGGAAGTGACACAGTGGCAGTGCTTTCCTAACAATTCAAATGGCCCTGGGTTCTGTTCTCCCTCCCACTCTATTCTCCACTCCCCCCACATACTGCAGCTCCTATACAGTAGATCCTTGGCTGATGAAATGAGGCTGCAGAGTCCTGTTTCTATATGAACATATTTTCCCAGGGTTCTGATACCTCAAATAGTTTAATATTGTCCTTAGGAAAATTGTGGAATTGTCTATGTCAACCTTTTTTTTCCCCATAGATTTGGCATCTGATGTCTCCAGACATGTCAACTGGAGATTATCCCTTCTTTAAAGTTTTTAACTTAATATTACAAAACATATGTCTTTCAACACTTAATCATATTGCTTCCCTTTCTGGATCTGTTTGACTGTCAGACATAATAACCACATGACACATAAGTACTAAAATCTTCATTCTGAGACAGAGAAGCAGCAATAGTCACCCAGTATTGTGCTGGATGATATATAGCATTAAGTGCAAGATGCTCCTGCATCCTGATGTTCATCATACAAGATGCATCTCATTATTGTAACCACTTCACCGACGGAAGCTCAAGACTATGCATGTAATTTGTTCCAGGAGGAATACCATGTTCTAACTTACGAGAGTATACAATACCCTCTCTGATTACAGAAAACATGACTGCTTTGCATTAGCTAATTGTTTAAGTGTTAGGAACAGATATTTTACAAATGATAGGATTTAAGAATGGTAATATGATATTGTCTGCTTGAGTTTACAAACACAAGTCTTTGAAATCAGTCTGACTCACGGTAGTTATATTGGTTACAATGAACCAAAATTTCTGGGTTTATGTCACAAGATTTATTGCCTCACTTCAAAAGTAAATTTTAAAATGTGGGTAGAAAATACTAGCCTGAGACTTCTACTACTACTACTACTACTACTACTACTACTACTACTACTACACACACACACACATATATACATGCATACTCGCAAACATACACACATGTATAACCTAGATACATGCAAAGAATTTAAGATGTTGAGTTACAAGATGTAAGATCTTAAAATTTAAATGCCAACTAAGTAAAAATAAAATAAAATGGCTTTAATTGAGAATCCAGATATGTAATAAATTATTTTTATAGTGTTTATATTACTAATCTATCATATGATAAGTGTGACTTAAATTTATCTTAAAATTTAGAAGGGAAAAGAAACCAAAGAAATACTTCAAAGTATGAGTTAACTATAATGATTTTAAATAAGATAAACCTAAATAAATGACCATACGGGAAACAGAAAAACAAAGAAATATAAAATTAGAGAGAAATAAAGAATTCACAGGGGTGCAGTAGGGAGGCTTACTATCTCAACTATTTACAGATTGAATTATTTATACTGGTGACATCTGAAAATGTTTCATATATTTATGAAGAACTATGTAATGCAGTGATTTTCTTAAAGCAAAATGTCTTTTTCTAGGTATTCTTTAACAAACTGAATATGGATAACAAATGGAAAGTGTTAGAAGCCCAAAAGTGTGGGGGAGAAGACAGTAAAATAAAAATAATATTAAAAATTAAAAACATATACAGGTACAAACAATAGCATGAAGAACTAGTAAAAATTCAAAGGACTTGAATGAATCATGGGAAATACTGTATTGATTAGCAGTGAGACTGGAGTAAAGGTTAATCTGGTGAAAAAGACACAGGTTAATCTACCACAGAGGACTGTCTAGCACCGGGAAAATTCTAAAGAGACCAGGAAAAGAAAACAAAACCCAAAAGTAAGCTAGAGGTACCTTTTGGAAGGAGAGATAAGATAAGACACACAACAGTTCCAACAAATGGATTTATGCTGACCCACGAAATTAGGTCAGCATAAATGAAAAAGAAGTGGGCACCAGGGACAAACAACATCAATCAAAGTTGTGTATGAGAACAGCCAGAAAGGAAAAACTGACAACAGGTTCTGCATCCTTGCAAGGCAGAAAATTGGAAGAATGTTTCCAATGTGGATGTAAAGAATCAGAGGCTGGGGATGCAGCCTGGTGGTAGAGCGTTGGTCCAGGATCAGTCACCCTGGGGTCAAGTTCCAGCATGGAAAGAAGAGAAAAAAGAAAAGGAAAGGGAAGAAGTAAGGGAAGGCAGTAGAGAAGAAGATAGAATGGAGAGTGAAGGGGAAATAGGGAAGAGGAAAAGGAAGTGGGGAGAAAGGAGAGGAGGGAACTAAAGGAAGTGCTACCTCCTACAGGTGATATCTGGTGGAAACGTCTTTCAGAGTAAGTAGAATCTCAAAGACTTTGTCATTTACCAACAAATCTCATGATGGGAAAATTCTAGAACACATACTTTACTTAAGAGCAAAGTGATCCCAGATGAGAAAGCTTAACTAGAAGGAAATGTGTAACAAAGGAAATGATAAGTATATGAAAAAATACAAAGAGGGGGAGATTATGGATTAAAATGGAATTAAAATACATTACTATAGTATACGAACCACTAGAAGAGTAAGTTCAGCTGAAAATGAGCTGACTGTTGAGGCTTGGCCAAGTAAAGAAACTTCTTCCTGAGAAACAACTTAACCAACAATGGAAAGTATTTTTTAAAACATGTAAGATGTCTGAAAATTCTCCTAAGGGAATATACTAATGGATAAAGTATTCATGTAAGAAAATCTAGGAGTATTTAAAAATGATGTCAAGTGTTTGAGCTGCACCCTCTCTCTCTCTCACAGATCCAAGATAGTTGGTATGTTACAGACACTTGATGGTGGAGGCTCTTCTATGAGCAGGTCAAGGCAATCAGACAGGACCTTCACCTTGCCTCAGGTTATACTCTATGTGTGTACATTTCTTATCTCCTCCAGACTCAAGTTACAGAAGGTGGTCATGACCCAAGACATTTCTGCTTTCCCCTACCCAGCCTAACCTTATAGTATCTAGGCATTGAGGGCTTAAAAGTCTAGGGTCCTGATTGCTTCTCCCACAGCTTCTGTAAGATAAATGTTTCATACCAAAAGATGTAAGCCGAAAAAGCTTAGAGGCTCCCACCTGCCTCAGTGCTCACACCAAGAGATGAAATGAAGTAAAGGGAAGTCCTCTCAGCTGCTACATAATGAGTGTACACAGGGCTCTGCCCAGGGGAAGAGGCAGACTACGAGTAAAAAGTCTGAGGCTGAGTAGAATGAGTATGTAACAGAGTAAAGACAGTGCCATACCCAAGCATCTTGTGAAACAATAGGAAACTTACGGTGGTCAACTAGGAGGTTAATAACTGAACAATCAAACTGGCATAGCAGCCCTGTAGTTCAATAGAGACAGGCAGGGCATTCCCTCCTGGAATCCAATCGACATGAGGGCCAGGAAGGGTGAGTGTGCCCAGCACTAAGTCATAGAGAAGTAACCAGAGCTACGCGTGTTTGAAAGATTTTCCCAAGCTGTGCATCAACACAGCCACACAGGCAGAAAGCTGGACTCAGGGTCTCCCATGCAGACCCTGACAGAAGTTACTGGAAGGAAGCCAGGCTGCAAAACAAAATAACCCAGGCTTGATACTGTGTCTCCTGGAAGAGTTCTCTTCAGAGAAAAAACTCTCAAGCCACTACATCCTGTCATCCTGCCATCCTGCCATCCTGTCAGCCTGTCATCCTGTCATCCTCTCATCCTCTCATCCAGTCATCCTGTCATCCTGTCATCCTGTGTGTGTGTGTGTGTGTGTGTACTTGTTTGTTTTCTACTTACAAAAAACAAACAGAAAATTGTCTGATTTTGTTTGGGTTGGCAGTAAGAAGAATCTGGGCGGAGGAGAGAGAGGAACCAAAGTCAGAATATATTATATTTAAAAAACCCATTTTTAATAAAAAATAAATACAAATTTAGAGATAGTAAAATCTTGACAGTGTAAAATTTTTGTTGTAGCCATTTTTGGTGCACAGATCTGCAGAATTCATCCATAAACACTATTGTACAACCATGACTAATGCCCATTCCAGAGCTTTCAATCATTCCAAACTGAAACTGTGTACCTTTAAGATAACTCAGACTCCTGAGTACGTACCCAAAAGAATTTAAGTACACTACAGAGATTCTGGCAACATCCTTGCCTATAACTGCACTACTTACAATAGCCAAAGTATGAAATCAGACAAGATGAGCATCAACAGAAGAACAGGTAAAAACTTGTGCTATATATACACAATTGAGTTTTATTCAGGAATAAAGAAAAACAGGAATTTGCAGTTAATGGATGAACCAAGACTCAGAGAGACAAACATATATGTTATCTCTCATTTGTGGAGTCTATCTCTAAATCTTTAGATATGAGAGTATAGCTTAGAGTCGCTGAAGAAACCTGCACAGTAGAAGGAGACCAAGGCAAGTAGAGAGAAAGGAGCTCTCGAAAGGGACAATGGGACATGGGTGTTAAAAAGAGAGAAATAAAAAAAGAAGAAATTTAACAGTGAAAAGGAGGCTGGGATAGAGAAAAAGAGAGCAGATACAAAACACCAAGGATGTTTGAGAAAGCCAGAGGCAGCTGAAGATAGCTCAGTGGTTAAGAGTACTTACTGCAGAGAGCTTAGGTTAAATTCCTAACACCCTCACGGAAGAGGTAGTGAAACTAATGTAGGAGCCAGAAGACCAGAATATCTGCTCTAAAATAGTCTCGTGTGTGTGTATGTGTGTGTGTGTGTGTGTGTGTGTGTGTATGTGTGTGTGTGTGAGAGAGAGAGAGAGACTTGAGTTGCAGCCATGAGATCACAAATCTTTTTTTTTAATATTTTTATTACATATTTTCCTCAATTACATTTCCAATACTATCCCAAAAGTCCCCCATAGCGCCCCCCACTTCCCTACCCACCCATTCCCATTCTTTTGGCCCTGGCATTCCCCTATATTGGAGCATATAAAGTTTGCAAGTCCAATGGGCCTCTCTTTCCATTGATGGCCGAGTAGGCCATCTTTCGATACATATGCAGCTAGAGACAAGAGCTCCAGGGTTCTGGTTAGTACATCATGTTGTTCCAACAATAGGGTTGCAGATCCCTTTAGCTCCTTGGGTACTTTCTCTAGCTTCTCCATTGGGAGCCCTGTGATACATCCAATAGCTGACTGTGAACATCCACTCCTGTGTTTGCTAGGCCCCGGCATCGTCTCACAAGAGACAGCTATATTTGGGTCCTTTCAGCAAAATCTTGCTAGTGTATGCAATGGTGTCAGCGTTTAGAAGCTGATTATGGGACGGATCCCTGGATACAGCAGTCTCTAAATGGTCCATCCTTTCATCACAGCTACAAACTTTGTCTCTGTAACTCCTTCCCTGGGTGTTTTGTTCCCAATTCTAAGAAGGTGCACAGTGTCCACACTTTGGTCTTCATTCTTCTTGAGTTTCATGCGTTTAGCAAATTGTATCTTATATCTTGGGTATCCTAAGTTTTGGGCTAATAACCACTTATCAATGAATACATATTGTGTGAGTTCTTTTGTGATTGTGTTACTTCACTCAAGATGATGCCCTCCAGGTCCATCCATTTGGCTAGGAATTTCATAAATTCATTCTTTTTAATAGCTGAGTAGTACTCCATTGTGTAAATGTACCATAATTTCTGTATCCATTCCTCTGTTGAGGGACATCTGGGTTCTTTCCAGCTTCTGGCTATTATAAATAGGGCTGCTATGAACATAGTGGAGCATGTGTCCTTTTTACCGGTTGGGACATCTTCTGGATATATGCCCAGGAGAGGTATTGCTGGATCCTCCGGTAGTACTATGTCCAATTTTCTGAGGAACCGCCAGACTGATTTCCAGAGTGGTTGTACAAGCTTGCAATCCCACCAACAATGGAGGAGTGTTCCTCTTTCTCCACATCCTCGCCAGCATCTGCTGTCACCTGAATTTTTGATCTTAGCCATTCTGACTGGTGTGAGGTGGAATCTCAGGGTTGTTTTGATTTGCATTTCCCTGATGATTAAGGATGTTGAACATTTTTTCAGGTGCTTCTCTGCCATTCGGTATTCCTCAGGTGAGAATTCTTTGTTCAGTTCTGAGCCCCATTTTTTAATGGGGTTATTTGACTTTCTGGAGTCCACCTTCTTGAGTTCTTTATATATATTGGATATTAGTCCCTTATCTGATTAGGATAGGTGAAGATCCTTTCCCAATCTGTTGGTGGTTTTTTTGTCTTATTGATGGTGTCTTTAGCCTTGCAGAAGCTTTGTAGTTTCATGAGGTCCCACTTGTCAATTCTCGATCTTACAGCACAAGCCATTACTGTTCTATTCAGGAATTTTTCCCCTGTGCCCATATCTTCAAGGCTTTTCCCCACTTTCTCCTCTATAAGTTTCAGTGTCTCTGGTTTTATGTGAAGTTCCTTGATCCACTTAGACTTGACCTTAGTACAAGGAGATAGGAATGGATCGATTCGCATTCTTCTACATGTTAACAACCAGTTGTGCCAGCACCATTTGTTGAAAATGCTGTCTTTCTTCCACTGGATGTTTTTAGCTCCCTTGTCGAAGATCAAGTGACCATAGGTGTGTGGGTTCATTTCTGGGTCTTCAATTCTATTCCATTGGTCTATTTGTCTTTCACTATACCAGTACCATGCAGTTTTTATCACAATTGCTCTGTAGTAGAGCTTTAGGTCCGGCATGGTGATTCCACCAGAGGTTCTTTTATCCTTGAGAAGAGTTTTTGCTATCCTAGGTTTTTTGTTATTCCAGATGAATTTGCAGATTGCACTTTCTAATTCGTTGAAGAATTGAGTTGGAATTTTGATGGGGATTGCATTGAATCTGTAGATTGCTTTTGGCAAGATAGCCATTTTTACAATGTTGATCCTGCCAATCCATGAGCATGGGAGATCTTTCCATCTTCTGAGATCTTCTATAATTTCTTTCTTCAGAGACTTGAAGTTTTTATTATACAGATCTTTCACTTCCTTAGTCAGAGTCACGCCAAGATATTTTATATTATTTGTGACTATTGAGAAGGGTGTTGTTTCCCTAATTTCTTTCTCAGCCTGTTTATTCTTTGTGTAGAGAAAGGCCATTGATTTGTTTGAGTTAATTTTATATCCAGCTACTTCACCAAAGCTGTTTATCAGGCTTAGGAGTTCTCTGGTGGAATTTTTAGGGTCACTTATATATACTATCATATCATCTGCAAAAAGTGATATTTTGACTTCATCTTTTCCAATTTGTATCCCTTTGATCTCCTTTTGTTGTCGAATTGCTCTGGCTAGGACTTCAAGTACAATGTTGAATAGGTATGGAGAAAGTGGACAGCCTTGTCTAGTCCCTGATTTTAGAGGGATTGCTTCAAGCTTCTCACCATTTACTTTGATGTTGGCTACTGGTTTGCTGTAGATTGCTTTTATCATGTTTAGGTATGGGCCTTGAATTCCTGATCTTTCCAAGACTTTTATCATGAATGGGTGTTGGATCTTGTCAAATGCTTTTTCCGCATCTAACGAGATGACCATGTGGTTTTTGTCTTTGAGTTTGTTTATATACTGGATTACGTTGATGGATTTCCGTATATTGAACCATCCCTGCATCCCTGGGATGAAACCTACTTGGTCAGGATGGATGATTGTTTTGATGTGTTCTTGGATTCGGTTAGCAAGAACTTTATTGAGGATTTTTGCATCAATATTCATAAGGGATATTGGTCTGAAGTTTTCTATCTTTGTTGGGTCTTTTTGTGGTTTAGGTATCAGAGTAATTGTGGCTTCATAGAATGAGTTGGGTAGAGTACCTTCTGTTTCTATTTTGTGGAATAGTTTGTGAAGAACTGGGATTAGATCTTCTTTGAAGGTCTGATAGAACTCTGCACTAAACCCATCTGGTCCTGGGCTTTTTTTAGTTGGGAAACTATTAATGACTGCTTCTATTTCTTTGGGGGATATAGGGCTGTTTAGATCATTAACCTGATCTTGATTCAACTTTGGTACCTGGTATCTGTCTAGGAACTTCTCCATTTCATCCAGGTTCTCCAGTTTTGTTGAGTATAGCCTTTGGTAGAAGGATCTGATGGTGTTTTGGATGTCTTCAGGATCTGTTGTTATGTCTCCTTTTTCATTTCTGATTTTGTTAATTAGGATGCTTTCCCTGTGCCCTCTAGTGAGTCTGGCTAAGGGTTTATCTATCTTGTTGATTTTCTCAAAGAACCAGCTCCTTGATTGGTTGATTCTTTGAATAGTTTTTCTTGTTTCCACTTGGTTGATTTCACCCCTGAGTTTGATTATTTCCTGCCGTCTACTCCTCTTGGGTGAATTTGCTTCCTTTTGTTCTAGTGCTTTTAGGTGTGTTGTCAAGCTGCTAATGTGTGCTCTCTCTAGTTTCCTTTTGGAGGCACTCAGAGCTATGAGTTTTTCTCTTAGAAATGCTTTCATTGCGTCCCATAAGTTTGGGTATGTTGTGGCTTCATTTTCATTGAACTCTAAAAAGTCCTTAATTTCTTTCTTTATTCCTTCCTTGACCAAGGTATCATTGAGAAGAGTGTTGTTCAGTTTCCACGTGAAGGTTGGCTTTCTATTATTTATTTTGTTATTGAAGATCAGCCTTAGTCCATGGTGATCTGATAGGATGCATGGGACAATTTCAATCTTTTTATATCTGTTGAGGCCTGCTTTGTGACCAATTATGTGGTCAATTTTGGAGAAGGTACCATGAGGTGCTGAGAAGAAGGTATATCCTTTTGTTTTAGGATAGAATGTTCTGTAGATATCTGCCAGATCCATTTGATTCATAATTTCTCTTAGTTTCACTGTGTCCCTGTTTAGTTTCTGTTTCCACGATCTGTCCATTGGTGAAAGTGGTGTGTTGAAGTCTCCCACTATTATTGTATGAGGTGCAATGTGTGCTTTGAGCTTTACTAAAGTTTCTTTAATGAATGTGGCTGCCTTTGTATTTGGAGCATAGATATTCAGGATTGATAGTTCCTCTTGGAGGATTTTACCTTTGATGAGTATGAAGTGTCCCTCCCTGTCTTTTTTAATGACTTTGGGTTGGAAGTCAATCTTATCAGATATTAGAATGGCTACTCCAGCTTGTTTCTTCATGCCATTTGCTTGGAAAATTGTTTTCCAGCCTTTTATTCTGAGGTAGTGTCTATCCTTTTCTCTGAGATGAGTTTCCTGTAAGCAGCAAAATGTTGGGTCTTGTTTGTGTAGCCAGTTTGTTAGTCTATGTCTTTTTATCGGGGAGTTGAGTCCATTGATATTAAGAGATATTAAGGAAAAGTAATTGTTGTTTCCTGTTATTTTTGTTGTTAAAGTTGGCATTCTGTTCTTGTGGCTGTCTTCTTTTAGGTTTGTTGAGGGATTACCTTCTTGTTGTTTCTAGGGCGTGGTTCCTGTCCTTGTATTGGTTTTTTTCTGTTATTATCCTTTGAAGGGCTGGATTCGTGGAGAGATAATGTGTGAATTTGGTTTTGTCGTGGAATACTTTGGTTTCTCCATCTATGTTAATTGAGAGTTTGGCTGGGTATAGTAGCCTGGGCTGGAATTTGTGTTCTTTTAGTGTCTGTATAACATCCGTCCAGGATCTTCTGGCTTTCATAGTCTCTGGTGAAAAATCTGGTGTAATTCTGATAGGCTTGCCTTTATATGTTACTTGGCCTTTTTCTCTTACTGCTTTTAGTATTCTATCTTAATTTAGAGCATTTGATGCTCTGATTATTATGTGTCGGGAGGTATTTCTTTTCTGGTCCAGTCTATTTGGAGTTCTGTAGGCTTCTTGTATGTTCATGGGCATCTCTTTCTTTAGATTTGGGAAGTTTTCTTCTATAATTTTGTTGAAGATGTTTGCTGGTCCTTTGAGTTGAAATTCTTCATTCTCATCCACTCCTATTATCCGTAGGTTTGGTCTTCTCATTGTGTCCTGTATTTCTTGGATGTTTTGAGTTAGGATCTTTTTGCATTTTACATTTTCCTTGATTGTTGTGCCGATGTTCTCTATGGAATCTTCTGCACCTGAGATTCTCTCTTCCATCTCTTGTATTCTGTTGCTGATGCTGGTATCTATGGTTCCAGATTTCTTTCCTAGGGTTTCTATCTCCAGTGTTGCCTCATTTTGGGTTTTCTTTATTGTGTCTACTTCCCTTTTTAGGTCTAGTATGGTTTTGTTCATTTCCCTCATCTGTTTGGATGTGTTTTCCTGTTTTTCTGTAAGGACTTCTACCTGTTTGATTATGTTATCGTGTTTTTCTTTAAGGATTTGTAACTCTTTAGCAGTGTTCTCCTGCAATTCTTTAAGGGATTTTTGTGCTTCCTCTTTATTGTCTTCTGCCTGTTTAGCAGTGTTCTCCTGCATTTCTTTAAGTGTGTTATTAAAGTCCTTCTTGAAGTCCTCTATCATCATCAGGAGATATGCTTTTAAATCTGTGTCTAGCTTTTCCGGTGTGTTGGGGTGCCCTGGACTGGGCGAAGTGGGGGTGCTGGGTTCTGATGATGGTGAGTGGTCTTGGTTTCTGTTAGTAAGATTATTACGTTTACCTTTCGCCATCTGGTAATCTCTGGGGTTAGTTGTTATCGTTGTCGCTGTTTAAAGATTGGAGCAGAAGCTGTGTTCCACTCACCAGCAGTCTCTAAATCCTGCGGCGGGGGTCGTGGGTAGCTGATGGTACCCCGGTGCTGGTCCAGCCGGAAGAGGCCTGTGGTCCTACTCAGGCCGTTTTTCTGCTTCCCTAACTAATGCAGTCTCTGGTCCCGCGTGCAATTGGATTGGAGCAGAAGCTGTGTTCCACTCTCCAGAAGTCTTAAGATCCTGTGGTGGGTTTTGTGGGTAGCTGGTGAGTGTCAGCCGACCCTGCGCCCCAGCTGCCCCAGTGCTTTTCTGACTGGAAGAGGGTTGTGGCCCTATGTAGGCCGGATTTCTCTCTCCCCAACCAGAGCAGTCTCAGGTCCCGCGTGATTGGACTGGAGCAGAAGCTGTGTTCCACTCACCAGCAGTCCCAAAATCCTGCGGCGGGGTTCGTGGGTAGCTGGCGGGTGTCAGGCAACCCTGTGCTCCCGCTACCCCGGCGCTGATCCAGCCAGATGAGACCTGTGGTCCTACTCAGGCCGGTTTCTGCTTCCCTAACTAATGCAGTCTCAGGTCCCGGGCAATTGGATTGGAGCAGAAGCTGTGCTCCACTCACCAGAAGTCTTAAGATCCTGTGGCGGGTGTTGTGGGTAGCTGGCGAGTGTCAGCAGACCCTGCGCCCCAGCTGCCCAGGTGCTTTTCTGACCGGAAGAGGGTTGTGGCCCTATGTAGGCCGGATTTCTCTCTCCTCAACCAGAACAGTCTCAGGTCCCGCGTGATTGGACTGGAGCAGAAGCTGTGTTCCACTCACCGGCAGTCCCAAAATCCTGCGGTGGGGGTCGTGGGTAGCTGGCGGGTGTCAGGCAACCCTGCGCTCCCTCTACCCCGGCGCTGATCCGGCCGGATGAGGCCTGTGGCCCTACTCAGGTCGGTTTCTGCTTCCCTAACTAATGCAGTCTCAGGTCCCGCGCAATTGGATTGGAGCAGAAGCTGTGTTCCACTCACCAGCAGTCCCAAAATCCTGCGGCGGGGGTTGTGGGTAGCTGGCGGGTGTCAGGCAACCCTGCGCTCCCTCTACCCCGGCGCTGATCCAGCTGGATGAGGCCTGTGGTCCTACTCAGGCCGGTTTCTGCTTCCCTAACTAATGCAGTCTCAGGTCCCGCGCAATTGGATTGGAGCAGAAGCTGTGTTCCACTCACCAGAAGTCTTAAGATCCTGTGGCGGGTGTTGTGGGTAGCTGGTGAGTGTCAGCAGACCCTGCGCCCCAGCTGCCCCGGTGCTTTTCTGACCGGAAGAGGGTTGTGGAGATCACAAATCTATTGTCACCTAAATGAGAGCTGCTCATAACAACATCAGGGAAATCTCATATGGCTCTAAAATCTCTAAATGAAATCTCTAATCTCTAAATGAAGCTATGGAAAACCTATGGTTGCTGAGAGAGGAGGATTAGTCTCCACTAGTGAAGAGTCCCTTATTTGACCTGAGTTAGTCCACTCTTAACATATATACATAAAAGAAACAATAAATTTACTCAGTGTACTGACGTATACACACACACACACACACACACACACACACACACACACATGTAGTTTCAAAAGAGGTCATGAATTTTAAAGAGATTCGTGGGGATGCAGGATGAGTTGAAGAAATGTGAGGGAAAGGTGAAAATTATATAAATGTGGTTCTACTATATAAAAGCCTAAAATTTAATTTAAAAAATAACAGAATTATATCATCTTTAAGAAAATGAATGGAAATGGAAATCAAAATGTCAAGCTAAATAAGCCAGTCTGAGAAAGAAAAATCTCACATACTTTATCTTATATGCAGAATTTATATTTGAATATAAACTATGTATGCATGTGTGAATGTGTGTGTGTACACATGTGTCTGATCTAAAATTAGAATATCTGTGAAGAGGCTAGAACATGCCCAAAACAAGGGAAGAGGAGTTATTTTCCAGCACCACATTGGGATGCTCACAACCCCTTGGAACTCTTACTGCGAAGGTATCTGACAGCCTGCATGGATCTCGAAGAAAGGATTTAAAAGATTATGAAATCTGCTGACAGCCCTAGTGGAACCGAACCAATTATTTTATCTCTCTGTTTATTCAACTTTGTGAAATGGCCGAGGATCAGACAAAGTAGAAGACAGTTCCATTGCACACCCAGCACAAGGCTGTCACGTGAGCCATTACGAGTTTGTCTTCTTTGTCCCTTCTTTTCAGAGTTTTCTAGAGGCAGGATTCACATGTCTTTTTTTTTTTTTTTCTGACTCATCCCCAGTATGTTAGCAGACTGCTTGGCTCACTTAAACAGTCAGTAAATTTTTTTTTTTTTTGAGTGAAGGGAGAAAATCTTGGCATTGAGGCCCATTATCAAGACTACTAAAGGATGTTTTCTTCAGTTTCTTTTCTTTTATAGTGTATTTCATAGTAGGCCAGAAGGGTGGAGCACTGTCTGACCACCAGGCTGGAGTGGTCACACAAAGCAGAACTCCTTTACCTTAAAGCCATAGCACTGGACCCAGAGACGTGCAGTTTTTTTGCCTCTGCTGGCCCTTCATTCAGGGACTCCTCCTGCATCTGCTTGCAATCACTCATGCCAGCACCCCTTGTGAGTAAACAGAGGTTATTAACTGAACAAAAGACTGAGGTGCTGTAAGGTGTGAAGTCCTCAGCCCTTGTGCTAAACATAGTTCAGCCTTCTAAAACAAGACAATTTCCTAATGTCCCATTGTAGAAGCTGTCCTGAGGCACCCCAGTATGGCTGCTCCAACAGCTCCCATGATTAAAAGAGCATAAATAAATAAATAAGGCCCCCCATTTCACAGGGCTTGCATGTTTGAAGGGCTGCTCTGTTCTCATCTTTCTTCATTTATATGCAGCGTAAAAACCAGTGGAAGTTGCCCCCTGCACAAAACATGGTCTCAGAATCCACTTTATTGCCTTGCTAAAAACTACAGGGTAACCTGAGAGCAAGGTTGAAGGAGTGTCCAGGTGAGGAGAATCATCACTGAGACATCCAAAAAAAAAAAAAAAAAGTATCAGAGTAAGTGAAAAGGTTAGAAAGGATTATGTAGTATGGCTTCCTGACTTTACAGAGTTAAAAACTCAATGCTGGCTCATGGTCGTTTGAAGAAGTACAAAATGTGTCATCTCTTTGAGCTACCCTTTTTCCTTTCATTGAAAATGTGAGAATTTTAAATGAATTTATATGCTTCTCAATGGGTTGCAATCACTGAGCCCAAGCATCCTGTTACTGGCAGCCTAGAGTACTTCAAATCACCTTCTGAGTCTCCTTCTATGCATTTAGGCCTGAAAGGATATGAAATGATGTTTTTGTCACAGCAAAGTAAAACCCTTTGCATAACTCTTTATAGCGAGAGAGAAAAATAACAGGGAGGGGAACTAGGAGCTAGGGAAGCAGGAACAGAAAGGAGGAGCCAGGAAAGCAACACAGCAGTAGTCTTCCTATAAACTGGAAATGTGCATCCTTGCTCTTATTTTGCCCCAATAAAGTGTGGCCTTTATTGCTGCCTTCTAGCTTAGGGTGCAGAAACGAGAGTCCCAAGGTTAACTGACCCTTTCCTAGAGAGCTCACTGGTTCCACAGGCTCATTTACTCCGATGGGAGCAGAGCTCTGTGATCAGTCAAATCTGCTGGTGCTGCTGACTCTACTTATGAAAGATGCTTTGCTGTTAGAACCTGTGTGGGCTTCTGAAACATTGGTTATGTGTTTTCTCTAGATTTAGAAATGGCAGGCTTCCCCTTAGGAGACTACATGGAAACTGGGGCAGAGGTTGACCCTGTGAGTTGCAAAGACACTCGCAAGGATGTTCCAAAGGACTGATCATCGTGGGATAGAAATGAAGTAGCCTGTGAGTGTCAGAGAACAAAATGAACCATGCCCCAAGGGCACTATGCTGCCTAGCTTTTATCTTCCTATTGCTGACCTGCCACATAGATGTAAATATATAGAGATCCATAAGGGCTGATCATCTTGGGATAGACATAAAGAATTAGGCTAGGAGTGTCAGAGAACGAAATGAATCATGCCCCAAGGGCACTATAGTGCCTAGCTCTTACCTTCCCATTGCTGAGCTGCCTCACAGATGTAAATATGTAGAGATCCAAATGATTCTTTATTGACTAGTGTGAAGCTATCTAGCAATGCTTTGAGAGAACCATTTGTCTGATGATATGACATCTTAAGGTATAATAAATTGAATTTCTTTCTTTAAATCTATACACTCTAAACAGACTACCACTCTATAAAGACTACCATACTGGATTTTTTTCCCTTTAAGGCCTCTGAGATTTCACCTAGACACACAGTAAACTATGGGGAAGGGATGTAATTAGTACCCATAATCTAGTTTTAACAGATGCTTTCTGGGTCGGATTTTGATCAGAAAGGGGGAAATTATGGCTTTCAAGGGTAGATGGAAGAATAAGCCTAGCTCAATGGGAACCCCTCACATCACCGGTTACAACATTTCTGCTACGTTTTCAAGAGGAAACGATGACTATTGGAGAATTAACTTCCAATGCAACTTTAGCTTCTGGCTGCATAAGGGACAGGGGATGATGCTAAGTTCCTAATAGAGAAAAACCCTGGAGGCAGCTTATCCTTCAAGATACCGTTATTGATATTTTTCTGCTATCAGATTTCTTAGTCTGGGCACAGCTGACATTTTGAGGCAGATATCTCTATAGGTGTAAAACTCTCCTGGCTTTCTGAAACAGTGTGTAGCATCTGCCCGGTCTCAACTGTGTCTGAAGCAAATCTTACCTTTTAACAACATGACAACTTCAAATGCATCCAGGTACTGCCAGGTGACATCTGAGAGTAAAATTGCTGTTGCAGAGCCATGAGTCCCCTGAATTCAGCTGTGTTTCAGAGGTCATGAGAAACCATGGTTTAGACCAATAGGGGCAGCTGTGAGTTCCAGACTACCTCTCTCATTCTTTTTTTTTTTTTAAATTTTTAATATTTTTATTACATATTTTCCTCAATTACATTTCCAATGCTATCCCAAAAGTCCCCCATAGCGCCCCCCACTTCCCTACCCACCCATTCCCATTCTTTTGGCCCTGGCATTCCCCTATATTGGGGCATATAAAGTTTGCAAGTCCAATGGGCCTCTCTTTCCATTGATGGCCGACTAGGCCATCTTTCCATACATATGCCGCTAGAGACAAGAGCTCCGGGGTTCTGGTTAGTACATCATGTTGTTCCAACAATAGGGTTGCAGATCCCTTTAGCTCCTTGGTTACTTTCTCTAGCTTCTCCATTGGGAGCCCTGTGATACATCCAATAGCTGACTGTGAACATCCACTCCTGTGTTTGCTAGGCCCCGGCATCATCTCACAAGAGACAGCTATATTTGGGTCCTTTCAGCAAAATATTGCTAGTGTATGCAATGGTGTCAGCGTTTAGAAGCTGATTATGGGATGGATCCCTGGATACTGCAGTCTCTAAATGGTCCATCCTTTCATCACAGCTCCAAACTTTGTCTCTGTAACTCCTTCCCTGGGTGTTTTGTTCCCAATTCTAAGAAGGTGCACAGTGTCCACACTTTGGTCTTCATTCTTCTTGAGTTTCATGCGTTTAGCAAATTGTATCTTATATCTTGGGTATCCTAAGTTTTGGGCTAATATCCACTTATCAGTGAATACATATTGTGTGAGTTCTTTTGTGATTGTGTTACTTCACTCAAGATGATGCCCTCCAGGTCCATCCATTTGGCTAGGAATTTCATAAATTCATTCTTTTTAATAGCTGAGTAGTACTCCATTGTGTAAATGTACCATAATTTCTGTATCCATTCCTCTGTTGAGGGACATCTGGGTTCTTTCCAGCTTCTGGCTATTATAAATAGGGCTGCTATGAACATAGTGGAGCATGTGTCCTTTTTACCGGTTGGGACATCTTCTGGATATATGCCCAGGAGAGGTATTGCTGGATCCTCCGGTAGTACTATGTCCAATTTTCTGAGGAACCGCCAGACTGATTTCCAGAGTGGTTGTACAAGCTTGCAATCCCACCAACAATGGAGGAGTGTTCCTCTTTCTCCACATCCTCGCCAGCATCTGCTGTCACCTGAATTTTTGATCTTAGCCATTCTGACTGGTGTGAGGTGGAATCTCAGGGTTGTTTTGATTTGCATTTCCCTGATGATTAAGGATGTTGAACATTTTTTCAGGTGCTTCTCTGCCATTCGGTATTCCTCAGGTGAGAATTCTTTGTTCAGTTCTGAGCCCCATTTTTTAATGGGGTTATTTGACTTTCTGGAGTCCACCTTCTTGAGTTCTTTATATATATTGGATATTAGTCCCTTATCTGATTAGGATAGGTGAAGATCCTTTCCCAATCTGTTGGTGGTTTTTTTGTCTTATTGATGGTGTCTTTAGCCTTGCAGAAGCTTTGTAGTTTCATGAGGTCCCACTTGTCAATTCTCGATCTTACAGCACAAGCCATTACTGTTCTATTCAGGAATTTTTCCCCTGTGCCCATATCTTCAAGGCTTTTCCCCACTTTCTCCTCTATAAGTTTCAGTGTCTCTGGTTTTATGTGAAGTTCCTTGATCCACTTAGACTTGACCTTAGTACAAGGAGATAGGAATGGATCGATTCGCATTCTTCTACATGTTAACAACCAGTTGTGCCAGCACCATTTGTTGAAAATGCTGTCTTTCTTCCACTGGATGTTTTTAGCTCCCTTGTCGAAGATCAAGTGACCATAGGTGTGTGGGTTCATTTCTGGGTCTTCAATTCTATTCCATTGGTCTATTTGTCTGTCACTATACCAGTACCATGCAGTTTTTATCACAATTGCTCTGTAGTAGAGCTTTAGGTCCGGCATGGTGATTCCACCAGAGGTTCTTTTATCCTTGAGAAGAGTTTTTGCTATCCTAGGTTTTTTGTTATTCCAGATGAATTTGCAGATTGCACTTTCTAATTCGTTGAAGAATTGATTTGGAATTTTGATGGGGATTGCATTGAATCTGTAGATTGCTTTTGGCAAGATAGCCATTTTTACAATGTTGATCCTGCCAATCCATGAGCATGGGAGATCTTTCCATCTTCTGAGATCTTCTATAATTTCTTTCTTCAGAGACTTGAAGTTTTTATTATACAGATCTTTCACTTCCTTAGTTAGAGTCACGCCAAGATATTTTATATTATTTGTGACTATTGAGAAGGGTGTTGTTTCCCTAATTTCTTTCTCAGCCTGTTTATTCTTTGTGTAGAGAAAGGCCATTGATTTGTTTGAGTTAATTTTATATCCAGCTACTTCACCAAAGCTGTTTATCAGGCTTAGGAGTTCTCTGGTGGAATTTTTAGGGTCACTTATATATACTATCATATCATCTGCAAAAAGTGATATTTTGACTTCATCTTTTCCAATTTGTATCCCTTTGATCTCCTTTTGTTGTCGAATTGCTCTGGCTAGGACTTCAAGTACAATGTTGAATAGGTATGGAGAAAGTGGACAGCCTTGTCTAGTCCCTGATTTTAGAGGGATTGCTTCAAGCTTCTGACCATTTACTTTGATGTTGGCTACTGGTTTGCTGTAGATTGCTTTTATCATGTTTAGGTATGGGCCTTGAATTCCTGATCTTTCCAAGACTTTTATCATGAATGGGTGTTGGATCTTGTCAAATGCTTTTTCCGCATCTAACGAGATGACCATGTGGTTTTTGTCTTTGAGTTTGTTTATTTTCTGGATTACGTTGATTTCCTCTCTCATTCTTACAGGGTAGTCACTCTGAGCAGGATTCTGGTCTCGCCCATCTTTTCTTTTACAGGTTCACAAAGATTTATCCAACACTCCCTATCTGGGAATCCTCTGTTTGGTTCCAAGCGATCCAGAGAAATATACAAAGATGTAAAAGGGGGCAAGAATCAACAGAGATACAACTTGAAATAAATATATAAAGAAACTAGAGTCAGGTCCTGGAGAGAAAATCTCAAACCCCACTGCCTCACTCACCCACCCTCCACCCCAGCTCCCTGAGCTCAGACACCTTCTCCCTATCCTGTGCTTTCTCATGCAACCCTCCTTCTGAATCTGGTTTTCATTTGCACACCCTCTCAGCCTTGAGCCTCTTTCTTCACATTGATAATTTGACTTGATTACCTTCTGAAAGGGCAGACAGAGCCAAGGAGCCTGTACTCATTTCCATGTCAGTCCTAGAACTGACTTAATTTGGGTTGAGCAGCCCCTCCCCCTCCCAGGAAGGACTGTGAGCTTAGAGGCCAACTCCCCTGAGAAGAGCTAGGAGACCCTGTGCCCCTTCCTCTCCATCTAAGTTGGGTAAGTGTGTCTTTGTACATAGAAAAGCAGATACCAGTTGACAGAAAATCAACAGTAGCCGAAAGGAACACAGAAGTAGCCACTTGACCAGGATTGATTTGGGCTTCTGTCATCAAACTAGCACCAGTTAGGGCAGAAAACCAAAACTCTGAAATAGCTAAAACTCAAGTTGTTGACACCATGAGCACACCACTCCCTGAGCCCCTGAACTGAACTTATTTTTAAAATTAGTTTATTTTTTACACTCCATATTCTATCACCCCCTTCCACCCTCCAACTGCTCCACATTCCATACCTCCTCCCCACATGCCCTGTCTCCACATGGATGTCTCCACCCCCAACCCCACCTGACCTTTAAACTCCATGGAGCCTCCATTCTCTTGAGGGTTAGGTGCATCATCTCTGAATGAACACAGACCTGGAAGTCCTCTACTGTGTGTGTGTTGGAGGCCTCATATCACCTGGTGTATGCTACCTGTTGGGTGGTCCAATGTTTGAGAGATCTTGGGGGCCCAGATTAATTGAGACTGCTGGTCCTCCTACAGGTTCGCCCTTCTCCTCAGCTTCTTTCTGCCTTCCCTAATTCAACAACAGAGGTCAGCTGTTTTGTCCATTGGTTGGGTGCAAATATGTGCATCTGACTCTTTGAGCTGTTTGTTGGGTCTTTCGGAGGGCAGTCAATATAGATTCCTTTTTGTGAGCTCGCTGTAGCCTCAGTAATAGTGTCAGGCCTTTAGAACCTCTTCCCCTTGAGCTGGATCCCACTTTGTGCCTGTCACTGGACCTTCTTTTTCTCAGGCTCCTCCCCATTTCCATCCCTGTAATTGTTTCAGAGAGGAACAATCATGGGTCAGAGATGTGACTGTGGGATGGCAACCTCATCCCTCACTTGATGCTCTGTCTTCCTGCAGGAGGTGGGATATATAAGTTCCCTTTCCCTACTGTTGGGCATTTCATCTAAGGTCCCTCCCTTTGATTCCTGAGAATCTTTGATGTCCCAGGTCTCTGGTGCATTCTGAAGGGTTCCCCCAATTTCCTGAGGTTGTCTGCTTCCATTCTTTCTGCTAGCCCTCAGGGTTTCAGTCTGTTTCCTTCACCTGACACCAGATCACACCCCCAACCCCTGTCCACTTTCCCTCCCAGATCCCTCCTCCCTCCCCCCTTATGATTGCTTTCTTCTCTCTCCCAAGTGGGACTGAGGTGTCCTCACTTGGGCACTTCTGCTTGACCTTTTTGAGTTCTGTGAACTGTATCTTATGTATTCTGTATGTTTTTTGTTGTTGGTTTTTTTCTAGTATTCACTTATTTGTGAGTATATACCATACACGTCTTTTGGGTCTGAGTTACCTCACTCAGGAATATATTTTCTAGTTCCAGCCATTTGCGTGCAAAACTCAGGATGTCCTCATTCTTAATAGCTGAGTTGTATTCCATTGTGTAAATGAACCACATTCTCTGTATCCATTCTTCTGTTGTGGGACATCTAGGTTGTTTCTAGCTTCTGGCTATCATAAATAAGGCTGCTGTGAACATACTAGAACACATGCCCCTGTGGCATGGTGGGGCATCCATTGGGTATATTTCCAAGAGTGGTATAGCTGGGTCTTCATGTACATCTATTTTCTGAGAAACCTCCAGATTGATTTCCAGAGTAACTGCACCAGTTTGCAATCCCACTAGCAATGGAGGAGTGTTCCTCTTTCTCTACATCCTCTCCAACATGTGTTGTCACCTGAGGTTTTGAATTGAACTTTTTAAAAACACCTCTTTCTCACCACACAAGGCACAAACAGGTGTTTGGGTGAGCACTCAATGGTTTACTGTCTTGTCAGGAACAAACTATTAGAAGGACAATTTGCTCTATATCTGAGTTTCAACTCTAGCTCCCTTTTATATCCTATGAATGTTTCACATAATTAATATTGCTTGTTTGGCTCTGTCTTAGTCAGGGTTTCTATTCCTGCACAAACATCATGACCAAGAAGCAAGTTGGGGAGGAAAGGGTTTATTCAGCTTACAATTCCATACTGCTGTTTATCACCAAGGAAGTCAGGACTGGAACTCAAACAAGTCAGGAAGCAGGAGCTGATGCAGAGGCCATGGAGGGATGTTCTTTACTGGCTTGCTTTCCCTGGCTTGCTCAGCCTCCTCTCTTATAGAACCAAGACTACCAGCCCAGAGATGGCCCCACCCACAAGGGGCCTTTCCCCCTTGATCAGTAATTGAGGAAATATCTTTCAGTTGTATCTCATGGAGGCATTTCCTCAACTGAAGCTCCTTTCTCTGTGATAACTCCAGCTGTGTCAAGTTGACACAAAACTAGCCAGTACAGGCTCCTTAAAATTTCTAGTCTGGATCTGGTTTGAGATATCCTGGTTTATGATCATTCTTATTTTGAATTTGTTAATATAAAATAGATTGAGACTTCTGTTATTTAAAAGAACCAGTAGTGGCTGGGTGTGATGAGACATGCTTGCTGCCCCAGTATTTGGTGATATTTGTCTTAAAGAAACAAAAGTAGAGGTATGGGAAGCTAGGGAGCTCGCTCAATTGGTCAGATGCTTGTAGGCTAAATGTAAGGTTCTGAGTTCTGAGCCTCAGCATCCATGGGAAAGTGTAGTACAGCAAGCATATATAAGCCCTGAGATGGAGGAGACAGGCAGAGACTGGGAGCTCTTAGGGAGCCCATTGTTCATCCAGTATAGCCAATCAGTAAAATGTAGATTTTGTGAAACATTCTGTCTTCAAAAGGTCTATGGATCATGATGGAGACCTATATTTGACATGAATCTTTGGCTTACAGGTGTGCCTTCTCAAGCACACTCACTCCCCATTTATACAGAGAGAGACAGACAGACAGACAGATAGACAGACAGAGACAGAGAGAGACAGAGGCAGAGACAGAGAATCAACTGGTATAGTTTAAGCTGTGATTTCCTGCTTTGAGATTAAAAGATTTTTACTCATTCCCTGTTTCAATAACCAGAACAATGCCCAAATCAGAAGAGGTATTTGATGTTAAGTTGTTTTGGTGGGGCGTAGAAATATTTTGGCTTTTAAAATACACTGCTTGTGGGAGATCTTAAGTCTGAGCATATAAGAGTCAGCGAGAGAGTAAAGGCACTCGCCACTAAGTCTTAGAACCAGAGTTTAAACAGCAGTCCCCACTTGATGGAAAGATACAGCAACTCCAGCAAATTTTCTTCTAAATCCCTAGTATTGTACACACATAAGCAAAAGAAATAAATGCAATGAAATATTAAATTTGAACACACACATCTGAAAGTATATATAAAATTAGCAAATGCTTAAATTTCCCATAATTGTTATCCATCTTCAAGTAAGCGTCTTTGTTACCCATTTATTTAACCTATTTCTTCATGTACCGAGTCTATACAAGCCTACAGTCTGAGACTATACTGCCTATAAAGAGCTTACTCCAGAGCCTTATAATCAGCATTCAACAGAAGTCAGCTGTTCTGACTATCACCATAAATATTGCCACCAATGGTTAACTGAAGAAGAAACAGAAAGGAAAATATAATACATCTTAGGAAAATAAATCACACATCTCCTAAAAAAATCAAAGTTCTACCAAAATGAGCTTAGATTTTTCAAATACTTTGTTTCTCAAAGCTGTGTATTTGTGTCGGGGTGTGAGTGGGTGGTTACATCTTGGGAGTGAGTGTTTAGAAATGGTTTTGAGCTTTCAGACTTTAACGTGTTACCTCACTCTGACAATTGAAATGAACCAGTAAAGTTAAGTAGTATCTAGGGGGAAAAATTCATGGTTGAGAAATAGCCAGCCTCTGTCACATGCTCTTGGTTCAAGGTTGTGAAAATTAATTGTAGGAATGTTACTTTCTTCTTTTTAGCTGGCAAATGGAAAGGCCAAAGCTCAGGATTGTTGGGAGTGACAGCCCAATTAATCAGGCTCCATGCCTCACACTAGGTGCAGAGCTTGCCCAGGATTGTGAAAGTTTTAAATGACCCCTTTGTCCTCAGCAGCGCCAAAGTGAAATTCCTCAAGGATCACTTGCTTGTTGGCACCTGGTATCCACCCAGCAAAACTGCGGGACAAAAAGTTCTTTGGCAAAAGAGGCCAGGCTGTGCTTTTATGTCTGCTGAAAGAAATAAATAACAGTTGTAATTTTGCAGAAACACAGCAGGCTTATCAAAATACACTATACCACTGGCAGGTATCTCTCTAGGAACAACTGAATCCAATTAGACTTACAAAGGCTGATGATGTCCCTTAAAAGGCCAGAAGTAAAGGCCTGGAATCAACTGCTAGAATGGATAGCAGAAAGAAATCTTAGAATCCTATTCAGATCTCCTTTTTTATACCTCCCAAATTTCTTTTTTTTTTAATTTTTAATATTTTTATTACATATTTTCCTCAATTACATTTCCAATGCTATCCCAAAAGTCCCCCATAGCGCCCCCCACTTCCCTACCCACCCATTCCCATTCTTTTGGCCCTGGCATTCCCCTATATTGGGGCATATAAAGTTTGCAAGTCCAATGGGCCTCTCTTTCCAGTGATGGCCGACTAGGCCATCTTTCGATACATATGCAGCTAGAGACAAGAGCTCCGGGGTTCTGGTTAGTACATCATGTTGTTCCAACAATAGGGTTGCAGATCCCTTTAGCTCCTTGGGTACTTTCTCTAGCTTCTCCATTGGGAGCCCTGTGATACATCCAATAGCTGACTGTGAACATCCACTCCTATGTTTGCTAGGCCCCGGCATCGTCTCACAAGAGACAGCTATATTTGGGTCCTTTCAGCAAAATCTTGCTAGTGTATGCAATGGTGTCAGCGTTTAGAAGCTGCTTATGGGATGGATCCCTGGATACTGCAGTCTCTAAATGGTCCATCCTTTCATCACAGCTCCAAACTTTGTCTCTGTAACTCCTTCCCTGGGTGTTTTGTTCCCAATTCTAAGAAGGTGCACAGTGTCCACACTTTGGTCTTCATTCTTCTTGAGTTTCATGCGTTTAGCAAATTGTATCTTATATCTTGGGTATCCTAAGTTTTGGGCTAATATCCACTTATCAGTGAATACATATTGTGTGAGTTCTTTTGTGATTGTGTTACTTCACTCAAGATGATGCCCTCCAGGTCCATCCATTTGGCTAGGAATTTCATAAATTCATTCTTTTTAATAGCTGAGTAGTACTCCATTGTGTAAGGAGGAGGTTAACAGAATAACTACGTAGAACTAAACATCAGAGACAACATGAGCAGACACAGAATGTGATAATGGCATCTATTTTTAAAGAGTGACATTATTTTTTGCATTTAATTATTTATTCATTTTATGTCCTAATATCCACCCCCTTTTTCCTCCAAGTTGCCCTCTTCCACAGCTCCTTCTCCCATTCTTCCTCCCCTTTTCCTTTGGGAAGGTAGAGACACCCCCCCCCCCGGTTTTACCCCACCTTGGCACACCAAGTCTCTGCAGGACTAGGCACATTCTCTCCCACTGGGGCCAGACAAGGCAGCCCACTTAGGGGAATAGGATCCACAGACAGAAAACAGACTGAGGAACAACCCCTGCTCCAGTTGGCAGGGTATCTGCATAAAGGTCAAGTGGCACATCCACTACACATGTGCAGGGGTTCTAGGTCCACCCCATGCTAGATTTTGGTTGGTGGTATAATCTCTGGGAGCTCTCAAGGGTCGAGGTTAATTACTTCCTGTTGGAAGTCCCTATTCTCTTCAGGTACCTCAATCCTCTCTCTAACTCTTCCATAAGACTCCCAAGCTTCATCTAATGTTTGACTGTGGGTCTCTGCATCTGTTTCCATCAGCTGCTGGGTGGAGTCTCTCAGAGAACAATTACAATAGGATCCTGTCTGCAAGCGTAATAGAGTATCATTAATAGTGTCAGGGATTGGTTCTTGCCCATGGAATGTGTCTCAGTTTGGACCAGTCATTGGTTGGTCATTTCCTCCATCTCTGTTCTATTTTTGTCCCTGCACATCTTGTAAGCAGGACATATTTTGGGTCAAAGACTTTGTGAGTAGACTGCTACCCTTTTCCCTCCAATGTGAGTCTTTCCTGGCTACAGAAGGTGACCTCTTCAGGCTCAACATCCCCCACTGTTAGGAATCAGACCTGAGACAGGGAGAGGTCTGTGGAATTGAACAATGGCATCTTATTTCCCTCTCCACTTCCTCTTCCACCTGGGTCCTAGATGGGTTAGCAGCAGACACCTGTGAGCATGCTTCCGCCAAAGCTGATTATCTACTTTACAGAGCTTATGCAGTATGTATGAACACTTTATCTCAATTGTTCTTGACTATATTACTGCAGGACAGATTGGCAAATAGCCTGAGCATTGATGAACAAGGAAATTGAGACTCACAAATGTTAAGTTATTGAGCCCTCCTGCCCAGGACTTTTAATCCAAAAACTATTTTATGCTAGGTTAAGATGGAATTATTTCTAAAGACACACAGAGGACAGCTATATTTAATAATTTATCCGAAGTTATACAGGCATCTCAGTTTAAATAACCAAGGCCACTTATTGGTGATAATAGAAAATGTCAGAGTTGATGAGCTGTACCTTAAACCCTAAATGAGGTGAAATGTGCTTAATCTGTCTCTAACCTACATAGTGGATGCTTTTTTTTTTTAAAACCACTTACTATGTTCTTGAGAAGTTTATAGGCCATGTTATACACATTTAGATTCTACATCATTTAAACATTATAGGTTAAGTATCACTAATCTAATTTTTGATATGCAGAATTGAGGTTTCACAACAACAGTCAAATATTCAACACATTTCTAAAAGTTAAACTCAGAGGATATAAATAACATTATAGCTACTTATGGCTTGACCCTAGTCTTGACCTGGGTACAAGGCAAAGAAAGCTATTACTTTATTTTTCTAGCATGGAAATTACACCATAGGGTCTTAAGCATGCTAAGAAAACCTTCTATACTGACCTACACCCCAGCTAAATTACATAAGAATTTAAACGATAGTCTTCGCTACCTTAACATCCATAACCAGTTTTTCCATCATACAGTTAGGACCTAAAATCTCTCATTCTTTGATGAGAAATAAAAAGACCCAGTTGCCAACCCCATATTTCTCATGTTAGAAAAATCATAACAACGGTTGATATACCTTGAAGAATGCTGTGGTTTTGACTTCATTCAGCTCCTTTACAAACTGTACAATTTGTCTTGGTCTCCATTGACCCTCCCTGGAGTCACTAAAAGCAATACAGTAGTCTACATTGATGTGAACTGGATGACCATGGCCTGGCTTACAAAGCACATTTTTTAAGACAAAAGTATGTTTTGTAATAAAAAAAATCTTTATTTTGAATATTTTTCCACCAAAAAGAACAGCTTCTTGCCTAATGAGAAAACCCAGGAGCAACTCGCTTCCAGAAGCCTGACTAGCTGCCTCTCTCTGTAGCAGGACTATGGGTCAAAGCAGAACTGGAGCGAGGGATTCTGGGTCACCCTGTGTTCTATGAACCACATCTGGTTTTCTACTTGCTCTACCTCACTAGAGTAAGAGCATCCACTTGATGCTCTAAATAAGTTGAGTGGCTGAGAGCAAGCTCCAAAGGTTCCCTCTTCTGTGCTGTGTACATAGGCTTCTGCTTCATGACGGGCCTTTATAGAGTATCTGACCTTTTACTTATATGTCTCTGGAAACATAAACAAAGCATCAACCCAAATATACATAAAGTTCCCCAAAGATCCTCAAATCATCGTGTACAGTAAGTAGCATGGTATTCTGGACAAGGATGGGCCATGTGTGATGTTACATTCATTAGTTTACATCACTCATAAGGTTGTAATCTTCTAAGCATATTCTGTGACGTTCATTCAGTAACCAAGATTCCCATGCATTTTTTCAGAACCTGTCATCTCTGTTATTGATGCATAGATCCTTTGGAATCCTGGCTCCCTAGATCACCATTTGCAGTTTCAGGAATATTACCCTTCAGCAGGTACACAGGCAGCACTCCTCCTCTTAGCTCATTTTATGTGACAGGAGATATTCTACTGTAAAGAAACCTGGTTGAAGTCATTCAACCCAATCATTGCTAAACTGACATGGTCTTGAGATTGTTCCAGTCAACAATAATGAACACTTTCTAGTCTTAGTTGGCCATGGGACAACATTCCCACAACTCCAGGAGATAATTCTATTTTAAAAGGTCTTCTTGTTTTCAAGTTGCAAGAGCACCTGATGAATTGCAAGTGGCCACAGCTCACTGTGACCCCTTAATTCTGAGGACATAATCCCAGCTCCTCCACCTGCATAACGCCTTTGCTGGTATACACCTCATCTCTAGCACTAACACATCACCCATTCTTATCCTACTTCAGTAGCATTGGCTTAAGCCCACTCTAAGGAAAAATTCTGGAAGAATAAAATAACATAGACTGAAATGGAAATTGATAGGAAGAAAATAATATATACTGAATTGAGAATCAATTGGCTTTGGGTATTAAGTGGGATTTAAATTCTCTTATTTATAATTTTGTGTTTCTGGAATTTCCTACCATTACTTTTAAAATAGAAAAAAAGGCAATGAAAAGAGGAAGAGAGGATTCTAGAAGAGAAATACTGATCTCTTTAATCTTTTATTGCCAACTTCTCAGTGCCCTAGCTCATTCTCTTTTCTCCTTTGTGCAGCCCATCAATACAGTTTATTGAGATTCATAGTTTCTTAAATGCCATTTGCTTTTCATTATGTGGATAAAATCTTGCTGATATTTTGGCTTTGCACACTTGTGCCATCTGATGTTCTGAAACCTCACGAAAAAGATATCTCCTGACCCATGAGATTACTGTCTTATAACTAAGCCATGGTTGCCCTAAACAGGAGACCCATCTCAAGTAATGGCAAGCTCTGGCTTTTCATGATACAGTGGCATAGAAAGGTATAATCCTTGCCTCTTGTAAATATTGCTAAATAATTTGACTTCACGTTTATTTTTCTTTGGGGAAAAAATCTCATTTTTAACATAATTAAATGAAATATATACTTGAGAGGTTATGGCTAAAAAATTTGTCTTAAAAGTATGCCATTCTGAATTATTCACTGAGTAATTTAGGACCCACACAGTACCCCAAGAGCAAAAAGTTTAATTTTGTATCCAATTCCAAAATTTCTTCCAAATCTGTGCTTTGTTGTGCCTCCCTCTCCCTCTATCTTGTGATTTAAAAAAACATACTGTATGTTTGCTACATGACAGACATTATGTATAGGGTAAAAATCAACTGAGCCCAATATATCTCCATTTTATGTCTCAGAGTTAATCTATGTTCCTGTTGCCATAGATATTCAAGCCTGGTTTCTTTTCTTGTTCTTGGTCTTTTTGGTTTCCATAGAAGAGTCTCCTTAAATAAATTTGGAGACTTGCAAAGTTGGAACCCGACACTTGATACTGTATGGAACTCTAATGCTGAGGTGACGGATGTGGAGAAGCAGGCGTTCCCTTGAGTCCAATAGTTCTCTCACAGTATCTTAGTGAGTTTGTCTTCTCACTCCTTCAATGATATAAGAACTGTAGGTGGGGATGTACTTCGGTCTTTCCATTGTCTTCCATGAAGGACTTGGGAGCTTAGAGCTTACTATGTCTCTGGTCCCTCATTGTTGAGACTCTGGGAAAGCCCTTGGCAGTCAGGATATAATAAAACGGTTTGTTTTAAAAGTGAGCATTGTTAAGGAGAACAGTAATACTCTTGACATATTTGAAAAATGGTTAATTCTTCTTTTCTCCTGAATGAAGCATAAAGAATATGTTCTCTGATTTTCACCTTGACAACCAGATAGGTAGGCCTGTGGTTTAAATACAGTGTGAGGGTTTCTTTAAGGACATCCCCTTGGGGTTTTAACTTTTAATCTTTTAACTTTCCCCTTATAATTCTTTTATGGGACTGACTCTGGGGTGAGCTCTCTTCCTAGGTCACTTGTCTAGGTTACTGCCATTGTTAGCATTCACTGATCAATCCTGAAGCAAGAGTTTGCCTAAAACTCATAAAAGGGTTCTGGTCAATTCTGAGAGTTGTAATTATTGAAATTGAAATTGAAATTTTTAGACTCTAATCATTTTAACATAACTCCACTTTTGATGGCTAGACAGTAGAAACTCATTCCTGATGATTTGGGACTAGGGACGATGTCAGCCATGTAGCTCCCATTGCTAACTGTATGAACCACAAAGATTTCAGTAGCGTTATCCTGGCTGAGCTTCCTGGTCTGCAGGTTAAGCAGATGCATGGAGATAGCAGAGAAATCACTGAATGATGGTATTCACATTCAATAGATGCATGCAAAACATTAGAGAAACCATGAGTAGGTAGTGGGGCTGGCATGCAGACAAAATTGTAAGGCACAGAAATTTTGGAATGGCCAGATTATAAATTTAAAATACTAATTTTAATATACCAAGGTTAAGGAAAAATAGGCAATAATCAAAAATAGATTACTAAAATCCAGGAAATGGAAGCACTAATAAAGCAGTGAATAGAAAAATTCTACAATGTGAGAAGCACTGTCACATGGACCGTGTGTCTCAGGTGAGCCTAGCACTAGACCATACAAAGTGAGAGACTAAAGCAGTTACTTGAAGATATGCTGACACAAACTGCACACTGAATCCTACAGAGAAAATATGGTTTTTAGAAGTGTAAAGAAATATCAAGAAATTGTGGGATAACTACAGATGTGTAAAACAAACCTAAAGGTATTCGTAGAAGCGAAAGAGAAGTGAAAATTGTTTGAAGTTTTAATGGTTGAGCATATTCCAAAAATGGTGACAAACACCCAGTTATACATACTAGACTCTCAGTAAAGAGCACATGGGTTGAAAGTAGGATAATTAAACTATTAACTTTACCTATGGGCAAATAAGGATAAGACCCTCAAAAGGTTCTAGAAGAAATATAGAAGGAAAAAGAAAGTAAACTAAAATATTTAAAACAATGGAAAAACAAATACATTTCTGCAGCCATATTTATCATTCCGTAATGAGAATGAAATAATAATATCTATACTTAATTATAGGTTATGTCCAGGGAGAAATGGCTTAAGGGTTACTAGCACATTGTCCTTGCAGAAGATCTGGGTTAGGTTCCCAGCACACACATGGAGGCTCACATAGACTGCTCACTCCAGTCCTAGGGCATCTGATGCCTCTGTGAGCATTTACATATATGTAGTATATATATGTATACACGTCTATGCATATATATATATATATATATATATATATGAAAAAACACATACACTCATGTGTGCACACAACCTTTAAAAAACTGAGATCAAAAGAAAAGGAATAAATAAGAGGTAATAGAATTTTCTATGTTTCTTGCTTTAATGACTGCAACAGTAACTTTATTTACATAATTGCTGGAATATTTTGAGTTGGACTAAGCTATGAAGAAATGGATGAATAATAAAAATGAATAAATTAAAAGAATAATATTTTGCTACAGGTATCTCTCTCTCCTACTTGTGAAGTGGTATGTTAGTTAAAATGAACATGTATTCATTGTAAATGTACATTTGCATACTATTCATTTAAAGTCAGCATTCTTAATATTTGTCAAGTGTTTATACCTTTTTCAGTAATGATAAGCAGAAAGGATATATCATTATAAGGCATATATTATTCTCATAACAAATTTCAAAACATCCTGAGCTACTATATAGATGCTACAAAGTATTAGCAAACTTCATGCAGCAAGGCATAGAATGTCTATGTGAGATTTTTCCTGGGTATGCAGGGTTGATGTAATTTGTTAGTCTGCCTATACTGGTCTCTACCTGTAATTCAAATGCAATGGTCACTGTGGAGGCAAAGATAGGAGAAAAATGAGTCCAAGGCCAGGCTCCTATATAGAGCAATTTTGTGACCAGTCTGGGTTATATAAAAAGAACAGATTTTAATTATTTAAATGCATTTTATACATCAAACATATTCATAATATTGATTATTTTGAGAATTAAATAATACATAAAAATTTTGTTCAATATTTATATTCATATCCTTTCATACCCAAAAAATTATCATTAATGAGTATTTAATACTATCCATAACTGAGAATCCAATATCTAATGTTGAATACTAAATTGTTTGAAAACATACAAAATTTCTTTGGGAGTTAAGCATAGTAAAAGAGAATAAAATATTAAAAATGGATCATTAAGAAACATATTCAAAAGTCCTTGTATGATACCACCTGACATAGTGAGAGAGTACTTAAAATTCATTATACATCTGTGTACATTGTCTAACAATCAGTTTACTTAAAAAGATTGACATGGTTTCTAGGAGAGTAATTATTTTATCAGTAAGTATATTTTAAAAATTTCAAAATAGCAAAAACTCTTTGAAGCTAAACATTAAGAAAATGCTAATTTCAAGCACAGTAAGGAAAATAATCAATATTTCTGTGATGTTTGTAGAACATGATTTTAGTATTTTCAACTGTTGATATTCAACAAACAGGATAGTTATTTTAAGATATACTTTGTTGTTATGTCTCTCTTTTCACTTCTGATTTTATTAATTTGGATGCTGTCTCTGTGCCCTCTGGATAGTCTTGCTAAGGGTTTATCTATCTTGTTGATTTTCTCAAAGAACCAGCTCCTGGTTTTGTTGATTTTTTTTTTGTATAGTTCTTTTTGTTTCTATTTGGTTCGATTATTACTGCTGTCTACTCCTCTTGGGTGTATTTGTTGTTTTGTTTTGTTTTGTTTTGTTTGTTCTAGAGCTTTCAGGAGTGCTGTCAAGATGCTGATGTAGACTCCCTTCAGTTTCTTTTTGGAGACACTCAGAGCTATGAGTTTTCCTCTTAACACTGCTTTCATTGTGTCCCATAAGTTTTGGTATGATGTGTCTTCATTTTCATTAAATTCTAAAAAGTCTTTAATTTCTTTATTTCATTGAGTTATCATTTAGTACAGTGTTGTTCAGTTTCCATGTGTATGTGTGATTTCCGATGTTATCGTTAGTACTTAAGACCAGCCTTAGTCCGTGGTGATCTGATAGGTTGCATGGGATTATTTCAATCTTCTTGTATCTGTTGAGGCCTCTTTTGTGACCAATTATATGGTCATTTTGGGAGAAGGTACCATGAAGTGCTGAGAAGAAGGTATATTCTTTTGCTTTAGGATGAAATGTTCTATATCTGTTAGATCCATTTGGTTCATAACTTCTGAGAAGAAAAGTTTTTAAAATACAAAGTACATGATCAATCTTGCTAACATTTTTATGGAAGGTCAGCATTTCCAACTACTAGTCAAGTAGGACAGTGTCTCAAAAGAAAATCCAGGCTGGGCGTGGTGGTGCACGCCTTTAATCCCAGCACTCGGGAGGCAGAGGCAGGTGGATTTCTGAGTTCAAGGCCAGCCTGGTCTACAAAGTGAGTTCCAAGACAGCCAGGGCTACACAGAGAAACCCTGTCTCGAAAAACCAAAAAAAAAAAAAAAAAAAAAAAATCCGATTATTTAATATGTTAAAGAGAGAATTTTCATTGTCTTATAAAAATCTATAAAAAATATTTTTGAGATCAAATATCAAATACCGACTCATGGATGAAAGCATTACATAAGGAATAGGAGGAAATTTCCTCTTGGAAGAAAGAACCTGTATATTAGCACCATATGGAAAGTATTAAAAATAGATTTATTTCTACTAAAATAAGGACAGTTAAGGATGTACCTACAGTTAATACCACTCTTCGTCAGTATTTTATTTGAAGGTATAACTAAGGTGGTAAGTACAGGAAAGTCATGCATCTTAGGAAAAACAATACAATTTTTGTTCATCCATGACATAATACACAGAAAATCTTCAACAATCAACCAGTAAATAATGCAAATAATATTAGCTGACAGGAAGGTTGTAGAATACCCAGTCAATATACTTGGTCAATTACCTTTCCCTATTCCACAATAAAAGAGAGAAATTAGAAATGAAAAACATAACACTACTTATATTAGTACCAAATAGTGAATCATTCATGTATAATGATAACAAAATTCATATGAATCCCATATACAGAGCAAAATGAAGTTCAAAATACTGATGAAAGAAATAAAAATGTAAAGAAATACGGAAATATTTTGTATTCATGGGTAGGGAGCCTAATATTACCAAGATGTTTGCTTTTCCCAGCTTGATTATGGATTCTTCTTTGCCATCCCAGTCAATATTTAAAGATGAACTGAAAACCAACACCTGAGAGAAAATAACTTACAAATGCATATCTGATAAGGACTATTATCCGAATATATAAAGGGCATTTAAAACTAAAGAATCACATTAGTAAAAGTATTAGAAACAGGCAAAATAAAATAACAATTATAAGCCAATACACATATACTGGAATAATTAATATAAAAATAACTGGCAATGTCAAATGCTGTTGTAGTCAGAGAGGAACTCTCATTCATTGCTGCAGATATGGAACATGACACAGCTAATTTGGAAGACTCAGTTTTCTACAAAGTTAAGGCACTCCCTTTACACATTTAGGAGTTATACTCCTTGGTATTTATCAAGGGAGATCAGTTTTTTTTTTTTTTGTCTCACACAAAAGTCTATACACAAATGTTAATGAATTTTTTATTTATAATTTTCCAGCCTTAAAAGCAACCAAGAAGCTCTTCAGTGGATAAACAGACAAATAAAACAAAGTCGCTCTTGGTACAAGATATGTAAATGATGTAAATAGAGTCACATCCAAAAGGCATGGAAAAGCCTGAAGAAATGTGTGTCAATACATGAAAGAGAAATACTATTAAAATCCCTTATACTTAAGTTCGAGAGGAATTGTGCTACTTGCAAAACATTTGGAAAGTATGTTTTGTTTTATTTTGTTTAAAAAGAAAAACAGTAGATGCTGGCGAGGATGTGGAGAAAGAGGAACACTCCTCCATTACTGGTGGGATTGCAAGCTTGTACGACCACTCTGGAAATCAGTCTGGCAGTTCCTCAGAAACCTGGTACTACTGGTAGATCCAGCAATACCTCTCATGATCATATACCCAGAAGATGTCCCAAATGCTAATAAGGACAGACGCTCCACTATGTTCATAGCAACCCTATTTATAATAGCCAGAAGCTGGAAAGAACCCAGATGTCCCTCAACAGAGGAATGGATACAAAAAATGTGGTACATTTACACAATGGAGTACTGCTCAGCTATTAAAAACAATGAATTTATGAAATTCTTCGACAAATGCATGTATCTGGAGGATATCATCCTGAGTGAGGTAACCCAATCACAAAAGAAGTCACTTGATATGTACACTGATAAGTGGATATTAGCCCAGAAACTTAGAATACCCAAGATACAATTTCCAAAACACAAGAAAATCAAGAAGGAAGAGCAACTCGTGGATACTTCATTCCTCCCTAGAATAGGGAATAAGATATCAGTGGAAGAAGTTGCAGAGACAAAGTTTAGAGCTAAGACAAAAGGATGGATCATCCAGAGACTGCCCCACCTGGGGGTCCATCATATAATCAGCCACCAAACGCAAACACTATTGCATATGCCAGCAAGATTTTGTTGAAAGGACCCTGATATACCTGTCTCCTGTGAGGCTTTGCCAGTGTCTGGCAAATACAGAAGTGGATGCTCACAGTCATCTATTGGATGGAACACAGGACCCTCAATGTAGGTGCTAGAGAAAGTACCCAAGAGCTGAAGGGGTCTGCAACCCTATAGGTGGAACAACAATATGAACTAATCAGTACCTTCAGAACTCATGTCTCTAGCTGCATATGTAGCAGAAGATGGCCTAGTTGGCCATCATTGGGAAGAGAGGACCCTTGGTCTAGCAAACTTTATATGCCCCAGTACAGGAGAAAGTCAGGGCCAAGAAGTGGGAGTGGGTGGGTAGGGAAGCAGGGTGGGCGGGGAGGGTATAGGGGACCTTTGGAATAGCATTTGAAATATAAACGAAGAAAATATCCAGTTAAAAAAAGAAAATAAATAAATAAAACCCTTCAAACTTGGAATTCAGTGGGAAGTCTTACTCATAATACCAAAAGTGTGATTCTTAACGTATCTCTAGCTGCATATGTAGCAGCAGAAGATTGCCTAGTCACCCATCACTGGGAAGAGAGGCCCCTTGGTATTGCAAACTTTTTATGTCCCAGTACAGGGGAACGCCAGGGCCAAGAAGCGGGAGTGGGTGGGTAGGGGAACAGGGCGGAGGGAGGGTATAGGGAACTTTCGGGATAGCATTTGAAATGTATATAAAGAAAATATCTAATAAAAAAATAAAATAAAATAAAATCAAGACATAAAATAATGCCCACATATATATATATATATGTATATATATATATTAGTGATCTTTCTTATATATACATACTATATATATATATATATGTGTGTGTGTGTGTATACTTGTACATATATATGTGTATGTATATATAACACGTGTGTGTGTGTGTGTGTGTGTGTGTGTGTGTATTAGAACATTCCATTCCAAACACCATTGCCAAAAATCAACTCAGAGTTAAAAAGTTTTCATTTTATTTTGGCTCTTGGTTGCAGAGGAATAGAGTGGAGAATGGTAGGGAAGGCATGCCGCCAGTTAGGAAAGGATGAGAGCAGGGGCAGGAACCTGGAAGCTGGATGTTATGATTTTTTTTCCACACAGGGAGCAGAGGAAAGGGAAAGAGGAGGTGGAGGGAGAGTATAAATGCTTAGAGGCCAACCAAGCATTAAAATACCTGTAAAAATCTCTCTTTCAAACCATGATGAGTTCAAATGGTAGAATATTTAATTGTATGATATAGTTATACAATGGAATTATTCTCAGTAATAAAATAATCAATTATTGATGCAGGCAACAAATTCAAAAGGTTGGAGAACATTATACAAAATGGAAGGGCAGTATGAAAATTCGAATTGTCAAATATAATTTCATTTAGATAATGATGTTTGAAGCAAGAGGGTATACAGATGGAACAAAGTAATTGTCCAAGGTTATAGCTAATGAAAGAAAAGAAATATTTTTTATGAAACCTAGTGATATGATTAGTTTTGTGGTCATCGTACACAAATCTGCAGACAAGAGAAAGAAAGTCCAATCGATAAATATTCATTTGCATTATCATCAAATTTCTACTTTTGAATTTAAGCTATTGTATAAGTAATTGTACTGAGGGCACCTGGAAGACCGCTAAGGATTCCTCTGCTTATATTTGCAGCTTCCTGTGAGCCTATAACTGTTTCAAAATGAAAATATTTTTAAGTCCTAGCACATACTAAACACTAACATAACCATCAAATGGAAATTTCTAGAGTTGAAAAGTATTGTTACTGAAATGAATAGTTCACAAAAGCGGCTTGGAAATAGTCTTGAGTCAGCAAAATAGCATGGAGAAAGTGAGTAGCATCCTGAGGCCTGTGGGACAACAGCAATCATCTACTTGGACATAATGTGAGGTGCAGGGGAGAGAACAGGAGCAGGGGAGAAAAACAAAAAGAATATTAGGATAACTATTGGCACTGAACTTGGTGAATAAATCAAAATGCACATTGAAGACATCCAATTAACTCCAAATACTATAGATACCAAGATCCACATCTTGATTAATTATAAATTATCAAAAGCTAACAACAGATTATCTTGGAAAAATGACTCATAATATATAAGGAAATTATCACAAAATTAATTTCTGGATTTTTAGTAAAATGAAAGACCATAAGATAATAAAATAAGAAACCTTGAAGTACACGAGAAAGACATTAACCAAGAATTTTAAGCAAGCAGATCTCTCCCACAGAGATGAACACTGACCAGTGTAATTCCAATGAAGCATAAGCAGAAACTGCATTGTAGTGAGTCTTTATATGAATGCTTGATAGAACTTTTCAAGTTAAAATACAACGACTGCTATAAGTGAACGAATGAATTTTATAATCTTGGGAAGGGTACAAGTGGAAGGAACAAACGATTAAGGTTAGCCTCAGCAACATAGAAAGACTATCTCACAACAAATCAAATTAAAAACAAAGATTGAAATATACAATTTCATGAAATTCTAATTTGGGGTATACACTAATTTCCAACATACAACTAAATTATACAATTAAATTAAAATGAATACTTGTGTAATATCAGTTACGTTTTTAGTGGGTCTGGATGGCTAAATTGTCTACTGCAATGAATTTTTTTTTACAATTCTATGTGTTAGCAATAGGCACACCAATAAATAATTTAAAAAAAAACAGCTCTGGGACTGATGAAATGATTCAATGGGTAAAGGTGCTTCTTGTGCAAGCTTGGTGATGTGAGTTCAATCCCTCGAATCCACATAAAGTTGGACAGAGAAAATTGATTCTACAACATAGAGTTCTCTTACCTCTATACATTTTCTGCGTGGGGGGAGAATGTCAAATCTCCCCCTCACAATTCACTAATAGTAACAATTTTTAAATAATAAAAATTTCATACAGTAGAATAAAACACATAAACTACTTTAGAGTTGATACAACAAAAGGAGAGCAAAGTGTGTCTGTAAACTGCATGGCCTTGCTTAACAAGCTTAAAATTCACTAGAATAACTTTATATTTGTGGTCTGAGAACTCAACACCAGAGAGTCAGTCTTCTCAAATTGAGTTATTGATTTAAATACAATCTGTACCAAAATTCAAGTGGGATTTTTGTTGTTGAATAAATGACTCAGAAGAGCTAAGATGATTCTTTTAAAAATAGAAGATTGTGATATCGACTATAAGATCTACTATAAAGGTACAGAATTACTAACACAAAGGTACATATCTGCATCCATGGAATAGATCAGTATAAAGAAGCAGAACTAAGGACCCACTCACCTTTGATTGTGCAGCCAATTGACTTTTGACAAAAGTAATTTGATGCAGAGTACTTGCTGTGAGGATTCTAGGTTAGATAAACATCCATAGTCAGAAAAATGAACTCAGAGTCTCATCTATATTGTAGGGGAAAAAAAAAACTAACTCGAAAAGGGATCATAGAGTAAAATGTAAGAGCTAGAAGTATAAATGTTTTAGATAAACTGTATAGGAAAATGTCTTTCTGACAATGAAACAAAATCCGTGAAATCAGGGATGGATGTTGTAACTTGGAATTCATCAAAATCAGCGATGAGGAAAGAAGATGAAAGAAAGGCAAACCTCCTGCTTTGAAGGTCTCATTTTCAGCAGTCTTCGGGAGGAAGAACTAGAGTCAACAGCACAGCTCTCTGCAAGTGTAGCTGGAAAATGTGCACTAGGCAGGGCTCAACTCAAGCTCAGGTGTCTAACTAACTGTACAGGGTAAGGGCCCATGGGTCCTAGATGTGGTTGGTTGTAGGTAATTTGGTCAGCATAGTTGTCTCTGTCCACTGAATTGATCCCTGCATCCCTTCTCACCATCATTTATGGCAGTCTTGCATGTGCTTTGTTTGAATATGAAGTCTCGACTGGGGTCATTCCTTCAGCTTGGGTCCTAGGATGAAAAAAAGAGTGGTGTGTAGCCAACACAAGGAGAGCTGGAATGGGTGTAGGTGGGAAGTTAGTACTTTATATCGTCAGTCACATAAAGTAGGCCATTTGTTGCTATAGCAAACAATCTAGCCACATTACACTGACCTGCCCTCTATACCTCAACGTGTTAGCAAAAATGTTACTTTTTTCTTTAACAGTGTTGCTTTATTTAAAGCAGGTATTGGTTGTATGGCTGACAGTCAACAGACAGAGAAACTTGAAAACTCCACACTAGATGTGTCCCAAAGAGACACCAGTCGTAAGAAGCTCCTACAAATCAAAGGGTGGGGGTAGTATTCCAGTGGAATAATAGGCACACTGCAAGAAAACATAATTAACAGTAGACTAATTAAATATACATAACAGCCCATGAAAGTCAATGATCTACACCTTTATCCATGGAGGTATATTTATAAAAATAAATATCTGTATTAACTCAACCAAAAGTATTTTGAAAATAGAATTGATGGCTTTCTACCCCATAATTGGATGGAAAAAGATGTGACTCCTTAGATATGAATGATTTAACCAGAACTCTCTAGGCCCTAGCAGTGAATGTGAAAGCTATAGAATGTGGTATTGACCGCAAACAAGGACTGTGACAATCATTCCTTCTCTTGCCTCAGATTCATTCCAATGTGCCATCATCTGAGGACTGATTTCTTAAATATTTTTTTTTACCAGTGATTTGTGGTTTTTTGGCTCCCAGTGGACATTGGTTAGGCAAGTTCCATTAAAATTCTTCTTCCCAATTTGTTGAGTCAGTCATTGTTGCTCCTGGATGGTCACATTCACACACCAGCCCAGGGGCTACCTCAGATCCACTAATGGAAAGTAGACACACACACACACATACACACACACCTTCCCCTGCAGCCCCAGGCTGGCCCAATCAGGGAGGTTGCCAGTGGCCACTTACCTGAAAACTCACATGGTTTGTTGCCTTTATCTCCTGATGCTACTGCATCCCATTCTTCCTGAGTCCTCTGATTCTCCAAGAGTCCCATCCTATGTCCAACCATTAGCTGCTGGCATCTTAATTGATTGACCAAAAACCAATTGGGGACAAGGACCTTTGGCATCTGGACATGCAGATCCAAAAGCATTAGCACCAGTTTCCAATAAGTTATTTCATAAATTCTTTGCTAACCCAACAGGGATGGTGGTGTAAATGAAGGTAAGGAATCTGTGCTCATGTACATACTATGACAACTGATCTGCTCCAGGAATCTGAAGGGTTGAGTTTAACATCATGGAGAACTCATGATATTCCCAAACAAGGTGCCAACAGCCTATTACGAACTATGAGAACCAAACCACAGAACTTCATAAATACACCCCACAGGGATGTCAGAGACCAGAATACCAAAGTAACAAGGAGCTGAAGAAACTTCAAGGGCACTACTCATAGATCCAAGATAAAGGGGCAAAAATCTGCATCTACAATATTACTATCTAAAAAATATTCATACACTCTCAACCATCAAGGTCCTGATTTAATGTTCACTGGTAAAATTAATGGAAAGCATTTCCACAATATAGACACTCCACTTGGAGGTCCAGGAAGCCCTGGGAAAAGGGGGAGGAAGGTCTGTAGGCGTAGAAAGGGATGGAAGATGCTAAGAGAACCTGGCACACTGAATCAACTAAACAGTGCTCACATGGGCTCACAGAGACTGAAGGGGCAAACCCAGAGCATTCATGGGCCAGAATCAGGTACTCTGAGAATGGTATGGATGTTAGCCTGATGTTCTTGTGGGATTCCTAACAGTGGGAAGAGGTATACCTCTGACTCCTTTGCTGGCTCTTGGGACTCTTTTCCTCCTATTGTGTTGCCTTGTCCAGCTTCAATATGAAGACATCTGTCTTGTCTTATCTTGTTTTGTCCTGTTTGTCTGTCATCTCTTGGAGGCATGCTCTTTTCTGAAGAGTAAAAGGGTAGGGAGAGGATCTGAGGAAGAGGGGAGGTTGCAGTGCACTGAGAGGAGTCGAGGGAGGGGAAATGGTAGTCAGCATATATTGTATGATAGAAGAGTCTATTTCTTTTCAATAAAATTTTTTAAGAAGATAAAGAAAAGAGTCATTTATTTTTCCACAAAACAAAAAATTTCCCTGAGCATTTGTTACACACCTGTTGTTTTATGACTTAAATAAGCTCATCTGTTGAGGTCTTGTTCCCAGTTGGTGATACCAGTTCATAGGTTGTAAAGCCAGGGAAGTGGGCCTATCTAGAGGTGGGTCACTGTTGGAATTAATGTGAATGCCTTCAGGCTTTGCCTCCTTCTCTGCCTTCCAGCCACACTGATGGGAAGAAGCTATGCTGTCACAAGTTTCAGATGCCCTGGTATACCATCCAAGGGCTTGGGGCCAAGTAATCAATCTTTGGCCTCAAGTTGTTTCAGTTATGCACATTTTCAAAAGCATGAGGAAACTGATAAGGTTACATTTGAATGTGCCCTTAAGGTTCTGCTAGAGATATTATAGGTTATACTTTGTGACAATAGCATGCTGAAAAGAGTTTTAAGAAACCCGAGATATGATAAGAAATGGAAACTATATAATTACTGTACTTTACCAGAGTAGAATTAGGGGTTACTCTCAGCCATTATAAGCCCAATGTTTGCCATTTGGTTATGCTTATTTTGCAAAGGAAGCCAAGGTAAGTTGAAGCAGAGAGGGCAGACTTAAACCCTGGGAAATAGCCAAGCTTCTCAGACAGGTCTTAGAGTGTTGTCATGCACATGCTACACTCCTGTGGCTTCTCCAAAAGAACCATTCACCCCTGGGTGGTTTTTTTTCTTTTAAAGATTTATTTATTTATTTATTATATATGAGTACACTGTAGTGCCTTCAGACACTCCAGAAGAAGGCATCAGATTTCGTTATGGATAGCTGTGAGCCACCATGTGGTTGCTGGGATTTGAACTCAGGACCTTTGGAAGTTCTCTTAACCACTGGCCCATCTCACAAGCCCCATCCCTGGGTGTTTTATTGGGTCTTCTCCCTGAGTGTTCAGGAGTTCTATGGCTCCAATTTGGTTTTATTAATTAATTAACTAATTCAGGCACTCAGAAAGTAGTGTAGCACAAAGAATAAGATCATGGATCCTGGTGGTAGACTTCTTGGCTTCAAATTCTGGAATCAACATTTAAAGCTGTGGGAGCTTAGAGTAGTTGGTTCAACATTTGTGCCCTTGCTTATTCATTAGAAAAATGTTAATATTGACTACCCTATGGAATGATTCTGTGGCAGTTATGAATTTGTAGAGCACTCAGAATAATAACTCTTACATTATTTACCACAGCACATCAACAGTATTATGAGATATCGAAAACACACATATAAACCATGTGTGGGGTCATGTCTCAGTATGCAGTAATAGGACAAAATGTGGATATAAATAAACAATATCCAAGACACGAAGCTAAGGGAAGGTTGAGGTTTACTTCATCTGTGGATACAAATGAAAGAAATTTTTAAAATGGTGTATAAAAGGACATAACTTTCATATTCTCAAAGCTGTGGTGTGTGTGTGTGTGTGTGTGTGTGTGTGTGTGTGTGTGTGTGTGCGTGTGTGTGAGACAGAGACAGATACAGAGAGAGACAGAGACTCAAAGGTTCGTTGCTTTTTGCACTGTGAACTGACTAATCTCTTGGTGACAGGGAACACTGAAGAAGGCTTTCTACTCTCTCTTCAGATCAAATACACATACACACACACACACACACACACACACACACACACACACCAGATAGGTTGGCTGAGCATAGCACTCAAGAATTCTGGTCAAGCTTCTCTGTGAGGCCATGTGTTTGTAAGGGGGATCCCTTCTACTAAACACCTAAGCCACAGCCTTATTCTCTCTCTACTCCTTACAGGATCCTGTTTGTTAGCCAATTAACCCTTTTTATTTTGGATGGGGATCAGGTGTGGAGAGGGGAAGAAGGAGGCCTGGGAATAAGAATGGAAATTGGTGGGGCACATTTCTGGAATTAGCTGGAGACCAGGGATAGGGGAGGTTCCAGGATGTTTGTGGAGGTGACCCTAACTGAGATTCCTACCAAGAGAGGATATGAAGACCCAAGTGGCCATCTCCTATAGTCAGGCAGGACTTCCAGGGGAGGGAGGGGGACCTCAACCCACTCACAAAACCTTCAACCCAAAATGTGTCTGCCTACACGATGTGCAGGGATAAAAAAAAAAAAGGCACAGAGATTGAAGGAATGAACAATCAATGAGGGTCCCAACTTGAGATCCACCTCCTGGAGAGATCCAAGCCCTGGTACTATTAATGTTACTCTGCTATGCTTGCAGACAAGAGCCTAGTATAACTGTCTCCTGAGAGAGTTCATCCAGGAGCTGATGGAAATAGATGCAGAGACCCATTGCTAAACATCAGATGGAGCTTGGGGCATCTTGTGGAAATGTGGGTCGGGAGTAGAATTGAACAAACACAGGGGATAAAGAACACTACATAAAGACCTAAAGAGTCAACTAACCTGGACTAGTAAGGGCTCACAGAAACGGAATCAGCAACCAAAGAGCATGCAGTGGCTGAACCTAGGCCCCCTACACATTTGGAACAGATGTGCTGCTTGCTTCTTATATGGGTCTCCTAACAATTGGAGCAAGGGCTGTATCTAACTCCATTGCCTGATATTGGATCCCCTTTCCCTAACTGGACTGCCTTGTTCAGCCTCAGTGGGAGAGAATGTGCTTAGTTCTGCTGAAACTGGATATCCCAGGGTGGAATGGTACCCAAAGGGGACTTCCTCTTCTCTGAGGAGAAGGGGAGGGGGGTAACGGGGGAGAGACTTGTGAGGGTGGAACTGGGAGGAGAGAAGGGAAGGGAACTATGATCGGGATGAAAAGTGAATAAATTAATTAATGAATTAAAAATGTTTTAATTTTCTGCTTTTCTGGAATTCTAATAGATATAAAAATCTTTCATTCCGCATCATCTATTATTCTTGTCCAGACCCCAGCTTATCTTCACTTCCTTCTAGAATCCATCCTTTCTGCGACTGATGATTTCTAGTCGTGCAGTGCAGAAACATCTTCAGCCATTTTACCTCATATGACTGTTGGGATATTTTCCTGTTGTCAGAGGGTTATGGGATATCTTCCCATCATCTACCGTCATCTCCAGTTTATTTCTTTAACTTTTAGCGCTTCGATTGTGCATATCTTTTACTGCCTTGGTTGGGGTTATTCCTTGTGTTCCCAGAGAGTTTTGAAGCTGTTAAAAATCGGATGATTTTCCCTGCCTTCATTTTCAGAAAGCTCATTATTGCTATAGAGAAAACCTACTAAATTATGCATGTTGATTCTACATACCATTACTTTGCTTAAAATGTTCATAAAATCTAAGGATTTTTTGGTACAGGCTTTGAGTTTTAAATATACCATCTGGGAATAAGAATAATTTGACTTCTTGCCTTCCTATTTCTAAATTCTCATTTTTTTTCTTACCTCATTGTTATAGTTAAGACTTCAAGAACTGTATTGGATAAGAATTGGGAGAGAGAAAATGCTTATCTCATTTGTAACTTCGGAGGAAATGCTTCTCACGTTTTCCCATGTTGTATAACATTGCCTGTAGGTTTGCTGTTTATAGTCTTCTTAAGTTGCAATATCTCTCTTCTTTTCTTCAGGACTTTTATCTTGAAGGGATGCTGGAATTTGTCTAAAAGCCTTTACTGCATATATTAAGATGAACCTGGAATTTCTGTCCCAAAGTATATTTATGTTCTGTTTCACACCTATTGAATTTTGCTTATTAAATCATCCTTGCATTCATAAGATGAAAACGGCCATGATATTACTAATATGTTCTTGAAATGTGATTGCAAGTATTTTATTGAGTTTTTTTTTTAATCTATGTTCATCAGAGAAACTAGTCTATTTTTTTTTTTTTTGCCTTTTTTTTTAGCATGATACCCAACTTTGGAATCAGAGTAATAGGCAGTTCTTGGAAAAGGAGTGTGGTAGTGTTCCTTTCCTCTCTTTCACAGAAGCTTGCGGAATGTTGATGCTAGCCCTCTTTAATGTTTTCGTAGAATTTAGTCATAAATCTATGCAGTCCAGGTTTCTTTTGGTGGGAGAATTTATTAGTGATTTAAAATTTTTGGCTTGTAATACATTTGTTCATATTTGTAAGCTTTAATTTTTGTTAGGTTTAAATTAATATGCAAAGTCATAGGTTTTATAATGGGAATTTTAAATTTTATATTTAACCTATTTTTTACAGTGCTGTCATTATCCCCCTCCCCCCTTTGGTCTGTCCTCCAACAGTTCCTCATCCCATTCCTCCTCCTCCTCCCACCCCCATCTCCAAGAGGATGTCCCCAACTCTCCACCCCACCCACCCCACCCTACCCAACTCCACCAGACCTCCCCGCACCCTGGGGCCTCTAGTCTCTCAATGATTAGGTGTGTCTTCTCTCACTGTGGCCAGACCAGGCAGTCCTCTGCTGTATATGTATTGGGAGCCTTGGACCAGCTGGTGAATGCTGCCTGGTTGGTGGTTCAGTATCTGACAGATCTCAGGGTCTAGACTAATTGAGACTGCTGGTCTTCCTATAGGGTAGCCCTCTTCCCCAGCTTATTCTACCCTTTTCCTGAATTCAACCACAGCAGTTCTAGACTTCAGTCCATTGGTTGGTTGTAAATATGTGTCTGTTTCAGTATGATGCTTGTTGGGCCTCTCCAAGGGCAGCCATGCTAGGCTCCTGTCTGTAAGCACACCATAGCATCAATAATAGTATCAGGCCTTGGAGCCTCCCCTCGAGCTGGGTTCCAATTTGGCCTGGTCACTGGGCCTTCTCTCCCTCAATCTCCACTTTGGTCCCTGCAGCTATTTTATTCAGGAACAATTCTGGGTCATGTACTTTTGTCATGTTCTTCTCTCACAGTCTTTTCCAATTTCCTGCCCTCCTCCTCCCCTTGAGTAGCGCCCCCCTTATTCCGATAAGCCATGGATATTTTTGTTGGCCTTCTTATTCTACTTCCTCAGCTCTGCAAATGTTTTTTTAAATACATTTTCCCCTTTAACTTCCCCTTTAACTTTCCCCTGATATCCACATAAAAATTAAATTCTGATATCCACAAACGGAAAAGAAACATGCACTATTTATGCTTCTAAGACAATATTTTCCAGTTACATACATTTTTTTCTGAAGATTTCATGATTCTTTAAGGTCAAAGAATCCAATCTCTTCTGCGTATAAAGCACAACTTCTTATCCAACTGTTGATGGACGCTAGACCACTTCCATTTCTAACCAGTGTGACTAGTAAAGCGAGTGTGCAGGGGTCACTGTGGCAGAATGTGGAGTCCCTTAGTACACAGCCAGTGTTGTATGATGGGTCAGGCGGTGCCTCTATTTCTAACTTTGTGGGAAATACCTGTACTGACGTTTACATTGGCCACACGGGTTTGCATTGTAAAGAAGGTTTATTCTTTCCTCACATCTTCCCTAGTCATTTGTTTCTTTTTCTTAATTGTAACTATTAAGTTAAAAGTATGCTATGAACTCTTAAAGCAACATTTATTTGAAATTCCCTGATGTATAGGATATGCAATGGTTCTTCAAGAATTTATTGTGTGCATTTCTTCCATTTTTTTTTTTTTGGAGAATTGTTTGTTTAACTCATTGTCTTTTTTTTAATTAGAAGATTTGGGTTTGTTGTTATCGTTGTTGGTTTGTCTTGTGTTTGTGCATATGTTTTAATTTTGAAGCTCTTTGTAGTCTCCAGATTTTAGGCCCTGACTAGGGAATAGTTGGCACTTAAGTTTTATTCAATTGTTCTTACAAAATACTCTGATCAAAAGCAGCTTAGATGGGAAATAATTTGTTTGACTTACACTTGCAGGTCATATTCTACCATTAAAGGAAGCCAAGGCAGAAACCTGGAGGCAGGAACGATGGAGAAGCACACCATTTGGTTCCCTCTCTGCCTTGCTCTCTGGCACATGCTCTCATTTCTTACGCAGCGTCTTTTCTCCTATTACATACCCTATCTCTTCAGTGTGCCAGTAGTTTCACCTGCTGGGCAGAAGCTTTTTAACCCCACAGAATGTCATTCGTCGACACGTGGGCTTATTTCCGGGACCACTGGAATCACATTAAGAAAACTGTCTCTATGTCTACATTCCTTTGTTTTACTCTAGCAGTTTCAGAATTTCAGGTTTTCTATTAAGGACTTTGTTCTATTTTGAAGTGATTTTTTTTTATATCGGGATAGAGATGAGGGGCTAATTTCATTCTTCTCTACGTGAGTATCCAATATCCCCACCATCATTTATTGGAGATTCTGACTTTTTACCACAATATATTTTTGACACATTTGTCAAGTGTTAGGTAGTTATTACGCTGTGGGTTTATTTCAGGGCTCTCTATTTTTTTATGTTGGTCTGTAAGTCTTGTTCTCTGCCAATACAATTATGTCTTTGTCACTATAGTTCTGTATTATAAAATGGGGTAGGATTATCATTTTTTTTCTGCTCAGTACTGTGTTCTCTATTTGAATTTTGCACTCGTGTCATCTTAGGATTGATTTTTTTTTCTAGTGCTACTAAGAAAGCCATTTAAATTTTGATGGGAATTGCAGTGAATTTGTAGATAGCTTTCAGCAGTGTAGCAATTTTCTCAAGATTAAACCTGTCACTCTATGAGCAAGAAAGGCCTGTGTATTTTCTATTGCCTTCAGTTTCTTCAGTGTGTCTTACAGATTCCATCATAAAAACCTTTCACCACGTGGTTAGCTTTATTCCCAGGTATTGAAATGTTAAGCTATTGCAAATGTTACATTTCCTTCAATTTTTTTCTCATCCAGCTCATACTCAGTATATAGATATGTACTTATTTTTACATCTGGTTTTATATTTTGCTACTTTATTGAACAAGTTCATCATATCCGAGTTTGCTACTAGAGTCTGTTATGTTGTTTAAGTACAAGATACTGCCATCCGAAAATCCGAGAAATTTGACTTCTTACTGACCAGCTTGCTTCTTTTTCATTTCTTTTCATGTCTTATTACTTTAGCTAAAACTTTGAGCACTATATTGAACAACTGTGGAAAATGGACAGCTTAATCCTATTCCATATTTAAAAAAAGTCTTTAATTTTACTCCAATTTAGTATGATGTTTGTTGTAAATCTGTCTTATGTTCCTACTACTCATAATTTCTTTAGGACTTTTGACATGAGGACATGTTGAACTTGTTAAGTGTCTGTTTTGCATCTACATAGATAATAATGATGTTTGTTTTTATATGGTATATGATATTTATTGATTCTGTTATTTAAACAACATATTTCTGGTTTATATGTGTGTTCATTTTAGTTCTGAGCATTTTATGGGGGAATTTTTAGTTATGGACTAGTTAGTCATGGATTGTAGTCTATGTATAATTTTCTTTCTTCCTTAAGTCTTTATCTGTCTTGGCATCAGTGTAATCCTGGCTTTGCAAGCGATTGGCAGTATATTTTCCCTCTTAGTGAACACTAGTTTGAGGACTATTAGTGCTAAGTCATTAAATGTCTAGGAAAACTTGACAGTGATTTCAACCAGTCCTTGGCTTCTCCTTGTATGAAAACTCAAATCCTATTCAGTATTATTGCCTGCTATAAGTCTTAGTTTCTTATATGTCCTTGATTTTATTTTGATACATGTATTTAAGAATTTCCCATTTTTCTAGATTTTTTTTCAAGCTTTTATTTTTTTGAATACAGATTTTCAAAGTATTCCCTAATGAGCCTCTGGATACCTGAGTTTGCTGCAATAAATTCTATTTCAGTTCTAATTTTACCCTCTCTTTCCAAAGTGCTAAATTTTGAAGAAGATTCTATATGCACTGTTAGATAAGATAGTCTGTTGATTTTCCTTAAATCCAAGTTATCTATGGTATAATTTAACAATGAAGATATTTTTCTGACTTTCACTTTGGAAGACACAGTTAAAGATGAGAGTGAGCTCCTTAGGTCTCCCACCAGTACTGTTTCATGATGCAACTGATCGGTCACAGCCTGCAGTCCTTGTCATATGAGGCTGGGAACACTAACATTTGCTGTACAAATAAATCATATCTGTTAGATCACCTTAATGAATTGTTAATTTATTAATACTTAAATGCTTTCTGTATCTTTTTGACTAGTTTCAAATTTAAATTTATTTCATCAGGTGTAGCAATTGTTTTTTTTTTCTTTATTATTAGGTGTAGCAATTGTTATGCCAGCTTTTTTAAAAAAAAAAAAAAACTTTCTTTCGCTGGATATGAGAATTTAAGTCCTATAACTTAGGTTTTGGACTTGTTGGTCAATGAGGTCATTTGCATTTAAGTTCACTATTAAGAAGGGTTTGTGTCTCAGTCAGGGTTTCTATTCCCGCACAAACATCATAACCAAGATACAAGTTGTGGAAAGGGTTTATTCCGCTTACCTTTCCACATTGCTATTCATCACCAAAGGAAGTCAGGACTGGAACTCAAGCAGGTCAGGAAACAGGAGCTGATATAGAGGCCATGGAGGGATGTTCTTTACTGGTTTGCTTCCCCTGGCTTGCTCAGCTTACTTTCTTATAGAACCCAAGACTACCAGCTCGGAGATGGTACCTTTCACAAGGGGCCTCCCGCTTTGATCACTGATGGAGAAAATGCCTTACAACTGGATCTCATGGAGGCATTTCCCCAACTGAAGCTCCTTTCTCTGTGACAACTCCAGCATGTGTCAAGTTGACACAAAACCAGCCAGTAGAGTTTGTTATCTTCTATGTTCTGTAGTTGTTCTGGTTTCTTAATTAATTGGTAGTCCTTTTTCCCTCCCTGTTAGTATTGGGTGTTTCTAATTTACAGTGTTAGACATTATGACTACTTCCCAGATCTCTTCTGTTCATCTATTTCTCTCATGAAATGCATTCTTCTCTGTGCTTGGGAGAATCTGAATGTCTTCTTCCTCCTTTGCATATCTCGGTCTTTGGGGATATTCTATAAGGCTGGCTTGCTCGTCAGGAACTGCCTTAACTTGTATTGAATTTTAAATTTCCTTGTTTCTGTATCAAATGTAAGTCTTAAGTGTGGTGGCAGTTTTGGCTGACAGTTATTTCATTTCAATAATTGAACTATATCACACCCTGTTTTCCCAGTTCGTGTGGTGTGAGATGGATCTTTCTGCCTTTGAATGTGGGTTGGCCTGTTTCCCTTCCAGCTTTAATGGTGCTTCGTGGCTTCTGTGGTTGGCATCTTGACTGTGATGTGTCATGCAGAAGTTCTCTGGTCATGTTTATTTGGATTCTTAAATACTTTTGTTTTTAGTGTTTATTTCTTTCTCTGTTTGTATTTTCTTGCTATAATTTCATGTAATAAATTGCCTATACATTTAGACTTTATCTTAGTCTTTTTTTTTAACTCCGTGGATTCCAAGTTTGGTTTCTCAAATGCATTCCATAATTCCTAAAGTTTCATATACATTATTTTTCCTTAAGTGTGTGTAAATGTATTGCTGCCTTGACTTTGTCCTCCATCCCTGAAATGAGTTCTTTTCCTTGCTCTTGTCTATTGATAGTGTTTTCACTCTATTTTTTTAATTGAACTATTTCATGTTTGTAATTTCTATTTGGGTTTCTCTCAGCATTCTGGTTTCCTGGAGGAACTTTTCTCAGTGATTTAAAAATTCTCCTCCAATTTATTGACCATTTCATCTACTTTGACAACGGTCTTGTTTAGATCCTGAATCTATGCATACTTGACTATCTGAGCCATACATCCAATAACTTATTCCCTACAAAAGTAGTCCTCTACTGACGTTTTTTTCCAGTTCAGCTATCTCATCTCTGTTTTCTGGTATTGAGAAATTGTAAGCTTATGGAGATGTGGGAGATTTTTCTATTTTTTTGTGTTTCCCTTGCTTATTTTTTGTGCATCTACTGGGGTGATATGCCTTCCAGTTTTTATGCTGACCCCTTCACCACCTGTTTTTGGGGGGTGTTGTTTTGTTTTGTTTCTTTTGTTTTACAACATCCTTCTTTGAATCTATTATGGAATCTGATTATGGATTGCAGTAACAGATATATTGGTTTTCAGTAGCCTCTGTGTTAACTGTAGTAAAATACATTCCCTCCCTTGTGTTTCCTATAAGATTCAAATATAGTATCATGTGGTACTGGCTGGGGGATACGTAGTGTTTTTTCTGAGAGTATTAATATTTCAAGAATAGATTAAGGAAATGGGAAAGGAGAAAGGGAGTGAAGAAAGAAGGAGAGGAAAGCCTGTATGCAAAGTCATGAGAAATACTGTGTGTCAGGTTTCGGGAAGGGACATAAATATTAAAATGAAAAAGACAATTAAAACATAAGGGTGTAAATATTTTTCAAAAGAAATAGAAGGCATCATTCCCTCAGTCAGTATTGGTTAATAAGGTAGTGTGTCTCCCCTGTATTGATTTTTTTTTTTTAGAATTCAGATGTTGCTGGAGATGGAGCAGCTATTAGTCGCAGTAATTCAAGAAAGTTGAGTTAGTGGGTCATTCCAAATGATTATTTTGTGTGTTTCAAAATTCCCATTTTCTAAAATTCTTTTGTCCAATTTCATAGGCTGCAAGCTGCAGTCTTAACTCTGGTGCTTTGAGGCTCAAACCTGTTCACATAGGTTTTATTGTGACTAAGAAAATATAAAATGTGCTGCAACAAGTTCTGCCATGCACTCATTTTTTCAATTGATTTCTTTTTTTCTTTTATTAAAAATAGATTTTTTTCTGGTGTGTAATATGTTTTATTTATTTTTTATTTTTTATTAGATATTTTCTTTATATACATTTCAAATGCTATCCCGAAAGTTCCCTATACCCTCCCTCTGATCTGCTACCCTACCCACCCACTCCCGCTTCTTGGCCCTGGCATTCCCCTGTACTGGGGCATATAAAGTTTGCAATACCAAGGGGCCTCTCTTCCCTGTGGTGGATATTAGTCCAGAAACATAGAACACTCAAGACACAATTTGCAAAACACAAGAAAATCAAGAAGAGGGAAGAACAATGGGTGGATACTTCATTCCTCCTAAGAATGGGGAACAAAATGCCCATGAAAGGAGTTACAGAGACAAAGTGTGGAGCTAAGACAAAAGGATGGACTATCCAGAGACTACCCCACCCGGGGATCCATCCCATAATCAGCCACCAAACCCAGACACTATTGCATATGCCAGCAAGATTTTGCTGAAGGGACCCTGATATAGCTGTCTCTTGTGAGGCTATGCCAGTGCCTGGCAAATACAGAAGTGGATGCTCACAGTTATCTATAGGATGGAACATAGGACCCCCAATGGAGAAGCTAGAGAAAGCACCCAAGGAGCTGAAGAGGTCTGCAACCCTGTAGGTGGAACAACAATATGAACTAACCAGTACCCCCAGAGCTCATGCATCTGCCATGTACTCTTCTATAGCTTGTTCAGGTGATGACATGTATAGTCGAAATCAGGCCACAGAAAGGATGTCTCAGCTTCAGCTTCCCATGCCTCCCTGCAACTGCAAGCATCATTGTCTGCCTTGAGTTAGTATTGTGTCCTGCTTAGCTAATTAACAAGAATTAATAGAATAGATAGAATTTCTAGAATTCTATCTAGTTGTCTTTCATCATCTCTAATCATATATCCTTACCCTTTACAGCTCACCCACCCATCAGTGGGTATGAGGAAATGAAGGCTACTGAAGATCCTTTGGCTTCAGACTCCTTGTTCATATTTCTGCTGCTATACCCAGAAGCTGTATTCCAATCTGTGTATCCTGAGTCCAGCCTGCAGCTTGGGTTTCTAGAACCCAAGTGGCCTCTGTCTGACTGAGTGGATGCCTGGTACACTTGACACCGTTTCCTTGTTTATCTCCTATGGAATTGTTCATATGTGTGTAGTCATTTACCTATTTATTTCTGGTTGTTCTTTCTTTGAAAAAAAATTAGTGTTCAGATTATTCCAATGTTCCCTTATTTTCCTCCACATCTCATTGGTTTCTGTTGTAATGTTCCCTCTTCCCTAACTTTGTCAATTTGGCTCCTTTCTCCATCTTCTGCTTATTGTCACTACAAGTTTGTTGAACTTGTTCATTAATTTTTCTGTTTTTATTATTTGTTTACTTTACATCCAGATTGCAGCTTACCCTCCCTCTTGACCTCCTAGCCCCTCCCTCTCACTTCACTTCTCCCCTCACCCCTCTCTCTTTCTCTTCAGAGAAGGGAAGGCCTCTCACAGACATCAATCAGCTTTGGCACATCAAGTTGCAGTAAGACTAGGCACTTCTCCTTTGAGCCTTGACAAAGCAGCCTAATTACAGGGAAAGGGTCCAAAGGCAGGCAACAGAGTCACAGACAGCCCCTGATCCAATTGTTAGGGGTCCTATATAAAAACCAATCTACACATCTGTTACATAGATCTCTTTGGTTGATAGTTCAGTCTCTGTGAGACCCTCTAGGATCAGGCTAGTTGATTCTGCAGATTTTCTTGTGGTGTTCTTTACTCCTCTGGCTCCTTCTATCCTGCCTCCCCTTCTTCCATAAGATTCCCCTACCTGTGCCTAATGTTTGTCCGTGGGTCTCTGTATCTGTTTTCATCAGCTACTGGTGAGCCTCTCAGAGGAGTTATGCTAGGCAGGTTACTGTCATGTGTGTATTTTTCTAAAGTTTAGATGATTCTCTTTGTGTTGCCTTTTCATCTCCATGTTATGAGCTTTTGCCCTGATTTTTATTGCTTCTGCCCATGCACTGCATTTGGGTTAGCCTTTTCAATTTTTAAGACTTTCAAATGTATCATCTTTAAGCTATTTATGTGACATTTTGTTTCTCAGTTTATCCAAGCATCTTTTTTTTTCTTAAGCTAGATTGTGTTGATACTTTGAAAAACATGTCTAAATGAATCCTAAGCATAAACACATTTAGCATGACTTTGTGCTGAGTAAAGATACAAATATGCCCATAGTTTTGCCACAGAGCATTTACAGGAGAGTTGATGGTTTAAAAACAATGAATTTTATCATTATTATTTCTTTTTTTTTGAGATTGTAATGTAATTATATCACTTCCTCGTTCCCTTTCCTCCTCCCAAACCCTCCCATATACTTCTTGCTCTTTCTCAAATTCATGACCCTCTTTGTCATCAACTGTTGTTACACACATACATATTCTTGCTGTTGCTTCCTGAGCCATTGGGATTAGTGTGGATGAAGATATCTTGAAGCGTTTTCAACAGGGATTTTTTTTTTTAACTATTCAACTGTGCCTTGCATACAGCTGTCACTGAAAGTGAATTGAATATACTAAAGTATATGTATTTGCATAATCTTCTTGTATAATCTTTCAGTATTTACTAAACATCTGGCCCTGGGTAGCACACACATACACACACACACACACACACAGACAAGGCCATGAAGATGTGTGTGTGTGTGTGTGTATAAACCTGCATAGTCTGTACAATGTTACTTGTATGTATGTTTTTAGGGCTGTTCTTTTGGTATTAGATAACCAACTGGTGTATCCTTTCCTGGGGGAAATTATTTCTCCCACTCTTAGCATTTCTTAGTTGTTTATAGGTTTTTCTTTTATTTGTTTGTGTTTTAATAGGGTTGTGGCCTCCTAGCCTTGCCCCCATATTTTGGCATATATATTGTTGAACTTACTTAGACATATCCAGACATCAAGATTAGACAGTCAAGTTGGTAAGATTTGATGAATATGCCTTCTTAAATTAATAGCAGAAACAGTGTCACAGCAATTCCACAGGTCCTATGGATCTCACACTCTTTCTATCACTTCTTCTATAATCTAAGCCTTAGATGAGAGAATGTTTTATAGATTGGCCTTGGTTTTCTATAATGGTCCCTATCTATTCCCAAGTGAAGTTTCTTTGATGAGGGATGAGACCTATATCCATCTATGGGTGTAAGGATAAATACTTAGAATGTAGTTAGGGATTGTTCTGGTTTAGTAAAATGGTCGTTGTAAGATCTTCTTGATCTATGGTTTTACAAGCTCTGGGTAGTTGGCTAGGTCTCTACTACCTGACACAGCTTTTCTCTTGTTGAATGAGTCTTAAGTCCTATTGGAGAGCTAATGGTTACCACTAAGGTCTGTTTGCCACCACTGTGCCCCTAAGGTTAGTGTATCATGCTAGATATTACTGTGGTTTACAGTCATCACAGCTGGGTAAGATGTTGCTTGCTTCCCTGCTATGGGAACATGCATGGTACTTTCTTTACCCTAGGCCCCTGCCACTGAAGCACATGTTATCTTCAGAAGTAGAGACTCACTATCCCCCCTCTAAGGAGCAGCCAAGGTCAATAGTCTTCAGCATTTGGGAAATCTCTTAGACAAATCCGACAGACAGCTCAAAAGAGAGTTTTTCAAGTGTGATACAGGGATTTCTATTACATGCTCTTTTACTCTTGTGCGTTACCTTGTCAGCACGTATGAGAAAATGTCATTTAGACTATATATATATATTTATATAAAGACTTAAATGGCAGTATAGTTTTTTAATTGGGCCAACAGGTAACAATATGATTCATTATGCATACATTGTTAATATTACTTTACCTCCTCGTACCTTCCATATTTCTCTTCCCCAGTAATTAGGACCCTTTTAGCATTTTCATAATTAGAGTACTTGTATACTGCAGCCTCTCTATCCCTCCCCCAGCAATTGTCCCTTCTTAATTCCCTTGTTTCTCAGTCATGCAGGATATACATTCAGATCCCTTTCTAGGCCAGGGTCAGTTCATTCAATATGACATTTTCTAGCTCCATCCATTTACCTGCAAAGTTCATTTTATTTTTCTTAACAGCTGAATAATATTCTGTAGTGTAGATGTACCACAATTTCATTATCCTACTCATCATTTGAAGGACAATGTTTCCATTTTCTAGCTGTCATGAATAGGCCAGCAATGAACATGGCAATGCTTTGTTATTTGAGTGTATGCTAAGGAATCCTGTATCTGTTTCTTTCTCTTCTTCTTCTTCTTCTTCTTCTTCTTCTTCTTCTTCTTCTTCTTCTTCTTCTTCTTCTTCTTCTTCTTCTTCTTCTTCTTCTTCTTCTTCCCCCTCCTCCTCTTCCTCCTCTTCCTCCTCTTCCTCCTCCTCTTCCTCCTCCTCTTTCTCCTCTTCCTCCTCTTCCTCTTCCTCCTCCTCCTCCTCCTCCTTCTTCTTCCTTCTCTCTCTCTCTCTCTCTCTCTCTCTCTCTCTCTCTCTCTCTCTCTCTCTCTCTCTCTCTCTCTCCTCCATATTGGTAACAAGAGTAGTTAGGCTAGTTGGTAATCCCACCAACAGTGAACAGGGGATTCACTAGTTTCCTTGCCTTCCCATCAGCATTTCTTGTCCTTTATTTGTTGTTGATTTTTGCCATTTTAACTAGTGTGAGATGAAGATTCAAAGTTGCTTTTGTTTTCCTTTATTAATTTTCTCCACACACTTCATTTGGGTTAGGTTCCTCTCAATTTTATGAGAGTGTAAACTGTATCATTATTTATCTGAGACTGGTTTTCAGCTCATCCAAGCATATTTTTCCTCTGAAGGTAGTGTGTTGATATTTTGAATAATATATCTGAATGAACTTTGAGAACAAACATTCAGCATGAGTATGTGCTGGGTAAATATAAGCTCACAAGTCTGATACAGTGCAATACATTTGTGAGAGAGTTGATTGTTAAACAGTAAAATTTAATCTGAAGTCACTAATTTTTGAAACTGTTTCATTTGCCGGAGCTCTCCTATTTCTTTTGTTTCTTCATTTGATTATTTAATAAAAGAATTGCATTACCAAACTCTGGATCATGTTACGATTCCAGCAAAAGCAGCAATGGGTTCTAGACACAGGCAGTTCTGCCCAGTCAGGTACACAGTAGACTAGACCATTGATGTATTGAATAAAAGTAAATATCACTAAAATATTTGAAAAGGGTTTTTTGTATTCTTTATTTTTTATTTATTTAATGTTATTCTCAAAATTTCTTAGTGAAACTTTACCGGCATAGTGTTAAGCAGAGTATACAAGAAAATACATGAACCATGAGACCACTGCCCTCCAGGGATTACAATAATTTAGCTGAAGGAGAAGGAGCCATAAACATGGGGTAAATTAAACAGCTGCAGAATACAAATGCCAGATCAACCATCTAATTAAAGGCAGAGGGCAGTGTGTTTTATTGCCAAAAGAACAGGACAGGTAGCCTTAGAAGAATTCAAGAGGGCATGATGTCACTTCAATCTGAACAATTTCTCGAGGAAGAATTGGCGCCTGGAATTAGTGAAGGCTGGGAATGGCAGCTCCAGACACACCTGGGTGTCAAAGAGTATGTGACAGTGGGCAATGAAAGTGTATGCGCAGATACAAGTGATAGGAACTGCAACCTCTGACAACTCATTCTCTGAATGTTAAATAGATGCTACACCCTTTGCTGCTTCACGGAGGTTGTATTTCATTTTCACAGCAGGCTAGCAGAGATATTTTACTACATGTGTACAAGTTTGTACTAAGTGGCCCATCTGTATAACAGTAGTAATCTCAAGCCACCAACTGGATGGATGAGCCCTTTTTTCCTCTTTGCAAGGGAGCATGTTCACACCAAGAGAGGGAATGGTGCTTATGGCTGTATCTGGTGCACAACGATATCTAATTCATACAATTCCCTGCTTCTATTTTCTCTGCTGACAAGTCAAATACAAAATAGTTTCTAAGTTAATCTCCCGGAAGCCAGCCAGAGTCAGTCCTTGTATTCCTCAGCTGCTGGGTAGGCAAACCTCAGAAGATTTCTGTCTAGAGTGGCTTCCCACACAAGATGTCCTTCCAGGGGCACAGTATAATATGCTCATAACACCCTTTCTTTCCCCCCTCTCCATCAACATGCCAACATACCCTGTAAAATGTCCCCAGCTCGGCCTTCCAACAACAGCTTAGCAGGCAAACTAATTAATGGTCTGCCTGCCCATTCACAGCATAAATGTGCACTCCCAGTGGTGTAAAGGAATGGAGGAGAAGGGAGCAGAGGGGAAGACCTGGCCTTCTGAGACTTGACCTCCAAAGCTGTCTGAACTAAAGAGTCAAAGAATATCCAGGGGGGAAAAAAATGGCAGGTTCTTTTGTAAGCCCCACTTCTAATCAGTGTGGTACAATTTCATAGCTCATTATTCCTGTGAGTGCCACAGCTACACTAAGAAGTGGGTGGGGGGTTGGGGACAGTGATGGGAGCTGGGAGGAGGGACCTCCACACTAGAAAGAGTCATATGGAAGCAATTAGCAGAACCTTCGTTCAAGAAAGCATTAAGGTGCTTGTAGCACCGAGGCTCAAGTGACCCCTAGGCTGAGGCCATAATTCACCAACACTTAATACCACTCACCCTGCAGATGTGCATTTTATACAGAAATATCAGCTTACCACTTTGAAAAATTAACCTATTGAAGGCTGCCAGATTCAGACACCCTCGTGGGGGTATTATATATTGTCTGTACAGCTCTGGTTTATCCCCACCATACCCCCCCAAAAAAAAACCCTTGATGCCTAGGTTAGTTGGCAAACAAAATGACTAAGACGGGTGGGGAGTGAAAGAAAAATGAAGAACCAAATAGAACGTCTGGGCTTTTAAAGGAGTAAACTCCTTTCTTCCATTCTCAAACTCAAAAAGCTCAGAAAAATTTACATCTTTTCTACTGTAACATGCACTTGCTATCTGTTTAGGATTTCTAAATCAGAAACTCACTCCAGGTCAATAAAGAATGATGTGAGACATCAGTCTAAGGAGGGAGTGTGTTGTGTGCCTCAATGATAATTTGAGGGAATACTTCTCTGACCAGTAGGATTGCAGGAGGGAGTAAAAACTCATTTGTTTGAATGTTTCTTTGTGATGTTCTGAGACAATGCAATACCAATTTTAAAACATTATTGGGGCACCAAATGTTTACCCTTCCAATTAGTGCTGAGAAATAGTAATACCCAGTTTCAACGTTGACACAAACAGCCTGTGACAATGCTGAGGGGAAAACTAATAAAAGAAGCCTTGCCCTAGCATAATGGAATAACACACACCAACAGCATTAACAATACAAATACATAAATGTCATTAAATTAACATTAATATGATTAATAATATAGCTAATATTAAAGGAGTTTTACATTAAAATGTAGAAGATTGGTAATTTGTAAGCTGTGTAAATATATGTTGCTATAACTGTGTTGTATAGAGAGGACAAATGAATAAGAATTGAAGTCCCACAATAGGAGACCTACTAAGTGCAACAGCCATGTACAGAGTAATGAAATAAGCTCAGTAGGAATCAGAATATGGGTCAAAGTTGGCACCTACACGGTACTCTCAGCAGGTGGGAAGCTAACACCAGAGAGGTTGTGAGTTCAATCCTAGGCTACATAAGGGAGACTCCATCTCAAACAAAATGAAAAGGGGAGGGAAATAGTAGTGTAGAAAAGGTTTATAAACACAAAAATGTCTTGGGCTAGATCCAAAAGGATTAAAAATAGAAGCAAGGTTTACAAATCACTGTGCTTCTTCTGGATTCTGCAAAGCCACCTGTTTGTATACCCATAAACTAGTATGGGATTACTCCATAGAGCTAGTACTGGTGTAGCCAACGAAAGAACCTGCAAGCCAAATTGTGGATTTGGGAGCTGTCTTCTTTCCATCAAGTCTCACTTTCCAAGCCTGACTGGCAGACCCTCTGTCCCAAAGGGCTTCAGCTTCACAGCTTATCTTGCCAGTTTTCCAATGTTCCCCAAAATTCTCTCCATTCCTGTCCTTTGCTTGGACATCATCCATTGATGGAGCAGGTTGGATCTGAATAAAAAGCCTAGCTTAATGGCTTTGGGAAGCTACTTTCTCTAAAATCTTCAGTATTCTTCCCCTTCCCCTGTGTTAGTTTTTTGTTTTAACCAGCATCTGTGTAATAAGGTTGCTGTGTGCATTAAGGCAGACAATATGTTTAATGACTTAATGAAAACCAGTTTATATTAATTCTCTGTAATTCATGTCTAAATGCTAGGCTAATGTCTACTTTTTTCCATATTAAGAGATAATACCCCATTGCTTCCAGATGGCAAGAAGCTATCATATGCTTTGTGAAAAATACCTTCATAAGTAGGGATTCTGCTTCTCTGATTATACATAAGCTAATGGATAATCCAAAGGAGGAGGAGTTCGTAACCTTGGAAACTTTTGTTACACTATCCTCCCTCCACTAGTAGTGTCTTCAGAGTACATAAATAGTGACAAATGGACCACAAGCTAACTGCCCTCTAGCTATTTCTGGTTATGTCAGCAAGCCATATTCAGTTGGGGTCCAATAAGTCAGCAAATTCAACAGAAGGGCTGCCAGGCCCTGCACAGGACAATTCAAAAAAAAAAAAGCAGACCAGCAACAGCCTTGATAGTCAAAGGCAAGAAACTCAAACCAGAGCCCCCTGTTTTGATGCTAGACAGCTTACAGTAGGCCTATGTTTACAGGGGACTTTTAAAGAGTAATGACAACCATGATATGCACATTCCCAGTGGGAAAGCTGGCGGCTGGGCTGGGAAGAAGCCATAGCTGAAGTATATAGTTGTTGGAAGGTCTATTGATGCAGGGCTGTAGTGAACAGGGTTGTGTTGGGTGCAGAGACAGTGGTGACTCCATCTCAGCACTCCTACAAGATACGTTTAAAAAGCAACTGTGGAAGTCGAGGGGTAGGTCCCTTAGCTTGACCGAAGTGCTGTTTTTGTTCTGAGTGCATTTATTAAAGCATTATTTGGAGGGAAGAGGAGAGGACAAGGAGAGGAGGAACAAGGTGACATCTTGAACGTTTTCTCCCTTCTAGGTCTCAATTTTATCTTCTAAGAATTGCCAAGGTTCACTTAACACTTGCAGAGTTTCAACAGATTTCCATGGGATTTTTAAACCAGGTGCCTGTGTTGAGACAGATCTGGGAGCTTATTGTGAGAACAAAGATGATGTGAGAACTTTCTAGCACTCTGCTTGGGGTTTGTTTCCGACAGTCCATGCAGTATCTCTTGAGTCCCAGGTTATGTTTAGGAGATAAAACTACATTTCTTATTTCCCACTTAGAAAGAGAGGGTAACAGACAATTTCACTAACACAAGAACCAAAGTCTGATCAAAAAAAAAAAAAAACTGCCTTTTGCTATTGAGGAAACTGAAGCTAGCTCTGAATTAACTTGTATAAACCTTCTACTAACCATTAAATACAACAGGACAGCACACCTCACTCAACTCCACCTCCAGTTACTAAAATGAGATTCCTTCCTCTGTAGCCAAAACAGAACTGCGTTTGGAAATCAGGATCAGAAGCTCGGTGATATTGGGTCAGATGTTTCTCAAGTGCCTCTGGGGACCTCCTGTTCCTCTCTTGGATCTCGCAACACCTAGAATAAATTATCTGACATTAGCAAGGAGATCTTTTCATTTGTGGTCTTTGAAAAGCATTAACGTACAGGAAAGAAAATTTCTCTTCTTGAGGACAAGCGTAATCTTATCAGGAGTGAGCAGGACAAGAACAGGAAAAGGGATGGGAAAGAGAGGGCCTGGCTGCAGAAGGAGGCTCAGGGAGGCTCCTAATCAGAGCCTGGCAGCCAAGATCTATTGTGAACTGGAAACAAGGGTGGGGCACCACCACTTCTGAATCTGACACTGGGGAATGTACATCCCCAAAATAGCTTTCAGTGGAGGCAGTGCTGACTTGAGTCCTCAGGCTGCATGGACAGAGGATATTTACACAAAGCTCATTTTCCTAATGAGTGACCTCCAGGGAGAAGCAAATAGCAACGAAGATGGGGAGTATAAACCCTTCGATGTGAGCAGGAGAAAAGGAGCCTTCAAGTAAACTGAATCCGTCTCTTACCATCTCTTATGCTGCACCTGTATCCCCTGCAGTTGCAGTCATTCTTTATGGAATTTATCAGAGCCAGTTCAACCCACTTAGATTCTGAGAGAGCTTTCTGATCAAGCTTCATATACCCCAGGGAACGTCTGACCAGGTTGTGGCACCAAGCATCCCTGAGCAGCAACAGAATTAAAAGAAACCCAAGACATGATTGCCTTTCAAAGTCTGCCTAAATAAATCCTGTTTTTCCTCTTCTTGTGTGCCAAGTCTGATGCTGCATGTTGTCTATAGTGCATACATTTTGTAGAGAACTGTGGGCCACCTTCCTAATCATCTGTCCTCACACGCTTAGCACAAACAATGATGACAACAAAGATCACACCTATCTAGCTGACAAAAATCTGAGGGCAGAGCAAATATACTGAGACCAGGGAGGGAGGGAGATTCTCGAGTTATACCTTATACAAGAACATAAAAACACGTATTTCAGAAAGTTTATTTTGGTGTCAGGTAGCAAGATGGCTCAATGGTCAACAGTATTCCCTGCTCCTGCAGAAGAGCTGAGTTCAGTTCCCAGCCCCCATGTCAGGTGGCACCTAACCAGCTCTGGGTGATGTGACATTCACGTCATCCTTCACAGTGCTGAACTCACACCCCATCCCCACTCACACATGAACACTCAAGCACATAATTACAAAGAAAATAAATCTTGAAAGCATTTGTATATTGAATGTCCTATTTAGTGTGGCATACTTGTCCTTGTGTACATGGTCATATTATGATGTCCCTAGAATCTTTACAGGACAGGTGCCTTCTTTGCCATTTTATTTTAAATTATTATCTTGAATACAGTTGTATGTCTCCCCAAAACGCTACTTTCCATTCTTAAGTCATCAATCTTTCCCCCAGCCCCTCTACTTTTGAACTCAAATGATAGAACAGATTGAGTGTCAGTCCAGAGAACTTAGCTCTTTGAGAACCCCAGACACATTGATTAAGAGATGGGTCTTTGGGAGCAATAAAAAGATAATATCAGTAGGACTGGACAATGTGACAACCTAATGCTCCCCTGCTGCCAAAGAAGGTCTCGAGGAAACGGAGACATTATTTTCAAAGCCAGAGGCCACTTTAACTGTCAAAGCACTGTCCTCTGACAGCTTGGTTCCTATTATGCCCTGTGACTAGAACGGTCAATTTCAAAGGAGGCAGGAGGAAGGGCTAAGTGCACGTCTGAAGCTCACTAGCCAAAAAGTCAACGCTGAGACTCGCCAGACACTAAGCCATGGTCATGAGTGCCTGTGCCACTGACTGCAGCCACAAAGGTTTCCTGTCCCTGACAATAGCTCCTCTTTAAAGACCTATTGCTATGTTTTTGTAGTATAGACATTTTTTTTAATATTCCAGCCACTGCCAATCCTTGAGTAGCACAACCAAGAGTTCTCTTTTAACACATATCCTTAGGCTCAGTAGGCAAAGTGCTTGTTATGCAAACAAAGACCTGAGGTCAAATCTCCAGAAGCTGGTATTGCCTTCCGTGTTAGCAAGAGTCTGTAACCACAGCACTCATTTTGTGAGATGAGGGTAGAAATTGTAAAACCTTTGGAAGCTCATGGGCCAGTTGGTCTTGTGTACATAGTGATGAACAATAAAAGGATTGTCTCAAACAAGATATAAGGCAAGGCTAACACTTGAGGTTGTCTTCTGGCCTCTGCAGTCATATCTATACTATAACTATATAACTCTGTGTGTGTGTCTCTGTGTGTGTGTTTGTGTGTGTGTGTGTGTATGCACATACCAAGGAACTACTTCCTGCCCACTAGGGGCTTTAAATTACCAGTCGACAGAGTATATATATATATACATATATATATATATATATCTCACAGTATTTAACCTAAAATCCTAATATATGCTCTCATGAATTTCTATTAAGCCATTGACGCTCTTATCTTAGTCATATTTTGGTATTGTATGAGACAGGATATAAGGTTTAAATCCTCCAGTAGGTGATAAGCAGGCAATTGATAGCATCTAGAATGGGAATTAAAATAAAAATAAATTTCTACTCCCAATTATCTGTTTCCATCCTGGTATGTCATGTGAGAAATTCTTAAGTGCTTTGGAATATTCTATAATGGTATACCCTGTAAGAGGCCTATACTTGGGTGCCAGGCTATTTGCTGACTGGCCAAGTGATTTATGAATTAATGTTTCTATTTGATATTTTGTGGGTTGAAGATGAGAGTATTTTGATCATTGATACAGCCTTTCCACAAAGTTCTCTTTACAAAAATTGTGTTTTAACTTTCTGGGTTCATTTTTTTTCATATTACATATTCAGTAAGTTAAAGTAGCTGTGTCACAGAAGAGAAATGTGGATATGTATGGAAGCCTGTGATAACATCATCAGCATATTCATGCCAACGATTAACCAATTCCATTTCCTTCTAACCTTTCAAGTTAGCACATGAGCATTTGTAGGTAAAGGAAGATTCCTGTGAATCGCATTTGCCTGTGTCAGTAGCATGGGAATCAGAACCTTTGCTGTATATATACTAAACTCATATCTGCTGTATATATACTAAATTCATATCTGCTGGTGTCACATGAGACAGTTTAACCAACATGAACAGAAAATATTCAGAGTGTCTGAGGTCAACATCAGCAGCATCTTTGTTTCTCCCTAAAACATACAGCGTCACATTTGTTTATATAGCATTCACATTGCATTAGTTCTTTTAACTAATCTATAGAAGTTGTAGAGTATATATGAGTCTAGTAAAGGATATATATATATATATATATATATATATATATATATATAAAACTATTTTCTATAATTGACTTTATCATTCTTCGATTTGTATTTGTGTTGGGATCCTGGAATGAACTCCACTGATTCTCAGACAACTGTCTTTCTCTTGTGTCCCTGGATTTATCATATCACATATCATTAGAATACATTTATCCATATTTTTTACTCTGAAGACAGTATAACAGGGGTAAATCTCTACCACATGGATTTTACTATGAAAACTGTGTAACAAGGGTAAACATATAACCCATAATTTAAAAAAAATAATTATCTTCCTTCAAGAGTAAATACCCAAGACTGGGAAGTGCAAATGTATGAGATCAATCACATATCCTGTGCATTGCCAAGTTCAACCAGCTAGCTCGACTTAACTTTGTACCACATCCAACCTCCAGGTTCTGTCTGGTGCATTCATCCTGTGCCCAGGTCCAGCTTGGCCTAGCCTAGGACACACATCTGTGCACCCATCCAACCGGGTAACTGTAGCTTTCACTCCTCATCAAAGATGCTTCTGTTTGCAGCACAGGAACATTAGTACAGCAAGGCACAACTACTCAAAACACAGAGAACAAGGAATGGTGTGTGCCCAACACCAACTGATACATTTACAACACAACTCCTACACCTGAGGCTAAGCAAACATCACAAAAGACCGGGTGGAAAGATTGTGAAAACCAGAAACATGGATGCACAGATAGTATGTCTTCTCTATATGACAGGAAAGCTTCACCCACAAAATTTCAACATTGTGATTGCCTAAAGTTGACCAACACAGGGACAACAATAGGTGGCATGCCTATGTGGATGAAGGAAGTCTCACAAGGTCCCACTCCTAGATGAAGATCCATAGGCAATGACTGCTAGAGAGAGAAAGAATCAGTTTTCCCTGGATTGAAGCCCATAGTTGCTTATCTAATACCAAGTGGTTAGCCCTAAAAACATATATCATATATCGTATGTCATATATCGTATATTGTATGTATGTCATGTCATATCTCCTATATCTATATCTATATGACAGCATTACAGTAAATGGTATCAATGGGTTATATGTGTACACATGTTCTACTGAAATATATGTATATGAATATGTTTAAAGAAAATAAAAAGAAGCCATAATTTTTAGATTGAGCAAGGTAGGGTAGAGTTGTGCACACATTGAGGGCAGGGTATTAAACACAATGCTCATATGAAATTCTTTTTAAACAGTAGGTTAATTAAAGACATTATCTTCCTTCAAACACAAAACAAAACAAGGAGGGACATACACTGTCCAAAACTACCTGGGAATCAGTGTAAGAGCCAAGCTTGAGGCTTTCACCATGGAAGTCAGAGCGATGTCTTTTTATTCCTTAGCATCAGTGAATCACAGTGCTGCTGAGGTAGACTATAGATACTAGAGCAGCAAGCAGGCCAGCAGCCCGCCATGCCACACCACGTGCCTAGGTTTCTCAGCCTCTTTCCTTATGCAAACTGAAGAACGGTTTAGAGCTCACACCATACAACTAAAAGAATGAATGAGAGTTCCAGTGTTTCAGATGTCAGTAGGGGAGGGTGCTCTTGTGAGCAACTGAGCCTAGTGTTTAGAGGGGCTATGAAGCAATGAGATACCTGACCAAAGGAGGAATCAAAGCATACAACAAAACATCTAGAAATGATGGGTTGAGACTTCTTGACTATCTCCGAACTTCGAAATGAGTTGGAGATGTTTACCTCAAAGATGCAAATAGATAGTGAATAAAACATGTCTGGAATTTTGTGTCCAGAAAATGTGACAAGCTTGAATCTGATGACTTTGATATTCATCTGAAATATGGGTTTCAGCTCAACTGCAAAGCCTTTAAGGAATCCATGATATTGCTGCTATGCACTGCAGCTTGCCCTGTGTGTGTGGGGGGGGGGAGGGGGGAGCATTGAGAAGAAACTGTGAGATAGAATAGAAGACTCGTGAAGAGAAGAGGAGAGGAGAGAGAAGTGAGACAAAGAAGTAGAAACCATATTCTGGATAAGTGGGAGCATTCTCCCCAGCAGCCTCAATGAACTGAGAATTTGACATTTATTTTTGAGCCAAAAAGAATGATTTTAAAATTGTTCTTCGGGTGCTTGTGTAAATGCACTCATATTTACAGACTCTGGTGTGATTACATAACCAAAATACCATGATTCTACTTTCCTTCTGGATGGGAGATAAAGACATTATTTTAATCTTGTCTTTGTGTTAAATTGAGTGTCCAATGTTAATTCTTCTTACCTCAGAAAAAGCCTTATTTCATATACTGGAGGTGAGATAACTGTTTGATTTTTTTTCATGGAAAATTATTTTACTTCTCATATGTGTGAGAAATATTTGTGATTACACAGAACCCTGATCTGCTGGAATTGCACTTGCTAGTTAGAGAAAGTCCGGCAGGTGTCGCTGTAACACTGCTCAAATTTAATATAGTTCCCTCACAGGCAGGATGGTCAAGAGCCAACGTGGACTCAGGGCTTTTGGTTGTGAGCTCTTCACTAGCAAAGATCTTTACCTCAATTAGAGCTCTTGAAAGTCTCAAGAAAAGCTAGTCTGTCTGTTAGGACCCTAATTCAAATCTGAATGTTTGGAGATCACCAGAAAAATATATAATCGTAGTACAAGTTAGCACATACATGGGAAAAGCAACTTGGCAATAGCTTCCTAGCCATGGGTTTAAACTGTTACATGCAACTGTATAAAATACACTCTGCCCAGCCACTGTTTCGATACTCTGGGACACAAAGTACATTCAACCCAAGGGGTCTGACATTGACTTGCCTTTCAAAACTGGAAGAAATTTAAGGTTCACAATACAATAATTCAAAATTCCTTATAGACAAGCACTATGGTTTCTTAATGTCATCATATTTCAAATTTTACTCTCTCCCATGAACCCTATGTTTTGAACTACTATGGTTTATGATATTAAAACACCTAGCTCAGAGATTGGGGGGGGGGCAAATCACATGACCTGAATGACAATGCTGGATAAAGCATTGTGCTATAAAACTTACTTTAATTAATAATAATATTGTTGCCATTAAGAGTGGCTTCTGCATTGAGATCATCTCAGCAGATCAAGCAATGAAGCTAGTGATCTCATACTGCTTGCCCTCGATGCTGGCTCTGCTCATTCTGTGTAAATATTATCTGCTTCTTCATGGTCATGTCAACATGTAAAAGTCCCTAAGCCTTTTGATTTTCTTGTCAATCTTGACCAAATTTCTCATGTTTAGAGACTGAACAATTTTCATTTCCTTCACCAAAGCATTTGCCATATTTGGAACCTTGTAATTATTCCAAACATGTTTGAGGAGCAAATGTTACATAAAGCACTGTCCCAATTCTTCAAAATAAGATTCCACATATATGTTTGTTTCAAGGAGTCATCATAGGGGAGAAGAGGGCAATATTCGGCCACTTTAGGGGAATTTAGCATAAAAATAATATTTATTGTAAAGTACTTGAAACATATTTAATAGGAACAGAATATATTCAAGATAGGTGTTGTACTATATAAAAGATGGTGCTATTGCATAACAGGTGTGACTCTTCATCAATAATTTTAATTACCAAAATGAGAAACATGGTTTAGAAACAGAAAATTAAGAACCCGCATAAGAAGTACATTATAAATAGACTATAAAGCAAGTCTCAGGCCAGCCCAATCTTTGCAGAAAAGAGGAAGGGGTAGAAAAATGGTGGAGAAGGGAAGAAAGAAGAATGAAAAGAAGTTTGTCATTAAGAGAGCTAAACACAAGTTCCCAGTTCAGAGCTCCTCTCAAAATGGGCTCAGTAGTCAAGGCTACATTTTCATCATTCCTGTGGATTAGGCCATATGCTTACTTTCTTATGATACAAAGGGGGTGTGGTTCCTTTGGGTGATTTTGAAGCCAGATGGAATGGCTCAACTGGTAGATTCCTGGATTACAGAAAACTTCAAAGCTAAGGACAAGTCCATGACAGAAGGAGCCAATGTCCCTGTCTCTCCATGTGGAAAAAAATACATCTAATATCTGGAAATCTTGCCTGGAGCATATTATAAATAAAACTCAACTCCCTCCTGGATTAAGCAAATGATGGTTGGTATTTATCTTGTAGAGAAGCTGACATCAGAGTTAACACGGGTATTAGCAAGCTACCACATGCATTTTAACAGAAGAAGAAGAAGAAGAAGAAGAAGAAGAAGAAGAAGAAGAAGAAGAAGAAGAAGAAGAAGAAGAAGAAGAAGAAGAAGAAGAAGAAGAAGAAAGACCTGTATCAAATATTTTACACATGGATATGGGAGCCACTGCCCTGTGGTAAACTCCTCAAAGAGCTTACTTCAAGAGACAGAATTGGGCCATAGCCTCATGGACTAAAGGCAATGGACTGTGGGGAGGAGTTAAGTCAATATAGACACCTTAGAATGCTGAAAACACATTAGAAGGACAACACACATGGTATACTGGTCTAAGAAGACTCTCCTAACTCCAGAGATTGAGGGAACGGTCAACCAATGACTGGCCCACCATAAGATCCACCCCATCGGAAAAAGCCAACCCCAGAAACTATTAATAATACTCTGCTGTGCTTGCAGACAGGAGCCTAGCATAACTGTCCTCTGAGAGACTTCAGCCAACAGTGGATGTAGGCAGCTGCAGAGACCCAAAGCTTGCTGAGGGAGTCTTGTCAAAGAGTGGGGGGACAGATTGAGGCCTAGAGAGGTAAAGGTCACCACAAGAAGACCTACAAAGTCAATTAACTTGGGCCCATGGGGGGCTCACAGAGACTGAACCACTAACCAAAACACATGCATAGGCTGGATGTGGGCCCCTTTACATATGCAGCAGATGTGCAGCTTGGTTTTCATGTCGATACCCTAACAATTGGAGCAGGGGCTTTCTCTGACTCAGATGTCTGCCTTTGACTCTGATCCCCTTCCTCTAGCTGGGCTGCCTTGTCTGGCCTCAGTGGAAGTGGATACACTTGGTCCTGCTGTGACTTGATGTGCCAAGGTGGGTTGGTACACATAGGGGTTTCTGCTTCTCTGAGGTGAAGAGGAAAGGGTAGTGGGGAAGGGGTTTGTGACTGTAGAACTGGGAAGAGGGAGCAAGCTTCTGTGTAAAGTGAATACATGGATGGATGGATGGATGGATGGATGGATGGATGGATGGATGGATGGATGGATGGATGGATAAAAGAAGTGAAGATATGGCTTGGTTGGTAGAGCATTTACCTAGAATACATAAAGCCCCCAGTTTTGACCCTAGTGCTGCCTAAACTCCAAGAGATGGTGAATCCCTAGTCTCCCAGCACTAAGGAGGTGGAGGCAGGAAGATCAGAGGTATCATCTTTCTCTATATAGTGAGTTCAAAACCAACTACATGAGACCTTGTCACAAAACAAGAAAAAATAAAGATGCAGAGAGTGGCATTGAATAAGATTGGGGGAAAGGAAAGATTAAAAATAAAAATGCATGTTCTAGCTCCAGCTGCCCATACTATCACTTGATCACATGTTCACATTTTTAGCTTCACTGTTACCTTATCGGGGCCAGAAGGCCTGCCTTCATTCTCTACTACACAAGTCTGATATCTCATTCTCCTGGCAAAGGCAGTGTTGGATTCAGAAGGGTCAGATCTTGCCAGCTACTTCCACAAGTGAAGCACTTGCTTGAATATTTTTCTTATGCAATGTCTTATATTTACTTATTACATGACATGATCTAAATCTGAGACTTCAGAATCACCTACTAAAGCCAGGACTGAGCTGGCACATCCTGTTTTTTAAGTTTCTTCTGGACTTAGCATCGGGTGTTGATGGATTTTATGGCTGTATGCGTGCTTTACTATTCAACCTTGATGGAAGAAATATTAACTTTCTAGTCTGTGTGTTTGTTCCCCACTAATGAAAAACTTTAATCTCCATAGAAACACAGACTCATAGTTAGGTGAGGATGAGGTGACATATCTCTTATAAGCCAAAACTTTGTTTTTTTTTTTTTTTCAGGAGTCTTTTATTTTTCTTGTTAAGGACCAAAGACTCCTAACCAATGCCACATACTAAAGGAACTTCACAATACAGTAAAGATCAAAATGCTTTAGCACCTTAACTTAGCTTTTCTTTTGTTGCAAATGACAAAAGAGCTTAAGACAGTGGTTCTCAGCCTTTCAATGCTGTGACCCTCTAATACAGTTCCTCATGTTGTGGTGACATCTAACTATAAAATTGATTTTGTTGCTACTTCAAAACTGTAATTTTGCTACTGTTATGAATTGTAATATGAATACCTGTGTTTTCCTATGGTCTTAAGCAACCCCTGTGAAAGGGTCATTCGACACTGGGGATTGAAACACACATGTTGAGAACCACTGGCTTAAGGAAATTAAAAAAAGAAAGAGTAGGCTGTTGATGCTAAACTTTAACACAAACACCAGAAAGAAGAGAGGGGCTAGACTTCAGGAAGCAGGGAGTTCACAGGAATTACTGAAGTTTTTTGTTTCTTCTTTCTTTCTTTCTTTCTTTCTTCCTTTCTTTCTTTCTTTCTTTCTTTCTTCCTTTCTCTTTCTTTCTCTCTCTTTCTTTCTTCCTTTCTTCCTTCCTTCCTTCCTTCCTTCCTTTCTTTCTTTCTTTCTTTCTTCCTTTCTTCCTTCCTTTCTCTGTCTCTCTCTGTCTCTCTCTCTGTCTCTCTGTGTGTGTCTCTCTTCCCCTTCCCTCCTTCCCCCCTTCCCTCCCTCCCTCCCTCCCTCTCTTTCTCTTTCTCTCTCTTTCTCTCTCTCTCTTTCTTTCTTCCTTTCCTTCTTTTTTGTTAATCTGCTTTATTCTTCTGTTTTGTACAGAATAGTTTCTTAGAATCCTTTTGCACTTGATGGGAACTCACACTGCCAAGAGTTTTCAAGTTTATGTTTCAGTTCAAGAAAACAGATTATTCTGAGCTCAAATCCATAGCCTCATTCCAAATGCAAAATGTTAGAATCCAGTTGGAGTGATGGATTGGAATAGACACAGAAGTACACAGGCATACGGTGCTGAGGAGAAATGGGGAATTCATGGAAGAGATGGGGGGACAATTCTCAGAAATTCCCAGGAGTTGTTAGTTATACAAATAAATACTGAATAATTTGTGCAAGGAAACATACATCCAATTTATGCACAAGAGAGTAAGATGGGCCAAGTAGCTTATCCCAGGAAACAGAGCTAGTCAGTGGAAGAGAAAGAAAAGAGACAGTTTCTTTATCCAATAACAGTAGCTGGTTTTTAAACATTTTCTTTTATCAGTTCAATCCACAAGGAAGAATCTTGGTCCCATGAGACCATTCAAGGAGGAATCTGTCTCCTGTTCAACCCTTGGCATGCATTCTCCCCTGAGATCCTAAATACCAACATTCAGGGGCAGTTACCATTTTTCTAGGCACTCTTCTCTCCCGCTCTGCTCTGTGTAGACACTGGGCATATTGCTCAACACAGATGGTCTCCCATCCCAGTGACTGCTCACCAGAGTTGTCAGAGCAGACACCAACTGTCCATTTGGTACAGATGATGCTTGGGAAGAGAACATGACAGTTGCCCTTAGGATGAATTCACACTGCCTCCACTTGATGACACAGAATCAGTGACTCCCATGCATTGCTCCTTTGCTCAAAACTTCCCATCTTGTGGAGTTCAGCCTGCCAGGGCAGTAGAGATGCAGATGAGACAGCATCATAATGAGCATGGCCAACATCTCTGTCTCAGCCTCGATCATAAGGGACACCTTTGAGAACTTGATCTGAAATCTTCGCATGTTTCCTTTAACTCTTTCATCTCCAAAGGACCCACTCATTGGAGGGAACTCATTTTGAATAATGTATGAACACTATCATTGATGAAATCATTCTAAAAATACTACAAAGCCATGCCAGGCCAGAGCATGGCTGGAGACACTTGAGAATAGTCGTGCTGCTGATATGAGAATCCACCCTGATAAATCCCTAATACAGATGCAGTGCTTCCAAATAGATGGAGCCCTGACAGCCCCTTCACTGTCCAGTTGCTTCACATGGCCTCCATTTGAACTGTTGGAGAAAGATTTCCTTTGATGCTATACGTTGACACCCCTTCTGACTAGATTTCCTGCTATAGTTTGCTACTACAAATATAAGAACAAATGGAATGAACTGCCAGAAAATGTCTCCCACATACAGAACAGAGAAAAGGGCAGCACACAGCTAGCCGACACTTCCTTAGGATGGAGGTTGCTTCAGCCTTTCTTCTTGCTTCTCACCAGCCTTTTTATATCTGTAAGAGGAGTGACATGATTGGAGTTATGAGCATAAGAAGGAATAGCATAGAATGAAAACTAATACTATTATTTTGCACTTTGTGGCTTTATATTCTCTTGCAAATGAATATTTCAATGAAACATTTCTTTTTTATGTAGTCTGTTCAGTCCTAAAATCCTGAAAGCAAATGAAAATAAAACCAAGAATATTAAAGTGAGTCACAAATACCAAAACCTAGGAGAAATTATTAATATGTTCAGTATTTATTCTTTCATTGACTATGCTTAAAGGCATGCATTTTCTTCTGCTTTTTTTTCCTTGCCCGAGGAAGAAGTTTTGAGCAAGAAACCGAGAGTCAGAGAATATATACTAAAAGAAGTATTTGTTCAGGAGCAACTTACTTCACTTCAGTCTATAAATCTTAACCCTCTTACAAAGCAATCCAGTCGCAGCCTGTCAAGATGAGAAACACAGAGGCCTGTCGTTCTTCCAGAATGGATTAATACCTGAGGTGAGAGAGGAAGAGATGAAAACTTGAAAGATCTCATAAAGGAAGGAAGCACTGGGTGCCCTGTGATGCAGACCAAGCAATAGTTGAAAAGCAGACTTCATAGATAAGAAAGAAAGGTCAATATCACTATCTGACTCAGGTAGACATACTTACCAAGAACTCACATCTGCTTGCTTGTTTGTTTCTCTGTCTGTTTCTGGTCAGAGCCTGGAGTTTCAGCTATAATGTGTGTGTGTATAGCACCATATATATATTTGGGTGTGTGTGTATGTGTGTGTGTGTGTATGTGTGTGTGTGTGTCAGTTATAATATGTGTATAGAGATATATGTGTATATATACATGTATATATATGTGTATATATATATATATATATATATATATACACACACAATCATACATATTTCTAAAGTTACAATGACATTGTTACCTACCACTAAGAACTCAATACTGTTTATATATATATATATATATATATATATATATATATATATATAATAAAATATATATACACATTGTCATCTCAGTAAACACATTTGCAATGATCATTTATGGTAAGTGTGTAATATTCCAAACTGATGTATCACACTGTTTATGTCACTGACCCTTTCATAATTGATTTCAATTTCAGCCTTTGTTTTCCAATTATAAACAAACCTAATCAAATACAGTTAGTGTATCTTGAGTATCTTTTAAAATTACTAATTTTCTCTAGCAGGAATTCTAAGGTTAAAAGCATATTTACAATCCTTGACGCACATTATTAAATATTCTCAGAAAATAGAAACATGACTATTTTTTTTATCTCACACACTTTTAAACATTTAAAAGCAATCTAGATTAGATAATTGAAATTGTATCTGCTTGCCTGATGGAAAAAGTGTTTTAAAACACAGGAAAAGCATAAAAATGCCTTATGCTTTAAGAGTCATAAAAACATGGCACTCCATGACAACAGATCACAAAGCTACATGAAGGGGAAGGCAAATGTGGAAACGACAATGCTCACCAATAAGGCAGTTGTATTTCCCATTACAGTGAAGGTTTCCTACCAACAAATGAACGAACGTCCTTAGGTCCAGTTGTGCACCTTGTATGGTCACACCTTAGGGCAGCTCCATGTTCTTCCAAGCTTCAGTATTTCCACCGCAGTTCCACCCAGTCACACTGAATACTTTTTGAAACCACCACCCCCTGCCCCTCCAGGAAACACCTATCAGAACAGAGCTCTCTGTATCTGTTTACTATTAAATAATTATCACATGATTTTTAAAAAGAAAATTTCAAGAATATAACTGGGAATAAGTGAACTAAACAAAGTTACAAAAAAATCAGACTTCAGTGTCAGGAAACACTTCCTTGCATGCAGAGCAAATTATTTATGGAATTGGTTCCTCCACCAATGCAAAGGGAAGCCTGTCATCTTAGCACAAGTGAAAGGAAATGGAGAACTAGTCCTTGTCACAGGCTCAGGGGTGTACAACGAATCCTGGATTTCTCTCTCTCTCTTTGAAAATAAGATACTCTCAAAAGAAGCAGAAATATCAAACTCCAAAGTTGCTTTAAAGCATATGAACATTGCTAAATACTGACAGATCTGTATATTTACAGCAGCTCCATAAAGTTCCTCCTACTTGAAGTGGGCACAAAGTTCCACCTCTGAGAAGGTATTTGCAATAGAAATGTGCTGGAAAAGGGAAATCGTTTTTCCCCCAATGAGGTGGAACAGGGTATATCAACCACACTCCAAGGCAGGCCTGTAGTGCTCAGGTGGAGTTGAACAATATGAAATAGACTCTGGTGCTTTTTGTTTGTTTTTTTGTTTTGTTTTGTTTTGTTTTTTGGGTTTTTTTTTTTGGTTTTGTCTTATTTTGCCTTTTTTTTTCATGTGTTGTTGTTGTTGTGGTTTGGTGGTTAAATCCTTTGGGGTTTTGTTTTGTTTTTGTTTTTAGGTTCCTTTAAAAAATAGGAAGAAAAAAGGAAAGAACATGAAGTTGGGTGGTAGGGAGGATCTGAGAGGCTAGGAGGATACACTCAAAATACATTGTCTGAGAAATGTTTAAATAATTCTAAAAACTGTAATCATACCAAAAGCTCTCTTTTAGAAGCAGCCTCTCTCTCTCTCTTTCTCGTGTGTGTGTGTGTGTGTGTGTATTGATTTTTTTGTTCTTAGTAAACTATTATTACACATTGAAGTGAAAAGTAAAAATATCAGGGGAAAAAAAGCCAGCAAGCAGGGAGTCTCCCATCATTGTGATTTACTGTGTCTACCTTCCATTTAAGCTGCTCATTTCCAGTTCACTTATTTTCTTTATAATGGCATTGAAGCTAGCTGGAGAGATGGCTCAGCAGTTACACACAAGTGTTGTTCTTGTAGAGGACCCAGGTTTAGTTCCAGCATCCATATCTCCAATTCCAAAAGATCAAATATCTCTTCTCAACTCTCAGGCATCAGGCATGCATAATTTTTCAAACAAAGTACTCCTACACATAAAAATCTAATGAGTCAATCTAAATAATTTTAATTAAAAATTAGCATTGAAATTGCAAATTACTAAATTGTTCATTTCATCATGCAGGGCTATGCAAACAAGTTTCTTCCACTATAAATAGCAATACTTTATAGGTGTTCCACAAACATTAAATACTGTTTGGGGAGTTTATTCTTCCAGTGAAGCATTTATCACAACAATATGATTTTCTTTTATCTATATTAAATTTCTTAGAAAGGCAAAATACCTTCAAATTTTCTCTATTGAAATCTATTTGCAACTATATTCTTACTCCTGTCTAGAGGAAGGAAGACCGGAACAGCCTTCCTGTCTTCTGAGCATGTTATCTCCCCTGGGGTTTGTTTTCTCAGTTCCATTTTCTCCATTCTATTTCTGTCTGCACCTCTCTTCTCTTCTCTTCTCTTCTCTTCTCTTCTCTTCTCTTCTCTTCTCTTCTCTTCTCTTCTCTTCTCTTCTCTTCTCTTCATTCTCTTCTCTTCTCTCCCCCCTCCCTTCCCCTCTCCTCCTCCCTTCCCCTACCCTTCCCTCTTGTCTTCTCTCCTCTCCTCTCCTTTCTTTTCTCCTATTTTCTTCTTGTCTTGTCCTCTCTTGTCCTACACTTTGTCGCCTTCTTCTACTTTTCTTCTCTCCTTCCCTTTCTCCTTGCCATAATTTATGTCATTTTTGTATTTTCCATGTAATTGTATGGGTTGAGAATGACTAGGTCAAGTCCTGAGTCAGGAAGCTCTTGGAGGGCGTGGTCTCCATCTCACCACTCCCTCCTTCAGGCCTGTCAGATTGTACTCTGGGCTCCTCTGTCTGTGCTTGCTCTTCTTCCTTAACCATTGTTTCTCATGCCCAACTTCACAGAAGATATACAAAATATTCGACATCATCTTCCCAAGGGTTTTGGGTAAAATAAATAAAAACAGTTTCTGAAGGGAGGAAGGAGATACTTAGTGACGGGCTGTTTTACAGAGAGTAAGTCAACTCTGTCAAGGGTCCAAAAAACTGAAAAGATCATCAGCTCATTTCTCCCTGATATTGTCTTTGTCATGCTATAGAGCAATATGTCAGTAATTCTGAGTGGTGCTGCATACTTTTAAAATAATTTTTCAAGGAAAATTGTTGACAATCTGGTCTGTGATAAGGGTGACTAAGAGGCTAACTTCATATGGAGTCTGAATTTCTATGCTTGGAGTCTTTGTGGTTAGCAATATCTAACGATAGAAGGTCCTTTGGATTTTACAGTTTCCTTGATTTAACTTCAAAAAAGTGTTAAATTCTTTTTATTTCTTTCATGTGAAATTCTGCCTAGAAGTTCCTTCTGCAAAGAGCACAGTTTGGTCATGTGTTGATGACACATGACACTGGGCCAACTATCTCCTGCTGGTCTCCGATGGCTCTTACTGCAAATGGAATAGTGTCATCACCTCAGCCTTAGAAAATATAAATTGGACATCAAAACTAAGGAAAACAACCAAAAAGCAGAAAAATCTGTGTTCAAGCATTCTCTTTATCTTTCTGCTTTGTGTGTGTGTGTGTGTGTGTGTGTGTGTGTGTGTGTGTGTGTGGTACCAAGCTTTTCTTTGATGGCCCATCAGTTTATGACTTGACCATCCTCATGAATATCTCTTGTCAAAGAAGAAAAACAGACACACAAAAAGAGCCTCACATAGGTTTAATTTTGAGCTTTGCATAAAAAGTTCCTTATAAACAAAAAAGCTTTTTATTGTTCAGGGTAATCCTGGGTGATTATTAATCAGCTGGAAGTTGATGATTCCATAATGCTCAGCTGAAACCATGAAGTTCTCACTGGTGAGTTAATTAATAAATATTTAGTGAGGCTCTCTGACATGGTGGACATTTCTGAACATGTAGAACAAAACATTTGACAAGGACAACTTTCTTCTTTCAGGCAGTTGTCTTTGGGACAGAGAGAACCAGAGGACTTGTATGTAATTAATCCAGAAATACAACAGTTTAAATGCTGGCACCTATTAAGAAATAGTAGCAATAGGGTAACTTCAAAATCAAATGGCTCTAAAAGGAAAGTTTTTTGTTTGCTTTGTTTGTTTGTTTGTTTGTTTGTTTTTGTTAAGGACAAAGATGTTCTCTATAGGAGGAGATAGGATCTAACACCTACATGATAAGAAGTCACCAGTGTGCAGAGTGTAGCCAGAAGTCCAAATGTTAGAAGATAAGCATCCTTCTACTTTCTTTTTCCAGACCTGGGACAAAAACCAAAGGGCACACATGGCTAAAATGCAAACCAGAAGAAGCAGAAAGCTACTAGGGCAGGTATTTTGGAAAAGCTAAATCTTTTTTGGTTGGCCAAGCAGTGCAAAGAGGTTTGGCATGGAGTTAAAGTACAGAAATTACAGAGATGTTTAAGTATGAGAGGGTGGTGATAAGATGTACACATTAGAAAGAACCCTTTTACCACTCTGAGTAGAACAGAATCTACATGAGGGACCACAGTGTAACCAAACCAAGATTTCTTGCAATAATCTAAGGAGGAAATAGTGATTGTTTGGCATAGCAGGAAGAGTAAAAAGTAATTGGCTCAAAATAAGTTTCAGTGTTGCGGCCCTCTGCTCATTCTGTTCTTGCCATGCAAAGGTTGGCGTGCCATGTGAAGAATGTTGAGGAAAGCTTCAGTATGCTAAGGATTCTGCCCTTCTCTTCTCCTCCCTTGACTTCTTGTCCCTTTCAACTATGTGCACTGAGTAGAGACAAGGACAAAGTAACAGCAGCTGGCAGCTTGGTTGGGAGCTTACTGCCCTTGTGGACCTCTAGTGAGATCATCTAAAAAAATGTTCTGTTTATTTCTTTGAAAAGTGTGTGCTTACTTTCAGTAGAATGCTGTCTTATGCTGAATATGAATGGTTTGTAAAAAGAGCTGAATCACGTGGTCTGGTGTCAGCATACACACTTGAATGCTTGCTTTTCTACTAACAAATGTCAGGTCAAAGGCAATAGGCATCTAATAGTTTGCTCTGTCCAAAGTGGTCAGAAGATTATAGATTTCCTCTCTAAAAAAAAAAATCACTTAGCCCACTTTGTTAATATTTTCAGTAATCGTGAACTTCCACATCTAGAAGACTTTTTAATGACTAATCCGTGGAACCTTATGGATTAGAAAGTTCCCATGGAGCCTGCCAGGACAAAGGTATGCAAGAGCTTTTTTTATGTATGTATGTATGTATGTATGTATGTATGTATGTATGCATGTATTTATTTATTTATTTATTTTTAATTGCTCTAACAGAATACCTGAGATGAGTTAACTCATCAAAACAAAATAAAATTAGCTTGGTTTGTGATTCTGAGGGGTTGGAAAGTTCAAGACCATGTACTGGCTTCTGATGCACCAGCAGTCGCATATGATGTAAAGAAACAGGGGCTGAACTCTCACTGTATCGAAACACATTTCTATGAGAAAGGCACTAACCCATTGATGAAAACCCCATCCCACACCTCAAACATCATATGCTAAGCCTCACTTTCTAACACTACCATTAAGATTCTCATGCATGGATACAGGGGACAGAAGAAATCAAACCACATAATTAATGAACCTGAAGAGACCTTAGACATCATTTATTCTTTTATACTCACTGTGCATGCTAGAAGTCCAGGACCTGGGAGTTTAACCCTCCAAAACTTCCCAATAGAGGTCTGTAGACCTAACATGGTCTACAAAACAGATATACCTAGTTCTACTCCAATTATTTATTTGTTCAGTTATCAAATATTTAGGGAATCTTCATGATATATTACACACTAAGTATGGTTGCTTAATTTTGCTTTTATCAAACAAAATTAATCAGTAAGGTTCCTGTCTTCAAGTCAGTTAAGATCAATGTGAGACTTATATAAGTAAAAAATAAATAATACAAATTATGGTAGATACTATAATAAAAATGGCCAATAAAAATGATATAAAAGTGGAGGGGAAGTTGTGACTTACTCCATGTTGAATCACAGCATTACATGAAGACTGAAAATTTCTATATTGAACCTTGAGTGGTAAAGAGAAGTCACATAGGCAAAAACTGAAGGAGGTGTAATTCAGAAAGAAATAACACTAGAGAAATTCAAACAAATTGCAATGCAACTGATGGGAGAGGGTGGAGAGGAGACTGTTTGGAACAGGGGCAGCTGGCCTGCAGCCATAGTTGATCCAGAAGAAGATTTCAGAACCTTCGTGGGTGTCTAGAAAGGGGTGTGGATCTTTGCAAACCAGGAAAGCAACATGCTCAAAATTCTCTTAAGCTGCATAACCATAGTGTAGGGACTGAGCAGAAGAATGGGAAACCACAGATGCGATAGTGGCTACATACTCACAGCATCTTGGACTAGGCTGTTGACAGGGGTGGGGATAGAGGATACTTCTGCCATGTTCCCCTTCTTAGGTTTGTGCAAAGTCTTGAGAACTTACTAAGAACTTACATCAAGAGCAGTGTACCGTGATTTTGAATTTTTTCATCTTTATCCCACAGCATACTGTCTTAAGATAAAGAAGGTAAGGTGATTCTCGGTGGAAGGGTTACTATTGAAGAAAGTGAATAGCTTTTAGGGATAAATAAAACTGGACCCAGAGAAATCATTCTATTGTCTTTCCTAAAATGTAGCCCCCAAACCGTATTAGAGCCATGCTCCACCATTCGCCTCACAGGTTGTCTCTAACAGTGTTTCTATCTAAACTGAGATGCTAGCAAACCAATATTTTTGGTTAAAAGCAAAATGGACAACATACCACTAGTTTCTACTCACTACAGCCATAAACATCACTAGCATGAGCAGTGCACTAGTGAATGGATGGGCAGCAGGACAGTGTAGATGCAGTCACATCACCAGGCTGAACTGGAATTCAGAAGCCCTGGCACATAGCAAGCCTGACTGGAGACCACTTAGAAGATCTTCCCTTTAAGCAGAGTTTTCCAACCACAAAGCCCTATCTCCTTATTCCCAGCCATTTTAATGTTCCCTCCAACAGTTCCACCTAGATAGGTTTTTCTTTTTTATATTTCAGCCATCTGCTTTTAGTTAATGCCAGAAATATATTTCAAATCATCAATGAAACAAACAATCAAAGTTGACCCCATTTATTAAAGAGGCCCTCCAGCCCGATCCACACTGGGAGAAATTTGTCAGTGAAGCTGTCTTGAAAAAGAGTCTGAAGCTCTTCTGTGGCGTTCCTGTTTGTGCTTCTCTGAAAAGACACTGTTGTCACCTGTAATATATGGCCATAAGTGAGCTCCTGTCTGCAAGGCTAAAGGAAGATATTAACTGAGCATTGTGCATAAGGAGGGGGGAAGGAAGGCGTTGATAGATCACAGCAGAAGCAAACCAGGGAAAGGTGGACCAGGACAAGCAGGCCTTCTCCTTTAGTAAAGACTGCGTCTGGCCTGTGTCCGTGGTTAGATCGTATATCTGACAATATCCTCCCCTTTAATGCTCTGCAGATTCAAGGTATATTATCATACCCTAAGTCTTAACTCTCTAGGGAAATTATGTCAAGCCATAACCAAGGAAGTGCAATTGTGAAAACTCACCCCAGGAACCAGCTGTCTGGAACTCCCTTTTAGGAAACAACGGAGAGTGGAAAGTGTGTTCCAAAAGGTGGCACTCTGAGACTGAGAATGGTGAGTAAAGCCTCATCCTAGTCTCAAATTTCTGGAAGAATTGTGCTTAGCATGAAATTCTAGTAGGCAGAGTGAAGGGGGATAGAAGGAGAAGGGGAGAGTAGAAATGAGCTTATTTTTAGAGCTCTTCTCAGTACTCAGAGTGGATCTATGGTTCTAGCAAACTCTTCCCAGTTTATTATGCAAAGACAGCACATTCCTGGTGTGAGGAGGAAGGGAAACCCTTTTATGAAGCCTCTCTGTCACATCCATTCCATAGTGCCATCTGCTGACCTGTGCAGCAGTGTTACCTGAGAACAGAACAAAAACAAAAAAAGAAACTTAGAATACCCAAGATATAAGATACAACTTGCTATACACATGAAACTCAAGAAGAACGAAGACCAAAGTGTGGAAACTTTGCCCCTTCTTAGAATTGGGAACAAAACACCCATGGAAGGAGTTACAGAGACAAAGTTGGAGCTGAGACGAAAGGATTGACCATCTAGAGACTGCCATATCCGGGAATACATCCCATAATCAGCTTCCAAACTCTGATACCATTGCATACACTAGCAAGATTTTGCTGAAAAGACCCAGATATAGCTGTCTCTTGTGAGACTATGCCAGGGCCTAACAAACACATAAGTGGATGCTCACAGTCAGCTATTGGATGGATCACAGGGCCCCAAATGGAGGAGCTAGAGAAAGTAACCAAGGAGCTAAAGGGATCTGCAACCCTATAGGTGGAACAACATTATGAACCAACCAGTACCCCCCCGGAGCTCTTGTCTCTAGCTGCATATGTATCAGAAGATGGCCTAGAGGGTCATCAGTGGAAAGAGAGGCCCATTGGTCGTGCAAACTTTATATGCCTCAGTACAGAGGAACACCAGGGCCAAGAAGTGGGAGTGGGTGGGTGGGGGAATGGGTGGGGGAGCGTGTGGGGGACTTTTGGGATAGCACTGGAAATGTAAATGAAATAAATACCTAATTTTAAAAAGAAAGGAATTCTAAAAAAAAAACAAACAAACAAACAAAAAAAAGAATCTAGCAAAAGCTAAGGAGTTAGCAAAACCCTGAGAAAGCAACTTCACAAACAGCAACAAGCGTTAACCTGTGCTGATGTGACCTGAAGCTGAGTCATGCCCACAGCTTTAACTACAACTTTGAGACTACACCTTCAGAAAGCCAGAGCCCTTTGCTCAGAATTATTGAACATCTAAACGGGCATTCTTTAACCACAGCTAAGCTTCCAGACGCATTGTGATGGTTTGTATATCCTTGGACCAGGGAGTGGCACCATCTGAAGGTGTGGCCTTGTTGGAATAGGTGTGACCTGGTTGGAATGGGTGTGTCACTGTGGGTGTGGGCATAAGATCCTCACCCTAGTTGCCTGGAAGTCAGTCTTCCACTAGCAGCCTTTGGATGAAGACATAGAACTCTCAGCTCCTCCTGTACCATGCCTGCCTGGATACTGCCATTCTCCCACCTTGAAGATAATGGACTGAACCTCTGAACCTCTGAACCTCTGAACCTGTAAGCCAGCCCCAATTAAATATTTTTTTATAAGACTTGTCTTGGTCTTAGTGTCTGTTCACAGCAGTAAAACCCTAACTAATACAGAAGTTGGTACCGGGAGTGGGGTATTGCTGTGATAGGCCTGACCATGCTTTTATTTGAAAGAATGTGGATTTTGGGACTTTGGATTTGGAAAGCAGTGGAATGCTTTAAATGGGGCTTAATGGGTCATCCTAGTAGGAATATGGAAGACTTTGTTGCTGGGAGTAATTTGAACTGTGTTGACCTGGCCCAAGAGATTTCAAAGGAGAAGAATTTCAGAATGTGGCATAAAGACTGGTTTTGTGGTATTTTGGTGAAGAATGGGGCTACTTTTTGCCCTTGTCTGAAAAGTTTTCCTGAGGCTAAGGTAAAGAGACTTGGATTAATTGCATTGACAAAAGAAGTTTCAAAAAAGCCCAGCAGAGACTTTGTTCTCTGGTTAAGTCTTATGAAGAAAAGTTTGAACAAGCATAGCAAGCTTAGAAAGGAAAAATATAAAATATATGGTTTGAGTATTAAAGGAGTACCAGGAAGTGAAATGGAGCAAAATCTTGTGTTCTAGGAGATAAAGATTAAGGGAGTGGGACCTTGGGGCAAGATCCTACCCAGCTATATTAGATCCAGGCATGGTGGTACACACCTTTAATCCCATGAGACAAGCATGCTGATCTCTACATTCAAGGTCAATCTACAGAGCAAGAACCAGGATAGCCAAGCTTAGGCAGTGAAGGATTTAGAAAACATAAGCTAGTGATAATGTAATAATACAAGGGGATCATGTTCTAGTTCCTGTAAGCACCAGAACTCGGCAGCTTCAGCCATGTGCCTCTGGCTCTAGAGTTAAGAATGGAAGGAACTACTGGGAAAATTGATGCTGGTTAGCTGGAGCTAAGGAATTAGCGGTGATTAAGAAGAGACCAGCATCGTTGAGGTGAAATCTTCTGGAAATTGTTTTCTGGAAGCACAAAGAAGCTGTGTTCCAGAGATACCCAAGATTGTACGGCATGCTGCGGCTGGACTTGGTAATGTGTAAGAGTCACTCAGGTGGTACTGCTTGTGAAGGAATGAAGGGATCATGTAGAGAAGCTGGGGCTTAGCACTGTGAGAGGCCAGGGAAGCCCATTGGAGAAGGTGAAGCCTCAGCTGTAGTTGATGGCCCAGGATTGAAGGGGTCATGCAAAGGATTTGAGGCTTGGCACCCTGAAGAGAGCCTATGAGAGGCTATTGGTGAAGCCTAGTTGGAGTGGAACACCCCAGTGTATTGGAGATGTCAGTACCATGGGATGATCACCAAGAACAGCAGCCGTAATGGAGTGGATCAACCTGAGCATAGAGTGCTACAGAGGAGAGAGATGGAGAAGTGATGCCAGTCCTTAGGAGAAGTCCAAAAGATCAAGTGGAATCCCAGACACTGAAAAAAGAAGCTGTAAAATTGAAATTGCATTGGAGACTAAAAGATGTTAAAGATGCCAGAGCCATGGGATACATGCTGAGGAAAGCTGCTAACAGGGAGTGGAACCAGCCCAGGAGGAAGCAGTTTGTTGCTGTCAAAAAAGATGAAAAAGGAGTGGAGATCTGAAGACCACTTTGACATCAGCCATGGAGATGCAGAGTTTGGAGTTTGCCCAGCTGGTTTCCTGCCTTGCTTTGGGGATTACAGTTAATTAAGTTGAATGAATCTCAGAAGAGACCTTGAACTTTGGACTTTTAACATTGTTGCAACTGCTATAGACTATGAGGACTTTGAAAGTTGCACTAAATGCATTTTGCATTATGCTATGTTTAAGTATGGCCCCCACAGACTCATGTTTTTGAACAAGTCTATGGGGACCAGGGAGTGGAATGTGATGGTTTGTATATCCTTGGACCAGGGAGTGGCACCATCTGAAGGTGTGGCCTTGTTGGAATAGGTGTGACCTGGTTGGAATGGGTGTGTCACTGTGGGTGTGGGCATAAGATCCTCACCCTAGTTGCCTGGAAGTCAGTCTTCCACTAGCAGCCTTTGGATGAAGACATAGAACTCTCAGCTCCTCCTGTACCATGCCTGCCTGGATACTGCCATTCTCCCACCTTGAAGATAATGGACTGAACCTCTGAACCTCTGAACCTCTGAACCTGTAAGCCAGCCCCAATTAAATATTTTTTTATAAGACTTGTCTTGGTCTTAGTGTCTGTTCACAGCAGTAAAACCCTAACTAATACACGCATTTTGAGGAAAGCTGTAGGAAAACTGAAAAGCCTCGTTGTGTCCATGTGTCTGAATTGCTTTCCTTATTGTCTTCCAAGGAGTTTCATGGAATAAACATCAAAGTCCCTGCTGCCATCGATGGCAAAGCCATGCACATTCCCCAGCGTGCATTGTTTCCTGAAGATCAGATATGGATTTAATGTGGTGCCAAATGCAAAAGGGAGACAGGCCGATCCCCAACCTCGTTCTCCTTGAAGCAGCTCTGAAGGTCAGAGCTAAGTACCCTGGAACAAGACTTCTCCATTATCATCACAGTAAGAGCTCAGCGAAGTGAAGAAAACCAACCCCTTTCATGGGCACAATGTCTCAGCCTCCAATAATCCCAAATTGGTTATTCTGGCTGAAACTCACATCTGTGTATAATCTCAGATCTTGAAGGATCCTGAAAAGTAGCTAATATCTAGTTCATCTGGAAATTTCTCCATCTTTAATATGAATGTGTGCTTCATTTTCTTTTAAAATCTTTGTAGCTGCTTTTTACAAATAAAATTAGAGGGTTAGAAAAAAAGTTTTTTCAGTAATTGTTCAAAAATAATCAAAGACAAAGTCATGTATTTGATTCTAAATCTAATTACAGAATTCAATTCTAGAATTTGGGCTGAACCATGAAGTTTAAAATATATATTTTAATTGATACTCATACATACAGATAACTTGTTTTGATAGAACCCTACCCCTCCCTTCTAATAACTCACCTACCCTCCTATGTTGTCCATCATTTTTTTACAATTTCATCAATTTTATTGGTTTTTTATTCATATTTCAAATGTTGTCCCTCTTCTCGGTCACTCCTCCTCAATGTCCCCATCTCATTCCCCCTCCTCTTTGCATCTAAGAGGGTACTCCTCCACCCACTACCCCCCATTCTGGCCTCACTGCTCTAGCATCCTTCTATGCTGGGGCATCAAACCTCCATGGGACCAAGGAAGGGTATCGCCTCTCAGTGTTGCCAGATAAGGCAATCCTCTCCTACATATGTACTGGAACCATGGACCTGTCCAAGTATACTCTTTGGTTGGTAGTTTAATAACTGGGAGCTCTGGGGGTTCTGGTTAGTTGATATTGTTTTTCTACCTGTGGGGTTGCAATCCCTTTCAGCTCTTCCAGTCCTTCCCCTAACTCTTCGTTGGAGTCTCTGAGCTCAGTTCAATGGTTGACTGTATCTGTATCTGTATCTGTATTAGTTATGTGCTGGCAGAACTTCTCAGGGGACATCTATACCAGGCTCCTGTCAGCAAGCACTTCTTGGCAACAGCAATAGCATCTGGGTTTGCTGTCTGCAGATAGGATGGATCCCTAAGTAGGGCAGTCTCTGCTCCATCATTTATCTCTTCGTTTCCTTTATACAGGAACAATTCTGGGTTAAAAATTTTGAGATGGGTAGGTAACCCTATCCCTCAACTGGGGAGTGGTCTCTACAGGCTCTACCTCCCCTTTGTAGGGTATTTCAGTTAGTGTCATCCCACTGGATTCTGAGAAGCTCTCACTTCTCCAGTATCTGGTACGTTCTAGCGGGTCTCCCCAGTTCCCCACCCCTCATGGCTACATATTTCTATACATTTCCCTGACCCTCTGAACTCCTCTCTTGTCTCTTCCCACACCTGATCCTATTCCTCCCATTTTCCCTCCCTCTCCTCTCTCACTCCATGGTCTCTCCCTCTCCCTACTTTCTGTGATTATTTTTAAATAGTATTGAAGCATCCACACCTTGGTCTTCCTTCTTCTTAAGCTTCACATGGTCTGTGAGTTGTATCATGGGTATTCTGAGCTTTGGGGCTAATATCCACTTATCAGTGAGTACATACAATGTGTGTCCTTTTGTGTCTGGGTTACCTCGCTCAGCATGATATTTTCATGAAGTCATTTTTTTCTAATATCTGAGCAGTACTCTACTGTTTAAATGTACCACATTTTTTGTATCAATTCTTTCCTTGAGGGACATCTGGGTTGTTTGCAGCTTCTGGTTATTATAAATAAGGCTGCAATAAACATAGTGGAGCATGAGTCCTTGTTATATGTTGGAGCATCTTTTGGGTATATGCTGGGTCTTCAGGTAGAACTATTTTGAATTTTCTGAGGAACTGACAGATTGTTTTCCAAAGTGGTTTTACCAGCTGGCAATCCCACCAGCAATGGAGGAGTGTTCCTCTTTTTTTACATCCTAGCAAGCATCTACTGGTTTGTTTGAGTTAATTTTCTATCCAGGCACTTTGCTGAAGTTGTTTATCAGCTGTAGAAGTTCTCTCCTAGGATTTTTGTGGTTGCTTAAGTATTCTATCATATCATCTGCAAACAGTGATACCTTGATTTCTTCCTTTACAATTTCTATCCCTTTGATCTCCTGTTTTTGGCTAATTGGTCTGGCTAGGATTTCAAGTACTACATCAAATGAATAAGGAGAGAGTGGGCAGTCTTTTCTTGTCCCTGATTTTAGTGGGATTGCTTCAAGTTTCTCTCCATTTAATTTGATATTAGCTATTGGTTTGCTGCATATTGCTTTTATTCTGTTTATATATGGGCCTTGAATTCCTGATCTTTCTAAGACTTTTAACATGAAGGAGTGTTGTATTTTTTCAAAGGCTTTTTCATCATCTATTAAAATGATCATGCATTTTTTTCCTTTGAGTTTGTCTATATAGTGGATTACATTGATGAATTTCTATATATTGAACCATCCCTGCATCCCTGGGATGAAGCCTACTTGATCATGCTGCATGCTTGTTTTGATGTGTTCTTGGATTATGTTGGCAAGAATTTAATTTAGTATTTTGCATCGATATTCATAAAGGAAATTGGTCTGAATTTCTCTTTCTATGTAAGGTCTTTATGTGATTTTAGTATCAGCATTAACTGTGGCTTCATAGGATGAATTAGGTATTATTCCTTCTGTTCCTGTTTTGTAGAATAGTTTGAGAAGGATTAGTAATATTAATAAATACCATTTTGAAGATCTGATAGAATTCTGCATTAAAACAATCTGTCCCTGGGGAAGGGGAGATTTTTTTAAAATTTTTTTTATTAGGTATTTTCCTCATTTACATTTCCAATGCTATCCAAAAAGTCCCCAATACACTCCCCACCACACTCCTGTACCCACCCACTCCCACATTTTGGCCCTGGCATTCCCCTGTACTGGGCCATATAAAGTTTGCAAGTCCTATGGGCCTCTCTTTCCAGTGATGACCTACTAGGCCATCTTTTGATACATATGCAGCTAGAGACAAGAGCTCTGGGGTACTGGTTAGTTCATAATGTTGTCCCACCTATAGGGTTGCAGTTCGGAAGGGGAGATTTTTAATGACTGTTTCTATTTCCTTAGGGGTTATAGGACTGTTTAGATGGTTTATCTCCTAGTATTGTTGATTCTCTGTATAGTTATCTTTGTTTCTACTTGGATGATTTCAGTCTGAGTTTGGTTATTTTCTGCTGTCTACTCCTCTTGGGTGTATTTGCTTCTTTTTATTCCAGAACTTTCAGGTGTGCTGTTAAGCTGCCAGTGTATGATCTCTCCAGTTTCTTTATGAAGGCACTCAGAGCTGTGACCTTACTTCATATCAATGCTTCCATTGTGTCCCAGAAGTTTGGATATGTTGTGCATTTATTTTCATTATATTTTAAAAAGTCTTTCATTTCTTTTTATCTCTTCCCTGATCAAGTTATCATTGAATAGAGAGTTGTTCAGCTTGCATGAGTATATGAGCTTTTTGTTGTTTTTGTTGTTATTGAAGACCAGCCATAGTCTATGGTGGTCTGAAAGAATGCATAGGATTAATTCAATCTTATCGAAAATGTTGAGGCTTGTTTTGTATCTGATTATATGATCAGTTTTGGAAAAGGGTCCATGAGGTGCTGAGAAGAAAGTATAGTCTTTTATTTTAGGGTGAAATATTCTGTAGATGTCTGTTAAAGCCATTTGGTCCATAACTTCTGTTAGTTTCACTGTGTCTCTGTTTACTTTCTATTTCCATGATCTGTCCATTGATGAGAGTGGGGTGTTGAAGTCTCCCACTATTATTATGTGAGGTTCAATGTGTGATTTGAGCTTTAGTAATATTTCCTTTACATATGTGAGTGTCCTTGCATTTGGGGCATAGATGTTCAGAATTGAGAGTTCATCATGGTGTACTTTTGCTTTGATGAGTATGAAGTGTCTTTCTTTCCTCTTCTTTTCTGATAACTTTTGGTTGGATGTCTATTTTATTGGATATAAGAATGGATACAATAATTAGAATGGATTCTATAGCTTGTCTGTTGGGACGATTTGCTTGGAAATTTTTTTCCAGCCTTTTACTCTGAGGTGGTATATGTTTTTCTCACTGAGGTGTGTTTCCTGTATGCAGCAAAATGCTGAGTCCTGTTAACATATCCAGTCTGTTAGCCTGTGTCTTTTTATTGGGGAACAGAGTCCATTAATGTTGAGAGATATTAAAGACCAATGATTATTCCTTCCAGTTATTTTTGTTGTTAGAGATGAAATTATGCTTGTGTGATTCTCTTCTTTTGGGTTTGTTGTGATAAAATTATTTTCTTGGTTGTTCTTGGGTGTAGCTTCCCTCTTGTGTTGTTTTCCTCCTATTATCCTCTCTAGCACTGGTTTAGTGGAAAAATACTGTTTAAATTTGGTTTTGTCATGGATATCTTGGTTTCTCCATCTATGGTGATTGAGAGTTTTCTAGGTATAGTAGCCTGGGCTGGAATTTGTGTTCTTGTAGGGTCTGTACGACATCTCCCCAAGATCTTATGGCTTTTAGAGTTTGGTGTCACCCTTTGTGATTTCTTTCTTGTTTCTATTTCCATTTTTAGGTTCTGGATGTTTTTTTTTGTTTGTTTGTTTTAATTTTCCAATTCCTTCACTTGTTTGATTGTGTTTTCCTGTATTTCTTTAAGGGATTTATGTGTCTCCTCTTTAAGGGCCACTACCTGTTTACCTGTGTTATCCTGTATTTCTTTAAGGGAGTTATTTATGTCCTCCTTAAGGTCTTCTTCATCTTCATGAGATGGAATATTAGATAAGAATCTTGCTTTTCAGCTGTGGTAGGGTATCCATGGCTTTTTGTGGTGGGAGAACTAGGTTCTGATGTTGCCACATAGCATTGTTTCTGTTGATTATGTTCTTGTGCTTGCCTCTCTGGTGTTAACTGGCCTTGCTGTCTCTGACTGGAGCCTGTCCCTCCTGTGAGCCTGGTAATGTTAGGCCTCCTTAGATGAAGCTAGCTCTGGTTTTGAGAGGGGGTCTGGAGTGCCTGATCTGTGAGCTGGCTATGTCACAAATCCTAGGGGTCAAGAGGTCTCTGGGTGTGGGTGGGGTGGGAGTGGAACACAAGCCCAACTTCAGATTTTTAAAAAATACTTATTGAGTCTATGTATGCTTTAGTTCTGCTTGCATGTGCATGTGCATGGGCAAGAACATAGGAGCACCCATCTACTGGATTATGGGTAGCTTCTTAAAGCCCAAATCTCTGAATAAAACTATTCCTTAGCAACCATCAGTTGCCTATAGTGCTTCAGATGTTGCTGGGACTTCTTGAGTTCCTCCCTCATCGATGGTAGGATTTTTGACTGGTTTGGGTTTGCATTATTATTTTGTATAGGCTTTGTGCATGCATTACCAAACACTGTAAGTTCATGTTTGTTCATAGTTATCTCTAGCAAATATTTTTCACTATAAGTGTAACTCATTCTGTCTCTTACAATCTTTCTGCACCCTCTTATGCCATGATTCCTGAGCCTTGTGAGAAGGGTATGTGAGGTTGTACCATTTAAAGATGACCACTACACAGTCTCTTTTATTGTTTGCATGTTGCCTGATTGTGGGTCTCTGTCTTTTTTTTTTTTTTTAGATATTTTCTTTATTTACATTTCAAATGCTATCCCCTTTCCCAGTTTCCTCTCCAAAAGTCCCCTATACCCTCCCCTTGCCCTGCTCCCCAACACTCCCACTCCTGCTTCCTGACCCTGGCATTCCCCTGTACTGGGGCATATGATCTTCGCAAGACCAAGGGCCTGTCCTCCCATTGATGGCCGACTACACCATTCTCTGCTACATTTGCAACTAGACACACAAGCTCTGGGGGATACTGGTTAGTTCATATTGTTGTCCCTCCTATAGGATTGCAGACACCTTTAGCTCCTTGGGTACTTTCTCTAGCTCCTTCATTGGGGGCCCCATGTTCCATCCAATAGAAGAATGTGAGCATCCACCTCTGTATTTTACAGGCACTGGCATAGCCTCACAAGAGATAGCTATATCAGGGTCCTGTCAGCAAAATCCTCCTGGCATTTACAATAATGTCTGGGTTTGGTGGTTGTTTATGGGATGGATTCCTGGGTGGGGCAGTCTCTGGATGGTCCTTCCTTCCATTTCAGCTCCGAACTCTGTCTTTGTAACTCCTTCTATGGGTATTTTCATCCCCATTCTAAGAAAGAACGAAGTATCCACACTTTGGCCTTCCTTCTTCTTGAGTTTCATGTTTTTCGAACGCGTCTCTGTCTTAATAGGCATCTACTTCAATAAGAAGCTTTTTTGATGAGGGTTGAGATATGCACTAATCTATAGGTATAAAGTTATGAACTTAGGGTTCAGTTTATTACTGTGTCCATTAAGTAAAATAAGAGTACTAGGTTTTCCCCAAGCGCATAGCCAGTGTCAGGTTTCTGGCCCAATTAATGGCACTGGACATCAGTTATACCTCATGGATCTGACTTTAAATGCAAGCAGAAAGTGGTTGGTTACATCTATAATATCCATGCCACTATTACACTTGTGTATATTTCGTGACAGAACGATTGTTATTGTAGCTTACATGGTACACAGCTGAGTAAGACTGTTAATGATTTTTCTCCCTTTGTTCCACAAGTAGAAACTTACAGCATTGTGGATTCTCACCAACAGTGAAGAAGCTTCCAGATCAGTATCAGTTTGATTTCTCCATGCCCTATGATTCAAGAATCTGGTGTCTTCATCAATAGGGTCTTACCATCAAGTTCTGGGCAGGGAGCGGTAACTACAAACAATGGCAATGCCTTGTAATATTTGCAACTATGGAACCTCACTGGCCAACAATTTGAAATAAAGATAATCCATATAACATTTTAGAATTAAAAATCATAACATTAACATCAATGTCAAGCAGATACTACAGTAGCCTTTCCATATGCCCACATAGTGCTCACCTGGTGACTAAACACAGAAACAGATGCAGTCTTCTCTGAGTATGGTCATTTAATTTCTTAACAATTTTCACTGTTGTAAAATTCTGATAGAGCCAGGCCTAGTGACATAGGCCTATAATTTCATTCATGAGAGGCTAAGGCAGAAGGATCACAAGTTCCCAGCCTGAGATGTAAAGTGAGGTCAGTGTCAGCCTGGAAATGTTAGTGAGACCCTTTCTCAAGGCAAAAAGTAAAAATAGGGCTGGGGTCAGCTTGTATCTCACTGGTAGAATCCTTGGTCTATACAGAGCTTTATCCTTGCATGCACCTCTGATAGCAGCCTCTGTGCAGCCCAGCATAGTCTGAAACTCATTAGACCCTATTGCCAAGTATTTTGATAGTATTACAGGTATAATGACATTTCTTTTAAAATCCTCCTACTGTTGGGTTCAGGTATGTTTCAGTAAAGTACTTGATCATCCAAATCTGCACTAACAAAATCTACCTGGAAAGTTCCAGGTAAGTAAGAAATTCTGCCTGAAAATAAATAAATAAGCAAACAAACAAACAAACAAACTGTGCCTAAGGAAAAGCAGCTGATATTGTCTTCTGGCCAAATGCACATGCACACAGGTATTACCTGGATGCATGCGTGTATATGTGTGTATACTTATACACATAGGAAAACACACTGGAACATGTGCATATACACACAAATATAGATAGATGATAGATAGATAGATAGATAGATAGATAGATAGATAGATAGATAGATAATGTTGCCCTATTTTAATAGAAACTGAAATCTTAAAGTACAACTTTCATGAAAAGATATTGAAACCTAAGAACTATTAGTTTTTGACCACTTTAATTTTCACATCAGATACTGTGAACTTTTTGAGAAAGTGGTTATGAACTACTTGTTTCTCAAATAGAAACTACTCTGAGGGGAATCTTCCTTGAGAGATGATCCACAGAGTGTGATCTGAGCCAGAAGACATTCCTCCATTGCCTCTGTGAGTCCTCAGAAGTTTGGAATGTGTCCTCCCCAAATGTGTAGCATCAGCATAATAGTGTTAAGAGGTGACACCTGTAAGGAATGCCACCTAGGTGTTGGGAGTCCTTTGCTGACCTCTTATAGAGAGGTTCCAAGCAGTATGTATTAGTTATTCATCTGTTGTTAAGATAAAAATACAATATAATGCCCAGAGAAACTTATAAATGAAACATTTAATTGGACTTATGCTTTCAGAGGGTTGGGAGTCCATGATGGCAGGGAAGAGTGATAGCAAGTAGCAGGCATATTTGGGGGAACAGCCATGGAGACCTTAGATCTCAAACCTCACAAAGGAAGCAAAGAACACACTGGGTGCCTCAAGGACTGCCTCCAGTGACACACCTCTTACAACAAGGTCACACCTGCTAATCCTTCCCAAACAGTTTCACCAACTGGAGACCAAGTTGAAAGCCACCAGACTATGGAGGCAATTCTCATTCAAGAACTACAGTGTGTGGTAGGCCTCCTTCTACCCTTTGAGGACATAGCAGGAGGGCTCTCACACAGACTTGGCACTGAACTTCCTAAACTTCAGAAATAAGAAAGCAATTTTATGTTTCTTATAAATAACCAAGCTCAAGTATTCTGCTATAGCACAAACTAAATTTTCCCTTGTGTAAAAATGTTGTCATCTATCTAGAATGTTCCTCTTCTCTTAGAACCTGTAAAGCTTTGCAGAAAGCCACGGGCTGGGTACATGAAGCTTTTTTGAAACACACACACGTACACACACAGACACACACACACACTCCACACTCTCTAAAAATTCAAAATCTGTAATGAATCTAGCTTTAAATTAATGATTACTTAGAATTTGAAGTATCAATTTAGAATAATTTAAATGTGGACAAACACCACAAGTATTGTAAAACCAATTTAATTAATAGACCACCTGAGACAACATCAAAATACACTTTTATCCGCAACTCTTTGATTACAAATTCAGAAATCAACAATTTTGTAACATCACTTTTTAGAGAGAGAAGAAAAAAAATCTTGCTTTTCTTCTAGAGTAAATAATTGATTTTAAAGTTCGTGTTGAAATGACCATGGTGGTGTGTAGCTTTCAGTATTCCAGTGGCAGAGACAGGTAGATCTTTGTGAGGTCCAGCCTGGTCATCAAAGTAAGGTTCAGGACAGTCAGAGACATACATAGTAGAGAAGCCTTGTCTCAGAAGGAGGAAGGAAGGAAGGAAGGAAGGAAGGAAGGAAGGAAGGAAGGAAGGAAGGAAGGGAGAGAGGAAGGAAGGAGAGAAGAAAGAAAGAAGAAAAGAAAGGAAAGGAAAAGAGAAAAGAAAGAAAGGAAAAAAGAAAAGGAAAGGAAAGGAAAGGAAAGGAAAGAAAAGAAAAGAAAAGAAAAGAAAAGAAAAGAAAAGAAAAGAAAAGAAAAGAAAAGAAAAGAAAAGAAAAAAGTTGTTTTGAAGATGACCTTCAAATCTGTGGTTTCTTGAGTTCCAACCCAGCATATTCATGCTACCTGGTGGTACACTGGCTCAATATCCAGTGGTCCTCATTTCATTCACTGGGTCCCAGAAACCTAGCTTTATCAGTTTGATGAGCCTTATAAATATACATATTCCTTCTCAGAACTGAGATTTCAGCCTCATTTAGAGACAGGATGCATAAGTTTCTCTCATAGTTTCCTATGTATGTTATGTCTCACTGTATCCATTTTAAACATCTGCATGGTGCTCAGGTTTCCCTCAGGAGCTCATCACCGAGGCAAAGCATCAGATGGTTGTAGGTTAACACATGGTACTGTTAAGTAGTCTCTCAATATCTCTCCAAGGATGTACTGAAGTTTGCAAACCAAGTGTCAGTTGTTGTTTATTTCCCAGGCCCTGTTTTCCTAATGATGGGGATGGAGGGAGGAGTTCATATTTCTTGATATATTGTGAAGGGTATGTTCACCATGGTTTCCATATTGTATAAAACAATAAAGTAATATAAAAACAAGATATATATATATATTTTTTAATTTTCAGGAAGCTTTATGGTAGGAATAAACCAAGAATTATAATTGAAGTTACCTATAGAGCTTACATCTGGAGAGTTCCCAGACCAAACACATGGCTGTTGAAGTATGAAATTCAAAAGTACATCTTAGGGGTATCTCTTTCAAATCTCCATAGGTCATTACAGTGATCTCCCAGGCTTGTGAATTACTAGTCTAGATTGAGGCTAAATATGGATTTTTGATATATGCTGAAGTGTCAGCAGATGTGGGCTGTCTTTCCCATCCCTTCTCCCAGAAAGGAAAGTCCACAACTCCTTTCTCCACAAGTGAAGTATCTTTATCCCCACTGTATATAACTGTGTAATAATGCAAAAAGAAAGAGAAAATGAACATAGAGGAAAATCTGCTCTGGGTGAACCATTCGGCTGTCCAGCTGTGCCCTTCAGCATTCATGCAGGAAAACAGAAGTGTGTGTACTTGGGTTTATCAGATACCTTCTCTGGAATGAGTCTGCTATTATGTTTGTATTTTTTATAAATATACCATGTAGCAAAAAATACAATATCTAAACTCTTCCTTTGTAGGTTATGAATGCCCTCCATGCTCCTAATTCCAATTCACATCCAATTTCTATGGTGTCTAGTTTATATTTTTTCCTCTTAGCCTGTTGGAAAACATATCCTTCAGACACACTTCCTTATGAGAACTCTTCAAGTTTGACATCTGCAGTTGGAACACCCAAAGCCTCAGTCTTGAGCCTCCTTCTCCTTTTAAACTGTTCTTTCTTTCAAAATTATTGACTTTGCTTTTTATATGAAATTCCATCTTTATGATAAACTAATATGTCTTAGGTTGCCTCTTTTCAGTTCAGGGCATGGTATTTTCTATTACTTGAGAAAAATTATAGATCAACCTTACCATCTGCTTTCAACACACCACCAAACTTCACCTACTCTTGCTCTCTTGACATCTCTTTAAACCATCCATTGCATTTCCATTATTGATATCCACATGCTGCCCACAACCACCACTCATTTAGATAACCAAGGTTTGCTTTGCTTCTATTCCACGTTCCTCTGGTCCTGTTTCTGTTCTCGATGAAGCAGCTAAAAGAAATATGTAAGGCTTAAGAGGAAATGGAAATCCTCTATTTTGTTTAACTTCTTTCTTGAGGTTTCCTTCTCATTCTATAAAACTTTCCCACTCCTCCTAAAGCAGCTACAGTGGCCTTCCTAATATTCCTGGAATTCAACAAGATCTTTTCTCTAATCTGTTGCTCACTTGGTGTAAAGTGCTGGTACCCATTTGAAGCTAATCTCTTCTCTATTGGAAGTCCCCAGAGAAGTCTCTGACTCAGAACACGGGCACCTTTCAGACCATGGCACTTGTTGTACATTCATATTTTCTTCGCTGTGACTACAAAGTTACAAAGTCCATATACAAACCATGGACTCCATAAAAACATAAACCACTACTTGATTAATCACTGTAAAATCAATGAGAAACAGTGATCTACTGAGCTTTCAATGATTATGTGCTCCGTGGATAAACTAATGCATTAATGCACGAATAACAACAAAGACAAAAACAACAACAAAACTAAAACACACACTCCATGTGTCTCCACCTTCCCACCCTGTTCCCCAGTGTATTTTATTTATCTTGAGATTTTGCTGAGGTTTCTTCCCATCAGGAATATTTCTCCCAGGTCTAATTATACCTGAGATTACTTGGTTTCATCTGCAACCCTGGCCAAGCCACTAGGTTTCCTTGCATGTTAATCAAGCCATCTGGAAAACAGGGCATGAAATTGTAAGTCCCTGACTAGAAGCAGATGTGGCAACTGAGCTGAGCTGTGTTTCCTTTTCAAGAACTAATTGCACACATGCTACAATATGGAGAAAAACATTATAAATCAATTAGGCTATCACAGCAACATTGTGCTCTGTAAATAGAGAGCTAGGCCTTGGCGCTGGGAGAGGAAGATAGGAACACCTGATTCTCCTTCAAATGCCCTTGGCTAATCACAGTTTTACATTTAGTTGTTGCTCCCCTAATCCAGGTCACTAGGAAGGTCCGTTTACTGACATTTGTCAAGGGGGTTGATTTTTCAGAGTCAGAAGGGGGCATTGCTGAAGGAGGAAGAGAGAGGTTAAAAGTATCATAAATGTCATACTTTTTTCAGTACCTGGAGTTAAGCCTAGTGGGCACTTTAGAACAAGGATGACAGAAACAAAGGGATGTGAGCCATGGAGTAGCCAGCTGTGTTGTCCTAAATGCCTCCAAATGTCCAAGGGTTGAGGGACATTGAGGTGGGCATAACAGGAATTAGGCGAGCCTGGGTTTGAATTTGGGGCAGAGCAAGCTTAAGAGGAACAGGTTGCAAAAGGTCTGTTTCTCTTCCTTTCTGCTTGCTTTGTGTTTGTGTTCATGGAACTCTCCCTTAGTGAGTAAACACTTGAATGTACTGCTTAGGTTAAAGAGATCAAGGTTGGATTCCCAAGCCTAATCCAGTAGTCCAGAGAAGCAGGGGGGCAAAAGAAAGGCTGAGACTTTATGGCTGGAGAGATGACTCAGTAGATTACTGCTCAAGCACAGAATGTGGGTTCACATCCCTGATACTCACAGAAATGTTGGTTGTGTAATCCTAGCACACAAGAGGGGATCCAAGTTTAGGTAGATGTCCTAGTTAGAGTTGCTATTGCTGTATGAAACACTCTAACTAAAGCAACTTGGGAAGGAATGGGTTTGCTTGGCTCACACTTTCAAATCACTGTTTATCATCCAAGGAAGTCAGGGCAGGAACACCATCATGCTAGAAACTTGGAAGCAAGAGCTAATGGAGAGACCATGGAATGGTGCTTCTTATTGGCTTGCTTTCTCTGGTTTGCTCAGCCTCTTTTGTTATAGAACCCAGGACCATGAGTGGCAACAGCCACAGTAGACTGGTCCCCTCCCCATCAGTCACTAATTAATAAAATGCTTGACAGTCTTGCCCACAGCTAGATGTTTTGGAGGCATTTTCAAAATCAAAGTTCCCTCCAGTCAGATGACTCTAGCCTGTATCATGGCGAAGTAAAACCAGCCAGCACAACCAACTAGTTAATGGGCAAGCCCAGGCTCAGTTCAGAGACACTGCCTCAATATACAAAGTGGAGATCAAGGGAAGGAGACACCCAACATCAGTCTTTGACTTCTATACGTGTGCTACACATGTATGTGTACGTGTTACATACATATGTACCCACACTCACACATGCGCGCATGCACACAAACAAGAAAGAAAGGGGGGGGAAGGAAGGAAAGAAGGAAGGAAGAAAGGAAGGAAGGAAGGAAGGAAGGAAGGAAGGAAGGAAGGAAGGAAGGGCAAGACTTCTGCTAGAGAGGTATTTTTTTAAGGAAATAGACTCAATATGGATCCTGAAGATGCCTGTAAAGACAACTGTTAACTGCTGAGTTAGTTTATAGCAGATAAACTGTTGGTGTGTACATGGCCAGCAGGATCAAAGCTATTCAAAGCTGCCTCAGGCATTTGGTAATAAGCTCTTCTCTATGTCATATTTGACTTTGCCTTATCAAACAGTTGACTCATCCCTGGCTATGCTTTAGAAACACATTAGAAGCTTCAAGAATTTAGCAGTGTCCCTGTGATCACTGCAGGTAGCTCCTAGGCATTGGCTCTTTTAAAGCCAACTCTAGAGAAGTCTATCACACAACTTCTTTTGGACTAGAGAACAACAAAAGAATCTCAAGCAGAAATGTATGCACATTTGTGCATTATATTACTATGTTCCTGCGTAATGAAGCACATCATCTTGGTTTGAAGGTCACATTTGTCCTCCATGAAGCTAAACAAGGTCAAAGAATAAGTAAAATTTAATACAAGTTTATTTTAATTATTCATCACCACATGCCAAACATCTCCCTCTTCTTTAACTCAGCCTCTACCCTAGTGCCCAGTGTATAGACATTTCTCTAAATTCTACTTTCTAATTAAGTAATTGAGGGGATTTCCACAATTGACCATTTCCAAACCTAAATTCCTTAAGAATCCTGTTGTGTTCTGCACATAGCTTAGGCAAGCATAATCATAGACAATAGCAGGGCTATAAAAATCTCAGTGGATTGCCCAGTTTAGACCCCCTTCATCCATGTCCATCTAAAGGTGTGAGGCCCTCATCTTCTGTCTCTGTAGATTTAGGTCTGGGTCAAAGGGCAAGAAGAAAACAATGACCGATTGAACTGTCTAGTGACTTTCTGTGCCATCAAATGTTGCTTGTTGCAAACTCAGTCCCATGTCCTGTGAGCTCTCTCTGTAAACTTGATCTCTGGGCCCATGTAGGGCCTTTGGAGTGCTTGCAGAACAATCTGTGTTCTGACCTTAGTGTCACTGGGCTCATAAATCACATGAGGCAGAGACAAAATGGTCTGGATCTGCCATGGACTAAGGTGGCATAAACGAGAAAAGGATGGGCTGAGGAGCTAGGTAGAAAATTTGGCTTGGGACTGATAAGGGATGAACCTTAGCTACTCTGCAGAATGTATCCCATATTGTGGGGCAGAAGGTGTCAAACCAATATTATCTCATAGAAACGATTCTTGAATACGGAGGAGTCTCATTGGTTGACACATTAACCAATTCACAGTTGAAACATGGAAAAGGCTTAAACCATGATTCTGTTCTTAGCCAAATTCTGTCAAGTAAATTCTTTCTTTCTTTCTTTCTTTCTTTCTTTCTTTCTTTCTTTCTTTCTTTCTTTCTTTCTTTCTTAGTTTCTTTCTCTCTCCCCTTCCTTCCTTCCTTCCTTCCTTCCTTCCTTCCTTCCTTTCTTCCTTTCTTCCTTCCTTTCTCCCTTCCTTCCGTTCTTTCCTTCTTTCTTTCAGTAACTCAGTCTGTCATTAGGTGCTTGTCTTGGTAAATCTCTGTGTCAGATACTGTTCTCAGTATTAAAATACAGCATCCCACTGATTAAACACTATCTATAACTTCAGAAGCCTGGGAAGGCAGTAGAGTTGGAAAGAAAAGTACTATGTGAAGAACATTATAGGGAGAAAAGGAGAGGAACATGTATTACATAGATTGTCATTTTAAATATAAACATTTTCATGTTATTTAATTTTCATTGCCTTAATTAATTTTAATTGACAGCAATTATGCATCTTCACAGGGTAAAGGATGATGCTTTGCTACATATAGACTCTAGACAATAATTGAGTCAGTGTATTTAGCATCACCATCATCTCATACACTGATACTTGGTCTGCGGACATTGAAATTCTACTCAGCCACACAAAAGAAGGAAGTTCTTTCATCTATGGCAGCATAGACAAATAAGAGGGCAATATTTTATAGAGAATGCTAGCATGCAGCTTTTCCATCTCCATGCCCTCGTCTGTCTCCTACCCCAACACTGCTTCATGTAGTGTGAAGGCTATTGTCCCTCAATTCATGAAGCTCTCTAGAGCCCTCACAGGCAAAGTCCATGGTAGGCAAAATCCAATGGTAAGTGGAATCCCTTCTATAAACTGACACAGTATTTATGTGCTCCACACACTCGAGTACAATTGGAAGAAAGGTGGAAATAGTTGGATATTTGATTAATTATTACCAGAAATCAATCGAAATTAAGCCAAAAGAGGAGGTTAGTGCCCCAATGAAACAGCAAAGAATTGGAACAGTGCAAACTCATGATTGAAATGCTGTCAAGAAACTGCTGGTATCACTCAATTTTGGTTTTGTGTTGTTGTTGTCCTTTTTTAAGCGTATGCTCTCCTTCTTCCAGTTGCTCTCCTATCTACTTCCACTTGCTTATTTCTTGGGGAAGCATAACAAAATCTCTATAGCTCTTTATTTAAATTATTCTGGAAAATAGATAACTTGGCCCAACTTGACAAAGTACCATCTCCCATATCAAATAATAGTGGGAAGAGTGGGGTAGGCTTTGGTTCCATGGGAATGGCAGTCACCACATGGGGATGGGACTCTGATGGGGATGAGAAAGCAATAATGGATACATAAACTCAAAGCTCTGAATCACCCACTGGGCTCTTGGGTCTTTGACTATGCTGCCTGTGATAATAAACTGAGTCAGGACTCTGAAGAAAGGAGCATGAAGAAACAGAGATGACTCAACAGGTAAATGCACCCAAGCCAGAGGACCTGAGTTTGATCCTGTGAACCTGCATGGTTGGAGAAAATGACTGACTCCAGAAAGTTGTCCTCTGACTTTCATACATCATGGCTTACATGCGCATGCATACACATATGGGCACACACACATAGTTCATTGTTTTGGAGGTAGAGAGTGGCACTTCTTGAATGAATCCACAGTACAAGAAATGTGTGGTAAGATTGTGAGGGGTCAGATAGAGACAGGACCAATGATCCGGAAAGAGCAAAGAACAAGGTCACGTGATGAGGGAGAGTCTGGAGAAAAACTGAAAAAAAAAACTATTAGTGGCTCCATTATTTTATGGGATTAAGGCCAGGAACACACAAAGATAAGTTTGATGTTGTGTTCCCACAGACTGAAGATGTTCACTGGCTTTTAACATCATCCTTGCTGCCCAGCCTCTGCTCTCTGCATAGGAATCCCCTCTTTGCAGTAAATATGCTATCTTAAAGAAACCCCTACAGCTAAATGTAGTCAGTGTTTAAGGATATAGTCTGCCTTAATTTTAGACTCTTCAAACAAACCAAGCGCATCCCTGCTTAGAGCCAGTGTTCTTAGCTGCCCTCTGCATTTACAGTTAAAAAAAAAAAGATGTCCTCAGTTACCTGTAATACTTCTTAACAAGATCCCTCTAGGTATTTCTTGTCACATAACTCTTTTCTGCCTAGCCTACCTTAGAATTACCGGGAACTCAAAGGCTTGATTTTGCTCATTTTTATTGGAAAATAAATATGGGTAGCATAAATTCCAAAGAATGCTTTCATTTTTATTGACTATTTTTGCTCATTGGAGTATAACTTCCATGTGTATGTGGTGATATGTACTGTTTGCTGAAGTACTTTTCCCTCCTAGAATATTCCTAAGGCTGTGCAGTTGCTTGTTAGGTATTTGTAGCAATTTGTAGCATGAATCCCTTCTAGCAATAATTAGTAGTCATCATCTTAGGTTGAAATAATCCTTGAGACAGAAAGCAACCTGTAAAAGACAGATGACTTCTCCCATTGCCACATGACAGCAAATAGTCTTTATTTCCCAGTTGTGAGAACAGACCAACCTCTTTGTAGTGTTTTAGCGAAGTTTAGAACAGGAGGGAGTGACCAGTAGTCCAGTACAGGACATAAAGTCCGGTAACTGGGGAACTGGAATGATGGCTCAGGAGTTAAGGGCACTTGCTGCTCTAGAAGAAGACCTATGTGTTATTTCCCTAACTCACATTGTGGCTCACAACCATTTACAACTCTAGGGATCTGTGTCCCTGCTTTGACCTCTGAGGGCACCACACATGCATATGGTACATATATATTCCTTCAGGCAAGACATTCACATACATTTTTTTAATCTTAAAAAAATATTTAAATAAGAAAATAACACTTCTTACAGTCTCTCCAGCTTTGCAAGTTCAACCCCTACTGCAAACAAAAGGTAAAGGGAGTGGTAGTGGTTGACTACAGATAGACCAGCTCATGGTCCCCAACACAGCATCTAACATCATCAGGTGATAGCAATCAACTACCTGGGTTAGTTCAAACGGACTTCACCTGTTAGATTTCTCCTAGTAAACGTTTCCTGCATCTTATATATCTATTTACCTATAATATATAGAATTATGGAAATAGGCTTCCAAAGAAAGCACACCATATCCTGATAGTACCTACCGTATGATAGGCAAAAGGGGCAGAGAGAGAGAGAGAGAGAGAGAGAGAGAGAGAGAGAGAGAGAGAGAGAGAGAGAGAGAGAGAGAGAGAGAGAGAGGGAGAGAGAGAGAGAGAGAGAGAGAGAGAGAGAGAGAGAGAGAGAGAGAGAGAGAGAGAGAGAAATCCAATTTCCAGATTTGTATACCAGCATCAAAGATACTGTTTGGCTCAGCCAGTTCTTTTGCTAGAGTGTATTCTTGCTTCCTATGGTGAATCTTTTGACTACCTGCTTTATTGCAGTTTTCCCTCTGAATTCTCTCTCAGGAGCACTAGAACTAATATTCCTGCTGAGGAGTGAGCCCAGGAAGAGCTGAGGCTTCTGAGTAACAGTAGCCAAGCACATCTTCTCACTATCTTCCCAGAAGCAAGACATAGCACAACCCACAGTGATGAGCAGTGAGCTAGCCTGAGCCTGTTTGATTCAATGCAACGAATTTGTTGTTCTCTGGGCCTTGGCTTCCTTGAAGTGATTTGACATGAGTTATGTATTGAACTGTGCTATGTCCTAGATCCCAGGATCTGCATATAAACCTTATTTGTAAACAGGGTCTTTGTAGATCATCAAGTTGAGATGAAGTCATTAGGGAAAGCCCAAATCAAATATGATTGATGGGCTTTTAAAAGAGAAAACTCTGGACACAGTAAGAAACTTTATGGAGAGAGCTGGTTAGATGGCTCAGTGATTGTTCTTCCAGAGGAACCAGGTTCAATTCCCAGCACCCACAGCTCATTGTTCTGGGGGATCTGACACCCTATCACCAATATACATAAAATAAACTATAGTGTGTGTATGTGTGTGTGTGTGTGTGTGTGTGTGTAAACCAAGGAATCCAGGGAGAAAAAGGTCTAGAGAAATGCATGATATCTTTGATTTCCAGGCATTAAAGCTGAAAGGCAAAATTTTCTTTTGTTTAAGCCATCATGCTCATGTGTTACATCAAGCCTGACACACTAATCCATAATAAAATATTCATATACACAAGCATACACAGCAGCTCTATGCCCAATACACACATACACACAAGCACACAAACACACCGAGAGAGAGAGTTTACGAATGCTCATCTGTCCATTTCTATTTTCTGGGTTTTTTTTGTTTTGTTTTGTTTTGTTTTTTGTTTTTTGTTTGTTTGTTTTTGTTTTTGTCTCTTTACTTTCAAAGGCTGAAGTAAGTAAAACATATAGTTCATTTTAAGGGAGGCAGAGATGGGTCATTCTAAAGATCACTTCCTTGTTCACATAGCCACTTAACAGAGGAACAAGAAACACATTTTTGTGAATGAAGAAAATGCTAGCCATGGAACCTTGACAACATCTGTTTGAGTCCTCCGCTTATTCAGGGCCAGATGCTAATGGTGTGTGTGTTTGCACATGCAAGGAAGTTTCACTGACACTAATGAGCTATTCTTTGTCCTGAAGTCCAGGACTCCACCCACTGGGCCTGTTCTCAGATGTTCCACATTAAGTGAAACACCATGGAGTGTTGCCATGGAAACTGGAGGCCGCAGCTCTCAGAAGGCCTCATGCTTCAGCATCTCCTAGAATTCTGAATGGCCTCCTGCGTACTGATTCAGAGGCTGAACGCACATTATTGGATGCCTACTATTATGCCAGGCACAGGCTAAGCATTAGAGACACAACCCAAACACACCACCAGAAGAATAAATATAGAGACCAATGCAAAAGATTATAATGTGGAACTGCTTCCCCACAGGAACTGGGCAACACCAGTTTCATAGAATGGATGTGTATCTAAGCTTCAAACCATGGAAAAAGTTTAGTTTAGAGCAAGTGACCATGGAGGCTTCAAAGACAAGAAGGCAGGTTAGGCCAGGTGGCAAGAGGAGGCCAAGAAGGCTGCAGTTACTACTGGAGGAAACACGTGCTCTTCTATGGTTGTGGATACACAACTTTGAACCTTTGACTCTCAAAACGCCTCTGCACTATTGACTCTGTGGTCTATAAACCCCATAACTCCATAGGGCAAAATGTTCCAAAATGCTTCGTTCTTCACCCTTCCTCCAGGACACTGGGCTATATAGCCTTGCTCACAGTGTCCACTACCTGTCTACCATGGAGAAATTGAATGGACGATGGGTAATGGGAGGGGACTATCTTTCTTCAATCCCATCTCTTGTGCTTGCTCTAAACATCACATGTCCCTGACTCTTTCCACCATCCTAAAAAAAAAAAAAAAAAAAAAAAAAAAGTGTTTTATCCAGGATTGATGTTTGAACTCACCCCGCAAGCTTCTTTATATATTATTAGGGATGGGCATAAATCCTGGGGCCTGCTGTGAAAATCATTCCAGTTGTCTGTGTGGCTCATTTTCCCAGCAGGATCACTCTGTCCCACAGAGAAAGTAGAAGCCTGGGAAAAGACTTGTGAGGAGTTACAGGAAAAAAAATTTGGCTGAGAAATTTCACTGGACTTTTACAATTCCCTTTGCCCCAGCTCATGTCTCTGGATTACAAATGCATCTCCAGTAGATATCCTGAGGCGCATCTGGAGTTTCTGTGTTTGTGTGCATGTGTGGGTGTGTATGAGTATAGTATATGTGTATGTATACATGTGCATGTATGTGTATGTACATGTGTGTGCTTGTGAGCTTATATGTTTGTCAGTCTGGATTTATGTTTGTATGTACATTTATATGTGTATTCATATGTGTGTTCATATGTAAACATACACAATAAAACCTGACTGAACACTTTCTTCTTCATTCTTCAATGTAAGTGACTAAACATTTTACATATGCTGACTGGTTTATTGCCTATTTACCTAGCTGGCTTGAGAAGCAACTCCCTTCTTCAGGACCAAAAGTAGACAAGAAAGTGTTAGAGCAAGTTTATCTGAACTTCCCTTTCCAACAGACAGACCACGAGGGACAGAAATGAAAATAGACAAACGAACCCAGAAAGCATCCTGTAGGCACCATATGTAGTTTTTCTCTTTAGCTGCAGGCATACAGATTAGAACCTGTATACCCGACTACCTCGAAGAAGAGATAAGGATCAAGAATGAAGAAAGTCTATAGAAGAAACACAGTCATATTTTCTCTGCCTCACCACATATTGGGTACTATCTGTGGTTCTTCTAGCATCGAAGGTGGGTACTAAGGAGAGTCAAAGTAGGTCACAGAGGCTTGGGTTTCAATATGATGTTTGAATTATCTAGGGCAACCAGAACAGAGTCTCGTAACTCAGATTTGAATCTACATGAAATGTTTCTCAAGAGAAATCTTTTGGAGAGGTTAGTGTAGTACAGGCCTCTCATATATATCTGTCTATGCACACAGCTCTTACATTATTCCTCATGTGTAGTGTCAGGAAGTCACACTTAACAAAAAGTTTCCCCACGTTGCCATAGAGACTCTCTAACCGCATTCAGGTTACTTACAGTACAAGTCTGTCTGAGAAAAGACAAGCTGAGGTATTCTCACCAGCACAGAGGACTCAGACTCAGAACCACTGCCTTCCATCACCCGCCCCCTCCCCCTGCCTCCATCACCAAAGGCAAGTCCAGTACTTCAAGCCAGTCTTAACTCTAGTCACTCTGCAGAAGGCAAGTCTAGACCACAGAATGGCATGAAATCTATTTCACAATCTGGAATTGTGAAAGAACCGAAAGAAACTGCTGAAGTCTTTGCAACCAGTCAAAATCCTCAGATTCTGTCACTGACCCCAAACAGTAAAATTAGACAGGACTCTAAGCTAATGCTCACAGCTGATCCCTGAGTCATTTTCAAAGATGTCATCAGGTATTTCCTGTGTGCTGCTTCCCCCACACTTGGGTGCCTGGCCATTACTGTCCAGCTGACATTACCCAGGGGCGGACGAGTTACCCCCAGTTACCACAGCCTCACATCATTGCGCACAGACTACATTTGTCTTGGTACTTTCTCTCAGTAGACAAACAAATCATAATGTAGACCCTCTTTCTTAGTTCAGAAACCATAACCAATTAAACCACGAGAAAAGATCACTAGTAAGTGATTTCCTGAAACAGATATTTTGGGTTGAAAATTCAAGAAACTATACCTGTCTCAAGTAGTTTTGGTCAAGATTATCCTTTGATGAAGGCATGAGCTCATGTAGCTAAGATTTCTGACTGTCTCCCATTTTCTCCCCATACTGTGGGGTATGAAGAGAGAGAGGGAGTTGAGAGAGAGAGAGAGAGAGAGAGAAGGAGAAAGAGACAAGGGAGGAGAAGAGGAGACAGGGAGCAGAATAGGGAAACAGAGACAGAGGAGAATGTATGCCTGATAGAGAAGAACAGAGAGAGATGGGGGAGAAAGGGAGGGAAGAAGGGAAGGAGAGAGAGAGAGAGAGAGAGAGAGAGAGAGAGAGAGAGAGAGAGAGCTGGGCTCAAGAAGTTAGGCTGAACAATACCTGATGAATGTCAACAAGGGTTGTCTTCTGACAGACAGACAGACACACACACACAAATAAATAAAAAGTCTGTTTTTGAAAGTAAAAAAAAACTTTAATTGAAGAAGTTGTTAAATTCTGGGCCTCAGAGGAAGGCAGGAGTAAGCTCACGCCATAAGCATCCATAAATCTGGGCTGAAACTCTTGTGGAGAGAGGAAAAGGAGAAGGTATGCTTATTTCTTGATTATAATGTAATTTAAATGGAAAGTGATTATGATCTGGGGCACGTTTATACTTTGCCTTTTTAACTATGACAAGTTCTTTAGATATATTTCTCCACCCTGAGAAGCTATTGGCACCCTTTCAGAAATGTAGAAGCTGGCCCCCAAATACCTCACTAGCTCAGGGTCTTTGGAGGCAGGAGATGCAAACAAAAGGCCCTTGATGATTTTATATTAATGCAGTGTTAAGAATTGCTGTTTCAGTAAGTATCTTCAACTATACTGCCAATTGATATAAAGTAGCAAAGTCATTCAGGTGTTAGCACACAAAAGCTATTTTCAAAAGAAACACAGTTAAATCAAAACTGCCACTGCTTCACATGTGAATGTGATGAATTGTTACAAAAATACCAGAAAGCATTAAGTAGAAACTTCCCAAGGAAGTGAGGATAGGAGCCATCCAATAAGTTGTGGAAATTAACAAGATAACAGCCACAAAGTGTGCCAATAAACGGCTATTGCCACGGCTAGGAGTCAGTGGTAGCAATGAAGTGACACGCTTTCATTCCATTTTACTGTTTTTGGTATGGTGAGCATGTGTATGGTGCGTGTCCATAAATACAGCTTGCATGTGATATACACAGGTGTGGGCAAGGGCCTGTGGATGCTGAGCATCCTGGGTGGGGCTCAGTGGACAGTGAGGGATTTCCATACCACTCTAATAATGCAAGTGCCTAAGTCTGCTGGTGAGGCAAGAGACACAAAATAGAGGCACCTAGCAAACTAGTGAAACCTCAGAATGGGCTCTGAACAGAGCCCTTACTCTCCCCCCCCCCCCCTGCCCTGGCTCCCATACCTCACCTATCTTTCAGGAAGTCCCCTAGGTGCTGGCAGCCTGACACCTCCTCATATTGCTAATAGAATGATTGGCTACTCCAGAGCTTGAGTTCATTTCCCATTGGTCCAAAGGCTGTAAAATGCAAGCAAATAAAACAAAAAACAAACAACAAAATGCTTGCTGTTGCACAATACAGTAGATTTGCACGTCAATGCTGGTGTCTGGGGTCTGTTTTCTGTGTGGGTGACTCCCACCTCCCTCACTCTCTTCTGGATCCCGGTTTCCTCACATGTGCGTGTGTGTGTGTGTGTGTGTGTGTGTGTGTGTGTGTGTGTGTGTGTGTGTGTAGGTCTAAGACTGACATTGTAGGTGTCATTGATTACTCTCTACCGTATGCATTGAGAGAAAGTCTGACACATGAACCCAGACCTAGCATACTGGGCAAATCTAGCCAAACAGTTTGCTCCAGCAATCCTTTCTCTAAATTCTACATGCTGAAATTTCAGGTGGACTGCCACACCCCACACCCACACATCATTTAAATTCCTCAAACTTTTGTGAGAAGTGCTTTCACCTGCTTAGCTATCTCTTCAGTCCCACAACTGTAACAATGTGTATCTATGTATACTTATTGTACAGTATGATGCATTTTATGAAGATATTTCCATTCAAGCAGACCATGTGCTTTGACCAGGTTAACCCCATTTTCCTCTCCTGTCTTTTCTCCTACTTTCTTTGAGTCCCTCCCTTTTCTAATATACCCTTTCTGCTTATGTCAAACATTTGTCTCTATATTTATCTATGTTTATAAATATATAATATACAATAATCTAGGTTCCACATGTAAGAGACTGCATGTTAAATTTTTCTTTCTGAATCTGTCTCACTTACTTTTATAGTATGATCTGTCCATCCATTTTCCTTCAGATGACTTTTAAGTAGCTGAGTAACTCCATCTTTTGATAGACATCTGGGCTGATTGTTTATCTCAGATATCATGAATCTGTGCAATAAACACAGAGGTGCAGGATTCTGTATATGCTGGCACAGATTACCAATGGACTGGAGAGGTACATCTTCTACAACCTTCTTTAATTTCTGACTTCAATATTTTATTTCAGAGACATTGGGTGTATTCAGCAGGTTTAGTCCCTGATGGGTTTTGGAAACCTTTCCAAATGGCACTGTCCATCTTCTTAGCATTTTAATTATTGTTATATAGAAAACTACTGATATTTTAATGTTGAATTTTGAGTTCTACTGGTTTGTTGAAAAGTTTAGCACATCTAAGAATTCCACAATGAACTCCTCAAGGCTTCTCAAAAACAGGAGGTGGCATCTAAAAAATACAGTGATTGGGCTTTTTTCTTCTTATTTGCACCTATTTTATTTTTCCTGTCTGATATCGCTAAAACTTTGTGCAACATATTGAGTAAGAGAGGAGACACTGGATGCTCTTGCAGCATTCCTCATTTCAGAGGAATTAATCATTTAAGTTGTTTAAATACTCTTGACTTAATTTAGCAGATCACATGTGTCTAAAAATTCAATAATTTAAATTACTCCATAACAACTTTAAAATTTATTGACATTTGTTTTATGCTCTATTTTAATATAATTTGATATTTAAATTCTATTAATTTGTGTTTCAACATGTGTTAGTGTGTCTTTTCCCATCTAATATCAATTGGTTGAATGATAGCCTGGGACTTATTCAGGAAACATTCATCTTTAAAACAAATGACAGTATTCCCAACAGTAGCTTGGGAAGCAACACATGTAAGTTATTTCTGAAATATTTCTATGATAAATGGAGTAAATAAGTAACTATACTCTTTTGTCTATCATTTCTTCCTTTTACCTCCCTTCCCTTCATCCTTCCTTCAGCCATCCATCTTTTATATATTCCTTTATTTCTTTCAGTACCTCTATTTTTCTTGCTTTCCCCGATTTTTTCCTCTCCATCTTATTAATGTCATTTTTTAAAAAAGGATATAACAATTTAAACCACAATCTTTCACCAACCCATCAGGAACTCCCAAAGCATGAATCACATCTTAGAATCTTAATTGCAAATAACTGCTTAGAACTGTCCTGTGGAGATTGTAAAAGTGGGAATATATTATATAATATCTAGTTTAAATGGGAATATATACAACGTATTGATCACAAAGGTATTTACTGTCAGATATATTATTTAAAATGTAAATGTTATCTACAATGAACACTTAAATTCAACAGAGAGAAGAACTCACTGTGGGAATGCAAAATGTCTCCCTCAGTTTAAAATGTGCCAAATACTTGTCACCAGATTTCAAATATCCATGTAAACTTTTCCTATTCAACTCAGCCTTGGTGTTCATCTCTTCACAGGGCAATCTTTTCCTGTGTGAATTTTGCTACCTTGTCCTTCAATATATCTAGGAATAACTTGAGCATACCAATTGGTTCACTTTTTAAGTGTAATTCAAGAAAAACAGGATCATCTGTAACAATCACATCAGAACCTGCTGGTCAAGCAGAGAGTTAGTCTAGCTGAGAACAGTCCCAGGAGAGATAACCCAACATCAGTTACCCAGTTCCCAAAGCAATGCTGCTTAATTCTACCCTGATGAAAAGAGCTTGAGGTAAAGAGAAAGTAAGGGATAGATGTATGTGCTACTGTTGGGGAATGCACAATAGACCAGTTGTGAACTTGGACAAATAATCCCTCAGTGCTCAACAGAAAAGCTGGGCTAGGAAGATCCCAGTATCCTTAGATTCCTGGCTCCGATCTTATGGGGTGGGAGCAGGAAAGAGTTATTGTTGGTTTAAGTTGACAGTAGAAAGCATTTTATCAAGCAAGTATCTAGATTTAGCAACACCCAAAATGCAATTTATCTATTTCTCTTGACTTTTAACATCCACTATCTACCGGGAAAACACATACTGTTTTTGTTTTTCTTTTCTTTTCTGCTCCAAGTTCTTAACCACTATTATTCATTTATTGGCTTCTCTACCTGAGACTGGGTACAATCCCTATTCCATTACTTATGCTCCTACATGAAGCTGACACAAAGTCATCATTTTTACTGCCTGAACCTGGAGCCACAGGGAAAAGGGAGACAGGAAACTTTCCACATAAAATTGATCAGTAATTCGACAATGGCAGATTGTGGCTTTTGTTATAAATATTAATGAAAATATAGTAGCCCGATTAGAAGATCTAATGATTCTATATCAATGTGTGGCTTTTTACCTTCAGACATGGAGATAATTTTATTAAATGAAAGATGATATTTTTTTTCATCTGCTTCTATCACCATTATTTTTTAAAGTTCCTCATCTGCAATCCAAGCTACATTTCTCCAGCTGTAATGGAGCCTCTCATGAAATCACTCGTTTAGCCCCCGTTTCTTTTTTTTCCCATATTTTTTAATTGGATATTTATTTCAATTACATTTCCAATGCTATCCCAAAAGTCCCCCATACGCGCCCCCACCCACTCCCCTACCCACCCACTCCCACTTCTTGGCCCTGACATTCCCCTGTACTGAGGCATATAAAGTTTGCACAACCAATGGGCCTCTCTTTCCACTGATGGCCGACTAGGCCATCTACTGATTCATATGCAGCTAGAGACACAAGCTCCAGGGGGGTGGCGTATTGGTTAGTTCATACTGTTGTTCCACCTATAGGATTGCAGATCCCTTCAGCTCCTTGAGTACTTTCCCTAGCTCCTCCATTGGCCCCCGAGTTTCTTATCTTCACTTGAAAGAGTAACTAATGGAGATTGAGATGTGTCTCAGCATTCTTTATATTTCCATAGTCACTGTGTGCTAAGTAGTAGACCACTGCCCCCTTTTATATTATAATTAAATGTATTTTGTGATATTGGATGAACACCTGATCAATCAACAAAGATGGTTTGCAGTCACTCACTTCCCTTTTAGAATTACTAAGGTATTACAGACTCCAGGATGATGTCCTTTCATAACAGCAACACAAGGCAGTAAAATCTCTCCAAATAGACACTTCCACAGATTGCCGAGGTCAGTGTCAACCCATGAGAAGCTGGTGGATGCAGAGACCCTGAATTCTGTAACATAAGAAAAGACTTTAATAGTAATGCAAATTTAAAAAGCAACAATAAGGCCGTAGGGATGCTGGTGACCAGACCAAATATATGATGTTGGCAGCGGACTCTAAATCTCTCCATGCTCACATGCTCACATCCATCTGCACATAACCACTTGAGTTCCCACATGAACACTGACAATTTGTAGGAAACTGTTTTTCATTAGTCTGGGAAAGAATTTGTTCCACATTCTTTTAGGACTTGAATTCTTTACGGGGAAGGGATGGAAGATGGGAATTGTTCTGAATATTGATTTAAAACATGTAACACCAAGTATAGAGCTTTTTAATCCAAAGAAATAGCCTATTTCAAATTATGACTACAAGACATTATCTCCAAGGTTCTAGAGTCCACTTTCCCTAGCATATGAGCTGTGGATGAGAGTTCCTTACGAGATCAATAGAGTAACCATGACGACAGAAATGACATAACCCTTCCTTTCTCTCTGATACTCAGGTACAAAGCAACAATACTCTGGTGCCTTGATTGAGGAACTAAGTAGATAAAATTGGAAACTGGAAAGGTCTGTGGGTATTTTCTTAATTATTGATACAGAAAAACCCAACCTACTATGGGAGACACCATCTCTAAGCAGGTAGCCCTTGGCTGTACAAAAAAGTTAGCTAAGGATGAGCCAAATAAACAAGCCAGAAACTAGTCAGCAAGCAGCATCCCCCCGTGGTTTCTACTTTAAGTTCCTGCTTAAAATTATACCCCTGCTTTCCTCAGTGAATGAGTATGACCTGGAAGGGTAAGCCACATAAAGACTTCCCTCTTTTAATTTCTTTGGGTTAGAGTGCTTATCATAGATAGCAACAGACATAAAGTATATCAAATATTACATGTTAGAGCAATATGCTATTATGACATGATTACACTAATTATTAAATGGTAATTATATATTTTTTCTCTCTCATTAAGTACTTATTTCACTGCTAGTGATTTGTGGTAGTGGAAAATGTTATTGAAAGTTGGAACAAAAATAATGTTATCTGATGGCTAGACTAATAAGAGAACATTAACTATATTGCTTCAAACACTCCTGACTTTTTATATTTCCACTGAGAAATTGTCTGTTACTCTGATAGGTCTGCCTTTACCTGTGACTTGGGTCTTCTCTCTCATAGCTCTCAATAATACCCTTTCTTTGTCCCATATATTTAGTGTTGTAATAATACGGAATGGGTAGTTGTGTGTGCCTTGTACCTACGTGGACATCTTTTTTTCTTAGGTTTGGGAATTTTTCTTCTGTGATTTTTATTGATAATGTTTTCTATGCTTTTGACACACAATTGCTTTCCTTCTCCTATGTTCATAGTTCATAGATTGGCTCTTTCCATGGTATCTCATGGTATTCTGCTTGTTTTGTGTGTGTGTGTGTGTGTGTGTGTGTGTGTGTGTGTGTATAGTTGATGGACTTGTTTGGTTTGTTTTCTTCTTATTTGGAGGTTTGGTTTTGATTTTCACCATTGTTTGTTTGTTTGTTGACAGACCTAGCTACCCCAAAACTCTCTAGGTAAACTAAAACGGTCTTGAACTCATAAATCCATTTTCCTGAGTGCTGGGATTAAAGGCACGTTCCACTACATCCAGCTCCATTTGTGCTTTTAAAATATATATCATTTTCTCCAGAGGATGGCCTCCGTTCACGAGTGTATGGGCAGCACAGCAACAACAACAACAAGCCATGAAACTGGGAGTGGAAGGAAGAGGGGAATCTGAAGGGATGAAAAGTTGAAGGGTGGGGAAGTTTGGTGAGATCTTAGAGGACATGAAGTTAGGGTGTGGAAAATGCGGTGAAACTAAGTTAGAGGGTAGGAGATAGGATGGATCTGAGAGGGCATGAAGTTGGAGGTTGGAGTTAGACGTAGGTCTGAGGAATGTAAGGGGAGGGTTGGAGAATGAATAACGTCAATATTCATTATGTGGAATATTCAGCAACTAAAATACTTTTAAATTATTATTTTATTGTATTGAGTGACCCAACCCCTCAATCTTGGTGCTCTGTGCTCCTCACAGCTCATTCTGTTGGCAAGGCTTTCCAGTAAGCTACTGATTAGACTTTGCTGTCCTTTCCTTTCCAGCTCATTTCACTTAGGTTTACTTCAGTATTTATACTTCTTTATTGATTGTCCTATTTATGTTTTCTAGGTCTTTGTGTTTTTCGGACTTCAATCAGGACTTCATCCTTATCTTTTTAAAGTTCACTCTCGTGTTTTCTCATGTTCCGAACTCTTTGAAAAATCTCTCTTTTTTTTTCTTTTGAACTTTGTGCCTTAGTTTTCTGTAACTGTTCTCACTGTGTACCATAACTATGGAATTGGTGACTTGGGGAGTGGGCACATTGTCTCTGTATTTCAAACTGCTTGTGTATTTTGTAATTGGATCTGGGCATCTGGAGTTAAGCTATTGTTTTCCTAGTTTAGCATGTGTCCCCACCCCACTGTGTCAAGTGAGCATTTAGATCTGAATTTGCTGTTACTCTGGCTTAGCTGCTTTTGCGGCAGCTACAAGATGCTTGTAGCTCATTCTTACAGCTTCTTGGTGCTGACTAATGAATGGGACAGCTAATGTGATTCCAGTTCAGAAGTTCCTCTAAACTCAACTGCATAGACTGAGATGTGTTGCAACATTGGTGGACTGTATCTCCTGACCCATGAAGGGAGAGGAACTCAGTACGGGACCATAGATGTTGGGAATGTAGTTCTTGAGGTAGAATAGATGTGGGATCTACCTAATGGGGCCTGAGATTGCAGGCTTTGAGTGTGAAAGTAAGGTAAGGACATTTATACAGCACTTCTAAGGGTCAAAGAATATCATAGAGAAGGGGTGTCTTGGTCTTCTATTGCTGTGAAGAGACACTATGACCAAAACATCTCCTCTTATAAAAGAACACATTTAAATGAGGCTTGCTAACAGCTTCAAAAGTTTAATCCATTTGTCATGACAGTAAGTACGGCAGAACAAAGGTAGACATGGCCCTTGAGAAGAAGCTGAAAAGTTCTACATATGGATCTATAGGAAGCAGGAGAAAGGGGGGGGTGGTGGTTCTGAAAACCTCCAACCCCATTTCCAGTGACACACTTCTTCCAACAAGGCCACACCTTCTAATCCTTCCAAGCCACTCCCTGATGCCCAAGCATCAGAATATGCAAGCATTAAGAATATGGGGCACATTCTTAATCAAATTGCCATAAGGTGGGTGGAGAGAATATGACAGCCAGAAGACTGGGAGTAGGGCTGTGAATTCTATCTCCTGGGCATGTAGCAAGCCATGCATGGTGGAGGGACTCCTGGGTCCTTAGCCCATCCTGCTGAACTACTGGCTAATAATGCATTCGGAATGAAGCAGTATCTTTCTCTTCTGATCCGCACACACTAGTACACCTACCAGGTTCTACTGAGTCGCATCATCTCATGGTATTACAGCTAGCCCTCTGTAATCTCACTGGGAAGATGACTTGTATGGAAGGGGTCTGTTGACAGGGCTGAGAGTGGCATAAGAAAGTAGGAGGGGCTAAGGACAATGAACATGCATCATACACATGTGTATGAAATTCTCTATGTGCAAATTTAATTAATAAAAATTCATAGCATTGAGACAAAACAAAACAAAACAGAACAGAACAAAACAAAAGCCACTGATTTGATTCCATTATGCTTTAGCTCTGAATCGCCTGAAATTTGAAATGAAAATTTGTTTTTGTCCTAATTATCCGGTAGTTACCTTGTCAAGGTGATTCTGTATTTTATCCTATTTGTGGTTTGGCCATGGCTGTCTGTCTTTCTCCCTATCCTATTTTTCTTCAATGAGTGAAATCATCAGTAGATGACTTAATTTAACAGAAAAAAATATGCAAGAAAAGATTTAGGATCCTGCAGATGTTTCCAGCTGAACTACCAGCTGGCGCTGTGGTTGTTTGTGTGGAGCGGAATCCCATAAACCAGTGAAAGGGGACAATCAGTTTTAGCTGACTCAATTTTTTTATTTCCATTTTTCCAACATAGATGAATATGATGCAAATTGTTTGAAAATAAGAAGCTTCAGAGCTAAGTACATTATCATACTCTAGAGAGAGAGAGAGAGAGTGAGAGAGACAAAAAACAAAAACTTTCCTGGTGACGTGAGAAATGTCTAGAAATACTGGCTTCCAAAGGTTGTTAAAATATGCTGGAAACTCTGTTACTTAATTTGACTGTTGATGCTATTGTCTGTGCCACAAATAATTACAATATCTCATTTTTCTAATGTACCTTCTCCAAACAGTTCAAAGGTCTATGTAAATAAAAGTAATTGGAGAAAGAAAAACCATTCTACTTCCACCCTCCTGTATAGCAATGGCTACTGGAATGGTCAGTAACACAACACAGTACAAAAGCAGAATGTCAGACTTAGAATGTCAGAGCTGTTGTTTCTTGTAGTTGGTGAGTAGTGAAACAATGGCGTGATGGTTAGAGTGGGTTTTTTTAATTAAGTATTTTCTTCATTTACATTTCAAATGCTATCCGAAAAGTCCCCCAGACCCTCCCACTCCCATTCCCCTACCCACCCACTCCCACTTCTTGGCCCTGGTGTTCCCCTGTACTGAGGCATATAAAGTTTGCAAGACCAAGGGGCCTCTCTTCCCAATGATGGCCGACGAGGCCATCTTCTGATACATATGCCTAACTTGTGTTAAAAAACACTCTAACAACAGAGGAATGGATACAGAAAATGTGGTAGGAGTGTTTTTAACACAAGCCAGGGTCAACTGGAAAGAGGAAACCTTTATTGAGAAAATGCTTCTATCAGATTGACCTATAAGCAAATCTGTGGGGCATTTTCTGATGAATGATTATAGTGAGAGGGCTCATCCAACTGTGGGTGGTATCTCTGCTGGCCCAGTAGTCTAGGGTTATATAAAAATGCAGGCAGTATTGAGGAGCAAGCCAGTAAGCAGCAGTCTCTCATGGTCTCTGGTCTATCTACCTCCTGCCTTGACTTCCCTCAGTGATATACCGTGGCATACAAGTGTAAGTTTAATAAAACTTGTACTCCCCAGATTGTTTTTGGTCATGTGTTTACCACAATCATTGAAAGAAAAGTAGAATAGAAGAGGTGATATAAATAATATCCAACGTTTAACCAGTACCACATATGAGTTACTTCATATATGTTATTGAATTCTCTCAAAATGTGACTTATGGATCATTATTAAACTCATTTTACAGATAGGGAACCTGGAGACAAAGTTTAAATATCTTGCCTAAGTGTGCACAGTCAATGCTGCACCTTTAAGTCATACTCGAGCCCCACAGAACTTCTGTGCTCTTTGTAATTGTCTTAGTCAGGGTTTCTATTCCTGCACAGACATCATAACCAAGAAGCAAGTTGGGAAGGGAAGGGTTTATTCAGCTTACACTTCCATACTGCTGTTCATCACTTAAGGAACTCAGGACTGGAATTCAAGCAGGTCAGGAAGCAGGAGCTGATGCAGAGGCCATGGAGGGATGTTACTTACTGGCTTGCTTCCTCTGCCTTGCTCAGCTTGTTTTCTTATAGAATCCAAGACTACCAGCCCAGAGATGGTCCCACCCACAAGGGGCCCTCCCTCCTTGATCACTAATTGAGAAAATGTCTTACAGCTGGATCTCATAGAGGCATTTCCCCAACTGCAGCTCCTGTCGCTATGATAACTCCAGCCTGTGTCAAGTTGCCACACAAAACCAGCCAGTACAGTAACGTTGAGTGATTTGATTCTTTGACCTCAGTAGAGTATCTTCAAGAGACACTGAAAACTGTAAGTGTGAATGGCAGAGTGGCAACGCTTCCATTGGCTTTTCTCAAGATCAACACTAATAAGATAACATATATTACAGATACAGGGTACCAATTATTATTCCAGGAGCTGAGGCCATTGATACAAGTAAGTGAAGCACTGAGGAATCCATCAAACAACAACAACAAAACAGACACAAAAGGAGAGAGACGAGATTTCACTAAGTATCTCCTACACAGTGATCAACCTAAGTCCATAGGAAAATGGTTTGCCAGAGAAAGTCCGTTATTGGTTCTAAAAGAAAACATGGTTAAAAACTGGCCTCTGTAGGAAAAAACCCTGATTTATCATAGACTTTAATTTATTCCATGTAGCTTCAGATGCCTTTAAAGAGAAATTCATGATGTGAATTTCCCAGTGAGGACTTCTACAGTTTTCTACTCCTTAAAGGTGAATTGAAAAGAGCATAATCGAGCACTCTTTGGGTAAATTTTTTGACTTCTCGCTTTGTCATTATCAGTCTTGAGTCAATCTTAAACCCAGCAACTAGCAGGCCATTTTTATGCAAGCCATGAGAGTTCAGAATGTCCCAAAAATGGCATGAAAGCAGAAACCAGCTGAAGACAGAAAGAACCATTCATCAGGACTGCATGGCCTGGTGTTTCGGTGTGATTGGGAGAGCCAACGAAAGTTTGCCTTAGCTGCTTTGACTCTTGGATTGCTTTTCTGAGTTAGGCAAAATCACTAGCAGACTCTGGATAGGCAACATGATGAAAACCTACTTTTCCATCATTGGACCAATAGTGTGCTCTTAGCTTTAAATTAACCTAAAGGTCTTCATGACAGCAGCTACTGAGCAACTCTTTCTCCCACAAAACACTGGCCATCTGCTGCACCCAGTTTATGATATCCATATGACAACTTACCCATCTCACCACTATTGTGGGGTTTCCAAAACAGCAGTACTTTCTTTGGTTCTAGCCAAATGAAAAGTTTTAGGAATAAAATTCACTTACTATTCATGGTAAATAAACCAATAATCAATGATCCCTGTACAGAGTAACATACTGCCACCCAGAAGAGTCAGCAGGACATCCATCCATTAAGCTTATCTGCACACATCCATCCTGATGTTCCTGCTAAAATGTTTACTAACAAATCTCAGCACTTTTTTTTATGACTAAACTCTGTAAGATGTAACATCATGAATTCTTCATAAGTCTGTATTTTTTTCTTTTGTAGTACAAATATCTAGCTACTGTAGTTTGTGTAACACAGTAAATTCATGATAAAATAAACTTGAGGCTTCCATTGAATTGAACAACTATAAGGAAAATCAATGTCCTGGAAGACTAATGTGAAAATATCATTAATTGATTTCTAGTTTATGTTTTACTGCAAATGCATTCTGATGGTAGAAACCATTTTGTGATTTAAGCAGGTTTTTAAAAATCATTGTATTTCAATAGAGAAGTGGCTGCTAAGTAAGGCCAGAGCTGATGTCTAGGATAAGCCCTAAACTTAAGGCTGTGTTTCCATGGAAGAAGCATTTAGGAGGGAATGATACTCTCTAAGAGTGACCTTCCCAAGCATGCTGTGCAAGCCATCCAGACGCTGGATAGAGGAAACGCATGTGCAATTCTCCAGGTCAGAGCTTCTTCCCCCTTCCTAGCTAAGAAGAGCACGTAAAGGACACATGGGGGATGGGGGATTAAAGGAGAGTTATTGACATAACTTAAAGTGAGGTTTTGTGTCAGCGTTATTTCTAATAAGAAACAAAGTGCAGAGGAAAGCTTAAATATTCCAGAAGAATTTATTACAGAGTATTCCACTTTCCCAAGAAACGATTAACCTGTTTATTAGACTCTTGGAAAGACCTAAGAGCTAAGTTACATATTCACACACACACACACAACAGTTTGTTTTTTTTTTTATACGAAAGGCGTATTTATTTACTCTTGTCTCCTTTTCATATTATGTTTTCACTAAGGGCATAGTAGGTTCTTTCTGACACATCTTATTAAACTATTCTGTCTGGAAGCACAATATTGAATTCACTGTTATGTATTTAGTAACTAAATTAAATAAATTCTTTATTTCTCAAAGTGGAATTTATTAGTTTATTATTTGAAAAGCTACTTACTGTTTTCTCTGTGACCTATGACCTTACATTATCATTTTCTTTTTGTTGTTGTTGTTGTTTATTTTTTTTTTTTTTATTTTTTTTTTTTTTGAGACAGAGTTACTCTGTATAGCCTTGGCTGTCCTGGAACTCACTTTGTAGACCAGGCTGGCCTCGAACTCAGAAATCCGCCGGCCTCTGCCTCCTGAGTGCTGGGATTAAAGGTGTGCACCACCAGGCCCGGCTACATTATCATTTTCTAATTGTTACTTGTTGAAACGCACAAGTTATAATTATCAGTGTATATTTTTCCCACTTCCAAATTGAGATATAGCTTCTTTTTTGTGATTTCTGTTACACATAAATTTATTTTTATTTGTATATAAATGTATTTTGTTTGTGTTTAAATGTATTTACTGTATTTAAATATATTTATTGTATTTAAATTATAGCCCATTGTAAGTGATTCTTTTCCTCTGTTGCCTGTTTTTCCCCAATTTATGCCTTTTTCATTTTTCCAAATGTTTTTCCTTCCTGATCTAAAATTCTCACATTACTTTCCTTTCCTGTGTTGCTTTTAATCCCCCACAGTTCTTGTACTTCTGTCTTATATTAGTATTTTATGGACCTACTTGCTTCATCATGGTTTTTCTGTAATTCATGTTAGCTGTCTGAATGCAATTTTATCCTAATCCACATTTCTGTTGAACTCTGTGTATTTCCTGCCTTTCTATACTTCTTTGCTTTATATGGCTATTTGTAGTGGTTTCCGGGGTTTGTCTTTAGTTACTGGTGAATGACCTAAACCTGGGCAACTCTGGCTATCTTCAGGATGATCCTGTCTCAGGGCTGTAGGACCATTTCCAAATCTGCACAGTTTTTAGTCATGACCATAGCTCTGTATATGAGCTTCTAAAACCTCAGTTCTCTCCATCCATACAGGTAGCTTAATTACAATTACAGGTTTCTCAGTTTCTTTCATCCTGCAGGTAATCAAACTCCACCATTTTCAAATGGAAAATTGCCTGCTGGGTTTGTAAGGAGCTGTTTATAAGTAAGTGCATATAGTTGTACTGCTGCCTGAATGACAGCAGACCAAATTAGACCAAAAGTGATTTCTAGTTTAGAAACATACAATTTTATATCAAAAGTAGCTGGAGGGTTACTGCTAAGCACAGTTACTGCTCTGAAGATTGTAGCAGGGAAAGAACATAACAGATCATTTGGGACTTGGTCTCCTTTATAACATTCTAAATCCAAAGCACACTCATTCTGTTTTATGGCTGAAGTCACTAAGCCTCGGTGATCCAAGAAACTCATCCAGAAACTAAGTGTCTGTTTTGTCTCTATTCTGAGGAAACATCTTTCCTTACCCATCATTGTGCCTATAAATTGTGAGGTAACTCTAAAACAAATTGTGGCAGTGATTAAACAAAACGATACTAAGAGCCACATCCCCTGACAAGCAGTGAAAACTAATTATGATGTGCTGGTCTATTACCAACAATGTACTGAAATGAGGGTCCTCATTTTCATATTGCACTGCCACAATAAGAAGACAGCAACCTTACAAGAAGCTTGTGGATGGCATAGAACATTCTTTTCAAGATCCCAAATCTATAACCATCAGAAAACAAAGTTTGATGGAAAAACTAAGCCAAATAATTCGTTCAGTTATCAGCATGGAGTTCTAGTTAGAAGGACCCAGGGAGAAGAGGGCTCGCAGCAGAAGTGTTTCTTAAGAGTGCTTCTTGAGTATCTTCACAGCCCACCATCTCAAGTCTAGGTCAACCTACAAAGCCATAGTATGACATGTGAATAGCGCTGTGGGCTTTACAAGATCCCCAGCCTCACACTGGTTGGATTACTGCCTAGAACCCTCCAGGTTCCACTGATGGACTGAAAATACTTGGAATAAATATTTACTGGTAGGTCAGTGATCCAGACAGAGTAGTGGGCAGCTGAGATTTATGGAATTCAACTCTACCTATTTAAGAATAGCAAATCACTAATAGGGCTTTAAGTGCTTAACAAACCTTAGGTAGGCATGAAAATTATTTCTGCTTGCTCAAAATTTCATATTCCAAATGGCATAGAGCTCTTCACGATTGCCTGTTTCCAGATTCTTCTACCCTACTTTTTACCATGTTCTCACTATCAAAGAAGATATGCAATATTACATAGTTGCTTTGATTGTGCTAAGTACTAAATTTGGAATATGTTCGTTTGTAATACCTCATATCCCTACGTGTATACACACACACACATACACACACAAACACACACACACAGAGAGAGAGAGAGAGAGAGAGAGAGAGAGACTCACAAATCCAAGCACGCATGCACACATGCACCACATTCATCTTAGCACACAAGTACAAACTCATATAAATCTTGTATGTCCTAGATCAAAAGTGCTTCCCTTGTCATCTTCCCTAACTATCCACAACTGTGATTTTTTTTTCAGAGTAGCCAGAACATTTTGACAACATACATCAGAAAGTGGGGCTATTTATTCCATTTTAATGTGGATTAGTTCAATTAACAGTTTTCACCAATATGACACTGTAAAAGAGACAATGTCTGCCAAACATGTCACTTTCATTCTTACTCTCTTTGAAAGTCACTGTCAACATTTTAAAAATCTGGGCAGAGTTCTGCTGCAAAGGCCACGTGGAGAAGAACCAAGATGCTGATTTAAGAAATCCACCTGGCTCTCAGACATATGAGTAAAGGTCTCTCAGTATGTGTGTGTGTGTGTGTGTGTGTGTGTGTGTGTGTACGATCCATAACAAATAAGTCCAAGAGACACCACCACAGAAATGTGTGACTGAGCCAAGACTTTGTAGCAGTATACTGAACAAAAAAAGCCTTCTCTCTGAAACCCCTGGCTAGGGAATGGCTTTGATGCAGCAGTATAGCCTATAGTATATGAGTACAGTCTTTTTTTGTTGTTGTTTCTTTTTTTTAATTTTTAATATTTTTATTACATATTTTCCTCAATTACATTTCCAATGCTATCCCAAAAGTCCCCCATACCGTCCCCCACTTCCCTACCCACCCATTCCCATTCTTTTGGCCCTGGCATTCCCCTATATTGGGGCATATAAAGTTTGCAAGTCCAATGGGCCTCTCTTTCCAGTGATGGCCGACTAGGCCATCTTTCGCTACATATGCAGCTAGAGACAAGAGCTCCGGGGTACTGGTTAGTTCATCATGTTGTTCCAACTATAGGGTTGCAGATCCCTTTAGCTCCTTGGGTACTTTCTCTAGCTTCTCCATTGGGAGCCCTGTGATACATCCAATAGCTGAGTACAGTCACATAGCCTCATAAGACATAGTCATGATGAATTCTGAAAGAGCACAGAACTGTCCCCTCAAGCTACATCTACTAAAACACTCACACTTTACCTTGGTCACTAATTTGTGCCTTTCTCTCCATCCCAATGCTTTGAATTCTCTGCAAGCAGAATTATCTCTGAAACCTCATACTAAGTCTCAATACATGGTGGAAACTTAAGAAAAAGAAAACGCTAAAATCATAGAAAGCTGAAGGACTGTTCTTCAGAAGGTTGATATAATTTGAGTGTGTTCAGTAAGCCATGAGCAAAAGGAACTTGCACTCCGTGAGAGTGATGAACCTCCTGCCCCAGTGGTGTGGCTCACATGAGGTTAAATTTAGCAGCAGTAATAGATTGGAACTTTTCAGAGTACGAAGATTAAATAGCCTCCGATGAGCAGTATTTCAAAAGCTCTGCCAATCTAACAGCCTAGGGAACTATTTGACTTGGAAACAGCAGAATGTGATTCCAAGCAAAATCCTCTAAGACTTGGCTTTGAGACAAAATGCATTATAAAAATAAAAACATTTGTTTTATTCAATTCCTCTCTAGAGTTTTGTGCAGTATTATCAAGAGTGAGTCAAATTCACTACGGCCTGGGGCTACCTGTATATTACTACTAAGGGTCCTCTCAAAGATCAGATCATCTTATTAATCATCCACATATCCTGTTTAAAATTTAAGGTTTGTCTATAGTTTAGCTGGATGAAGCCAGCTGTTGAATCTTCGGATAATCCATTACTGAGCATGGACATAAAGTTCCATTTTTAAACATGGTTCAGAGTACATAAGTGCACTCTGTACCACCTTCATCTGGTATCATAATGTCCAATGTCATCGATAAAATCACCTTTGGTGCAGAATTAAAATGGGAAGCAAGGTTGATGATGGAACTCAGAAAGGATTTCCTTGGTGATGTTTCTCTTTGTCTCTTAACTATCAATCTCCAACCCTAGTTTCTTTGTTATCGATTCCTATTGTTTAGTCATAGGTTTTGTGAGATTCAACTGTATTCAAAATTAAAAGAAGGTTGGATTTAAGAAATGGGTTTCAGGCTGGGCATGGTGGCCCATGCCTTTAATCCCAGCACTCTGGAGGCAGAGGCAGATGGATTTCTGAGTTCAAGGCCAGCCTGGTCAACAAAGTGAGTCCCAGGTCAGCCAGGGCTATACAGAGAAACCGTGTCTCAAAAACCAAAAACCAAAAGAAAAAGAAATGGGTTTCAAAGTGTCTTATTAAAATGCAAGTTGCTGCTTTGTCTTTATGATCCTGATAGAGGATCAAACACACCTGCTCCAAGAAAGGAGTCAGGTATCATTTTTTAAGGAAAAAAGTTTCTTTTTGAGAGAATGAGATGGAAGAAAGAGCCCAATGGTTGAAATGTGCCCTCTCATCCTGGTCAAGGATGAAAAAGAGACTGACTTCCTTGAGGCTGAGTTCAGACAGGTATTTCAAACATAATAGAGCAAGCTATGCTAATGAGAAGAAATAAGTTAACTCCCCTCCTATATCTGGCCACCAGAAGCCCTATGGAAATAACTGGTGACTAAACCAGGAATCTAAACCAAATTTTTATAAATTGAACATTTACTGATTTTGTGGTGTTTGTGTAGGTTGGGGAGATAGGAAATGAATCAGCCTTGCACCCACTCTTGAAATGGGTGCCTGAGCAAAGAATCAACCAACCACATTACATTAAGAAGTGTTTGTGTCTGAAGCTCTCCCAAGTGTTGATCAGCAAAGACACTTGGTAGATGCAAATTAGCACTGTTATCTAGAAGCAGAGAGTCCCAGCCAAGTGCCACTTAGTGGTAAAAACCATGTGGCCACTTCAAACTTCATAGTCATCCTTTACAGTTTTGAGGGAAATATCTAATATTTATAAAAGATGTTATTCCACAGATCTAAAAATAAAATTTTACTAGGGTCAAAGCGATAGCTCAGTTGGTAAAGTCCCTTTTGTGCAAACACAAAGACATACATTTGGATCGCAGCACCTATGAAAAATCTAAGCATATTGAACAGGGTCTGCAACTACATTGGGGGAGATGATGTGGTAGAGAAGTTGAGACAAGGGATCCTTGAAGCTCATTGACTAACCAGCCATGGCAAAATGATGAGTTTTAGGGTAAGTGATGGTGCCTCAAATATAAAGTGGAGAAAGGTTGAGTAACACACCACATGTGGCCCTTCCTCTTCCACTAACACATGCACACATGCACAGACTCACAGAATCATGTGCATACACTACACTAAACATAGTGAGATAGATAACAGATGATAGATAGATAGATAGATAGATAGATAGATAGATAGATAGATAGATAGATAGATAGATAGATAGATATAGGTAGGTAGGTAGATAGATAGATAGAGATAGAGAGAGAGAGAGAGAGATCTTTATTCCATAGATTAATATTACTTTTAGACAATTGGAATTAAAATGCAGGTATGTGAATCTTTCCTGAGCCATGATTCAAATGATCTGTGGTGGGATAACTTGAATTTTAGAATTAGAAATTTGATTGATAAGTTATTTGTAGGTTAGAAAGGAAGGCAAGAATTGCTTTGTTTAGATCTTGTTTTCTCAGTTGCTGACCAATGTGCTTCATAGTGTTAATATCAAGATCCAGCAAAGTGCTCAGAGCATTTTAGAGTCATTAAACACCCTGCCCATTTATTCTCAAATTTACATATGCAAATTGAAATAACTGAGCTCAAACTTATGTGATTAAGAGCCAAAAAATCTGAAGTATATTTTTTTCTGCGTGTTGAAAAAGCATGGACGATCTATTGTAGGACTGTATTGCTATCCATTTCTGGCCATTAACAAGCAATAATATTTTTCCATTGTGACCCATTCAGTCTTCCCAGTATTATGCTGGTAGTTTGCCCTCCAGCACCAGAGCTAGCTGCACAACTACACCCAGGAAAAGATCTTGCTTTCTAAGAGAAAGCCAGTGTCCTGGATCAGCTACCAATCTGAGATACTTTCTCTGTATGCCTCACAATCTGGACATTAATTTGTTGTTTTGATTTTATGAAAAATAAAGCTATCTTTCTTGTAAGGGAAACACAACCTACCAGGCTTAGGAAGTAAAAGGATTTTTCCTTCTTGGATACTTAAGAGTTTTGTTGTAGTTTTTTTTTTTTTCTCAAAAGTTGCATATTTGAAACATATGTGACCGTAAGTGGAACATGTTAGTTTTGATTGTGCCAGAGTTCCTAGGGGGCTCCCCAAATCAGAGGATGTGGCTGGTCACCCTAATTTTTGAGACCTAAATGCTTTTGCTTCTGGCTGGGATCCAGAACAGAATGTAGCAACTCCGTTTCCCCATAATTTCTTCCATTCCATCCATAATCATCTCCCTTCATCCCAGGAGCTAGTTTAGCTCTCACCCTGTGGTAGCTTAATCACTCAATTTTCCAGAGCAGGAGGAGGTAGGAAATGATTGACAAGGGGAAGAAGAAGTTGCAAGGGAAAGATAACATTTGTGTGTCAGAAAACATAGCTGCTGGCCCAGTTCCAATGTTAGCAATCATTTTATTCTCTACTTTTCTTGTCTATTAAGTAGGAGTATGGACTAGGTTATTTCTAAAATATTTTTACGTAACATTCAATGATTCTATGAAATTCTTGTGTTATGAACTAAAGTAAAAAGAAAGTTGAATTCAAAATGTTTTCATATATGCAGATCGCCACAAAGTAAATATAAATAGAAGAAATCAATGCAGGGAAATTTTGAACCTAGGCTCTGGAATCTGTCAATCAAATTGTCAGCATATTCTCCTGAAGGCACATTTTCAGGAAGTGAATATAGCAGAACAGTTGTATCCGTCAGAGAATTCCAGAGCTCAGGCAGTTATTTAAACACTCATATACTCACACATTTGGCTCCAGTGTTGCTGCAAAGCCTGAAGTCCACAGATCACAATGGCAGAACAGAAAGGGATAGGAGCTGATGTCACTGTCCTGACCCAGAATCCCATCTTCTGTTGTTTCTCTTCTTAAGGCTTCCAGTTCAGTGGAAGAAGGCTACTGACTTTACCAAGGTTAGCATCCTCCACTATACAGAAGCTGTTTTTAAAATGTTTTATTTTTTTTAATTTTTAATATTTTTATTACATATTTTCCTCAATTACATTTCCAATGCTATCCCAAAAGTCCCCCATAGCGCCCCCCACTTCCCTACCCACCCATTCCCATTCTTTTGGCCCTGGCATTCCCCTATATTGGGGCATATAAAGTTTGCAAGTCCAATGGGCCTCTCTTTCCAGTGATGGCCGACTAGGCCATCTTTCGATACATATGCAGCTAGAGACAAGAGCTCCGGGGTTCTGGTTAGTACATCATGTTGTTCCAACAATAGGGTTGCAGATCCCTTTAGCTCCTTGGGTACTTTCTCTACCTTCTCCATTGGGAGCCCTGTGATACATCCAATAGCTGACTGTGAACATCCACTCCTGTGTTTGCTAGGCCCCGGCATCGTCTCACAAGAGACAGCTATATTTGGGTCCTTTCAGCAAAATCTTGCTAGTGTATGCAATGGTGTCAGCGTTTAGAAGCTGATTATGGGATGGATCCCTGGATACGGCAGTCTCTAAATGGTCCATCCTTTCATCACAGCTACGAACTTTGTCTCTCTAACTCCTTCCCTGGGTGTTTTGTTCCCAATTCTAAGAAGGTGCACAGTGTCCACACTTTGGTCTTCATTCTTCTTGAGTTTCATGCGTTTAGCAAATTGTATCTTATATCTTGGGTATCCTAAGTTTTGGGCTAATATCCACTTATCAGTGAATACATATTGTGTGAGTTCTTCTGTGATTGTGTTACTTCACTCAAGATGATGCCCTCCAGGTCCACCCATTTGGCTAGGAATTTCATAAATTCATTCTTTTTAATAGCTGAGTAGTACTCCATTGTGTAAATGTACCATAATTTCTGTATCCATTCCTCTGTTGAGGGACATCTGGGTTCTTTCCAGCTTCTGGCTATTATAAATAGGGCTGCTATGAACATAGTGGAGCATGTGTCCTTTTTACCGGTTGGGACATCTTCTGGATATATGCCCAGGAGAGGTATTGCTGGATCCTCTGGTAGTACTATGTCCAATTTTCTGAGGAACTGCCAGACTGATTTCCAGAGTGGTTGTACAAGCTTGCAATCCCACCAACAATGGAGGAGTGTTCCTCTTTCTCCACATCCTCGCCAGCATCTGCTGTCACCTGAATTTTTGATCTTAGCCATTCTGACTGGTGTGAGGTGGAATCTCAGGGTTGTTTTGATTTGCATTTCCTTGATGATTAAGGATGTTGAACACTGATTAGCATCTGATTGAATAACCAAATTATAGATTAGCCATCATAAGGCTATAAGTGCTGAGTTGACAGCATTCCCTTTTCAATGCAACTGCATGAGGGATTAAACAAAATGGAGTTAACTCAAAAATTTGGCAGAGCTAAGCACATATTCTATGCTGTTCCGTGTTCATATAACACTTCTTTCATGAGTTTCATTTGTTGGCATGTTACTTAATAAGAGAGGCCAACTGATGATCGAGTAGACGACTCGGGTGCCAAATCTCTTATGCTTAAGAATATTTAAGGGCTATGGCACCTATATATCAACCTCTATGATATAGAAACTGGAAGGTTTTCATTTTTCAGTTAAATGTGAATAAACACATAGACTCTTGGAGCTGTGTAGGCTCCTCAGGATTAGATTGTTCAAATTCACATTCGATGCCCTGATGACTCCTACTTTAATTTTGAAATTTCCAGCAGAGGGTAGATTACTACTTCAAATGAATTTATTCTAGAATTTGCATAGTGTCATTACTGCATTTTTTGACATAATATTCTGAATTTAGCACTCTGATAGTTCCAGCATGACTGTCTCCTCTATGAAGAAGGGTGAAAAAAAGACAACTATAAATTCTATAGAGATTTTTCTTACTCCACAAGAAAATCTGTGTGTGTGTGTGTGTGTGTGTGTGTGTGTGTGTGTGTCTAAACAGGTTCATATGCTCCAGGTGACATTATAAATTGCTACTTTTGTTTTTCTCATAGCCACTGTTCTAAGCTTGTTTTTAAAATAAACATAATCCCAGCCATTTGATTTTTATCAAAGAAGACACAGGAGCCAGATGCTGGGGTGAAAGACTGCTAGCTCAGAGAAGTAGAAAAACCGCCCAGCTGGCCTTCCTACTCCCCTGACACACCAGACAGAAAATGCTCCTTCTTCTCCACACTGTCCTAAAGCTGCCTTAAATAGCCTTCAACTCAAAGTCCCTCCCTTCTGTTCACTTATGTTCACTCCCTTTGACCTGGTTACTTGCCCTGCCTCTTGACCTAGCATTGACTTTACTGAGCTAGTGGACTGAAGGTGTGTACTAGGGCTGAGCCATACCACAAGTGCTTATTTGGAGTAAACAGAAAGCTCTAGGATCAAAGGCTGAGCCACCATTAGAAACAAATTCTAACAGTTCACAATCTCAAGAGTTCACTGCAACATAGGCTCAAAAAGCAATGAGGTATTGACTTAATAGATGGAATTTATATAAAGACATTAGCCTGTGCAGCACAGTTCTATCTATTTAAAGAGCTTAGACAAGTCATGTTTAAACAATGTAGTCAGGCTTTACAAGGTATTTCAGAATAAGAATTCATATGTGTATATATATATCTCCACCCATGCCTTTTGAATAATTATACCCTAGCTACCCTTTCACAATGACAACAAAATAAAATCAAGAACCATGTCAATAAAAGAAAATGTATTGTTTATACCGACTAGATACTCAGCACTGGAAGGAAAGTCATGGGATTGGCGATGAACTCCATTTGAGTTTAGACATCAAGAAGATCATACACCTTCTGAAGAGGAGCATCATTCCCCACTTACCTCCATCCATCCATCCCCATAATCCATCTTTCCTTCTCCAAGCATATTTTGTAGGTCATGAAAGGGGAACTAAAGTTGGAGGCACCCATGTTCTGTGCCAAAAATCACATTATGTCCCAACAAAGGTTCATTGAGGGCATGGGTCAGGGATATCTAAAAGGAGTGAGTATAAGAGAGAGGACTGCAGCAGGTAGAGACGGAAGACATGGTAGCATACAGACTTCAGGGGACAATCCCTGACCCACAGTTCCTTAGATAATTTGGTATTTCCTTAGTAGTGAAAATATTTCCACAAATGAAGGCATTTCCTTTTTGTGCCAAACTCAATTTAGTGTGAAGATAAGAATATGTGTGTGAACACTCAGACCATCTTGATCCATAATGGTCAAATTTTGGAAACCCCAGAGGCTCTTAGAGGATTGAATGGTTAAGTAAAATTGTATGTATACTATGGATGTACACTATGAGACACACCAAACTGTTGGCAGGCACAATAACATGCACCCAAGTAAAGAGTGTGAGACCTAAAGGACCACCCACTTCATGGTTCCATTCATGTGATGCTCTTTAGGTAACTTTCAGAGATTAAGGTAAGGGGGAGAGAGGAGTGTACCTACGAAAGAGTACTGCAAGCTCCCTGTAACTACACCTTCTATTTCTTGACAGCATTGGTATCAATGTTGTAGGTATAATTAGACCCTGTGTTTTAAGGTGAGGGCAACATGCTGTAAGTAAACTACCATAATGTCAAAATAAAAATGTTTGACATTTAGTTGTGCATAGTATATGAGCCCATTTCTATGTTGCTTCTATTCTTTTCTGCATATCATTCGACACCTGTGCCACACTATGGCTATATGGTAGACCTCCGCAAGAAGTAAGCCAGACATGCTTTTGCCAATGACTCCGGAACTCAAGAGGCCAGTTTCAAGTCCAGCCCAGAATACAGAGCAAGACCTTACCTCTCAGAAAAAAAAATTAATAAGAAAAGAAGCCCATGAAGGTAGAGTGGCTCATCTTATCTTATTGTTTATTCTCAAAGAAATCAAAGTTTCTCCTTGATTTCTAACCTCAAGTCCAGTTCAACAGGATCTGTGTGTCTGTCTGTGTGTCATATATATATATATATATTATATATATATATATAATATTATATATATATTATATATATAATATATATATATTAAATAAGCTTGTATATACCAACAAAATGCCTTAAATTAAACCTATACATCAGGAAGTACATCTTTGTGTTTTTTTCCTGGACTATTCTAATAGATACTTTGAGTTCTTTCAACTATTTATTCCTTGTTACTTTGTTATATTTGCTGGGATTAAAGTCTATACTTTTAATGGCTTCTTAATTTGAGTTATGAGTATTTATTTTCAGTATCCATTCATTTACCCCAGGGAGTAAAATATCAGACCAAAATTATTTCATACACAGCAGGGGGGAAGTCTTTAATTTTTAATCTTTGATTACCTTGCTTACTGAAGAACATATGCTAGCAGACAAAAAAAGAAGAGAGAGAGAGAGAGAGAGAGAGAGAGAATTTTATTTTCTCCATGTACTTTTCATCTCCTCACTAAAAGCAAAGTGTACCTCATTCACTTGTTGACACATTAAAAGTTCATGTACCCAGTTAGAATTTAAATCTAACATGTAGTAGTATTTATTATCTACTCTATTCAAATTCAGTATTGAGTCATCATGCAAGGACTCTGTGTGTGTGTGTGTGTGTGTGTGTGTGTGTGTGTGTGTGTGTGTGTGTGTGTGTAAAATGAGAAAAAGTTATGTCTTTCATGGTTTCCTCAGTTTACCTTCTGATGTCCTGGTTTCCCAATGGCAGAGAAGGGAAAACTTGTGGGAAAAAACCAAAAGGGTTGTGGCTTGCCTTCATTTGGCTTCTGCTATATACTTCCTTGATAACAGCAGTGATATATTCCAGACAGTCTCTTACACCAATAGTGTGCCATCAAAGAAAAAGATATAGGTACCTATCATGGAGGACCCTCCTCACCCTAGTACCAGGTCATACCTGTGTGATCACCTCAGCCCAGCAGCAGTCCACATTTAAGCAAAGGGCCCCGCAGCACAGCTTCCTCAAGCTGGTGAGACCAAAATCAACCTTATCCAAGCTATTTAATGTCAGCCCCTCAGAACCTATAAAGTATCCCTCAAGTAGGGTTGAAACAGGACTGGTTAGAAATAGTAGCGTATTCATGGGACTCTAACTTATATGTTCCTCTTAGTTTCCTAGCCCTATCCTTGGGAACGCTCTTCAGAGCTATAGGAGGTATCTGGCTTCAGGGCCGTGGCATGAATTTTCTTACTTAAATCCTGCCAGACAAATGCTGTAGCTACAAGACATGGTCTTTGTTTAGGAGACTGGGGTAATCTCACTTGCTTTCCTTAGATTAGGGCTTGAGAGAAGACATTCCATTTATTCTTCTGTTTGATGTTATTTATACCACTTGTTAATACCTTGAAGGGTAGAGTGGCTAAATGGGTGAGTAGGAGACTGCATGGTCAAGAAAAAAGTGAAGAAGGAAAACCATTTTGGAACAGTGACTTAAAAATCATTCTGTCCTAATGCCAATTCTATTAGTAATTTATTGTTTTGTGACAAGACACCTTTTGCTCAAATTTGTCAACTTGAAAGAAATATATAGGTTTTTTACACATGAATAAAAGTACAGAAACCAAGAGGTAAATGATTCTGGCGAGGGTCTGCCAGGAGGTTGTAATCATGATGTTGGCTTGGGTTCGCATTATCTCAGAGCTTGAATGAGCTAGTGATTCACCTCCATGAGGACTCGCAGAGTTGGCAGTAAAATTCTTCACCACATGAGCCTCTTCATAAAGCTATTCACAGCATGGCAGCTGGCTTTCTTCAGAGCCATCATCAGTATAAGAATGGTAACAGAGAAAGACAAGGGGAGGGGAGAGGAGAGACATTAGGTCATTACTTTTGGCACATCTGTCTGTTGTACAGACCACCTCTGGTATAATATGGGTGGATGTGAATAATAGAAAGCAGTGCTGATGGGTTCATCTTGGACATAGGCTATCACAGCCATTATTTATATAGCTAAACTCTTTAAAAATACTTAAATTCAATGACGCTAGAGAAGAAATGAATTCATTTCAACAATATCACAAACTCCTCAAGATGAAACCATTCACCTGAATAGTACTGTGCCTATCAAGAAATCAAATTTGTAATGAAAATCTTAGAAAAAGGATGTATATTGGCCCATGTAGTTTCACTCAAGAATTCTATTAACCATTAAAAAAATATTCAAATCAATTTTATATAGTTTCTCTCTCCATGTGATTTTCATGAGATTAAAATTATCCTGATACCAAAGCCAGAAAAGAATAAAAGAAAGTACCAAAAAATAATAGATGAATATCCCTCACTAATTTAGATGTAAATGCCTACAATAAAATTTAGCAAATTGAGTACAGCAATGTACAAAATGAATTCCACCCCATGACTAACTGGGCTTTCTTTCACACATGCAGGACTAATTCAGCATTCAGAAACAATCGTACAAAACGCCGTATCAGCAAGCTAACAAAGAGAAAACACGATCATATCAGTTAACACAGGAAAAGGGCATTTGGTAAAAACCAATACTCACTTGGGGTTTTAAAGGAGTCTCAGAAAAGTACGACTAGAAGTAAGCTTTTTCTGTTTACTAAGAGGCATCTTTAAAGATCCTATAAGCATCGTAACCCAATGAAAAGTGGCTTTCCTGCTGCTCTGTCTGTTCTCTAAGACTAGGAGCATGATAAGGATGTTTAAGAATTTTCTTTTTTCAAATCATAATCAACATAGTTCCAGAATTGTTCAAGAAGGCAAAAAAGAAGATTGGAAGTTTGATAACAACAACAACAACAAAAAAAACAGATCTATTTGTAGATGATAAGACTATCTCAGAAAACTCCAAAGAATCTTCTCCAAACGAAACACCCTGTATGTTTCTCTCTGTTACACACACACACATATATATATATACTTATGTATATACATATGTGTGTGTGTGTGTATATATATATATATATATGTCAATGCATACATATACATACCATACACATATTTTTCCTAACTACTGATTCAAATCCAGAGTAGACCAAATTATAGAAGTGACTGATTATCAACGAGTGAAAGATTAAAATAATCTTGGCTATGTGAAATAAGTCAAGAAGAATAAAAGTGAAGGGAAATTGAAAGCCAAGAACCAAGTCCCCCTTTGTTGTTGTTTGTTTGTTTGTTTCTTTGGGCTATTTTAATTATTCTATTTTAATTATTTTTCTGAGAATTTCATACATGAGCACTGTATTTACATGATTTCTTAGTATTCATCCCCCTTCCCATGTTTTTTTTATCCCTTATTATTTTTATTTTTATTTTTATCCCTCTTACTCTTGCTATTATTTAGACAGAGTTTTATTATACAGCCCTGGTTATCCTGGAACTTGCTATGTAGACAAGGTTGGCTTTGAACTGATAGAGATCCATCTCCCTTCTGTGAGTCCCAGAGTCTAACCATTTGCTGGGAGAAAGGAGAAATCTCTACACTTGAAACCACAGCTTCTGCCAAGTGAAGAGAACTGTATATCTCATTTCCTATGCATTTATGAAAGATTTGTTTTACTTTAACTTGTGTGTGTGTGTGAGTGTGTGTGTGTATGTGTGTGCATGCACACTTATGTGTGCTCTGTGAATCTGTAGTTATGCATATTCATACAGGTACCTGCAGAGGCCAAAAGAGGGCATCAGATGCCCTGGAGCTGAATTATGGGTCCTTGCAAGCTACCTGATGTGAGAGCTGAGAACCAAGCTCTGGTCCTGTGAAGGATCAGTAAGTTTCTAACTACTAAGTTGTTCCATTCCATGTGCATTTTGAGTTTGTATCTGTGGATCTGTGATGATTGTACTATGTAGGGTAAGGTGACGGAGTGATCACTTGCTAATGTCTTAAAACCCAGACCCCTAGGAAGAATCAACTCAAAGCAGCTCTAGAAAGCTTGCCAATGATTCCCAATCCTTTCTACCTCAGCTAAAATTCTCTCTATATCACAAATTTTGTTTCCCTTCTGGAGTGTCAGGAGCCCCATACACTGGAAGCCAAACTGGAACAGAGTTTACATTGCATAGAAACTGGTAAAAGATGCAGTGGCCAATATTCAGTGATGAGATCCCTTGCCTCTGGAAATCAACAGGATTGCAGCCTTGACCCTATAATGCAAGCGTTACACAGATAGTTAAGTCAATCCCTATAAATCTGGAAGTGGTAAGGTGGCCTTAGCAATTACTTAGTCTGAATGGAGAGTAACCTAGCACTGGTGAGTTTGCCTCTCTTCTCACTTGGCTTCAGTACACTCTAATCTCTTCATGGGAAGACACCAAAAAATGTACAGGAGTAGAGCTGGGAATTAGGAATGTAAACATATATTTCATCTGCTTTTCAAAAGTCTCTGCAGAGGGTTCTTCCAGAGGCTTGTTTACCCCTACCTCCACAAATCAAGATAAGAACCTCTTCACAGACAATTTCAGAGGACTGTGATGTTTTGACTGATGGTGTTTTGAGACATGATGGGTTTGCTTGACCAAAAACACCTAGGGTGAAGCTATTTGGGTCCATGAGAAAGCTTGTCCTTTCACCTTATGCTTCATTGGTGAAAAGTCATCTAAACCGCTCTAACTCTCAATGATTCATCTCTGAAACTGAGACAGTATTATCTTTCCTATTTATTGTAAATTGATTCATGATTCATCAGTTGATGTGCGTTCCTTTCAACTTTAGACTAAAAATATCGTTCTAAGCTAGCTGGATGACTCGGTGGGTAAAACTGGTCATCACTAATCCTCATGGCCTGAGTTCTTTCCCTAAGTACCAAAATAAGGCAATAACTTAGCTAAATCTCACAGGTTGTCCTCTGACCTCCACAAAAAGCTACAACATCTGCATGAGTGCAGCATGCTTGCATGCATGCACCTCACCCCACCCCATGTGCATACACACACACACACACACACACACACACACACTCATACACACATACACACACATACACAGGGATGTGGGGGGAAAGGGATGCACATTCACAATAAATCTAAAAGTAAATTCTAAGTGTTTTCATTTAATTAAAATATTATTACATCATTTCCCTCATTCTTCCCCTCCCTGCAACCCTTCCCAACCCCCCCCCAACCCCAGCTCCCTCTCAAATGCCTTCTCTTCTTTCTTTTAAAATTAAAATCAAATCTGCTTTTTTCATGCAATCAAAGCACATCTTAAGCAGGTAGTACCATCCAGTATCCCAAGCACCCATGGTAGACTCTGCCATTTCTACCTCCATCTCTCACTCTCTACAGGGCAGTGCCAGGGACTCAGTCTGAACTGTTTCTATATGTCTTTACTCTATAGCTTTGTTTATCACACTGGTAAACCAAGCACATGTTCTGTACTTGTGTGTTCAGATTTCTCCCACAACCTAGAATGTCTCCTCTAGGAATTCTCAAAAGAAGATCTATGCCACGAACCTGGGTTATAACATTATTCATCTTTCTGCCCCGTTTCTGTATTGTTTCATTGGGGAAAGTAATGATGTATTCTGGTTGGTTATTTTCTGCTTATGTTTAATTTTTGTGCAATATTTATAACATAAAAGCTGATTTTTTAACATAATAAATACTTGATAGATTTTTCCACTGCATGTGTGTGTGTGTGTGTGTGTGCACATGGCCATGGGTAGAGCTCTCACTGAACCTTATTCAACTAGACAGGGGGGTATGTCAAACAACAGGGATGCCTCCACATCTACAGCACTGGGAGATATGTCTAACACATCACTACACCTGCTTGTTAGGTTGCTGCTGAACATATGGACGCAAGTTTTTTATCCACTGAGATTTCTCCACAGACCAATAAACGGTTTTTAAGCTATTGAATGACTGAGCAATGCTGTACTTTTAGATTCAAATCCATATAATTTTAAGACCTGCTCTCTGCCCCCACCTTTCTGAAAGATGCATTGAAACAGATTTTCTCTAGAAGTTTACTGAAGAAAAGAAACGACAATGTTATGAGGCTCAAGGGAGGCCATACAAGGGTGGAAATGTAGTTCAGCATTCTGTCCTTGGAAGCTCATGTCATTCCTTTGCATTTCTTTCCATAGCTATAAAGAAACCCAGAGTGGGAAACCCTTACTTGTGTCATGCTCACACCAGCTTCTAGTTGCTCACAGACACACTGTGCTTCAGCTTTCGAACACAGTTACCTTTGGCAGGGAGGGAGCTCGAGGACTTTCATCACCTAGAAAACCCTATCAAGGGGGGATATCTAAGAGGATAAAGACATTTCTATGATCTCTCAACACTTCATTTAAACATATATGTACATCCATAAAAACATCACTGTGACTTTAGACAGAGAACCCCATATTCTGCTTCTTGTCTTCTCCTGAATGTTCCTCTATCCACCTAGAAATGCTTGATGCCATTACCAGATCTTTTACACAGACCTGCAGGTCACTTACTAACTGGAAGTTCTGATAGCTGCTGCTGCTGGAGAAGCCACTCCAGCCTGAGACCATGGCTCCACATGTGAAGGCTTGCTTAACCAAAGAGACCAATAGCTTTAACTAAAACATAAAAAAAGGTAATATCCAGGCACACACTGAAAAGTAAAAGCACTACAAGCTCATAAGAACATTTCTATTTTATGAGGACACATTATTTTTAATTGACTCAAAGGCCATAATTGTCTAATCAAGTGAAAATGCTCATAATGGACACATTAAAATATAAAAGCACTGGAAAACCAATTTATACAAAAGAAATGAACAGAAGTAACACTCAATAGAACAAATCACACTTCAAGTCAAAGAGTGATCAGGGGGTCACCTTAACCTCGTCACTAACAGAAAGGTCACCCCAGAGGAACAAATTTTATATCTGAAGGTAAGAAAAAAGTCGTTAATAAAGACTTCAGATATATCCTACTTGTTTAAAAATCAAGATATTCTTGCAAATTTAGATCTGAATATTTTACACATGTCATTCAGACTTGGCTGAAATTATGACCAGAAAGTAGTCCTGAAAGTTAACAATGGGGAGTATTTTGTTTGAGCAGAATTTTAATTCTCTGCAATATTTATACTGAAAGAATTTTATCATCCACATCACCTCGGTGGATTAAAAAAGATTTTGTGATGATTTAATTCAGAATAGATGATGAAGATAATTAAATAATTCCACTGCTGTCTACTATAGAACATTGTTTTCAGAAAAGATTATCAATGTAGATATGTGTAACTATGGCAGAAAAAAGGAATGGTTTAGAAATGGAGACTGGTGTTTGAGGAATTTGGATCAAATGTACTTTCCTTGTGGAGTAAGTGGAGAGTTAGCTTAGTATGTAAAACTGAGCTCAGGCTGGGAAAGACTTCCTCACACTCTCTGTTCTTCCTCACCTGAAATGCCTTTCATGTCCATTTGCACTTTTGTGACCTCAGCCAGAGACAGAGTAATTTCATCGTAACCTCAATTTCATAGAACATCGTCAAGTGCCGAGCTCACACTCCACGAAACTTGCATTATCTTGTACACACCATCTAGAAGACAGACCTGCCATTTCAGGACGTGGCTACTTGAAAGATCAGAGGCAGCAGCCTGGGAAAAAAAATCAAGGAAAAACTGATATCCCCTATTGTGAAGGTTGGTGTGCACAGATCAATCCCAGCTGAGGAGAAAAGTGAAGTAGTCCTTGCCCTTGCAGTGACAAGAGAAATTGACAGTGTCTGCTCCACAATACACAGCCTAGGCCAGACCAAGTCACACAGCGTGGAACTTCCACCACCAAGCTGAGGTAACAAAATTTAGAAAACTTTGTTTTCTAGGTTTTTCTGGAATCACATGAAGGCTCTCACTTCCAGCCACCGCCCCCAGTTGTGATATATAAATATGCAGTAGCTATCTCTCCTAATGCAGCTCTCCTCTGGGTTTGGAAGTAAAGATTTTCTTTCTCCCTTTAATAATCCATCATGCTGCATCTCTCCTAACATTTATTTGCATGATGCTCTCTCACGTCATGCCTGATCAAGCTTGTAAGGGTCACAAAGATCTTCTTTTCTCTCTCTAATAATGCTCAACCAAAGGGCAATTTCCTATTGGATCCTTTCTTGATCGTGTGGCATGTATGCTGTTTTCTGATGTATCAGCATCCACTTCACAGATAAACACTATGGACTTGAAATACATAAAGGAATATCAGACCTGAAGTTCACTAGTGATTATTTTCTCTGAAAGTGACATTTCTTTGAATGGTTTTCATTTCTAAGATTCCACTTGGCTCTGGAGTTGGTGAGAGAAAATGGAGGTCCTCTCATCTGCCTCTATAGCTGAGGTGACCTGATGAAGATCAGGTGACTTTTGATGCCTAGACCAATACCTGGGGAAGCTCTAGGATACAACTTTCTCTGTTCACTACTAGGAGTTCTATGACAAAACAAATTATCATTCAAAGTTAAACTTAAGCACACCTAAGTGCTGCTAATCCTCAGCTCTCCCACATCTCAGCACTTCCATGTCTCATGAAGTTTCCCCAGGGCATTAAAAGCACCTGCTTTCTTACTTGTAAACCATTGCTAAATTTAAATGCATCATTTTGTCATGCTACATCTCCAAATGCCTCTGTGCTTTGCAGAAGATCCCAAGAATATATTACTTACTGACTTGAGTTTAAGTTAATACAAAACTCATGTTTAAGTATTAAGATTAGAACTTGGGCCACCTTGGGCCCAAACTCGGCTGACAGTCCCATGATCCCCAGAGGACTCTCCACCAACTAGGTGCCTTAGCATTCCCAGGATCTTAGGATTACTGGTGAGTAGAACACAACATCTGTTCCAACACCACCAAAGTGCCTGGGACCAGCAGGAGCATCGACACAGGAACCCTGCCCAACCAGTGGCTTCCAGTCAGCACTGGTGTACCTTGGTTTTAAACTCAGCAGACAGCCCCAAGGCCCCCAGAGGAGGTACCACTTCCAGGTTCTCTAATACGCCCATAATCTTAGGATCCCAGGATCCCAGGAACTTGGTCACATCAGGATCTCAGAGTCCCAGAGGAAGCTTGACTGCCAAGAACTCTGACACATCCAGAATCTCAGGATCACAGAGAAAGCTGGACTCTGAGGAGTTCTGACTCAACCGGGATTACAGGAAGGACAGGCTCCAATCAGATATAGAGAGGCAGGGAGCACTTGAGGCAATCAGATAGCGGAGGTAAGCATAAGAAAAGAAGCAAGAGAAACCAAGGTTACTTGGCATCATAAGAACCTAATTCTCCCACCATAGTAAGTCCTGGATACACCATTACAACAGAAAAGCAAGATATGGATGTAAAGGCACTTCTCATGACGATGCTAGAGGACTTTAAGAAGGGCATAAATAACTCCCTTAAAGAAATATAGGAGAACACAAATAAACAGGTAGAAGCCCTTAAAGGGTAAACACAAATATCCCTTAAAGAATTACAGGAAAACACATCCAAACAGGTGAATGAATTGAACAAAATCATCCAGGATCTAAAATTGGAAGTAGAAACAATAAAGAAATCACAAAAGGAGAAAACTCTGGAGATAGAAAACCTAGGAAAGAAGTCAGGAACCAGAGATATAAGCATCACCAACAGAATACAAGAAATAGGAGAGAGACTCTCAGGTGCAGAAGATACCATAGAAAACATTGACACAACAGTCAAAGAAAAATGTAAAATGCAAAAAGGTCCTCACCCAAAAACAGGACAAAATGAGAAGACCAAACCAACGGATGATAGGTATAGACGAGAAGGAAGATTTCCAATGTAAAAGGCCAGTAAATATCTTCAACAAAATTATAGAAGAAAACTTCTCAAACCTAAAGATATGCCTGGGATCAAACAAGAAGCCTACAGAATTCCAAATATTTTGGACCAAAAAAAGAAAAAAAGAAAAAAAGAAATTTCTCCCATCACATAATAATCAAAACACCAAATGCACAAAACAAAGAAAGAATATTAAAAGTAGTAAGGGAAAAGGGGCAAGTAACATATAAAGACAGACCTATTAGGATTACAGCTGCCTTCTCCCCAGAGACTATGAAAGCCAGAAGATTCTGGACAGATGTTATACAGACACTAAGAGAACACAAATGCCAGCCCAGGCTACTATACTCAGCAAAACTCTCAATTAGCATGGAAAACAAAGGTATTCCATGACAAAACCAAATTTATACAATGTCTTTCCACAAATCCAGCCCTTCAAAGGATAATAAAGGGGAAACTCCAACACAAGAAGGAAAACTACACCCTTGAAAAAGCAAGAAAGTAATCTTACAACAAACCTACAAAGAGATAGCTACCTGAACAGAATTCCAACTCTAACAACAAAAATAACGGGAAGCAACACTGACTTTTCCTTAATATCTCTTAATATCAATGCAGTCCATTCCCCAATAACAAGACATAAACTAACAGACTACTTACATAACCTGGACCCAACATTTTGGTGCATATAGGAAACCCACCTCAGTGACAAAGACAGACACTACCTCAGAGTAAAAGACTGGAAAACAATTTTCCAAGAAACAAGCTGAAGTAGCTATTCTAATATCGAATAAAATGGACTTTTAATCTAAAGTTATCAAAAAGAAGACAAGAAAGGACACTTATAATCATCAAAGGTAAAATTTACCAAGATGAACTCTCAATTCTATATATCTATGCTCCAAATGCAAGGGCATCCACATTCATTAGAGAAACTATAGTAAAGCTCAAAGCACACATTGCACCTCACACAATAATAGTGGGAGACTTCAACACCCCACTGTCATCAATGGACAGATCATGGAAACAAAAACTGAACAGAGACATAGTAAAATTAACAGAATTTATGAAGAAAATGGATTTAACAGATGTCTATACAACATTTTATCATAAAACAAAAGGATATACCTTCTTCTCAGCACCTCATGGTACCTTCTCCAAAATTGACCATATAACCTGTCACAAAACAGGCTTCACAGATACAAGAAGATTGAAATAACCCCATGCACCCTATCAAATGACCATGGACTAAGGCTGAACTTCAATAACCACATAAATAATAGAAAACCCACATACATGTGGAAGCTGAACAACACTCTACTCAATGATAACTTGGTCAAAGAAGAAATAAAGAGGAAATTAAATATTTTTTAAACTTTAATGGAAATGAGGCTACAATATGCCCAAACATATGGGACACAATGAAAGCAGCCCTAAAAAGAGAAAGTCATAGCTCTGAGCGCATTCAAAAAGAAACTGGAGAGAGCATACACTAGCAGCTTGAGAGCACACCTGAAAGCTCTAGAACAAAAGGAAGCAAATTCACCTAGGAGGAATAGACAGCAGGAAATAATCAAAATCATGGCTGAAATCAACCAAGTGAAAACAAAAAGAACTATACAAAGAATCAACCAAACCAGGAGCTGGTTCTTTGAGAAAATTAACAAAATAGATAAACTTTTAGTCAGTTTAACTAGGGGGCACAGGGACAGTATCCCAATTAACAAAGTCAGAAAGAAAAGGGAGACATAACAACAAAAACTGAGGAAATCAAAACAATCAACAGATACTACTACAAAAGCCTTTACTCAACAAAACTGGAAAGCCTGAAAGAAATAGACAATTTTCTAGACAGATACCAGGTACCAAAGTTAAATCCGGATCAGATTAATGATCTAAACAGTCCCATACCCTAAAGAAATAGAAACAATAGTCACTAATAGTCTCCAAACCAAAAAAAAAAAAAAAAAAACCCAGGATCAGATGAATTTAGTGCAGAGTTCTATCAAACCTTCAAAGAAGACCTAATACCAATACTCCTCAAATGATTCCACAAAATAGAAACAGAAGGTACTCTACCAAGTTCATTCTATAAAGCCACAATTACTCTGCTACCTAAACCATGCAAAGACCAAACAAAGAAAGAGAACTTCAGACCAATTTCCCTCATGAATATTGATGCAAAAATGCTCAATAAACTTCTTGCAAATTGAATCCGAGAAAACATTAAAAAGATCATCCATCATGATCAAGTAGGCTTCATTCCACGGATGCAGCGATGGTTCAATATATGGAAATCCATCAAAGTAATCCACTATATAAACAAACTCAAAGAGAAAAAAACATGATTATCTCATTAGATGCTGAGAAAGCATTTGACAAAATCCAACACCCATTCAAGATAAAAGTCTTGGAAAGATAAGGAATTCAAGGTCAATACCTAAACATAGTAAAAGCAATATACAGCAAACCAGTAGCCAACATCAAACTAAATGGGGAGAAACTTTGAAGCAATCTCACTAAAATCAGGAACTAGGCAAGGCTCTCTCCCTACCTATTCAATATAATGGTTGAAGTCCTAGCCAGAGCAATTAGACAACAAAAGGGGATCAAAGGGATACAAATCAGAAAGGAAGAAGTCAAAATATCACTTTTTGCAGATGATATAATAGTATACTTAAGTGACCCCAAAAATTTCGCCAGAGAACTTCTAAACCTGATAAACAACTTCAGCAAAGTTGCTGGATATAAAATTAATTCAAACAAATCAGTGGTCTTCCTTTACACAAAAGATAAACAGGCTGAAAGAGAAATTAGGGAAACAACACCCTTCACAATAGTCACAAATAATATAAATACCTAGGTGTGAATCTAACTAAGGAAGTGAAAGATCTGTATGATAAGAGCTTCAAGTCTCTGAAGAAAGAAATCGAAGACCTCAGAAGATGGAAAGATCTTCCATGCTCATGGATTGGCAGGATTAGTATAGTAAAAATGGCTATCTTGCCAAGAGCTATCTAACTATTCAATGCAATTCCCATCAAAATTTCAACTCAATTCTTCATAGGTTTAGAAAGAGCAATTTCCAAATTCATTTGGAACAACAAAATTACCAGGATTCTCAAAAATAAAAGAACTTCTGGGGAAATCACCATAACTGACCTCAAGCTGTACTACAGAGCAATTGTGATAAAAACTGCATAGTATTGGGACAGTGGCAGGCAGGTAGATCAATGGAATGGAAGACCCAGAAATGAACCCACACACCTATGGTCACTTGATCTTTGACAAAGGAGCTAAAACCATACAGTGGAACAAAGAGCATTTTTTAACAAACGGTGCTGACTCAACTGGCAGTTAGCATGTAGAAGAAGGCAAATCGACCCATTCTTATTTATCTCTATGTACGAAGCTCAAGTCCAAGTGGATCAAGGACCTTCACATAAACCCACATACACTGAACCTTATAGAAGAGAAAGTGGGGAAGAGCCTCAAACATATGGGCACAGGGGAAAAATTCCTGAACAGAACACTAATGGCTTGTGATGTAAGATCAAGAATAGACAAATGGGACTTGTTAAAATTGCAAAGACTCTGTAAGGCATAGAACACTGTCAATAGGACAAAAAGGCCACCAACAGATTGGGAAAGGATCTTTACCAATCCTAAATCAGATAGGGGACTAATATCCAATATATATAAAGAACTCAAGAAGAGAGGACTCCAGAAAACCAAATAACCCCATTAAAAATGGGGTACAAAGCTAAACAAAGAATTCTCAACTGAGGAATACCAAATGGCTAAGAAGCACCTAAAAAATGTTCAACATCCTTAATCATCAGGGAAATACAAATCCAAACAACCTCCACCTCACAGCAGTCAGAATGGCTAAGATCAAAAACTCAGGCAACAGCAGATGCTGGCAAGGATGTGGAGAAAGAGGAAAACTCCTCCATTGCTGGTGAGATTGCAAACTGGAACAACCACTCTGGAAATCAGTTTGGTGGTTCCTCAGAAAATTGGACATAGTTCTACCTGAGGACCCAGCAATACTACTCCTGGACGTATACCCAGAAGATGCTTCAACATGAAATAAGGACACATGCTTTACTGTGTTCATAGCAGCCTTATTTATAATAGCCAGAAGCTGGAAATATCTCAGATGTCCCTCAACAGAGGAATGGATACAGAAAATGTGGTGCATTTATACAATGGAGTACTACTCAGCTATTAAAAACAATGAATTTATGAAATTCATAGGCAAATGGATGGATCTGAAGGATATCATCCTGAGTGAGATAACCTGATCATAAAAAAACACACATGATATCCACTCACTGATAGGTGGATATAAGTCAAGAAGCCCAGAAGCTTGGAATAACCAAGATGCAGTTCACAAACCAGATGAAACTCAAGAAGAAGGAAGATCACAGTGTGGATACTTCTACCCATCTCAGAAGGTGGAAAAAGCACCCATGGAAGGAGTTACAGAGACAAAGTGTGGAGTAGAGACTGAAGAAATGACCTTCCAGAGACTGCCCCATCTGGGGATCCATCCCATATACAATCACCAAACCCAGACACTTTTATGGATGCCAACAATTTCTTCCTGAGAGAACCCTGATATAGCTGTCTCCTGAGAGACTCTGGTAGTGCCTGACAAATACAGAAGTGGATGCTCACAGCCATACATTGGACTGAGCATAGGGTCTCCAATGAAGGAGCTAGAGAAAGTACCCAAGGAGCTGAAGGGGTTTGCAACCCCATAGGAGGAACAACAATATGAACTAACCAGTATCCCCAGAGCTCCTAGGGACTAAACCACCAACCAAAGAATACACATAGTGGGACTTGTGGCTCCAGTTGCATATGTAGCAGAAGATGGCCTAGTCAGACATCAATGTGGGGAGAGGCCCTTTGTCCTATGAAGGCTCTTTGCCCCAGTGTGGGGGAATGCCAGGGCCAGGAAGTGGAAGTGGGTGGGTTGGTGAGCAGGGGGAGGAGGGATAGCGGGATTTCAGAGGGGAAATCTGGAAAGTGGATAACATTTGAAATGTAAATAAAGAAAATATCCAATAAAAAGATATTTAAAAAGATGAACTGAATACTGCTCATACTCATAAAAGACATGAGGGATATTTTAATTGATAAATTTGGACATTAAAATGTGTAACAAAATCATTGCCATGGTAAAGAAAAGAACAAATCAGTGTGTGTATATTTATGTGTGTTTATATAAATATATATAAATTGACAGGCATATAGATGGAAAGAGAACATATACAGCAGAGAGAGAGACACACACATCCACATAACCACTAAGAGAGAGCAGTAGAGAGGGAGAGAGGTATCTTATACCTTACTGCCTTACTACTCAGCCAAGTATCCAATTCTAAATGGAGTAACAATTTAATGTCTAAATATTAAGGATAAATAGCAAAAAAAAAATCTGTGACATACCACAAAAGTGTCCAATAGAGAAATAAAAAGTCTATATTGAAACATAAAAAGGCAACTTCTTTTAATAACCTACTAAGTACCATTAGTGTAGCCCCAATATGCATAGATGTGGGGCCACCGACTGGAGCATGGGAAACCTACCAGTTTCTTTATCTTCAGTAAAGAATACTTGACCTTCCTCAACAACTCTCCACTGATATGGCTTCTTCGTGTGTGGTGGAGCCTAAAGACCACCTACTCTGTGTGCATTCAGGCATGCTGGCTGTTTCCTTTTCATACGTGGGACTTGGTGTGTCTAGTTAAAAGAGTCATGAGACTGAACACACCTATCCAATGGTGGGCAGGGACTGAGCCTCCAAAACCTGTACTCCAAGCTGTATCCTCAACCTAACCCTATACAGTTCGTTCCTATGCCCTTGGTGTGAGTGTGATGGGTCTGCCTGGAACCCTTAAATGCGGCTGAGTTTGGTCCCATTGTAGACATGGGGATGCCTGGAGCTAACTGGAACAGTAAATTCATGCTGACGGTACCCTTCATCTTTGTTGTCTTGTGCTAGTGAGCAGAGAAGCCAACCACATTATATTAGTTCTTGTCCCAAAGAACATAACTGGCCAACCTCTTAATAAGCAATAGAATAAGAAGGAGTATGGTAGGGTTTGAATAAGTAGGATCTCCATAGGTCCATATATTAGAATGTTTAGTCCCTAGTTGATAGACCTCTTTGGGAAGGATTAGGAAGTGTGACCTTGTTGAAAATGGTGTGTCATGAGGCAGGACACTGAGGTTTCAAAAGCTCACGTCTTTCCCAATTAACTCTCTCTGCTTTGGGGTTGTTGTCTCAAGATGTGAGCTCTCAGCTAGTGCTCCAATAGCATACCTACTTGCTTGTGGCTATGTTCTCTGCCATCATTATCATAGACTCAAAACCCATAAAACCATAAGCCCTAAATTAAATGCCTTTTCAATATAAGCTGTCTTAGTCATGGTATTTTCACAGTAACAGCAAAATGACTCGGGCAGGATGATTTTACCCCCACCTTTTTTTTTCCTGTCAAGTGGGGCATAGGCCAAGAAGACACAGAAAAAGTATAAACTGGCAGAGGGATACAAAATTCTCCTTCTCTTGATACCCTCTCACTTTCTCGTGTGTGATATACTTTTGAATAGCTGAAGGTTGCAATTTCCTTTGGCTTTTCAGCTCCCTTTATTGTGTATGTGTATGGAGTTATGTATGCATGTTCTCCTATATGAGTAGGAATGCATGGAGAGGCCAAAGGTTTATGTCAAATATCTTCCTAGACTGTTCTTCACCTTATATATTGAGGCAGGGTCTCTGCCTGAACCCAGAGCATACCAATTTAACTAACTTTTCTAGTTGTCCAGTTAGTCAGCTTGCTCTAGGTATCCTGTCTGCATCTTTTTAGTGTTGGGATTACAACATGGTGACTCTACTTGCCTGGAATTCATGTTGAATCTGGAGGATCACACTCCAGTCTCTGTGCCTTTGTGGCCAGCACTTTACTCAAGAGAGAGCAATCTTCCCATCCCTCTAGGACCTACTTTTCACCCCCAGAATTATGCTTGGTCAAATTTTAAAGCATTTTAGGTTTTGCCATCTCTTTTCTAATCTTATTGCTTTTATTAGAGTTGTGAGCATAATAATTGATTCTTAGTATTCAACTTCTTTCTATATATTATCCATTGCTATTTGTTATGCACACACACACACACACAAGAGAGAGAGAGAGAGAGAGAGAGAGAGAGAGAGAGTAAAATATTACTTTAAATTGGCTTAGAATCAACAATCCATGAACTAAATGGGATAAACATTCTTTCTAATGGCACAGTGCTAAATGTGTGTGTGTGAAAGAGAGAGAGAGACAAGGCGGTCTGGATTCTTGGCTTGGCTCAGTGGTAGGCTTCTGCTATAGCTATCTTATGACAGAATTAGACAAGTGTTATTGGGTTTTGGTCCAAAGAAGCAAGGAAGAAAATATAGGTATAGTCAGGGAGGTGGAGGGAAAATGTGCACTTCCAGATGAGCTTGCAAGCAAAATTTCCAAGATTATGGGTAAAATGACTCAAAAAGAAAGCCAATAAAGTAAAAATCATTTCAAACATAGATTCACTTCATAAATTGATGAATGGAATGGAAAATGTGATTAACACTAAAATCTTTAAGAGTCTTTTAAAGCATAAACAATGGGAGAAATTAATAAAATATAATGGTAATATGGAGCAAAATAAGCAGGTTGTGAATTCTGGCAGACACTGCCATAAAAACTCAATGCAAAGAATAAAGGATAAAAAAGAACCAAGTGAAAAAATGCAATGATACTGAGCAAGCAAACTGTATGAGATATCTATTATAGCATGCAGAACCCATGGATAATTGTCTGATAGAAGCACCTATTTCATATTATTTATGTTAAAGCACATGATTTTTTTAAAAAGCAAAACTACAAAGAGAAAATTTACATTAATAGATTTAAAATTCCCTAGTATAAGAGGATTTCTTGCAAAAATTTAGATTAATAGATTTAAGGTTCTATAGCATAAAAGGATTTCTTGCACTAAATGCAAAGAGCCAAAATGAAGAAAAATACTGACAAACCCCAAACCACAACTTAATCTTGTGTGTGTAGGAGAGCCTTTAAAGCAAACTAAAGGTCATTGAAAGGAGATGGTGTTAGATCATGGGTCCTCTAGCTCAGTATAAGTATGCCTGTGGTACACCCAAAATAACAGGCATAGAAATGATAAAGAAAAGTATCAAATGATCTAGCATAAAACATGCAAACCGTTTCCATGAGTCATTTATGAATTCTAACAAACTGAAGTGGAAAACTGAGTGTGGGACATACATAAAACCATGGGTTCAACTATGCAAATCATAGGGAAATTCAAATAACAGGGTCCACTTCCAATTCTGCCAGGTGCTTAAAAGGCCAAATTTGGGCCAAACCAGTGGGGACATGGGAATTCTCATTTAATAAAGGTATGAAATTTCAAGACCATAATCTTTCCACCCTGGAGAGCCTGTGCATTTGCTCTAGAGCATTGCTCAGAGATCAGTGGATAGGGCTAACTGTGGGTGTCCAGTATGATAATGTAGTAAACATGGAAATGATTGCAATGTTAAGTGTGTAGTAGTGGTACATACATACATGTACAGATATAGCAGTTTGTGTGTGTTCATGTAATAACCTGTCCTGAAGTTTGAAAGACATAAACTATATATGCATTATCATTAACTTATTCAAAAATATTGAATGACAAAGCAATTGAGCACTTTACATACACTGTGCTATATTTAAATGACTTAATCAAACCATGGGCTCCTGTTGATCTATATGAACTATTTTATATAGATTGAAATATTTTTAAGTAAACACATGTAACTTAATATACAACATTAATGGTTAACTCTAGAGGGGTTAGAATGAAATTAGAAAGGGTGTCATGGACTCTTGGCTCATGGACTCCATAGACTCATGGACTCTTGTTGTTGTTGCTTGTCTCAACTATGTCCTGAGGACATGCTGTGTGAAATGCCATTCTGTTCTGATGGTGGATAAACAGGTACTTATCAGTTTGCTTGTGTTGTCCTCTTTATTTTCTCTTTGGATTAGAGAGGTGGTAGAGTATCTAAATTCCCAGAACAGAGCTACTCTAAGAGATACCACTGCTCCAGAATTCGGTAATGCAAGGGTGACCTTAAGATTTGAGTGTACATTAGGATATCAGTCAGTGCATGCTGAGGTAACCCCAAGCATCTCAGAATTAATGAATGAGAGGGGGCTCTTGGATTTCAGTGAGGATGGCAAAAATGATCATTCATATACTGACTATAATCATGAGATAATTTGCTAAGCAATTCAGGACCTCCTACATTGTAAAATATATGTAAAATAATGCAAGATATCAATCATATTTTATTGCCCCTATTTTGCAAACGAAGGTTAATATAAAATAAGTGGTAAATTTTTTCCTTCTTTCTTCTTCTTCTTCTACTTCTTCTTCTTCTTCTTCTTCTTCTTCTTCTTCTTCTTCTTCTTCTTCTTCTTCTTCTTCTTCTTCTTCTTCTCTTATTCTTCCTCATCCTCCTCCTCCTCTTCCTCTGCCTCCTCCTCCTCTTCCTCCTCCTCCTCCCCTTCTTCTTCTTCTTCTTCTTCTTCTTCTTCTTCTTCTTCTTCTTCTTCTTCTTCTTCTTCTTCTTCTTCTTTTCTTCTTCTTCTCCTCCTCCTCCTCCTCCTCTTTCTTCTTCTTCTTCTTTCTCTTTATTTTCTTTTTTTTTTTTGGTTTCCAGACTTTTTCAAAAGGTTTTCACAGTTGTTGCTCTCTTCCCACATTCCCTTCTTTACCCTGTGTGGTAAGAAATTGAACCCAGACCACACTTAGTTAAGTTCCATACTATCATCAGAATGTCAAAAATGTACACATGGATTTAAGGCTTCCCTAGGATAGGTCTTGGGCTTACCCAGTGTCCCTGGTGACAAAATGGGTACTTAAAAGTGCACTTTGGATTATACCTCTTAGTTTCCTTATATCTGGTTTTAATGGCATTAAAGTGACCCAATTTATGGCATTATACAAAAGTGTAAGGAAAACTGACAAAGTGCTGGGAGGATGCCAATGCTCAAAAGCAGGGGCAGGCACAAAGCCAAGGTCTTGAGATGCCCAGTGATTATGGAGACCTATTCCACCAACAAGTCAATGATCTGATGGTCCAGATTTCCAAAGGATGCCCACTCTGGTCTGAAAGACTTGGAAAATATGCCAGAATCTTCCACAGTCAGATACTCCCCACACATTCACTGCTGTACACTAAATCTCTCTCTGAAGGACAGAGGTAAATGAGTCAAATATGGCAAGATTTAAACTGTGGTGCAAAGGAAGTGTGGGTGTTTGCAAAACCACATTTTGCTCACCTCACAGGCCTTCGACCTTTGGGGGATGACTTTCAATTTGTCCTCTTACCTCCATGCTCATGCTGATTTAGAGAGGTGGGGGGCACTTCCTCAAGGACTCTGTGTCAAAGCACAGGAGATGGATTAGAGGTAATTAAGCCCATACTAGAAACTCAGCTGTCATTGGATCCTTTTGGCTATGTGGGTTCTTCAACAAGAACACTGGTAAATAATTGAGCTCTGGTTCAGAGTCCAGGGTCAAGGGTCAGACTTAAAACTGAAAGCAAAATGGAATGAAGCTGATATGTGTGCCATTACCTTAACCCCAGTCAGGATGGAGATTCTCAGAGAACAAGATTAGAGGAGACTTCTTCCCAAGCTCTCCAGGAAGCAGCTCCATCTAGCATGGGCTTCATTTCTTTCCTCCTCAATGTCTAATATCTACCTAGGCAGAAACATTAGTGGCATAGTTTCCAGTGAAAAGTTTGGTTATCTATGTGCATAGGAACATAATCATGGAAAGTTATTATTTCCCTAAGTTTTGCTCTCAAAGACAGGTATTTTCAGACCCACATAGAAAAAAAAAAAAGCCTTTTGGTCAGAAGCCAGAGAGTTAAGTGTGCACTCTGCTCCCTCTGTCTGACTTAAGACCAGCTCTACTGCTTCAATGATGTGAAGTATGTGAAGGAACCATTTGGTTCTGTTGAGCAGACATTGTATATCACAGCAGATACTAAAGAAGTAAAAAACAAAACAAGCAAATTGTATAAATCAAGATGCTCTAAAGCAACCAATGTGATAGAACAAATATGGTGTGTATTTGAGTAGCTTACAGATCATGTCTCACTATGCTAATAATACTGTCTCTAGAAGGAAAGTCCAAAATCCAGTAGTTGTTCAGACCTTGAGGCTGGTTGTCTCACATGGTCTTCAGTACACACTGGAATCCCAAAGAAGTAGGCTCTAATACCAGTAACGGAATGGAATTTCCAGCAAGAGTAAAGGCAAGCAGACAGAGAAAAAGGGCTTTATTCTTCATGTCTTATTAGCTGCTACCAGAAGGTGTGGCCCAGACCAAAGGTTGATAACCACCCCAAGTGACTCAATCAAGAAAAACCCCTAATAGGCATACCCAGATGCTTGGGTTTTGTTCATTCCAGATATGGTTAAGTTGACAACCAATAATAGCGATCACAAATCGACCCCTTGTCAACCTGACAGAAAATTGAATCTCCTTCCATTATCCTTAATTTCAAAATTAAAACAGTAACCAGGTCATAATTATGCCTAACTTGATATAATCATGTTGAGCCTAGATAAAGCCTTGCTCCAATTTATGAAGAACAGAGAATCACAAGGACAAAGAGCTATTTAAAGTTTGATTCCACATTGTTTTATAACTCTGCTCTGAGGTCAGAACCTGCTTTAGTTACTTGTCTCATTATGCAACAAAACACCTAGTGAAAGACACTTAAAGAAGGAAGGATATCCCATGATGAGAAAGTTGTGGTGATAGGAACTTGAGACAGATGGTTTCACTCACAGACAAAAAGCATAAAGGAATGAATGCTAGGGTTTGGTTTGATTTCCTTTCTTATTCACCCTGGGCCTCTAGTCCATGATATGGTGCTAGCCACAGTTAAGGTAGATCTTTATACATAATTAACCTAATCCAGATAATCCTTCAAAGTCATGCTCAGATGTTAACCCAATCTAGATAGAGGCTTGTCTTTTCTAGTGGCGTCTAGAGATGAAGACCTCAGACTGTGGGTACTGACCCCTTGTGAAGGTCAAACAACCCTTCACAGGGGTCACATATCAGATATCCTGCATATCAAATACTTACATTGGGATTTATAACAGTAGGAATTTACAGTTATGAAGTCACAGCTGAAGTCATTTTATGGTTGGGGACCACTACAACATGAGGAAGTGTATTATTAAAGGGTTAGAGCATTAAGATGATTGAGAGCCACTGAACTAGTCTGTAAATCAATATTAACCAGCATGGGGACCTAGCAAATTTCATTTAAAATCAGCACCATGGTCCTTATACATAGAAGGAGATCTTTGGGTGGTGTGGACAGCTGTGCCACCTATACATCAAGTAGCTAAAATTGTCTGAAGCCTACTAAAATAACACCTAAACAGAATTTGCCATACACAAAGACTATAAACTCAATTGCAAGTGAATGATGTTGAGGCTCTGGAAGTGGCTTTTAAAGATACTTAGAGCTACTTTTCTCTCAAGAAAATTGAGCTTCAATTTTCTCTGCCTTAAAACTTTAATAGTAGCATCTATTCCAACTATTTTGGATGGAATTCTAATTGTTGGGTTTTTTGTATGTTTTTGTTTTTTGTTTTTGTTTTGTTTTGGTTTTGGTTGGTTGGTTTTTGGAATTTTTTTTTGGTCAGTTTGACACACACTGTAATTATCTGAGAAGAGGAAGCCTCTTTTTTTTGTGAAAATGGCCCCTCAGATTGACCTATGGGCAAGCTTGTGGTGACATGTTCTTGATTGGTGTCCCTCCTGTAGGAGGATCTAGATTATTGTGGGTGGTGCTATGCCTAGGTAGATAGTCATAAGATGCATGAGAAAGAGAAAATCACAGGGATAAGCCCATAAGCAGAGTTCTTCCCTGCCTTGTGCTTCATGAAGTTCCTGCCTCAATTTCTCTCAGTGGAACACTTTCCTCCCCAAATTGCTTTTGGTCACGTTCTTTATCACAGCATTAAGACCTTAACTAAGACACATGTCTAACTGTGAGAATCAAGCAAGTATTTGTCTTTGTTTGGTTGAATTGTTCCAGCAAAATGTCCCAGGAAAGGTGGCTTTTGTAAAGATGGATCTCAGTGTTTTGGGGACCTGAAAAACCCAAGTTCAAAGCGGCAAGACATGATGTCTGAATTTCAGATGACTGTTGCTTGCTATAGTGGGATGAAGGGGAAAGGAATGAGAGAGAATAGAGAGAGAAGAAGAAGAAAGGGGACAAGGAAAGAGAGAAAAGGGAGAGGGAAGGAGGGCTGCCTCAGCCTTGCTTGTAGCCTCAGCTCCACACTCCAGTTGGATGCTCATCCCAACGCTTCCCCTCACACACCCTCACACTATGCTGCTTAGATTTATCTATATGTTTGTGTCTCACACTTCTGCTGCTCCATTCTAAGATACACAGCCACACTTCTGCTGCTTCATTCTAAGGCATAACCTGTGACTTTCCTCCAGGTGGAGCTGTAGCTTTGGTGCCATATTTGTTGTGGGCAGATAAGGTTTTCCTATAGTATTGCTTCAGCACCATCTTAGCTAAGGGCAGTCCCAGGACCATCCACCATCTTTGTTATGGGCAGTCCCCCACATTGCGGCCTTTAGGAGTACAGTCTGATTTAAAGCCCCCAAAGGCACTTTTCAATTAAGATAAGGTTTTCATTCTACCCTGCTTTAGTAAATAATTGCCTTGGTAAATAATGATTTCAATAAAATGTTAAAATGTTAAAGATCACTGCCTTAAATATACGTTTAGCCTTGTTTTTGCTACTGCTACTAAGTCACAGTGTTCTCTCTTTAATTGCTCGATACATCAGGGGTAAGTATTTAAACAAACACAGGTTGTCTAACTCAGATATGCTTAATAGATACTGACTCACAATCTTGTCGGTAATCTGCTAAAATGTAATGTTAAATATTATTATGATAGACAAAGACTCCAAAATCCTGACAGTTTACCCTCCAAGATGTCAGAGAAGATATGAGACAAGATTCTTCCCTGATTGTAATGATAACCACTGAGAAACATTGCTCCATTTCCTTGCCAGAGCTTAGCCTACCCTCTGGACAGAGGCCATCAGAGAGTTAAATGTCTCACATTGCCTAAATCAAAGTGAGTCACTTTTTCCCACATTACTATTCCATAGGAAAAAAATTCTTCTCATCTTGTGGGCTTGACAGTCAGATTGACTGCCCAAGTTGTGAATGGAAACCACAGGATGTGGGAACTCAGGTTATGGACTATTGACCAAATTCTGCCATTTTAATCAATGAATGGCATCTAGATTATAATTCCTTCTTCCCTGATTTCTGACAACATTAACAGCTAAGGTAACTACAGCTTGACAGCTAGAAAACAGACCTCTAATTCCTTACCTCAAGACAATCTGCCACCTTATTAGCCTATTAGTCAATTTGTTAACTAGTTAAGACTACCAGATATCTTATCAAAGACAGGCAGGTTTGCCTTTCTCATAGACTTCACGATAAAGGATGCACAAGTTCAAATGTAAGCTTTCACAGATGTAGTCTTCTCTTACTTCCTTATCTAAAGTCAGTTTTCAGTGACTAAATGCTTCAGATTTTCTCCCCTTGTTATGCCACTGTCCTAACAATAACCAATAGATTTCTTAAGAATTAGCCTAACTCAAATAAAACATTCCATTATACAATCCAACTCTTATAATCACAGGTTCAAATTTTAAGTTTACCTTGATTGACTTTTAATTATAGACGTCAAATGTTTCTCATGCTAAAACTATCCTATGAGCTATCATAGTTACAAATTTTAAGTTGTCTTTTTTTATCTTTCAAATAGACTTAAGTTGTTTCTCAAGCTAAACTGTATGATCAGTTATCATATTCACAAGGTTGTCAAATTTTCAAGTTTCCTTGAATTGTCTTTTAAAGGATATATATTCATTCAGTCTCCTAGACAGAAGGAAAAACTGTTCTTGCTTCTTCTGCTCCCTGTAAGGTTTTTTTGGTTTTGCTTTTTGTTTTGTTTTGTTTTTTGTCTTCCTAAGCTCACCTAAACTTACAAGCAATACCTGTCATGGAACAGACTCCATCTGGATAAGTGTACCTGCCAATCAATAGCCTAAGTTCTTACCTGTCAACTTTTCCAGAGGATGGGACTCCTCTCCTGTTCCCTGGGACTGGGATGCCCCATGCCCTAACCACCAAGACTTAAGGGTTTCAAATATACATGTAAGAAAACTGTTTTTTTCCCAAAACTCTCTACTCAACTTTACTCTCTACCTCAAGAGAGTATGTGTGTGTGTATGTGTGTGTTTCAGCATCTTGCCAAGTCCAGAAGTTTACTCAAAATCTACACCCAGGACAGCTACAGAGAAGTAACCCATAGATGTCCCAGCCTACTCTCACAGACACAGACACTTCTACTGGACCTGCTCCTTTCTACCCGCAGATGGTTCCATAGACCCTGGACAGCAAGGAAGTAGCCACCTCTCCCATAAGATGGGCCAACATCCTCATCCCCATTTTCTTAGGTTTTCCAGAGACACATGGCCCCAAAGTCAGCAGGAAGCAACTAAGGACCACAGCAACCCTATTCCTGCTTCATCATCAACTCTTTCTAGTTTCTCCTTCTTTAAATTAAACCAAAATGGAGGAATGTTAGCATTCCTTCTAGGCTCCACCCCACAGTTACCTGACAACAGCCAGGTATGCCTGGCTTACTATAAAAGAGGCTGTTTTGCTCTCTTACTCCCTTGTTCTCTTCTGTCCCTGACCCCTTTCTCCCCTGACCCTTCCCCCTTCTCTTTCCATGTGTTCCTGGCCAGCCTTTCCTCCTCTCCCTCTCCCTCTCCCTCTCCCTCTCCCTCTCCCTCTCCCTCTCCCTCTCCCTCTCCCTCTCCCTCTCCCTCTCCCTCTCCCTCTCCCTCTCCCTCTCCCTCTCCCTCTCCCTCTCCCTCTCCCTCTCTCTCTCCTCCCCTCCCTTCCCATGTTCTAATAAACTCTATTCCACACCACATCCATCCTATGGCTGGTACTTCAGGGGGAAGGGATGCCTCAGCATGTGCCCACCGAGGCACCCCTCTTACCTCACCATACCATACTCTACCAAAACATATCCTGGCTCTCTTCCCTTTTTAATAAAACACAACACATGGAATTACAAGAAAGCTTTGAAATACTCCCAATATCCCCTCTCCTCACCCCTGCTTCACAGGGGAGGAAAGAGATAATGTCTGGCTGTAAATTCCTCAAGCTGCTTAATTTGTCTAAAGCTCAATTCTCCATTTGTTAGGAGAGATTATAAAGGCAATGCCGACTTCATCTGAATTGTAATGAAGTTTAAATCAGATAACACATTGCAGGCATGCATTAGTTCATATTAGCACCGAGTACTAGCTTGATAAATATTGTTAGTGTTAAAAGCTACTGAATGTTAAATGCTTCTGTCATGTTTTGTTATTACTAGTATTATTATTAATCACAGAGTTGGAATACACACCCAGATCTCCCGACATCTGGTGTTCTTCACCAAGAGAAAGTGTTCATAGCAAGCAAAGCTAATTAAGGCTAAGCACAGGATTTTTGCTTAATGATAAATCTCATTAGTTTCTTCCAGCTGTGTTTTTTGCATCAAAACAGTAAAGCTGGTGCCAGGGAAAACCACTTCCTGCAAATACCCACCAAAAAGCCAGGGAGGAGAACAGGACCCAGGATGGAAAGTGTGGTAAGTTTTATCTGAGCCTTTTTGCTAAGGTAGCTGCCTTTTTGGAAAATCGAAAGGAGCGTGGAGTTTGGTTGGAAGCCAAAGGTGAACCACACTTCTGAAGACAGACAGCTTGGCTCCAAAGAGGGCAGTTCTTATACCTTCTACCGGATTCACTCTCTTTCTATACTGTTTCTTAGTGTTTGGACTCACCCCTTTACTTCCCTAAAACAACAACAAATCAAGCTAAAGTGCCCCTGGCATAATTAGTTGGGTTTCTGTTCAAGGACCAAGTTCGCTGTCATGGGGTGGGGAGGAACGGGGCAGGGGTGGAGGGTGATTGTTTCATGTTCAGGGTCCTGGTTTAAGTTTAAAAAAATGTTAAGGGATTAGCTCTGATGGATGACTGATGCTCTCAGCAGGCGTGGGCTCCTCGCCAGAAGTCAGCCCTGTGGACAGACAGCAGCCATGCCTGGGGTTGTGGGACTCGGCTGATAACAGGACCGGAAACCCATCAGAGACACCCACCCCTTACCTCTGGGCCTCATCAAAATTACCTGCCAGAGACTCTACTCCAGACAAGCACCTTGTCAGCCTGTTCCGTAATAAAAAACAGCTGCTCCTGGTGGGAGGAGGGAACTGGAGTAGCAAAAAAGGACGAGGAAAACACCATTCATAACTTTTCTGTGAGTGCAGAACTGAACATGGAAATCGCAGGAGGAGTCCAAACAGGAAATCCTGAGTCCCTGTGGGAATATTACCCGCTTCTAAAGGAATGATAGGAAATCAAAGCTACTGAATTTAAATTGCAGATGGCTTTGATCCTTAATAATGGATTTAGGGTAGGATCTGAACTCGGCAGCAGCATAGAGGTTCCAGGGGATGTACTGCAGAATTTTAATCACATAGAAGTCCTGCGTTTCTGGGTCTTTATGTGCAGTACTGTCCCCTTGTTCTTAGAACAGTGTCTGTCATATGGTATGTGTCATAACAGTTCTTGAGGAAATGATGAATGAAGTACATGACACATATTTTCTACAAAGGGAAGATATTTAACTTTAACATGTCAGGGTTTGACTCAACAACCAGTCATTTACCCAGCTCTACCATCTTGGGAAATTTGTGTAATTTGTAAGATGATGTTGGAATATCAACTGACTATGGAGAAAGTGATTCAGTTCAATGTGATATGTTCTTAAGGATTTTAACAGAAAAAGTGAAGCTCAGTCACTTATCCAAGTGTGGTCATCAGATTACAGATGCTAGCATTGATAATGTGAATGGATGAAAAGGAAAGGCTAGAAATGGGCTATTAATACTTATGCTATGATATAGATGATTGCAAGTCTAGGTACACAACTGGTTATACCAGAATACGGTGGTAAATGGTTAAGATGTAGGGCTAGGCTAGTCTAGTGAGATGGCTCAGTGAAGGAGTATGTTTGTCATGCAAGCATGAGGACCTGGGTTCAGATCCCAGCACCTACAGTAAAATGTCAACCAGGTACACCTGTAACCCCAAGTACGCAAATACACAGAGAAAAAGAGTAAAGGAATTCAGAAACACCCAAATCAATAACCTCAAAGTTCAAGGACACTTGTCAATTCATAACAGGAATAGAGAGTTCTATATTAGGAATAACCATAAGATGAAAAAGAAATGAAAACTTTAAATACCATAGAATACCACAGTGCTTCCTCTAGCTTTCTCTCCCCTCTCTGCCCCTTCTCTCTTTTCCAACTCTCTCTCTCAAAAGTCCTGCATGACTGAGATACAGATGTCAGAGGTTGCTGGCCTATCTAAAGATTCTGGCCTATCTATACAGCCCCAGCTTGTCTGTCATTTTCTCGAGCCTCTGTATGTTCCATGCACCTTCCTTGGATTGCGTGTGACACCCAACTTTTCTTATATGGTGTCAGACTCGACAGGAAAACCCTTTTGGGGACTTCAGAGTGATGGATTTAAGGGAATGACTCAGTGTTGAGAGACTGGGTTGAAAGAAAATCTCCCTCTTGAGATGCAAGGAGAAAGAGCAGTGAGAACCTCCTGTTTGGAAAGACCAAGATTGACAGAACCTCCATCCATCCTATACTGAACTGAGAAACAGGCATTATTCACACTGGCCTTCTCCACACCTCATGTTTCAATCCTTAGGGAGATACAAGTTGTGCAATACTCACTCTAGGATGAGAATGTTTCTCTGTAAAATGTTGTTGTCCATTGACAAAGTAATAACTATTTTCTCTGACAGTGTCACAATGATATGTGTGTGTGTGAGTGCTCACGTGCGCATTTTGTCTTTTATTCTCTTTTTATCCTTATCACCTGTACACCTCCTGTTGAACAATTAGGAAAGAAATAGGATTGTTACATTCTCAGTTTTGACATGGAAATTTGTATCGTTATAAATGTATCAACAACAGGGATGCTTGAAGTATGAGTGCTGTAGTTTTATTTCCCATCATGTGGTCATCCTCTAACCTACAGTGCATGGTCACACATTTCCAAGTGTCTGAGATAGTCTGTAGTTTTACTAACACTGACATCATTCTTAGCTTTGGACAAAGCAATGGAGGAGAAACTCATCCTGCATTCATTCTCTGTTCTCTTGTTTGTACTTGTACACTGCCTTCTCCGAAAAGTGAATCTGGTTGCCAGGAAAGAGTTAGTTGTGAAATAGGTTTGGATATGGCACTTCTTGGCAGGACTTTCATCTTTACCTGATGATCTAGTGTGTTCTCTCTGATGATGTCAGAGTAGTCACTTTATCCTTTCTTCTCCCAAAGAAAACATGGGGAAATGTAAGAAAGTTTTCTCAGCTTTCAGTGTTATTTCTATCATAGATATTATTGGTTCTCTCCTTGTAACACATAGGGGATATATACCACATACACCTCCAATACATCACCCAGTTTAGCAGATTCAGCAAAATCTTTGTCTGTTGACTTATTCATGTATGGGTTATATACAGACTTCAATGCCTGGGTTTATATGTAATGACATGACATTTTCCTTGAGAAACATGAACAAACAGCTAGACTCAATCCAGCTAATCAATGCTCAGTGAATGATCAAAGTAATAATTTGACCAATGTGCAACGTGCTAAACCCATGGGTTTATTGGTGTCTATAAGAGTCTAGGTGAGGAGTTCCTTACAGGGGCATGAATGTCTCATAAGCCCAAGCCCACCCTAGTGGCTACCACGAATGCTTCACCTCTGGAGTTCTTGGAACAACTTATATTTGGCTGAATGGTCAGATGGGCTTTTACAGGCAGTGATGAGTCTTCTGCCAAGGATATATTAACTGCTTATGTAACTTTAGAAAGAAGCCTTGTGAATCTTCTAAATTTCTGCTTTCCCAAACTGGTAGGTTTCTCTTCCTCGCTTAATCTCACGTGCTTCACTCTTCTCTTCAGAAAAGACTCCTTAAATTCAGAGGACACTGTTTACAGCACCCTGCCCCCTTCCTCTAGCTCTTAGACTCTTTCTGTACTTGTGATGTTCTCTGAACCCTGGTGGAGATATTGATGTTTGATTTTTTTTCTCTGTTTCTGGCTAGGAACAATCGTGATCTACAGCCATAAGCACAAATGCTTAGAAGGCAGATTTATAAGCACACCATAGCCATTCAACAAAGCAATACCAGTCACTTCCCTTTCAAAACCTATAACATACCCAACTATAAACTTTTGTCATGGCTTATAGGAAGAGACCTGGATTCCTTCCTGTTGATCAGACTCTGGGTGCAGATAGAAAGCTGTTGGTTGCATCCACGATAGTTGTACCACTAATGTACCAGCAGGAACAATTGTGTGGCCACAGCTGAACAGTACTTGTGGTAACAGTTTTTTCCCTGCAGTCCACAAGCACCCTCTGACACTATGAAAGTAGATAGTTAGAGAGTGGGGATGCCAGTCTTATTTCTCCAAATCTTTCCAGTGAAGCATGTGTGTGTCTTCAGAAGTAGAGTCTGATTATCTGATTCTGACACACAACCAAAGGAATTGTCAGTAGCTTTTATTGCTCTAGAAATCTCTGGGGCTTTTATTGTCTGGTGACTAAGGAAGGTAGCCTATCCTTGGCACTAGAATTTTTACTTACCCACTACATGGCTTCCAGGAGTGACTTTCACCACCCATCCATGGTCCCTTCTGAATTACATTTTTTAGTTGTTGTTTAACTGACCCCATTTTCCTCTCATGTAACCCAACCTTAGTAAGGTTTTAGAACAGACTGAAGTACAAGTGGACTTGGATGTTCCCTGTCTAGTTCTGTACATCAGTGTCTATGAAAGGAGGGTCCCTATCAAAGCTAGTTTCCTGTTGGCATGGATACTTAACATTGAGTTAAGTGACACCCTTGATGGTGATGTTATATGTCTTGCAAGAGAACTGTGGTGGTGTCCACACAGGTGGGAGCCTATTTATATACCTCACTAACAGGCATAGGCCATGTATAGTCTATTTGCTAGCCCTATTCTAGGAATGTTAACTTCTGTTTATGTCCCATCATAATATTCATCTATCAAAGGCCATAGTCAGAAGCAGACCCTACCTGACATTACTGGAGACTATGTAGTATATCAATATAGTTTATAGAAATGACAGTGGCTTTAGTGATTTTCCATCCCATGTTGGATCCCCTGTGGAAACAATTTTATCTAACCTGGTAAGAATGGCATCATATACTACCTCTCTCATACCCAATTCTCTCAGCAACCTCCATCTTTCCACTTTGATCTTCTAGTTCTTGACATTAATGGGAACCTCAGGCATCTATAGCAAAATTTACATAATAGCCCATATAAGGCAGTTCATCTAAGACTGATTTTCCTCATACAGCTTTTGTTGACTTTTAGCCTTTCTCTTAGGGAAAGTTCCTTTCCTCCCACAGAATGCAGGAAGACCCCATTTACTCCATTTCCTGATTCACTCAGTTCAGATGCTAACTATTGCAGGTTATCCAAGTGTCTTGTACTTAGCTTTTCTTAAGACTCTTATTTTGTTTTGAGTCATCGATTACCCTTCTCAGTTACAGGCTGGACCCAGGGTATCTATTGATGCCTTCCCCTTGTTCTCTTCTTCCTCATTATCTCTCTTTTACTCTGAGTTTCAGGTTTGGGGGATCCAGGGAGGGCTCTGTAGCAGGAACCTAATTCGTCCTCTTCTATTCTTTCTGCTCTTCAGCCATACTAAACAATGATCTGGCACCTTCTTGTCATCCTCTCTTTTATGTAATTCACAGGACACTTCAGAGGCTAGCTCTAAGTGCAGATCCCATTCCTGTTGCAATCTCTCCCTTATCCAAGCCCCTGTCCTCCAGGCATTCATGCTATGCTCAGCTTTATTATTCATGGGAGTGACCCCCCAATAGCCATAATGACTTACCAACCATCTTTGTGCAGTGATCTACCCTCAAGGGTTGCAAAGAACTCTCTAATTCCTTATCCATTTCAGTAATTCTCCATACCTTTGCAATGACTAGGCTTGCAATCACAAACCCAGTAAAAGAGGATGACCACCCCAAAGTCCCAACTAAGGATGTCCACCTTTCAGCAGCTTGTCCTTAATAGTATGGCCTATTGTCACCTGTCATAGAATGCATGACACCACTATAGCAAGAAGGCACATCACCCATTCATCTATCCCATGCCATATGGAAAAAAATAATCGGGATTGCCCTGTGACACATTATACAATATAGCCTTAACTAAGTCTCATCAACTAGTGATGGAGCCATGCTGCCAATTCTCCTCAACTCAACTTTGCTTCTACTTGCCCCTGTTCAGAAACAGATTATGTTGTGTGTTTTCTTAGGAAGATGTGAGCAGACTTCTGCTCCCCTAAGTTAGAAAATGAACAACCAACTAAAGTGACAACTCCATCAGCCTTGGCTTGGTGTGGCCTAGAGTAAGAAGTCTGAATGAGGGTTACTTGCAGGAGTATGAGTGAAGGGTTACCTATCACAGCACAGCTGTCTCAAAGGCAGCTACATCACTGAAAAGCCCACCCCAACCTGAGGGATAACTCTTGAAAGTTGCTTTGCTGGACAGCTCTACCTTACCTTGGGCAGCAGGAAGCAGTGGAGGTGAGTAGAGGGTGGAAGTTTCAGCTTTCCCAAACTTGAAAGTTGGGCTTAGTTCCTTAGTCTTGTGAACCTCCCTCTTGCTTACAGGAAGGAATGCTTCAATAGAAAAAACAAACAAACAAACAAACAAACAAGCAAAATATTGCTACACCACGTATGTGTCCAAGTTTCATTTTGCTCCTGTTACAAAGACTGCAACCAAAAGCAATTTAGGAAAGGAAAAAGTTTATCTCAGCTTAACATGTTACAGTGCAGGCTTGAGGGAACTCAGGTCAGGAACTTCGGCAGGAACTGGGAGCAGAAACCACAGAAACGTTGCTTAGTGAATTTCTCAAGCCAATGCTTAGCTTTCTTCTACAGTCAGAACAGATCTGCTGCCGATGGCTCTAGGGCACCACCCCTAAGGCACAGATCTGTCCACGGGCCAATCTAACAGGAGACTGATTTGTCAAGTGATTCTAGAATTTATCGAACAGACATTTGAAGCTCATTAAGATAACATATGAACTATAAAATGTTTCAAACAAGATTTGGGAATGTTTGTAAGATATACTTCTTGTGGGTCTTCATATGTGCCCACTTGTGACAGAAACTAAGTAATAATGACCTCTGTGAAATTCCCAAGTCTCCATGAAATAGAGGAAATAGCTCTGATTCACAGAAACAGGCGTTAAAGGTGAACATCAGCAACTGGACCTTGCATAGTGAATTACATCTGGTAAAGGAATGAAGGGATGCATGAATGGCTCAATGTATGTTTAGAGTATCAACAAAGGAAACTGACTGCTGAATAGCTTGATTTCCACTGTGCTTGTATTTCAACATCCTTCTTGACCCTTGACATTTTCATTGTGCTTTCTTGGGCTCCACCTACTACTAAACCTTTCCCTTTTCTAAATTGCTTTTGGTCACAGTCTTTGTCACAGAAGCAAAATGAAACTAGGACACATAATGTTGTATAGCAATTTTTTTTTTCTATTGAGACATTTCTTCCTGAAAGCAAGAGGGAGGGTCATGAGACTGAGGATGTAAACCCAACTGGGAAAGCTGAAATTCCAAGATCCACAAGTCATTCCCCCAACCCCTGGCCTCTCTACTCAACTCCACTGCTTCCTGCTGCCTAAGGTAAGGTAGAACTTGGTATCAAGGTGAGGTACACCAAGCATTTGTGTCTCTAATCAAACCAGCCAGGTGATGAAAATTACTTCGATGGTAATGTACATTTTATTATAAAGAAGGTGTTGTAAATCACTGATAGAAATTAGAACTTTTAAAATGCAATGGTTGACATAAAGAGACGTCACTGAAACTTTGCCATTCATTTTTTCTCTATAGAAGAATTTATAACCAATGAAACCACAACAAAAATCTCTCAAATGCTCATTCACGATATTGTGATATAACATGTGAATTTGCTTTCCTGACTTCTTAGTATCAGACCAAAGAACAAAAGAGATATTAGTCTCAATATGTAAAGATCTACTCAATATGAATGGCAGAATCTGCTTATAATATCAATTACAAGGATTCCTCAAGCCATGATTTTTAGTGTTGCTATTCACCAACCAGGCTATCACAGAACAAGAATAGACATGGTGCATACTTTGGGGGTAAAGGCAGGAGGATCATAAGCTCATGGTCTATGGGGCATAATCCCATCTCAAAAAAAAATGATCACAGAACTGATCTGCTATGTATTTCTATAAATTTTATTTTAATATATTTCATTTCTCAGTAAAATAAAATCCAACACTGAAAAAGTAAAGCCAACCACACAAATATGTGTCTTAACAGACCGAACATTTTATCATTTAATTAAAACAATAATTATATCATTTGAGCAATGGTGTTTTTGTGTCAGCAGAACCTGGACAGATGGAGGATATTCCATTACATTCATTATAGCTCTTAAGACTAAAAATAAAATAACTAGTGACACCAGTTTTCTTATATCAAAATTCAAAGCCCACATGTAATAAATAATATGAGCTGATTTATGGAGCATTTACAAGGTGCCAGTCAAACATATGACTTTCATGTAATCTTCTAACATCCCTGTAGAGGAGGTATGTGGGATGTTGGGCTATGCACAGACAGGCTAGTCTCCAGTTGAGCTGAGGTCTGAACCCCGGAAGAGAGATAATTCACCTACATTACACAGTAGGCGTTCCCTCATGCTCCTAGAACTCTGGCTCCTGCCTAAGTTACCACCCTCCACAGCCCCACAAGAGAAGCATTGGCTAGAAGTCACATAGGCAATGCCCCAAGCTTCTGACCTTCAGGCTAAACTCCTCCCCAGTTACTACAAGACCATAAACGGGGCTGCTTGGCCCCACCTCACTCGCTTACTCCTTATTCTCACCCTCACACTCCTCTCTCTTTGTCTTCTTTCCTCTCTCATTCCTCTATCATTCTTTTGTTCTCTTACCAGTCACTTCTCTCATTCCTCTTTCCTCTCCTCTCACTCTCTCTCTCTTATTCTCTCTCTCTCTCTCTCTCTCTAGCCTCCCCCCTGCCTCTCTCCCTCTCCTTTCTCTCTTTCCCCCTGCCTTCCTATAATAAAGCTCTAAAACCATAGACAGTCTCTGCTCATCAAGATTCGCTGTGCTCACTCTCACCAGTGTGGGAACCTCTCTTCCCTCTTCTCTCTCTCTCCCTTAACCCCAGGGCTACAGGGAGTGACCCCAGGCCCCAGGTTGGGCTGCCCCTTGTTCACCACCCCCCACCCCTGTTGAGTGTGTCAGAGGCTTGGATGCCCTCCCAGGGCTGAGTGGAAAGCGTCTGACAGCCCTCCCATGCCTGTCCAGAGCATAGGTGGAACTCTGGTGGGGCATGGGTCCTTCCTCCCTCTTACCCTGGGCCCCCCTTTTAGTTCCCACAGAGGCAGACATTTTTTTTCTGTTCTTTTCCTTTTCCTTTACTTTTAATTTATTCACTTTACATCTACCTCAGTGCTCCCCTCCAGTTCACCCCTTCCACAATCCTTCCCCCATCCCCATCCCCTTCTCTCTGAGTTGGTCGATGCTTTCCTGGGTGTCTCTCCATCACCACCCCACCCTGGTCCTTCAAGTCACTGCAAGGCTAGGTGCTTTCTCTCCCACTGGGGTCACACAAGACAGTACAGCATGAAGAACATATCCAGGCAACAACTTTTGGGATAGCCACCACTCCGGTTGTCTGGTACCCACATGAAGACCAAGCTTCACATCTGCTACATATGTGCAGGGAGGCCTAGATCCACCCTGCCTATGTTCTTTGGTTGGTGGTTCAGTCTCTGAGAGCCCCAAGGGTCCAGGTTAGTTGATTCTGTTAGTCTTCCTATGGAGTTCCTAACCCCTTAGGGGCTGCAATCCTTCCTCTTTATTCTTCCATAAGAATTCCCAAGCTCCAGCCACTGTTTGACTATGAGTGTCTTCATCTGTGTGAGTCAGCTGCCAGGTGGAGTCTCTCAGAGGACAGTAATGCTAAGTCCTGTCTTAAAGCATAACAGAGTATCATTAATAGTGACAGGGACTGGTGCTGATGATTTTCATTTTCATTTATAGATGAGGAAAGTGAAGTTTGGAGAAATGAGATTCAAATATTCAAGCTAAAAGTGTGAGGGAGTTGGAGATATGAGTGTGCAGGGTGGATTTGGGGTATGTGGGATGGAATGGGGGATGTGGGTGAGAGGTGGGGGGATACAGGGGGGTTGGGGTTGTGGGATTTTGTGCATACTAAGCAGAGATGCTGAAAATTAAGCTCAGTTGTGTAGATGCCCTTAGGCTGCATACTTCTCTGATTTTGTCAGTTGTACAATAAAAGCAGGTAGGCTACAACAAAAGAAAGTCAAAGGGATAGTATTGTCTATGGCAGTTACATAAATTTCTGCACTTGGGAAATAATCATGCCTTCGTGGGAACAAGTTTCTTCATCTTTTGCTGGAAAAGTGGAAGTACATCTTTCCAAGGCTATAAGTACCACCATCTTTACCATTTCGCCTTTCCCACGTGTCCATGAAAGCAAGAAAAGGGAGTTGGAGTTGGATTCCTGGGAGCTGGAACTACACCTGTGAGGCACTTGACGTGGATGCTGGAGACCATCTGGTCCTTTTAAAGAGCAGCACTAGACTTATCCACTGAGACATGTCTCCAGCCCCTATAGACAGAGCTCCTAAAGATGCTGTGTCAACTTACTCCCCACTTTACATGTAATGCCAATGGCTATAAATATAATTCACTGGAGTACACACATATAGAATAATGTCACATTTGTTTAGGAGTATCTTTTGTGTTTATATTCACACATTAAAGAAAATAACTTATGCCCAGAGTTTTAAGAGTTCAAGGCCAAGGTTAAACATTTCCCTACCTGTTTGGATCCCTATATCATTGGCAATGGGGTGAAAACATCCAAATGCCCAAACGTATGTGATAGTCAAGAATTTCTTCACCCTAAAATAATAACCCTCATTATTTTAGAGGAAAGTGGGTCATTATACTTATTTGAATACAACATTTCTGGGTTAGACTTGTGGATTCTGAGCTTCTTCCATAAGTCGGGCTAATATGCTGTAAAATTTTAAAAAGATAAGATTCAGCTTTTTAAAAAGTCAACATTTGCTGTATATATCCCAAATATAATATTTTAGTCTGTGAAAGATGTCCAACTGCAAACCTCATAGAGAGCAACTAAGCAGAAAGGAAGAAAGGAAGACATCTGACTATTAAATAGATGACAGATGTCATCCAAGCTCCATTTCAATAATGCCATGATTTCCATCTGCAAGACCCCAGTAACATGATCCACTCAGGAAATCAGCTTAGAAGGGTGTAGAGAAAAGTAATTAGAAATATACCATGTAGAATTCCCTGTACCTGGATCACAGCCATCAATCAAAGGAACATGGGATAATAAAAGATACAAATAGGAGACCAGCCCCGAAGAAAAGTCCAATGCTCAAGTGAATATTCCAGCACATACATCTTAGGTGCTGGTCACTGTGGGCAGACATGTTATCGTAGACATGCATCGTAGGTTCCAGTCACCATGGGCAGAGATGTCACTGACTCTTTATTCAGACTGTAACTTGTTTCCTAGAAATCATCTGGTTACACATAGAGAAATTCCTCTTAAAGTCTACCTAGCTTTTATCACATTTGCTCCAAGGATGTAAATACACATACCCACTGCTGGGTACAAGCCCTGCAGTGGTAAGATTCAGCGTGGGACTCTGTCATTCAAAGCCAGGGAGACAAGGAAATAAGTTACAGGCACCATTCAGAATGAATACTGAGAATCCCTTGTCCCAGTAATCGTGGTAAAAATCTCCATAAAAGATATTCACATTTAAAACCTTGTTCTGTCTTACTTGGTCTCTCTTGTGAGGGTGTTTTATTTGCTATACAATACCATCTGGGTTAAAACTGTAAATTATCAAATTTTCCCATTCAGCTGTATATTATGCAAAACCAGTCTTAATGCAATTTAAGAGCATTCAATGTGTATGCAGATCCACTGTTGCAGAGTGTTTTCTGTTGCCTTAATAGAATAATACCACAGCCTGTAATCTGTAAAGAATGGTTATTAGGTTCATGATTCTAGAGGCGAGAAATCCGAGGGTACCAGTGTCTGGCCAGAGCTTTTGGGCTCAATGTTATCTTGTGGTAGAAACACAGAAGGGCAAAGCTCCCTGGAAGAGCTGGTTTTAGAAACAAAATCACTTCCATGAGCACTTACCCATACCCTCGGAATGGCTTTAGTTTACTGGTGAACATAGAGATCCTCATGGTCAAAGCATCTCCCACTAAACCCTGCTTCTCAATTCTGCATCACTGGGGAATTTATACTCCAACATATGAACTTTAAGACACATACAAACCACAGTGATCAGTGAAATGATGAAAGTAGTATTTCTTAATGCATCATGCATATGAATTCTCATCTAACCAGAACAGTAGAAACTGCACACTCAGCTGTTTTGAGTTAATTTCTCAGTAATAGATATTTCACCATATTCTCTACTTTTCCCTTACTGGTGAGAAGAAGGGAGAGAAGACAATGGTTTCTTCTCTATTCTCTCGCTTCTCATCATTACAACAGCCTGGGAAGTTAGTGAGTCGAGCCAGTGATGGTGTAAATACAATAGTGCACCTTGGCATTCTCCTTTCTTGGAATATTCTGCAATCTGTTGAGGTGGACACAAGTTCCGATGTAGACAGAATGAGGGGCTGCAGGTGGCCACTCTAGTCATAAATGTAGCATGGTCATGCTGAACTTGTGGGTTTCTCTGAACTCCTATTCATTGTGTGACCACTGGCATTTTGTGTTCATGGGATGTTGTTTATGCTAAATGTGGCCTGAACTTCAATAAAAGGCTATCCCTATTGCCCTAGATTGTGTTACTCTACTTACTCTATTTCCATTGGGATTCAACTACAAAACACAAATCCAAGGGGAAAAAATCATAAAAATTGTAAGATAACAGATAATCATCCAACCAAATGGTCTGATTTCCCAAGAAAGCAGACTTGAGCAATTGCTCCTATGAGAAGGAGCCCTGAACATACCAACTCTGAGACCTCACAAATGCTGCTGAACTTGTCAGCATCTCAGGTCTGTCTTTAATTTAGGAAAATAAGCTTGTCTATCTTTTAAACTTTGGGTGAAAACAAAGTTGTTATTTTGAAAAATACTAGAATTTCTCTGTGGTTCATAGTGCAATACAACTAACTATAACTGTTGTCATTATTATCATATCATCACCATCAAGTTTTCCTGAAGAAGTCGGGATTTTAAAGCATGGTCCTAAAATGGTATTCAAGAATGCTCTTTGAGTAGGCAAATACTCAAATACACACACATATGCATATGCATACACATGTATACACACAAATGCATACATATGTATATGTTTGTAAGAATAATTAGTGAAAATAGGTCATAAATTTGAAAGAAAGCTAGTAAGGATAAGGAAAGTAGGAAAGGAAAGGGAGAAATGATGTGATTATATTAGAATCTAAAAAATATAAAATGAACAATTAAGAAATAAAATTTAAAAAGGCTTTTTGAATTATATATAGTTATAACAACTTTGCCTTCATATTGTCACAAGGATTATTCAGGCATGTTGAAATGATATTTCTAGTCAGATAATTCATTGGTCTGGAATAGTGACCTGTGGATTAAAGAATGCTGCTAAACCTGCCACAAACCACAGAAAAGTATCATAGTAAACCTTTCCAAACTAGGACAACTAAAATGTCTTCACACATTACCACATCTCTCTTTCTCTAAGTATGAGTACATAGTCTGTCAAAGAACACATAAAACTCTCTTGTCAAACAAACATATCAAGGGCCAAACAAGACTCCCCAAGCATTTAATGCAAGCTCAAAGATCTCACCTCCCACCACAGGAAGCCCCCAAAGTATTGTCTGCCTCAGAAGTGTTACAGTCTTATCTACTGCTCTGCATCTGCTTCTTTCCCTCGGTTACCAAGGGGAAATAGTTGAGCTTTTCAAAGGGGGAAGAAGGGAAGGAAGGAAGAAAGGAGGGAAAGAAGGATGGAGGGAAGGAGTGAGGCAAGGATGGGGGACAGAGGGAAAAGAAGAAGAAGGAGAGAGAGATGAGAGAGAGAGAGAGAGAGAGAGAGAGAGAGAGAGAGAGAGAGAGAGAGAGAGGTGTTCAGCTCTGGAAACTTTCAGTCTCTGATCAGCGGGTGAAGAGGCAGGAGTGAATTAGTGCATGTTCCCAGGCTGGATGTACTGTGGATGTGCTGCTGTCCAGACTGTTCTGGATCAGTCCCCTCTCCCCGACTGCAGAAGCTCCTTGGCATGTCTCAGAGCAGACAAAGCCCTTATGGAAAGTAACAGGAAGACTGAGCTGATTCCAGGGAGTTTGATTTATCGGGACTACTGGCATTTGCCAAAGCAAGTGGTCTGTTTCGATGAGATGTTTCCCAGGCAGAAGGAAGAAAAAAAAAAGAGAGAGATCATCTGGCTTGATCCCCTTGGCTCTTGGAAACTGAATATCATTGGTTCCCCACAGCAGAGAGGAAAAGAAAAGGGGGGGGGGGCTCCATCCACAGCAGGCTGCAAGTGTCTTACCGAAGACTCAACCCCAGCTCCTATCAGCTCCTCAAGGACTTCTATTTCTTTACACCAGTAATGTTAATAAACTCATGTTTTACACTCCCGACTTAAAAATGCTGGCTGTCTAACTCTCCTAGCGAAACTCTCCTCATCCTGTCTCCCTCTCCTTCCCATCCTCCAGCTCCAGGTCCACTCCCATCTGTTTTCTGTTAGGAGTTCATTTTCAGAGTGCAGGCTGGTGGAATTTGGAGTTCAGACCCCCTCGAGTGATGAGAGTCCTGGGGCTGCTGAAGGTCCCTTCACTTGGTTCCTGCCACCTCCCCCTCCTTCCCCTCCCAATGCCCCACTCGCCCTTGTGCAATAACATGCTAGAGCCCACATCTGTTTCCAATTCCATGTTCATTTGAACTGCTCTGGGAAAATGGAAGCTCTCACTAAAGGCTGGGGTCTTAAAGCAACAGCATGAATACAAATACCTTTATTTGTATATATATTTTCATCCATATCTGATCTGGAGTCATTGAAGAGATTACCATTTGTCCAGGTTGATATAACTGTGGATTCATAAGTCCTTCATTCTGGGCTCTGTTGATCATCTCTGCCCAAGTTCTTACCTTGGGATTTTACCTGAATTCTACAATCCTAATTAGCAGAGGGTGAGTTCTGAAGCTACTGCTTTAGTCTTCAATGTATTGTCTGATTACAACTATAGGTGTTTTCTTATAAGGGCAATAATGTAGGAGAACAGAAACTTCCAAAATAACGGATGGGTGATATATGGCATGTGTCGTCTAGCACGGAAACATAGATGCATACTCATCTTTCAAGAAGAGCACACAGTGGTCCTCAGAGGAAAGGAAAGAGATTATCCTCAGCCAGAGAAAGGTGTCATGGTCATAATTGTGACACTGTTGTCTCTGTTTTATAGGTTATGGTTACATGAACTCAAAGCATGAACCCCAAAAGCTTCAGAATTCATAAGATCCTAGAAAAGGGATCTTTCTTCTCATAAAAAGAAACCCCAGTGATCGGCAGTGACCATAGTATGATGGAGAGTCCTCACTGTCACTTTGCCTGGATTAAGAACCATCATAGAAGTATATCTCACTTTGTCTATGAGGCTGTTTCTCAAAAGGTTTGACTAGGGCAATATGATCTGCCCTGACTGTACATGGCACTGTTTTATGGGCTTAGGGAGAAAGCCCTCAAAGGGCCAGCATTTATCACTCTGTGCTTCCTTGTAAACATCAAATGTAACAAATTAATGACAACTTAATCCTTTGTCACTTCCATACTTGCCTTGTCATGATGGATTGTACCCTCAAACTGTGAGCCGAAATTATTTCCTTCTTCCCTAATTGGCCTTTATCATGCATTTTGACACACCAGTGAGAAGAGTACTTAAAAGAGAACATTAATACCAAGGAATAGGGTTGTTGCACTGATAAACCTGACCTATGGTCATAATCTTTGCAAACTGGTTTTCGAAGGGATGTAAAAGAGTTTGGAGATTTGGTATAGGGATGCCATACAATGCCATAAGTAGAACTTAATAGGTCATTTGGGCAGCAGTTTGGAAGACTAGAATACCATAAGAAATGTGGACTGCAAAGGCTAGCAGTTTCTGGGAAGCATAAGTAGTCTATCAGGAACCAGTCTAGAAGCCATTCATATTATATTCCGTCCAAGAGTCCAGCTTCACTCTGCCTAGATCTTAAATTGATTGAGGATACACTCAAAATAAACAGATTCATTTGTGTGGCAGAAGCAATTTTTAGATAAGAACCTTTGAGCTGTGGCAATGTTACTACTCAGTTCTTATCCAGGTTCACCGTGAGGGTAAGCAACAAAGAGAGTGAACTACGAGCATAACAGAAAGATGGGGGAATGTGCCATTTGGATAGAAAAGGCATAAACAGTTCAAGGTGAGAGCAGCCGAATAAGCAGCTGTAATGTTTAAGAAATTTGTCCCACTAAAAAGAACCTCACACTTGCACTGGGAAAGAGGCAAGAGTTTTGACAGCAACACTCTACCCACCAAAGCCTCCAACATGTGAACATATAAATTCATTCTACAAGAGAGAACCTGAACTGAGAATATCATCACAGGTGTCCTCTGGTCCTGTGATAAAATTTTTCCCCATGGTCAGCTTCAAAGGTACACAGAGGCTACTGTAAATGTGGTGCAGGAAGACAGGCTATATCCAAAGCTGTCTGAGCAACTTCACAGTGACACCCACATGCCACGTGTTTTACAGGTACTGAAGATGGAAGGGTAAAACAGTTGTGATGGGTTGTACCAAGGTTCCCAAAAGTTAAAGCCACCAGGCATTTTATTACAGGATAATTTTTCCTCTGAAAGACCCAAAACAGGCATTACACAAAGCTAGAAAGAAGAAGGCTACATTGAGACAGAAAACCAGTGACTCTGGAAACACCAAGACCATATGGCATCTACTAAGAAAAGCCACATGGATGGGAGGCAGCCAAAGTGATTGGTCACATAGACTACATGGAGAATAACTGGATGGTCGAGGCAAATGATCCCATCACAAGCCTCAGATGCTCAGGTGGTAGACAGGGAACTGCAGGATTGCTGCTTGCCCTGTTGAGTTTTAGTCTTGCTTTAGACCAACCTTTCCTTGATATGTTCTTTTTCCTCTATTTTATAATGAATAATTTCATGTCTGTCCCATTGCATATTGGCATCATAATTGTGTTCTGTGTTTTATAGGCCCTCACAGCTAAAGGATGCTCTGACTCTCAAGACTCGACGTTTACACTGTTGAATACGTTTAGAACTGCTGAGACTTTGGTGAGTTTAGACTAACTGCATTTTACTTTAGGAAACGAACACAAGCTTTTCGGAGCACAGAAGAGCAATATCATGTTTGAAAAGTGATGTGTTTGGGTGTCAGATTAACAGGCAACAGGGTTGTGATTGTCAATCCTCGTTATCTACTTGGCTGGGAACACATATCTTGGTGTGCCTTTTAAGCTGTTTCCAGGAAGATTTAACTGAGGTGAAAAGATGCAGCTTGAATGAATGTGGACAGCACCATTGTACAGACCACTGCTATAAAGAAAATAGAAGCAAGGAGCAGAGAAGCATTCAGTTTCCTCTTTTCCCTGGCTGTGAAGGCAGAATCACCAAGCATGTTACAACTGGGGCTCACTGTGCACCAAGATTTCTTACTTCCTTATGTTGCTTTTGCCAGGAGTTATATCACTGCCATAAATGGACACCAGAGGCAACAGATCCCTCTAAGAAGAGATAAAGGTGTATCTTAGATGCAGTGTGGGTGCTGAGAATCAAACCTGGGTTCTCTGGAGAAGCAGCCAGTGCTCTTAACTACTGAGCCATCTCTCCAGCTTCCAACTGTTGGGACCCATGAATCACCTCACCAACCACAGGAACACCGATCTCAGACAGGCAGAGTTTATTGAGCATGTGCCCCAGGACTGATGGATCAAGGCTGATGGAGGAAGACTTGGGAGCTGGCTGTGACCCTGAGCCAGGGTACTACAGATCTTTTAAGCCCTTGAAATCCACAAACATCTGTTCCGAGTTATTTTTATCAATCAGGATTTAGGGGTAGGGGATTTCCTTAGGAACGTGTCTTAGTTGTACACTTCTCCTGTTCCCATTGGTTGAGATATTCAACTGTGGTAGGAGATTTGCCTTGTCTAACACTCATGTCTTAACTTGCCCACCAGTATGTCAGTTACCCACATACATGTCTCTTTCTGTCAAGTAGGATATCAGTTCCTGAGAAGGTCTTGGAAACTTAAAATTTATTACAGCCCTATTCAAAATGGAAGTCTTATTCTAATAGGCTCTTATATTGGTGCAAGTTCCTCTTGTGTGTTGGGGTCCTTCCCAGAGGCAGCTTATAAAAGGAGAAACCATAAAAGCGTATACACAGGTATAGGAAGTGCTGCCTGGCTGTTGGTTCGGGTCCAAGCTTACTGTGGTTATCTATACAAAACAGTTCTAACTGAATTCTTTCTTCTGATTGGTTTCAAAGAACACCAAAGCACAGAGCATAACAAAATCTGTCATCAAATAGAGCATGAGAAAGTTTCCTAGTTACAGCTTACGAGAAAGTTTCCTTATACCATTAGTAACAGCACAAAGCAGCAGGCTAGCTAGGTAAGAGTTACCTAGGCCTTAACACAAATCCCCAGTTTTGATTCACCTTACCTTGCTGACAGTTGATTAAGGATAAAGATTACAAAAGTTTTCATATGACCAAACAAACATTTGCAGTTCCATTTTAGGGTCTGTTGGAGTTTGAGATATATCTTGCCAGAACTCATGCAAATTGAAGAGTCAATAAAGATATCAATTATTTTTAGATTTTTTTTTGTTTATTTTTATGTGTTATTTACCCTAATGTATTTTTTTTTTGCACTATGTGCATGTGGTATCGACAGACATCAGAAGATAGCATCAGATTCCTTGGGACTGGAGCTGCAGACAGTGGTTAACCACAGTGTAGATGCTGGGAAAAGAACCCATGTCCTCTGATCAGGGTTCAATTAACCCAAGATTGTCTCTCCAACCCATAGAAGTGTCTCTTAATCAAGAAAACATAACCTTTGATGGAGAAATGGCTTCTTGTTGAGCTCTTTCAAGGAAAAATTTTCATACAGAGAGAGAGAGAGAGACAGAGACAGAGACAGTGAGACAGACATTCTAGTGAAAGGAGAAAAAAGCTAAAAGAGACAAATGAGAAGGACAAAATATTTTGAAACAAGACTCATGAACTTGGCCTTGTAAGGTAAGAAAAGTAGTTTCCTATGGAAATAAACATGTGCCTTCTCCTGGCTGTGGAAAGCTTAGAGAACTTGAAATAAATGGGAAAGAAAGATCGTTGACATATTAGAGTACCGTTATAGTGCATATGCTTCAAAAGAGAGTCAACCGAATGTTCGAGCCATCATTTTCATTATGTGAACATGGATGATTTGTTCAGTAAAGTAGATTTGTGTTTCCCTGTTTCATCCATGAAGCATAGTATGGTTCCTTATCAAAACTGGTCTTTGTGGTCATGAGTTTCTTCATGTTATGGCCACCACATGATAACTGTAAAAGACATGCAACCTGTTCTCACAGTGCATCCTCACTGCATAGAAAACAGAGAGACACTGAGTGGGGATCAGGGGTCTCCAGAGGCATGCTATATGTTGACCTGCAGTGCTGGGCTCTGATGGCATACAAAGGTGTCAATATCCACCGTAGACGAGCTAATCCCAACTGCACAGCATTCATGCAGCCATGCATTAGGGGTAGATACTTTTATAGTTCTCATGGGAAAGCATATGGGAAATGTCCAAGGGTTAGATGCACCAGGCTGTCAGCAACCGCCTCCTGGACACATATATCAAATGTCCTAGTGGTTAGAAACCTTAGGTAGGTGCATAGGTATGAAGCTTTCATGGAGATATGGAAGACCTGAGTACTTTGCCACTGGGTGGCAAACATAAAGACAATCTCTGCTTCCCAAATATTTCCCTGATCCTTGAGCCTCCGGGATAGCAGGTTAACATCCCACTTTAACAGCTCATGGCAGATGAAGGGCTGTCCCCAGAAATACTTATAAAATAATTGTCAAGGGGGCCTTCTTGGGTTACTTTGAATGCATAAACTGTTTATTTTTTGTGAGGCTGATTGGGCAGGCAGGGAGAGGGCTAATGTACTTGCGCTCCGTGTTTATCCCTTCTAAAAGTTCATGACTGATCAGCCATCCTCTTTCTGGAACAGATGTTATTCCTAAGGCTATTGTCAGTGGCACAATGTCATATCTTCTCACCCCATTTCCTCCCTTGTGAACCCAGTGGGCACAAGTAGAGAACATCATTCTTGAATCCCCAGCCTAGAAAGAATTTCGAGGCATGCTCTTAGACATGTCCCAAAGGACTCCCACTAATTACTTAGGAGAGCCTGTGACTGTTTTCAATCAACTTTCACTATATTGAACTTGTCCCCAAATCAAGGCTTAATGAAGAAGAATTTTTTCTTTAAAAATTCATCTTGACAAATTAATATACCTGTAGCCATAAATTTGTGTTCATTTTTGAAACAAAAATGTTTTGAAACATGACCAATCATGCTGATAATACTTAATACTGTATGCTGATGAGTCACCAGACATCACTCTTGCTGATTTATTGGGATTGTCTTAATAATTCTTACAAGAATTATCCATTGTGACTAGATATCATCTCCTTCCACATTTATAGATATGGCAACTGAAGCAGTGGAAGACTAACTCTTGCCCAAGATTCTATAGTCATGAGACTAGTAAGTGAGGCAGCTGCATTTCAGAGTGCAGTAACTGAGTCAGAACCACATTCTGAACCCTGTAGAGTAGGATGTTACAGTTTCTCTTTGACCACAGACATTACTAATAGAGAAGCAGTCAAGAAATATGAGAAATACTACAAATTTATGAGATCAGATCCAGCACTTGCTCTGAACTAAGGTTGCCTCTTCTTTGGGTTTATTGACTCAAATCCACAAGCAGAAGTCGTGTCCCAGATCTTTCAGTATTTGATGTTTAGAGGGTATTATTATTATTATTATTCCTTAATCATCAACACACTGCTGCTCCATTCTTCTATTAATTGAATATTTATTTTACAATTTTCTATGTGTCCATGCAAGCTCATATGTGGGACCATTAAGGGCAGTCTGGTTTCTGGTTGAGCTAGGTTTAAGACCTCGGCGACCCTGTAAGTGGTCCTGCAAGGGTAGGTGTTGTGCTATACTATCCTAGACACCAGACTCCTGACACAAGGCCTCAGCTTTCCATAACTCTGTGTCCATCCGTCAAGTAAGGATAGAGCTCCAAGACCCTCCACAGGTAGAGGACGTGACCACAGATCTGAAGGTCTGACAGGCTTAGCCAATTAAGCTCCACTTCCCAGACACTCCTCCCTGTAAAAGGTATTTAACCTCAGGCTGGCCCTGAGAAAGTGGGGTACAGTTTCACTCATCACAACTCTCCACCATGCCAATAAATGCTTTAAAACCATGGACTGCATCTTTTCATCAGGATCCACGGGGGGATGGGGGTGGGGAAGCAGGTCTTCCTCAAAGGATCTGCGTCTAATCTCCCACAGGAGACCTCGCTGCGCTCCTAGCCCTGGATGCCACCAAGTCAAGCCACAGGCAGAACTAGCCAAGGACTCTCTCATTCCCTGGGGACACAGCTGGAGCTCTCCTCCCCACTTTTCCCTTTGGCTCCAGGCTAGATCCAGCCCGTGGCATCCAGTGCCCCCTGGGATGCCCAAGAGTCTGAGAACCTGACGTCATCGACCTTTGTGCAAGTCCAGACCCCTGAGCCCGACTTTGGCAGGTTCCCTGGACCCCAGACTGTGCTCCCCCACCCCTGATCAGGGTGCTGGGGCTTCTCACAGCCTGACACCCTCCCCGCAACAGCATGGAGAATGAACAGTCAAAACTCCTGTATCCTGCCTCCAAAAGAGGCCCTAGCCCTGTGGCAGACCAGACATGGGACACAATTTTAATCCACACACATATGTGTGTGTTTACACGCACATGGGCACAGTCACTTTCCGTATTGAGACAGAGTTTCCCACTTTAACACACACCACACTGATTTGCTTGATCTGGGGATGCCCAGTCTCAGTCTTCCTAGCCCAGGGATTATAGGAGAGTCACCAAACCCACCCAGCGTTCATGTGGGTGCTGAGGATCTGAACTTCAGTCTCCATGATTGTACAGCAAGCTCTCACACACTGAGCTATCCCCTTCGCTTCAAATATTTCTTTTGATTCAGTATTTATTTTAATAATGTACCTTGAAATGAAACATTGCTATCATACAAAGAGTTATTCCGTAAATATTAATAAGAACACTAGATTTTTTTAATGGCATTGATGCCAATTATGAGTTATCTTCTTTGAAGCTGTTAAGGAATTGTTTGAAAACATTCAGAAAGATGTTCATAATTTTGTTTCACTGTTTCAAAGCATATACTCCAAAAATACTAATACATCTCTTTCTTCATCAAAGCATATTATAGATTTTTTTTATTTTATTATCTAGAGTATTACCTCTTACACTTAGAGTAACCAGAGTCCAAACCACATGATTGCTTCCATGCAGGGGTGTTTCTTAGATATCTTTCTCAAGGTATGACACCCACAGTCTGCCCCTAAAACTTACATCATAGCATAGGTAACACAAATTATATTTGCAACCCAGTGAGTCAAAGTCTCTTCTGGCTACATCAGCCATCCTCATAGTATTTCAGAGCCTTAAGAAAAATAAGAGTTCGAGGCCAGCCTGGTCTACAAAGTGAGTTCCAGGACAGCCAGGGCTACTCAGAGAAACCCTGTCTCGAAAAACCAAAAAAAAAAAAAAAAAAAGAAAAGAAAAATAAGCTTCTTTCTTGGATTTGTATATGCACTATGCCTCCCTAAATGACCATATTCTAGAGGCTTGCTCCTTGGCCCTTGACAATACTCAAGGGAAGATTTAAAGATGGCACTTGCCGGGAGGTCCTTGGCTGGAGACATATTTTCTAGAAGGATTAGTGGGAGCTGGGCCATTTTCCTTCCTTTCTCTTTTTATTACCTAGCCCAGAGGTGAGAGGTTTTTGGAGGTACTGTCTCCATAATGCTGATTTGACACAGCAGTGAATGGGGTAAATGGGACTGGGAAGAGTGGAAATGAGTATTGTACCAAAACTAACAAAATTGTAAGGAAAACATAGTTGTTTGTTCTTTTTAAATAACTTTTTTCTGTATGTATGCACACGCATGCTCTTGCACATGTGTGTGAATGCACATGCTTGCACATATGGAGGTCAAGGGACAACTCATGAGAATTGATCTTCTATTTCTACCACGTGGGCTCTAGGGGATCTAAGTCAGGTCACACAGGCTTGGCAGTGAGTATCTGCTCTTGCATAGCCACTCACCAGCCTGCTTATTATCTTCATGAGTTTATCATCTGATGTATTTGTTAAAAGCAGCGGGATTCTGATTAACACAGTTCTGGTGCTCAATGTATTGTGGCATAGATTCTCTTATCTCTTCCAAAACTACCTTATAAAATATATTCTCTTATCTTCCAAAATGACTCAGATTAGTGTACACAGAGACTGAGATGATTCTCAGGAAAATCTGCAGAATTTATATCCTGAGATGTTTTGTAAGAATAGTTGGTACTTCAATAGCATAGCAAGAACCCATTTACAGCTACAGAGAGACTTTAGATTGTGGGAAATTGCTTCTGGTGCTTATGACCTAAAAATATGACAACGTTTCTTGGAGGGCATAGTATTTTGTATTTTTAAACATAAGAACATCATTATTCTTTTGACTCTGAGATAAGAATGTCTCCAAGCAGCCTGGAGAGTTGTGTTTTGGTTCGTGTAGATTACAGTGTAAAAGATCACGCTCCGTTCTCAGTTGTCGAGAAACTGGGAAACTGTAAGTGGATAAAGGGACAATCAAAACAGCATCATCCTCTGATTAAAGTGAATGCTGATTTGAGAGAAATTTCTAGAAAGTGAGATCCTGGCTAAGGAAGTCTCCTCCAAGCTTTCTTGCTGATGTTTCTCTCTCTCTCTCTCTCTCTCTCACACACACACACACACACACACACACACACACACACACACTTAGACAGGGCTTGGCTCTGGGGGAAATGCAAGAGCATGACTATTTCTACAGACCATTTTCTGTGAGCACAATCCTCCCTTTGTCATCAATCAAGTACTGATTAAGTTTGGCATTCTTCCAAATACATATGACTTTCGTAGTAATTTGTGAACCGCCCCGTCTTAGTCTTTCTATTCCTGCAATGAAACACCATGACCAAAACGCAAGTTGGGGAGGATAGGATTCATTTGGCTTATAATTTCATATTATGTTCATCATTGAAGGAAGTCAAGACAGGAACCCAAACAGATCAGGAAACTGGAGGCAGGAGCTGATGGAGCCATGCAGGAGAGGAACCTTGGGGTGAGATGGTGGTGGGGTGCTTACTGGCTCAATAAACATGGCTTGTTCAGCCTGCTTTTGTATAAAACCCAAGACCACCAGTACAGGAATGGCACCATTCTCAATGGGCTGGACCTTGTCCCTCCCCATTGATCACCAATTGAAAAAAATGCCTTACAGCTAGGTCTCATGGAGGCACTTTCTCAACTGAAGTTCCTTCCTGTCTGAAGCTTGTGTCAAGTTAAAGGACAAAACCAGCCAGTACACACCTCTACTGTGTTTCTATGAGAAGCTGGGCAGGAGGAAGATGATAGCTGTTGTGAGGCCAACCTCAGGCTAATACATCCTAATGCAGTTTCTGGAGAGCCCAGACACCATGCTATATCATCTCTGAACAAGAGAGCAGAGAGAGCAGAAAGGTCTTAATTTTACAATAAATGGAGAGTCTCTATAGCTTGAGAGTGAATCACACCTCTAAGTGAATTCTCAGAAGCCCACTCTAGGACCATTTTTCTCACCACGATGATTCTATATAAATGTGCTTCATCACAGTCATGATTCCCAGAGGGAGGCACAATACCTGAGAACAGAGGGGCATGAAAGCATGTTTGTGTTTTAAATTATGGGAATCTTCCCTAATGTGAAAAGTAATTAGGAGGCTCTAAGCCAAGTAAATAAAATGAAGTCTGAAATTTACTACAAAACATCAATAAACTATTTTTTAAATGCTTGCAGGGTGATAAAGAACCAAGCAGAAATTCCAGAATCTAAAAGAATATTTTATCGGCAAAAGTCAATCAGCTCGAAGGATATAAAGCAAAGGATATTTTCATTTAAAAATGATGATCAACCTGGTGAAAGGCAGAGAGAGTAAAACTAATATGTTGAGGGAGAAGGTAAGAAGTAGGGGAGCTGAGGAGGGGGGTATGAGGGCATCCCCTGGAAATTCAGGGAGAAATTAAGAGAGACAGAGAGACAGAGAAACGAGATGAAGCGTTCACAAACAGTGTTAGAGATACGTTTACAGACAGCATGTCTGAGTACGAGGGCTCAGAAATCTCAAAAGCCTGAATTCAGACCAAGAGTAAAAATTAATGTACTCAAAGATGTGTAAAAGTGAGCTAAATACTTAGCTCACTAAGGAGTAAAGTAAAGAAAGTACTTTAGGAAAGTAAAGAAAAAAATTGTGAAAATATTCTAAGGAAAAAAGGTCAGACTATTCTTCCAACCCAAATTGTTATGCATAATGAGCCTCAAATTGTACATGCATACGTGTGTCCTGGTTTGCTGCCTATCACTGTTATAAACACCATGACCAAAGCAGAGGAAGAATAGGTTTGTTTCAGCTCAGAGCTTACAGCCCATTATGGAGGGGAGGCAAGGCAGGAAAATGGAGACCAGAACTGAGATAAAAACTATGGAGAAATGCTGCTTATAGGCTTGCTATTCGTAGCCCACTCAGCTTGCTGTTTTATAGAACCTAGGCATGCCCCGTGTGGTATCACCCACCGTAGGTGGATCATTCCATCAATCAGTAATCACAAAAAATGCCCCCCTAGGCTTAGCCACTGACCAATCTTATAGAGGGAATTTTATAATTTAGGTTTCTACTTCACAGTGACTCTAGTTCGTGTCAAGTTGACAAAATCTAACCAATATTCGCCTGTGAGAAGAATATGAAGATGCATTTAAAAATAAATAGCCTTGCTGTGTGTGTGTGTGTGTTTGTGTGTGTATGTGTGAGTGTGTGTGTGTGAGAGAGAGAGAGAGAGAGAGAGAAATTAAATTTAAATTGTTCAGAAAAAAATAAGACAGTTAAAAATGTGAATACATTAAGCTGTCTGTTTTAAATCAATAAGGAAAATAGTTCCAAGGGGTTAGTGTTCTAGAATCCTTGCCTTGTTTACAAGAGAGTTATAGTTAATAAGGAATCTGAGGTTTTTAAATGTATTATACATGATAAAAATTTTAATTATAGTAACTTAATAAATAGAAATAGAGTGCGTTGCCAGGTGTGTATGGCATGTACCTACAGACCAGTGGAGGGGAGCAGGAGGAGGAGGAGGAGGAGAGAAGAGGAGGAAGAGGGGGGAAGAAGAGGAGGAGGAGGAGGTCACACGTCCAACTGCAGCCTGGGTTACCTAATGAGATACTGATCAGATCAAAAAGGAAAGAGAAAGAAGGTGAGGGAGAGGAGAAAGGAAGGGAGGGAGAGAGGGGGGAGGGAGGAAGGAAGGAAGGAAGGAAGGAAGGAAGGAAGGAAGGAAGGAAGGAAGGAAGGAAGGAAGGAAGGAAGGAAGGAAGAGAAGAAGTTAGAAGAGGGAGGGAAAAAGTGGACTGTGTCATCCTCAAAATTGTTTTGCTTTTTTTTTAAGAAACAGTAAAAGAAAAAATTCAAAGATAAGGAAAATGCAGAGAAATGTGATAAATCTAAGCATAGGATTCATGAATGAAAAGATACTACACCAAGCAACAACTCAATTACACTGAAATAACCAAGAAAAATTGAAAATTATAATAAGTTAAAAAGACTTCCTATGTATTATTTCCAAACAGAACCACTATCCTGCAGATGGTAAGTTGGGGATGGGGTGGGGTGTGAAGCACATCAGAAGGCAGGAACTGAACAGAAGCACAAACTCAACTTTTGCAGAGGCTGGGTTTCCATTTTCCCTGCTTACGATGAGGACAGTTACAGTTAACACCCCAGGTCGGGGAGCTTTGCCAACTACCCATGAAATGTCTGCTGCATTCCTGACCCAATCCAAAGGAAGTGCCAAGCAGTGGAAGAGAGGAGGTACTGAAATCTAAGAATACTGCAGGCGAGAAAGGTTCAGGGAAGAATAATCCCCAACCCTGGGTGATACTTCTGCCAGGACCCTGAACCATCTCAAAGCCTGGGTGATGCCTCTGTCAGGACCCTGCCTCGGCCCTGTGTGCCCCTCTGAGAAACTCAGAAATTCAGCTTACCATAAAAGTACTTGAGGGATACTTCCATTCCTACACACACACACACACACACACACACACACACACACACACACACACACTTCACAGTAGTCTTCTGATTAATGGCTTACTAAGTAAATGCTTTCAAAATCTTCACGGAAAGGTGGTCTCATAATCCAGGAACTCTACAATATGATGCTCAGAATTCCTTTAGAATTATGAAATACAATATTCAAAACTTTTTTTAAAATTAATGGGTGGTATGAAACAAACAACTAAGAAGACCATTCAAGGAACAGGGAGATGAAGGAACAAAGTAACTTTGGAAATGGTAAAGCAATATTAAATATTCATAGTATAAATAGGGGGAATCTGAAAGGCTGGAGGAAGGAGATAGCACAGACACAAAATACCCCAGGAGCTGGTGGTTATGGAATTCATGGAGAAGAAGAAATTCAGAAGTTTAAAGATTTAGAAAATTCAGTGGACCCCAAGGAGACTCACCTGATGATGCTCATAACACAACGCACCACACACAAAAAGCTGTAATCCAGAGACAATGGAAATATTTTTAAATTTGCCATGGGAAAAATGATACATTACATACAAAGGGGAAAATATTTCAAATTACTGTTTGAATTGGAATAAAAACAATGGTGGTAAGAAGACAATAGAAATATATTTAAATGTATGTATTACATATTTTGGCCAATATTTTGGAAAGTCAAGGCTATTCATTCCCTCCCCCCCTCTTCTTTCCCTTTCTCTTCCCATCCTTCCCTTCTTTCCTTTCCTTCCCTCCCTCCCTCTTCCTCTCCCTTCTTTCCTCCTTTCATCTGTCTCTGGGAAGTCTAAACATCTCTTTTGCCCCATATTTTCAGTTCCATCACTTTAACCCAGTGAAAATATATTTTAACAATGAACCATTAAAGTTGAAATAATCTATCAGCCAGGAGACCCCGGCTACAAGACACAGTAAGAAAATCTTTAAAGCCAATGAAAAACACCACTGTATGGAACTGTAGATACACGCAAAGAAATGAACATTGTTCAGCTGAGATACTCGGGTAAATATTTTAGTTAGTTGCTGAATAAGAGGAATGTAATGTGAAGCTTATAATAGATGTGTTAGTAAAACACGGGGTATGGGTGGGAAGTCAGATCAATGGGTCTTTGGGACACAGGTTGTGGTGACTAGGAAAAAAAATTTTCTGGTGTTACATATTCTATCACTATTGAATGGATGTACAAAAATATTCCAAAATTATTAAATGTCACACTAAAAATAAAAGCCAGCAGGTCGTCTTAATTTTATAAGTGATTGTAATAAATTCAAAAGATGATAAACATCTCTAAAACCAGTTGACCAAAGCTAATTTTGCCTTAAAAACCAAAATAGATTAGGATGGCATGGGGGTGTCCTGGGCCATGGCTAGAGTCCTTTGCTGGAGACAAACTTGAAGAAGAGTTGGCAACACTTCCCTGCAAATGAATTTACAACCCACTGCTGGCTCCTGGAGCAGGAGAGACCCCAGGTTCCCCCTCTATGTGTGCTCCAGCTGTTCTGCTCTTGAAGTTTACTGAATAAGCAACTGTTTGGAGACAATTTAATTGTAATGAACCTTCATAGCTAAGTGGTCTTTTATTAGCCCGAATGCAGTTCAATAGTCAGGAGGGGCCACCTTCCACCAGCTGTCTTCCAGTACTTCTCTGTTAGGGTGAAATATGACTTTAATAGCGTCACACCTGGAGAAATGCTCTCTAAGGCAGCAGTATGGATACCCACCCTCCCCCACTGAAAAATCTGCTTTTGTTTCTTTATTCCTCTGGGCTGGGCTTGGCAGCTCTTTGAATGATGAGATTGGTTTTAAAGTCAATAGAAATGTAGCGTATAAAAAGCAAAAAAATCATGTTTTGGAGCTGACTTACATAATTTAAATAAAATACGGTGGTGGGTGTGGTAGGGGAATAGAACAAATAGACCATGAACACTCGTCTTAGAATTTCTTTATTCAGTATGTGTCCAGGGAAAAACGCAGGATAAACAACTCCATCAAGCACAGGTTTAATGTCTCTTGGGCCCCGAAGCATGGGAAAAGTCACAATGGGCCAAAGCCTGCTGGTCTCAAATCTGTGGGAACTACTCTGCTAGAGAGTTACAAAGACAGCTAATAAAGCCAAAGACCCAACTGGACTTTGATTCCTAATACAAAGTAACTTCCGGGAATGGAACACAAAACTCACTCAGTGCGCGTAGCGGAGATAAATGTTTTATCATCCTCCAAATAAGTCTCGGACAGCTGCTTTGGACACTCTGAACTCTGTGGCCTTAGGCACCATCCACCCTAGTTTCGATCTCTATTCTTTACCATGGTAACCACCTCTCAGGGCCATTCATAACTTTGAGAGTCACGCGGCTCTCTGGCTGCAAAGTCTGTGATCTTTGTGCTCAGCCTACGGCAGCAACTGGGTAGAAACATGTTTTCGTCCTCTATTCCTGCGCTACTGGAGGATCTTAACAAGAATTTAGCCCTGATATCTCCGGCCTTCTCAGGATGAAAGAAGTTCACGGCATATGCTGACTGAACCATTTTGGTCTTCGTCCCTTCCTCTCAGCCACAGAGGATCAAATTTCCTTTCACACGCATGTACTTCCCCAGGATGCTGTGTCTGTGTTCTCAGTCACACATGACATACAGTGGCAAGATCTAAATCTCTCCACTCTCACATTAAAACATCCCAGATCTCCCTGGAGATCAATCCAAGGCCTGTGGAGAACTAGAAAGTAGCTTCAAGCTGTTCCTTGGGGAGTTTAGTCTCTTGGCTTCTCCTCTAAGCAGCTGGTGTTACAACAGCAGAGAAAGGCAGGAAGGAAGGAATGAGTAAGGACTCTTGAAATACAAATTTCTAATTGCGGAGGGGAAGAGAGCGGGAGTATTTGGGAGTCAAATATTTTTTAGTTACTAAGACTTTGGGTCAAACTCCACATTGCTGTTTTTCTCAAGCAATGTCCTTCTCTCCCAGTTCCTCCCAGTCCTCTCCTGCCTTATGACCACTGCTGTCATTGCAGACTGGAAGGCCTTTAGGAACTGTCATCTTTATTTCATTTGAATGGCACTTACTTGCTTTGCTCTCGGGCAGAATTGCCAGTGCTTCATAATCAAGGCCTGGTCTTATTTCATAGTACGAGAGTGAAAGGGATGCAGGGAGGGTTTATTGTTTTTCTAATGATATTCACATGAGCTGCTGTGTTCCCATTAAAACGGGGCCTGGGTATGCTTAGATTTTATAAGGAAGCATAATGGCCAGGCACTATGGCTACGTTTGGGTTCCTCATATGGCTCTTTGGAAATGAGCCAGCATGGCAGGAAGAACGAGGATGGTTTAGGTTTAACATGTAGACGTTCTCCAATATGTTTCTTCAATAAATGGGGAAAAGAGATTCTTCTAAACTAAAATCAAAACTGAAATGAGCTGAGCTTATCTCAAGCATAGAGAATTTAGGGCATGGATGGAAGAAATTTATAGTGCAAATCCTTCTCACGTTATAAAACTGTCTTTGCCAAAGATGGGGGAAAATAAGTGGCGTCTATCAGGGCATGAGATTTCTGACAAAATCAACAGTGGGACCTGTTCCAGGTGCTCATGGACAACCAGTGTGCTTATCGCCAGCCACACCCACACAGGCCCTAAACCTGCAGTCAGCAAGAAGAACAGTCACGCACACAGAAGGCAACAGCTCACCCACTTTGAGCAATGTGAAGAAGTCACCCAACTAGGTAAAGGAGCTGGCCGAAAAGCTGACAAGAATCCTTCCAGCTTGGAAAGGGAAACCTTCCTTTTCTCTCAGTTTCCTTCTTGGGAAAGGATGACACTTTATCTCAGTCACCTTGGATTTCTTTTTTTTACTATTTACTTTTTCACTGGTTATTTTAATTATTTACATTTCAAATGTTATCCTCCTTCCTGGTTTCCCCTCCAAAAAACCCCTACTCCATTCCCCCCTCCTCCCTGCTTCTATGAGGGTGATCCCCCACCCACCCACCCATTCCCACCTCTCCATCCTAGCATTCCCCTACACTGGGTCATCGAGCCTTCACAAGATCAAGGGCCTCCCTTCCAATTGATGCCAGATAAGGCAATCCTCTCCTACACATGCAGCTGGAACCATGGATCCCTCCATATGTACTCTTTGGTGGGTGGTTTAGTCCTTGGTAGCTCTGGGGAATGGGGGTGGGGATCTGGTTGATTGATATTGTTGTTCTTCCTGTGGGATTGTTAACCCCTTTAGCTCCTTTAGTCCTTCTCCTAACTCCTCTATTTGGGGTCCCTGTGCTCAGGCTGATGGTTGGCTGTAAGCATCCACACTTGTATTGGTCAGGCTACCCACTCCTAGGAATCAACAGACATTATAAAGGCAGCACAGTTGAGAAGAAACAAAGATTGATGGTAAAGAACAGAGGCTCTAACTTCCACCAAGGGAGTAAGGAAGATGTTCAAGGTTCCTCTCAGGCAACCGCGACAGCTTGGCTTCACTGACTCTCCAAAAGATCAAGTCTCCATTTAAATAAAGCACTATATTTGAGAATTATCCCTTTTCATTTTTGTAAACTGTCTCAATCAGACTGGAAAGACAATTGCCTTAGTAGACCACTTATTCCCTGTCTCTCACCCCTGTAGTCCAGAAATTCTCAGAATACACGAATCTTCAGCAGTGGTATGCTCCATCCAGTCTTCAGACTTGCATTCCAGAGACATTTTCTGTGAAGCGGCCCTCCTTAGTTCAACACTTCTGAGCCTAAAATAATGGCATCTGTGTCTCGAACGGCCACCTTAGAGGATGGAGAGGGAATAGAGAGGGAAAGAGAACAGAAAAAGTTATGTAAACAGTATCAAAAAGCTACATGGTAAAGAAGAAGTTGCAGGGTCAATCTGTAAACCCTATTTCTAGAGTCTTCCCTGGAGAACCCAGGTGTATTTGGAAACCTTTTGGGTTGACTGAAGTAGCAGCAGAAGGATGGTGGGCAGGATGGACGGAGCAGGTGCCTCTCAGAGACAGAACAGTGCCATATGGTGTGCCCATATCTTCTTTTTCAGTTGACACCATGCCAATAGAAAAGGGGGCTCATTTTTAATGTACATATAAAGACACAATATTTGCTCACAGGACAAACACTGCCAATTTTTTAAAACATATTTAATCATTTAAAACATGCTGCCAACAAATACCAATCTACCACTAATTCAATCATAAATACATATGTAAAATAGATAACATGCAGGTTTGTGTATAAGTAGATGAACACAGAGTTACATAAGGAAAACATCTTTTTGCTAAGATAATACAGTATCATATACTTTTTTATATCTGTTCATTTTATCACTTAAATGTTAAGTCATCTAAAATGTTTATATGTAGCATTAGATATAAGAATTTTATTACATATTTTAGATTTATGACCAATATTTTCAGGATTATCTAATATAAATATATTTTACCAGTAATTTTAAGAGGCACAATTTATCACATGACTATTTTATGTTCTTGCAGATCTATTTTTAGACTCTATTCTATTACATTAATTTATTTGCCTTTCCTAATGCCAAAAATGTTTGTTTTAGACATTACCCTGGCTTAATCTCTTACTAAGTATAAAATAAGAGAAAGCTTTCTCACTAGAGTTTTTAAAAATGTTCTTGGCAACTTTCCCATGTTCACTCTCCCGTTTGACCTTTGGAATGCATTCGTATGATTAGCCTTAATATCCACTCCCCAGAGGGAAAAATAATTGCCTTCCTGTTGGAATTGTGTTGGATTTCCATATATGCTTGGAAGAACAGACAGAAAGACAGCAATAGAAGCATCCACATACATGTTTAGTCTTAGGCATGCACATCAGAGGTCACCGGGATGCCAGTGCATTTAAACCTGTAGGACAATCCAATCATATCATCACTTGGCATGCAAAAATAGGCAAGTGAATTGGTTTTCCTGAGGTTTTATGTCTCTAACAGTACAATATAGATGTCGGTGCCCTATGGGTTTGTTAGTAGCAAAGTATGTAGTGTGCCTAACAGAGAGTGTGCTCAGCCCTTCATTTCCTTCTGATCGTCAATTCTAAGTCATTTTCTCAACTTTCTATCTTAGTTGTATTATTCAACAGCTATATAAGCTTTATGATAGATCTCTAGTTCTGGACCTGGTATAATGAGCTGAAGGTCACCAGCAAGTTCCAACCCTTATCTCAAGGAACTCACAGTTGGTAGATGAGTAAACATTTCCAATCATTGATTACTTAATAAAATAATCAACAAAATTTTTGTAGTTTCATTAATATTGTTTTCAGAACTGAGAATTAAAAGCCAAAGGTAGTGTTCTAGATCTGCTATCTCAGAAATTCGGAAGTTGAAACAGAAGCAGGCATGATCTACATAGTGAGTCCAAGGCCAGCCTAGGTTGTGTAGTAGACCCTTTTCAATACGACGAAGGGAGAATCATGAATTAACAAAACCTTTTCTTCTCTGAAAGGTGTGTTATAAGAGAGCTGTGTGTATGCGCATGTGCACACATTTGTATGTGGTGTATGTACATGTCTGTGTATGTGCGGATGCCTGTGTACATGTGTATATATAGTCCAGAGTTAAGCCTTCTCCACTGTGTGTTTTGAGTCAGCCTCTCTCTGATGACTGACTCTGAAGCAGATAACCCATGTGCCCGGTGACCACAGGGGCCTGGAACTGAAATTACAGATGGTTGTAAGCTCCAGTGTGGATGCTGTGAAGGGAACCTGTGTCCTCCAAAAGAGCAGCCAGAGCTCCAAATTGTTTGAGAAATCTTTCCAGCTCTTCTTGAGGGTTTTAAGATAACTATCATAAGGTCCCAGTGTTACATCTTTTTGTTCATCTCTGTGTAAAGGGGATATTTACATAATCTTGAGTAACAAGTGTCTTGAGAATTCTTTTTCTTTCAAAAACTCAAGTCAGATCTTTAGTCAATTACTAGTTACAATGTTCAGATAATAGGTTTTAGTATCTGTTTTTTTTCTAAATAATATATTCCTGAAACTAGAGGTGCTGTCATATATTTTTAAGAAACACTTTCTAATACCTATTTTTACCTGTCATTTCTATTTCAGCCAGCCATTAGCCTTAAAGTCTGCAAACTTGCTTGTAAAGTATAATGTTGATTCCTCATGATTTTCGATCAGCAGCTGACCACTACATCTTTCCTTATCATCTATTGCTGTAGTTTCCTTAGAGAAGTATGTATTGGAATTCCTTACTCATTTTGGTTGAGTTGGCTTTTATTTATCATTATTGTTGTTTTTGAATTATGAGGTGATACATAACAGATGATTTACCATTTATTATCGAATTGCAAAACATAGTACATATATGATTCATTGATGGTAAAAGCATATATTATTTGTATTTAATTACTGAGTTGTAAGATACACAGATAGATGATAGATAGATAAATAGATCAATCATTTGCTAGATAGAAAGATAGAAAATGAAAGATAGGTAGGTATATGATGGATAGATAGATAGATAGATAGATAGATAGATAGATAGATAGATAGATGATAAAAATTCTTACAAAGTAAATAGCTATACTTTCCCATTGAGGTGTTGTCTTTTCACTTTCTTGTTATGTCCCTGTAAAGCTCTTTTTTTGTTTGGTTGGTTGGTTTGGTTTGGTTTGGTTTGGTTTGGCTTGGTTTGGTTTGGTTTGGTTTGGTTGGTTTGGTTTGGTTTGGTTTGGTTTGGTTTGGTTCTGATAGTCAACTTTATCTACTTCTTTCACTCCTCATGCTTTAAGTTTCAAGAAGAGTGCTGAAATTATAAATATTTGTCCATATACTTTCTTGTAAAGTTCTAGGTCTTAGGTCAATTTCTAATTAATTTTTCAATATAATATGTAAAGTAGGAATGAATTGTCATAGAACCATTCATAAAATTAAAATATTTTACTTAGCTTTCAATCTCTTGACAATCAGATGACCTAAGCACATGCAATTCTTTATGTTCAACATTATTCTGTCCACATACATGCACATTTTGGTGGCAGAACTATGCTGTCTTGATTGCCTTCCTATCATAGGTATTTTGAAATAAGAAAAATGAGAATTGTTTTAATTCATCCTTTATCAGAACTGTTTTCAGTTTTCTGAAATTCTATATAGATTTCCACTTCAGCTTGCCAAACTCCAGGAAGAATCAGCCTTAGATTATGCTACGAATCATGTTGAATGAGTTTGGTAATATCAGAAAACCTTTGCTAAGCCCTCTAGTCTGTCCAGTGGAGTATCTTTTTTTGTTTTGTTTTGTTTTGTTTTGTTTTGTTTTGTTTTGCTTTGCTTTGCTTTGCTTTGCTTTGCTTTGCTTTGCTTTGCTTTGCTTTGCTTTGCTTTGCTTTGCTTTGCTTTGCCCTTGGTTGAGTATAATACTAAATATTGCATGTGTTTACTTTCTATGCCAGATGTAATTGCTTCCATAATTTATTTTATTTACTGGCCATGCCAAATAGAAACAAAATTGATTCTTTCATATTGGCCTTGCACCATGCAAACTCACTGAACTTCCTTATTATAATAGTCATTAGTAAATTCCTTAAGATACTGTCTGTATACAATTAGTCATTCCTTGAGAAAAGACAGTCATTGTTCCTTTAAAATTCAAATATTTTTGCATCTTTTCTGGACTAGTTCCACTGACTCCAATCTCTAGTATAGTACTGACTACAAGTATGGAGAAAAGACATTGTCTTTTTCCTAGTTTTAGAGGTAAATTTTTCAGTTGTTCAACATCAAGCTTTTAAGCTATATATTTAGTGTGTTCTTTGTTATTATAATGAAACAATGTTGCTGTTTTGTTCAAATCCCCTTGCACATCTATGGAGTTAATCACATGATTTATTTTTAATTTAATGAAAATATTTATTCTGTTAATCATTTTCAAATGCTAAGCCAGCCTTGTGTTCTTTTGTTCATGTTACTTATTCCTTGTATACAGTTGTATTTCATCTCATACCCACTGGCTATAGTTTGGTAGTTTCCTTGTTTTGACTTTTTCTGGTCTTGCTGCAAGAGTGATAGAATGAGCTGGAGAGTGTTTCTTCTTCCAGAGAACATGTTTAAGGAGATTTGTCATAAACTGGGCGTGGTGGCACACGCCTTTAATCCCAGCACTTGGGAGACAGAGGCAGGCAAATTTCTGAGTTCGAGGCCAACCTGGTCTACAAAGTAAGTTCCAGGACAGCCAGGGCTACACAGAGAAACCTTGTCTCGAAAAACAAAAAACAAAAACAAAAACCGAAAAACAAAAACAACAACAAAAAAAAACAAAAAGAAGGGAGACTTGCCATTGACTCTTCATGGTTATAAACCCATCTAATCCCAGACTTTATATTGTGGAAAGTTTTCTGCTTGTTTGGCCGGCTGGTTCTTAATATTTTAAAATCTTTGTTTGCTAATATGATTTCTGATTGTCTATTTCTCCTGGAACTGGCTTGAGTAGCTTTTAGCGTTGTAGAAACATATCCCTTTTGTCTAATGTACTAAGTATGTGAGTGTATAATTGTTCTTGGTAGTCTTCATAATTACCCTTTCTTAGTAAGCCAGTAGTTATATCCCCTTCACTTTGGATTCCGCTGCTCTGACTTTACCCTATGAAGCTAACATTTGTGGTTGTCTTGTGTTTTTCAAAAACCAGCTTCAGTGTTCCTGATTTTTCTCTCTCCTTTTTATATTTCCTTTGTGTTATTTTTGCCCTAATCTGTATTAGGTCCTTCTTTATTGTCTAATTTCCTTCCCTTCTAATTAATTTGAAATCTTTATTCTCTTCTAAAATAGGCATTTATAGACCTAACCCTGCAACACACTATAAATTTCAGTGTTTTGTTAATTCAGGCAGTCATGTCAAAATAGTCTATGCGTTAATAGGCTTAAATATAGACAATTATTTCTCATAATTTGAAAAGGTGGAAGTTATAATCCATCATCCACTCAGGAAAAACTCCAGTGCTATTCAGATGTGATTTGCTTATGATACCTAAGAAAATATTTGAACCAAATTAAACTGTTAAGGGTGGGGACACAGGAGCAGTTCGTCCGTTTGTTTATCTGTCTGTTTGTTGTCTATGAACGACCCCCCCCTCAGAATATAAGACGTAAACACTCCACTGATAAAGAGACCCAATCATAGCCCAAGTTATTGACTTGTCTCTTCCAGCATAGATCAGTTGTCTATGTCTTCTAACCTTCCAGGATTGCTGTAAAATTGTTCTAAAGAACAGCCTTTGGAAAATATTCTAAATATATTAGTGCCTTTTCTGTTGTGATAAAATAGCATAACCAAAATCAACGTAAGGAGGAGTTTATGTTGGCTGACAGTTCCAGAAGTCTCTTGGGGAAGAAGTTCCAGAGGGTGGGGAAGAAATGGCATGCTAGTCAGAGCAGGAACCTGGCAGACCATATTTGTTCCAGATAGAGGAAGAAAGAGAACAGGAAGTAGAATAAGTTAATAATCTAATAATCTTAATAATGCTCTCCCACCCTCACCCCCTCCAACTTCCAATGTCATTTTTTCTCCAGCAAGGCTTCACGCCATAAAAGTTCTATAGCTTGCCCAAGCAGCATCACTAACTAAAGACCAAGTATTCAAAGACATCTCTCATTCAAACTATGACGCTTTGGATAAGGGAGAGTAGCGTCTATTCATTACATTGCAAGGTTTAAAGTTTATTCTAAAAATAACAGAGCAATATATATTAAAGGGTTCACAGACTAATAATAGAAATATTTACATTCCAATATTCCCTGGGTTTTTGAGAGTTAATGACAAAGGCCTAGCTATCACAGATCTGAACTTTATATGCAGGTCCTCTGAAGAGATAAGCATATATACGCAAACACCTTCTTGGCCTTTGTTTTGTGAGAAGACTCTTCCTTCCTAGACAGATGGCATCTACTGAAGGCAGGGTTCACTCTGGGGCAGAGTCATTCAGATGGTGTCAACATAAATAACTGTTGACTTGTTGTGGGAAGCCAAACCATTACAAAGCCACCCCAAAGATTTGATTACAGGGAATTCTGTTTTACACCAAATTTCCTGTGTAATTCTTGTACCCTGTCTCTTCTTGTCACTGCTGATATTTGCATGTAAACAGGATCTTAGCTGCTTAGAAACTCATTACTTCTGCTTTTCAATGCTGAAAGAGACTTATTTCTTTAACAGAAAGAAAGCTATCTGATCTTTCTCCTGCCTACAAGTTGATCTCATTTAAAATAGGAACATGAAGTTTGTTTTCGGAACAAAGGATTCAACTGTTCTATTGAATTTCTTCTGTAATCCAGTTCTCACCAAGAAAGGGTTAAAAAAGAATATTGCTTTTGATCTCTATTTTGTGATTGTTCAAAACATACTTCAGTTGGTGAAGGCTCCTGAAAACAGATTTATTGATGTATTTTTCAATTTTTGTTATTATTATGAGGGGGCACACATGCCTTGACACATATGTGGAGGTCACAGGGTAATTTTGTGAAGTTGGTCCTTTCCTTTCACCTTTCCATAGGTTCTAGGGATCGAACTCAGGTCACCCTGACGGAACAGCAAGCACTTGCTCAGCCTTTTTGCTGCTCAGAGTTTTTGATGATTGCGAAGAAGAATTGAGAATGATAAAATAAAATAGATTCCATGGACAAGGCTGGCTGAATATATCACTGAATCTATGATATGAATGCACACTGACATTACTGTAGATCTGTAACAATGACATGGTTCTATATGTGCTATAGTTTAAAAAAAAAAAAGATGTCCAAAATGCCTTTAAAATAGAAACACCAGAATGTAGCTATACAGTGCAACCTCCTCCCTCCCCCTCTCCCTCTGCCTCCCCCTCTCCGTCTCTATCTCCCTCTCTGAATGATAGGAGGGTCCCTGGGGAGGGCTATAAAGGGCTCGCCTTGCATTTTCTTGCCCTGTAGTTGGTTTCTCCTTCCTATAATGAGTTCCTAGAGCTTTTATACCAAAACCGTAGACGCTCAATCCAGTCAAGCATGGGATTCTGCTTCTTTTCTGGCACAGCTGTGTGATAGCAATGAGAGTACCAAACTGTAACATCAGGATGCTCTTGACGCCCTACAAAGTAAGGATCTTCAGAAGATTCCACGTCCTTCAACAATTCTCACAGACACAGAATTATTTTTATCTGAAAGTTCTTTCAGAAATGAAAAGCCAGGGCTAAAATGGTAACCTTTTCCTATATGGGGCATATACCCAAAAGTCAACCAGTGCTAGTCAGCAATGCCAAAGGGGAAAACAAACGCTCCCTAACTCGGCACAGCTTTGCATGCCTCCAGAGCACAAAGAACTCTAAGTTTGCAGCCAGCCTGGGCTACACAGGAGATGCCATCGCAAGGAAACAAAACCAAAAGAACAGGAACATTTAAATGACTATATATGGCTGTCATTTTCCTTTGTTGTTTGAAGGAAATATTTTCAGATATCTTAGACGATCTGTGAAAATTAACTCTTCATCCATTCAAAGAAGAGTCACCCTCAGAGAGAGGAGAAGAACCAAAACACCATATTTGCTACAATCTACATGTCACATCCATATACACATTTGAAGTCCACTCCCCAATGTGTTATTATTAGGACATGGAACACGGGGAGAGATTAAGTCAGGAAGGCTCCACCATCATCACTGGGATTGATAGACTTATGAAGCAGGCCTAAAAAATTGTGTTCATCCCCCTGCTGGATGTCGTGGATAGCACTACCTATGAGAACCAACCCTCAGAGGACCTTGAATCTTCCAGCACCTTCTTCTTGAACTTCCTAACCTTCTGCAACTATGAGCAATGAACTTCTGGTGTTTATCAAAAACAAACAAAAACAACAACAAAAACCTATTACAACAGACTAAATAGACTTAAATGTAAGCAAACACGGTCTAGTGAACACCTCAGAATTCACTCAGCCTAAATCTGTATTTACCAAGGCAGCTTTGCAAATTGTCTTCAAAGGTCTCATACCCTACTCTTCCAAGTTCTATGAAGAAACCACTTCTACTGACAACAAGAAAGCTTTCTGGTTTCCTTTGTGTTTTGACACAATAAGGAAGTGAAAATGATGTCATTGTTCACAATGAACAGTGGTTTTGAGCACAGAAGGTTTACATCACAGAGTATTCCCCAGAAGGACAGAAAATTCTGGTGACCTTGGATTAAAAAAAGAAACCCTCTGGGCTGAGAATACAGAGAAAGGATTACATTCTTACCACCTCACCGTCTAAGTGATCGTGAACTAGCTGGTGCTATTGGGTGAACCTCACTGTTGTAAGGGAGCACAGATTCTGCAGCTTTCACAGATGCCAAGTAGGCAACCTATACTCAGGTAGCATTAGCACATGATACCCAAAATACAATAGGCCACCCTGATATTTGTGAAAACAGCACTAGGTTGCTCTCAGCTTCCTCTCACCCTTCCAACTGAAGCCGAGTGTGATCCCCTTATTCATTGATTCCCTCCCAATACCAAGATGAAATGGACACCCTTATCTCTGAAGACACAAGGACACAGGAAGAACCCGAACAAACAGGACTTGCTAGGGTCCCAGTTCATTACTGCTAGCAATTGCCTGTTTGTACTTGGTTGTATTGCATCTGGTCCCTGCATCCTTCATCACGCAACACAAAACATATAGAATTCCCTACTGCTTCATCTTTTCACGTCTGAAGCCTCCAGTGTCACAGAAAACAAATGATTTTGTGTCTTTTCTTCTTGTTGATCTGTCTTGTAATAGCAGCCTAACAACAAGAACAATACTGTTTAACAATTACAACTTCTAAAAACCATACCTCCCATACCCACATCCACACACCCATGAGTCCAGACCCACCCCCTCACCCTTCCCACCTCTAAGTTCTCTTCTTCACATATAGTCAGTCAATTATCTTCCAAGCTAATTCTACTAAACTGGGTCATAATTCAGAGCAGAGTGGTTTCTCTCTAAAGTTCATTTCCTTACTATATCAATGATCTCTCCGTATCTCAAGCCAAAAGAATGAATACAAATCTCAAAGTGAACCTGCAGTGAGGTTGGTGTTTCAGACATAGACAATCCTGCATCATTTAGCTAATATTTGCCCAACTTCAGAGATTTGGATGGCTAAAGGAATTAAGAAATAGTGTTTAAAAAAAAAGAAAGAAAGAAAAAGAAAGAAACCACCTAGAATCATTCATGGAAACCCCCAGGTGAATCACCCTAGTGATTACCTCAGGGACCTGTTGGCTTCTTCTGCAGCTGTTAATAAGCCCATCAGCAGGCAGTGGGGAGACCAGTGTGTGCAGAGCTAGATGAGTGTAGAGGTCTCCTCTTTTCCCTGGATTGCATTTCTTCCTTATTTCAGAAGCCTCCCCAAGCCTATTCACATCTTGGTAGCTCCTCAAAGAACATCTGAGCAGACAGGAGTTAAGCTAGCTCTGCCCTTCCTCTCCTGCCTCTGATTTCCTTGTTATGTAACAGATTTCACCCCCTGTTCCTCATACCCCAATCTTCTTCTCTCCTCGAGGAAGAAGGACAACTAGGTTTAAAATCCCAGCAATGACTTGGAAGAGAACAAACCATCTTATTCTCCCTTTCTTCCTTGAACAACCATGAGCAGAAATGCCCCTGGTGTTCACAAATGATCCACACATTTACAAAGCAAGTCTTATTCCTCAATTGCTTTGGTAGGCATGAGGGGAATTGGGTGAGCAGTGGGATTTAAATATGCTATGTAACTGCTATGTAATTGTTCAGAAGTGTGTGTGTATGTGAGTGTGTGTGTGTGTCCACACCCAGGATGCTATCACCCATCACGTCTTTGTCCATGGGATTCAGTTGAATGTCTTTTCACACAGAGCATCTCCATAATCACTCTGTCTGTAGCCAGCATCATTAAGATGTCCATCTCCTTTACTTCAGTGCTCAGAAGACAGGAAGGAGGGGAAGATGGTATTTGTCTGATCACCGGGGAAACTGAATGTAGGCTGGGAGTCTTGGCAAAGGGACAGGAATTGTCTCATGCATGACCAGCTACGTTTTCATCCTAAGGCATAGCACTAAACCATTAAGTTCTATTTAAGGCTTTATGGTCATCTCGTGTTACATCAATTTTGAATGTTATGATACACTGAATGGCCCATGGAGTGATGAAACTCACCATGAAATCTCTCTAATAAGAAATGTTTCATATTCAGAAATGTACATTATTACTTAAGTGGTAAATTTCAGGAAGTGGATATTAGTTGATGTTGGAAAATATTCCTTCAGGGTGAGCTTTCTAAACCTCAAAATTGGAGTAAATTTGTGGCACACTGACAAATCTTTTTGTTTTGAACTAAGAATTTACTGAGAAAAGACCAGGAGGTTGGGAACAGATCAAAATAAAAATAGATAACATACCTCATTCAATTTTTTTTAATGAGCAAAGACAATAGACACAGGTACCCCAATGCTCACAGCTCCTTTAGACTATTCGGGTTGAATAGTTTTAGACAAAAGAGTAATATAGAGACTTAAAAAAACACTTAGAAATATGGGCTGGAGAAATGGCTCAACACTTCAGATCACTTGCCACTCTTGCAGTGGCCTGGGTATGGTGCCCAGCACCCATGCCAGACATGAAAGTGTAAAATCATCTCAAGAATTTTCTTGAATTGGGTGCATGTTATTTGTATGAGTGATTTGCTTGCTCGTATGTATGAGCATCTCAAATGTTCCTGGTGCCCAGCCAGGAGAGAGGGTCAGACCCCCTGGAACTACAGTAACAGGCCGTTGTGAGCCTCTGGGCATGGGAGCTGGCAACCAAACCCAGCCTCAGTATTAGAGAGTCTGTATGACTCTTTTAGATTCATAAAAATCAGTTGGTAAGAAAAGTCTTTGTTCTTGCCAATACTGTTGTTATACCATATAAATAGAGCCATATGCCAATGTTCACGGGCATGAAAATGGTCATCTCCTTCATTCCGTTCTTTCTGTGCTAGTGCATTTCAAGAAGATGCACATCAGTTCCAAAAAGAAACCAGTAAGAGAACCCAGGTCCTGTTGGAGGAAACATAAAGGTCCTGGAGCTTTCTGAGAACATGGAGAGGAGGGTGGAAGATAATGAATGCGGCCTAGGAATCGCATAGCTGCCCGATGGCAGAAGGAGGAGAAATTCCACACAGGATGACTTTCCCCTCTTTCACGTCTGGAAAATGGGTATGTTTAAAAAAAACTTTAAAAAACAGGGGGCTAAATGAGACATTTAATGGGATGCTAAGAAGATGGAGGAGCTTGGAGCCTTCACCCCGTAAATACAAGCATGTGATCAGTCTGCCCTGGAGAAGAGGTAACATGGGCAAGGACAGATGTACTCTGTCACTTTGTTTAAAAGGACAAGGGATTTAGCTTAGGACAGATATATTCTACTTTCTGATGAGGAGGGAAAAAGCATTTCAAAAGCAATAGATGTGACATGGATCATGCAACACATAAACACAGTCACACATGCATTTGACTACTGTTAGAATCATAAATATCCATATGTTACCAAATAAACTTTAAGAGAAAGAGGTACCAGAAATAATTCTAATAAAATAAGTACTTGCATGTCTGTTCATTTCACTCCATTCCTGCCTACAGTGGGGTGTACCCTTGTCTCATTTGCTCATGTAGATCAATGCTTTCAAGTGTTGTTCTTTATTTGACCAAGTAATCAGTGTAGGAGTGGAGTGGTGGGTTTTGAGTTTAGATAGCATGAACATAGCTTTAATTATTCCTAATACTCAGGCTTGTAGATCTGTGCCAAACTGTTTGCCATAAAAACAAAACAAAACAAAACACAAACACTCAGGAATACTTTAAAAGGTTTTAACTAAGACATTTCTAGAGATGAGAGGGTTTTCTTCATAGTGATAAAAGGAGTACTTCCAATGACATATATCAGGATTTCATAGAACTCTAAAGTAAATTAGAATCAATGTATCTTCTAATAAAGGTTCAAACAATTACAGAATCTAGGGATGAGACTCAATGAATAATACAGCCTTGCCTAACATGGTAGAGGTTAATGGTTTGATCCACATAACCACCCATCAACCCCAAAGACAAATGATTAAGATGATTTTTAAAAACTCCACAAGCAGCAGAATAGAATAAGAACTCCCCAATTAGACTCATGTACACAAACAAGTACACATGACTAAAAGAACAGTCCCAAGCAAAGAGAAAACGTTATATAGTTCCATGGGTAGGGTGGTAGTAATTGTTGTTTTTAAAGGGAAAATGAAATTGAATACGAAGCTCACATCACATATGCTTTTATTACTAAGAAGTCTTAATTTGAGAATATTAACATATAATATTTTTAGAAAAATATACAGAATATCCTCCTTATCACTGTGTGGGGGAGAATTTCCTGAGACATAGTACATACAACTCTCCAAGACAATATTAATGAATTTCATAAATTTGACTACATCAGACTTAAGAAAAATAAACAAAGCTATAAACGCAACAAAAGACAATATATACATATGTATACATATATACATACATATACAGATATACATATACCCACATACCTATGTACACATATTGTATGTTTTCAGTCTGAATCTGGTCAAATTTATGTACATATATGTATATAATGAATTTTCTTTGACTTATTGTTTGTTCCATTGAAAACATCAATTTTGATTTTTGTTGAATCATGGTTGTATTTGCTATGAAAATTTTGGAGCAGCACTTTTCTTTGTCTTTAGATCTGTGTCTTTCTGCTTGTATTCCTTCTGATAAGAACTTCACAAATTAGCAGCCAGGTCAATATTTTCCTACAGGCTGTATTCTTTTTTCTCTCTGACTCTTCCTAAGGTCCTAGGGATTAAATCTGATGTCTTCTTCCATATAACAAGCATGTGCTCTGTCACTGACCAACATCCCAAGTTGCATCTGACTTATTTTTGATTTGTGTTGGCATTTGGGAGGTGGCTCAGTCACTAAATTACCTACTACACTTGCATGAGAACCTGAATTTAAATCTATAGCACACACACACACACACACACACACACACACACACACACACACATATCACACATGCAAAAGCCAAGAATGGAATCCTGCAATCCAGAGGTGGGGTACATGTAGAGACAGGCAGATGCCTGACACTTCAGGCCAGTGAGCTTCGGGTTCAATAAGAGAAAATGTCTGAAATAAAGCAAAAGATGAAGAACGTGGAGGAAAACATACAGTGACAGACTCTGGTCTTCATATGCACATGTGTATGTGCATACATACACATAACACAACCTACACAGACACCACAAACATAGATAAATGAACACATACATACACACAAAACAACCCACATAGACACCACACACACACAATCCACAAGGCACCACACAATCCACACATATACACATGAACATATATACCATAGATGCACACACACACACACCACAACCTACACTGACACCATACCACAGACACACACACACACATGAACACATACATACACACAATACAACCCACACAGATACCACACCACAACCTACACAGACACCATACCACAGACACACACACACACATGAACACATACATACACACAATACAACCCACACAGATACCACACACATACATACATGAACACATACACCAAAGGCACACACACACACACACCTGAACACATATACTACAGGCACACACACATGCACACATATGAACACACACATGAACATATACAAACACACACACATGAACACACACAATGATGATTTTTCACCTCGAATTCACTCACACATTTCTTCACCTACACATTGATTTCATTCTTGGGATAAATAATAATTTCACCATGAGCTAATAATATTAGAGCAGATGGGTGAAATCTCAAATGTGAGCCTACCTCATCTGATGTTCTCTTCACATTTCTGTGTTCACTGGCCCACTCCACTCTAACTGTTGCCTCTTGCCGTGCATTTTGCTGTTTAAAACGTTAGTAAAAATCCAATGTTTCTTTTTGAAGAAGCTCTCCAACATCTCATCAAATCATTGAAAATAAATTATTTTTAACATCAAAGCATTTAGTCGAATAGACTTAAAACAGTTCTACATTTATAAATGGATGTTTATACATTTGGTATCTTTGTGACCATATCTTTGATATATACAAGTAAGTTTTATAATTTGTGTCTGTGCGCATGGACATGTATGTGCATGCAAGTTTGCGTGCATGTAAAATTTCCAGCTTAATCAATGAGTCAGATACTCTATTCTTTGTCCAAAGACAGTGATTTATTGGCCCTTCCCTATTTTGAAACAATCACCAGTAAATGAAGCTACTTTTAATGATTCTTTCATGAATATTGCCTCGGGCCCAATTTTTATGCCATAAGCAAGTCTCTAGCACTCCCAATGCATGACACAATTACTATATCTAATAATCCAAGGGAGCTCTTTAAAATGATGGAAGATGTTTTCCACCAATCAAAGATTCCTGACCTCCCAGGCTGGACCTCAACCCAGTCACTGCTCACTGGCTCATTTCCCATTACCTTTTAGCCTCTGTCACTAAATATCTGAGAACCACTAACAAGAACTATTTATTTTGCTGACAGTTACAGAAGGAACAGCCCATGGACTCTTGACCCCAAGCCTTTGAATAGATCTTCACACTGGCAGAGGGTGTGGTGGAGGAAATCCTCCGCTTCAGCTCAGATAGGAAACAGAGAAAATTCTTCCCATAACCTTCAAAGGCACAGCCACAATGACGTATTTCCTCTACCTTGGCAGCCATCTCCCAAAGTTTCTGCAACCTAAAGAAATCACACCAGAGTCTAGGGAAGAGACATTCAAACCATGAGCCCACTGGGGACATTCCATATTTAAAGCATAGCAGACTTATTCAAGTAGGTTCATTTTGTTTTCTCTTTCTTGTTTTAAACATATTGAAGCAATATTGAAATATCCAGACTCTCATGACATCCGTGCTACTCTCCTTGACCTTCTGTGAAACTAACCTAAGATCCCGTACTGAGTACACTGAGTGTGATACTTGCCTTTCTGTGCCTGGCTTCATTCCTTTAATGTATTTATAAACATACACATGCAATTCATTTCTTTCTAACACCCAAATTTCTTTATGAAAGTTTGCTTTTGAATACTATATTTCCTCCCCTTGCTGGCATGTTTAATATTTTTCCTATTCTTAGCATCCTCACATTTACTGCATTGTATGCAGGTAGGACGTCACTATACTTCATCCCAAATATTCACCTGTTGGATTCGTGATTCTCACTTCAGGTATAGGAGCTGGAACCTTCAAGACAAAGGGTTGGCTGGTAGCTTATAAGGTCAATTGAAGACTTGCCCTGAGTAGAAACCATGGGACCCTGGTCTTCTTCAGGCTTTAGGTCTTACCGGCAATCATCCCCTGTTACTTGTATTCCCAACACTGACCTCTCCAATGAAGTGACAGAGCCAAATCAGGCCCCTCATCCCAGCCTGCAATGTGCTATTTCCACCTTTAAGATTTCAAAACTGCAAGCTGAATAGTTTTTTTTTTAAAATAAAGGTTATCTACCTTGGGTATTTCGTTTATAGTAATGCAAGGCTGACTAATATGTATTCAGTTTCTCTCATCACTATCCCTACATTTTGTACATGAATATTTATGAGTTTCTTCAAACATGAAAACTTGTAGTTAATTTTTGCAAATATTACGTCTTCTATATTTCTTGTATCCTTTCTGGAAAGTCTGCTAATTATGCTGGATTTTATGTGGTGTGTGAATCTTTCTGACACTCTTTTTAAAACAGTGTATATTTTGGACAATCTCTTAACGTATACATTTAGCACTAATTATTTTTAACACCAAAAGTTTCTGCGTTCTAACTTATCCACTGAGTTTTTACCTTCCATACTAGCAGTTTCCAACCTTGATAACCTTTTAGATGACTTTGCTTATTAACTTTGGGTAATGTTGCAATTCTTATATTTTAAACTATTATAAAATATTTTATTTTGTGTCATTAAATGTGACTTGTTTCTGAATCAGTAGACACTATTTATAAACTCATACTTGTAAACCTAACAACTTTGTGTAATTTGAAGATGATTCAAGAATCAATATTGATGGCACTTTCTGACATTCTTAGACTTGACATGATAGTGGCACTTTTATTGTGGGGGTAACCAACAGTTGTATAACAGGACTTATGGCCCGCTTGGTGGGAGAGAATTCAGGCTCACTACTCTAAACCTAGCCAACGACCTACGGCTGGAGAAACCATAGTATTAACCTAAGTGTTGACCTAAAACAGACTCTGCTTTTCTCATATCCACACCTTAGTAAAGGCAGCCTTCCTCTAAGCTAAGATTGCAGTCCAGTCTTAAATGTTTTCCACTTCACTTTATAAAGAATGACATATCTTACACTGGTTTTGCGAGAGGACCAGATTCCAAAGTCCTGCTACACATGTGAGACTATGGCCTATTTCATAATTGTTTGGATTCGGGCCCCCATTAGCTTGGAATCATTCTTAGTAGTGTTGTCCTTGATCTGTTCCACCAGGTATATCTGGACTGTCTAAAATTCTTGACAAAACTTCTATGTTAGTTAAAATTCCACAGTCAGAGGTAAACTTTCTATCTTAATATGTTTTGCAAAATATCTTGCCCAAAGCATGCTCTTTCAGGTCATCATGGCTAAATCTCTGAAGACTTATAATGTGATGTACACTGTACTGAGGGCTTTGTGTTCCCATGTACTCAACTATATTCTCAGGTATCTTTATAATAACGCTGTGAGGTAGAGTTTGTTATTACTCTATTTTTATAGATGAAGTTGGGTCCAAGAAGGTTAAAAACTTCTTCAATTTTTGATAAATAATATTAGGTATTCATAAAGAAATTCACATTTTAAAATTAGACTTTCCTGAAACAATGTCCCCAAATGCTCTTCTCTCTACACAACTATTTCCTCCCGGCTATCCTCCTTGTCTAATGATTCCTCCATCACTTCTTTTCTAATCTCAAATGCACTTGTACTAACATTTCTCTCCTGTTAGAGCTTAACTTCTGCCCATATGAGAAAGCATTCTGACCAAAAGCAACTTAGGAAAAATCTTATTTCAGTTACAATTCCACGACACAGTCTCTCACTAGGGAAGCCAAAGAAGGACTCAAGGCAGACCGGCTTGTAATTGCAGGCAGCAGCTTTACCTCTGTACGAGGAACTCATTTCACAGCCTAAAAAGGTCAACAGAAACCACAAAATGTGCTCCCTGACAGCTGCCTCACGGGCCAGTTTTTGCTCAAATAATTTTTTATACAGTTGCAGACCACCAGCCTAAGGTCACCCATAGTGGCCAGGACTCCACTACATCAGTTAACAATCAAGACAATCCTCAATAGCTGTGTCCAAAAGCCAGTCTGAGCTGACCAATCCCTCCATTTGAAAGTTCTTCTTCAGTAACTCTAGGCTACATCGAGTTGACTGTCAAAGCTAGCAAGGGCTTCTCTGTTCTCTGTTTTCCATAGTTGTTTCACAGTGCTATTACAAAGATAAATGAGAATATGGTTGGGTACATAAAACCCTTATTTTGTATTTCTATATGTACTTTTAAATTTGTTTTCACCTTCAAATTATTAATTCTTTTAATAGAGACCTCTTGCTTATCACCTCTGAGTGGCAGTGGTCTTAGCAATCCATGGCATAGGATATCTAGTAAATCTTTATTGCTGGAACATTTTCATAAACATTTTTCTTATTTTAGCTGAAACAATTTCATAAATGGGTACTAATATGTTGTATGGTTTTATAGTTTAATATACAAAAGAAAACTTGCAGTTTTGTAGTCAGGGTGGTCTACTTTCTTCTGCCACATGCTGAGAGGCATGAATTGAGTTAAATTCCTATCAGGTTCTTATTGGGTTAAATTTTATCAGGTTCTCATCAATACAACATGAGATGTGTGTGATTTGGACTGGGTGGTACTTAGTCTCTGGTAGTCCCCAGTAGGTATAATCCTAGCCCTGTATATGCTTCTTCACTTGGATTTGGTGGTTTGTTTGTTAGTCTGTGTGTTTGTTTTCTAAATGCTGCTAGTAAACAGAACACTGCAGAAACACCAGGATGCACCTTCACTGTTTGGATATAGGACCATATATAGGTCTACCATACATTTTTTTTCTCTTATTTTTTTTCTTGGGTTCATTTCATTTGAGAGAATCCATCCTCCACGTATTGGGGCTGTCTTGTGGACATTGTGAAATGAAGGCTGCCAACAGCCACTCTAGAATTTTGTAATTGAATCCTCCCTAAGTTGAGACTTAAAAGGATGGCAATCACAGCTCCCACTTTGAGCAAAGACTTTGACAGTCCCTATGCCATAACCATGGAGGTAAGTCACCTCTGTACCCCTGGCCTATTGAAACCCATAGAGAAGTTATATGTGGTGTTTTCCTCAATAAATTTGGGAGCAATTTGACACAGAGTTATCTATAAGTAATATCTCATGGCACTGATATTTTTTTTAAAGCTGTATGCTAGTCCTTGGCAAAATTGTAGGTATTTTTTATATAATATGTTCCCTCAAATTGCAAAATTCCCTTTAAATTAAAACATTTTACACAGAACAGGGGGAGGCCTAGTGGATCTCAGATGGTAAACAGGGGGTAAACAGATGTCACATCTCCAAGAATAAAAGAAACTTAGGAGATTCTTGGGCGTCCCTATCAATAGTGTAGACAGAGTAGCTAGTTTCTGGGTATGGAGACTGACCAGACAGACTGGGGAGCCACATACAAGCTTTGTAGGAGGATCCAGAGTCACTGTTCTAGGAAGTCATAGCCCACCTTGGGGCTGCTTTCTGGAACTGCTTTTGAGTTATTCCTACTTCTTGTAAGGAACCTCTCATCCATCCTTGTGTTAGTAATCCCAATTCAAAAAGAGTTCAACAAGTCACCAAAATTCTATTCTGGTACAACAGTAACTTTGTGTCCTGGACCCCCTTTCAAGAGTCAGTAGTTATTTATGTTATGTCTGCCACGTGACAATGATAATAAAACCCAGGGAAAGACAGACTTCGGGAAATTTACAAAACTGGGAGAAGATAAGTACATATCTGTCAATTTAGAAACATGCTTCCTACTATTTAATTGTAATCCATCAGTGATTGAGCTGTCACTGCCCCACCTGTTAATCACGTGGCTGAAAGAAACCAAGGTAAGAACACCTAACCTCCTAGTATGTATGGTACAAACTCCCTGAAAGGATCGACTGACTGTTATCTCAAAGGGTTACCCAGAAGGTCATCTGAGGCTCTTGTTCAATCTCTCTTAATTTTATTTCCACTTTTAAACTTGCATGAATACTTCTGATGATAATTACCAAATGTTGATATGTATGGAAAATCAGAGTTCTACAAATAACCGACTTGGACAGCTTTCATACACGTGTGGATGCTTGAAATTCAGCACATTCGTTTAGAATCACATGTTTGCTTAGAGAAATATTAGCAAAAAAATTGTGCTGTGAACACACACACACATACACACACAAATACACACAGAAGTACAGATGTAGAAAAGACGAAATCTTGAATTGAACATGTGAGAACTAAACATTCACGGTTAGACTTTAAGTGGTCCATCTCTGCTTCTCTCTGGCCATATGCCCTACTGATCACTCATTGTACTATGCCCGTGTACGGTCCTATATTAATGATATAATGATACATTCATCAATTTCAATGCTCTCACTACCTATAAATTATTTTTAGATATTCCATGTACTGTGAATATGTAGTTGATTGTCAGAATTCCATTTCGCCTACTCTAAGTAATTATATTTAATACCCAATAACTGCCTTCATGAGACTTTGTGTATCATCGCCTTCCATGAAGAATAGAATCTTGGCCTTTTCCTAATCATCACAATGCCTTGCATCAGGGGTTACTGGGAGGAGAGAAAGGGCTGATATTGGTTATAAAGGGAATACATAAATTTAATAATAATAAAAAAGAAAAAGCAATTCATGCCCCCACCCCCAGTAAGGGCAAAGAGACACCTTGCTGTTGGTTTGGTCTTATATCAGTCAAGGGCAGAGCAGATGGAAGTTCTTTGCTATCCTAGCCTGATGTCTGGCTTGATGGCCAAAGCTGTTTAACGCTTAGGACACATAAATCAAATCCTAGCAGCACAACACAGGAGGAGGAAGACAGACAGAGACCCAAGGACCACCATGTCACCCAGAGACCTGCCCTTCTGCTCACAGAACAAGCAAACTATAGACACCAACTTTTTGGAGGATGCCACCCAGGGTCCCACCACCCATGTGGCCAACCTCCAACAGGAGCCACCAAAATGAGTGATTATGTAGTGGATAGATGTTAAAGAAAGACATGAAGCAGCTAGAGCATTAAGAAGAGAGAGTGGCCAGCCCTGCCACCTGGGGTCATTATGGGGACCCATCCCTAGGTGTCACTGAGGGCCATATCTGGGTCTGTGGCTACACAGTGGCAGGGGTCCGCGTCTCTATTTGTGACTTATATTACCACTAGAGAACATGGAGATATCCCTGGTTGAGGCAGCTACCAGGGACCACGTGGGTGTCCAGGGGCTGTGCAGAATTGGCCCTTCCCCTCACTAGCTGTGGCACTCTGAAGATCTGGCCCCATCATGGTACCACTCAGGAGAGTTGGTCCTGCACCTCACCTGTACAATACAGAGATTCTGGCCCTGGTAGCAATGGTGTGGGTGAGCTAGCCCCACCCACATGTGTGTAGGTGTGAGAGCTGATGCTACCACTTGTCTATCATGAGGTGGCATAGGCTCAGAGATAATCCCCCAAGCTCCCTACTCTTCATCATCTTCAGCAGTTTGGAAAGCTGCCCACAGGGTCATGAGTATGAGAGAGCTAGCCCTGCCCCTCACAAGCTGCAGCACTGGAGAAAGCCGGTCCTGTGCCTCACTCAGGAAGCACAGTAGAGCAGGCCCTAGTGGAAGGATGTTGGATGTGCTGGTTCCAAGGGTGAGAACATGAGAGAGTTGGCCTTCCCACTCACTAGATGTGAAGTGGCCTGTGGTAGAGGGAAATGGGGGATGCCCTCAGCCCCATTGCTCTTCTCTACCTGAGGCAGTCAAGAGAGTTGGCCCTGAGGGCAGGAGAGCAGGAGAGCTGGCCCTGCCTCCTGAAGATGGTGGCATTGGGTGGTGGAACCAGAGCAGTGCTAGAGAGCTCACCCTGGTGATTCACATAAGGGAGAGCCAAGAAATGCTGGCCAGCTCAGCTACCTCCTAGGCCCAGACACATCTGAGTTGGTCCAACAAAATCTATATCATCTGCAAAAGGTTGGGATGCATAAAAGGGCCTGTCCTGCTGATCCAAGGCTGCAGCATCCCCATGATCCAGGGCAACAACAGGATAATGGAGTGGAGGACAGGTAAGGATCCAATTCTGATGGTGTCACAGAAGCCAGAGATTTCAAACCCGACCAATGACTCACTGCAATGAACATTTTTCAAGTGAAGATGTATGGACAGAGGAATATACCGTGGGATACACTGTGACACACCACAGCTTCCACAATGGGGTCTTTTCTATGCTTTGTTTTGTTTTGTTTTGTTTTTATTGGGGGGGGGTTGCAGGGTGAATGGCAGATATGAGGCAACAGGGAGATGAGCAGAACTGGAGTGCATGATGGGAAACTCTCAAAGAACCAATGAAAACCTTTTTTAAAAAGGACAGAAAAGAAAAGCAATTCAGTTCCTTTCAATTTCAGCTCAGTCATTTTGTTTTCTCCTCAACTACTGCCCCGCCCTCACCTATGAGAGCCTCTGGAATATTGAACAAGGAAGACATTCGCCACCTATACTGCAACCTGATGTCCTGAAACTTCGATCCTCACCGTCTTTCATTCATACTTTCTTCACACTTAAGACCATCTTCAGAGCCATAGTTCACTGTCTTTCTTCATTGTACATTGTATGCACCCATTTGTTTGTTTGTTTGTTTGTTTGTTCATCTGTTCTGTTTTCTTGGGTCTGGAGACTGAGTATGTGTCATGAGCATATAAGACAGGCACTTTACATACTTAGCCATCTCCCAGCCCACCACCCATGCCTTTGTTTTCTGTGTCTACAAAGGCAAACAAACCTATACATGCTGGAAAATCAGCACTAGAATGGTCCGCCTTCAAGAATTAAATCATTTGATGTATACAGGCTGAGTAGGTGGGGGCGGTGAGCATTCCAGACTCCCCACCAGGGGTTGCTAGACATCAGATAAGTTCTGAAGAGAAATATGTGAAAATGGTAAATGAGAACAGAAAGACAGTCAAAGAAGAGACTGTTACCCTGGCAAGGCAAGCAGCCCTTCAGCAAAAGAGCTCATAATGAACCATTGTGAGCTTAGCTGCAGTGTTTCTGAATGGAATGCTTTCTGTTGAATGAATGACTGCTGTTCCATAATTCACAAAGTCTGACTCAAAACAGGCCGGGAGGTATGAACATGTCTTCAGTGTGCACCACACACGTTTCCCCTCTTATCACCCACAGTCACTTCGGTTTACTCTGTAGCTCAGACGTTAGTAAGCCACAGCCAGGTTATAGAAGAAATCCAGTCATTTATAACCAAACAAGATAGCTGGAGGACTGAGCCCTCCTGACCACTGAAGACTCCTTCAATCAGGCTTCCTTTCCATCAGCGAAATCTCAGGACACTCGGTTTTAGAATCCTCACATTCAGAGGTCTAGGAAAGATCATTTGCGTTTTTTCTTCCGTTTCCTTCTTGAAGCAGGCTCATCAAATTCATAGGGAAATATGATAAAACAGCCAATGATTTCAACGTGCAAAGACGGACACACTGCTCTGAGCTGCTAGCAGTATGTGCCTGTGTCTCTTACGTTTGCAAAGTCTCATGCTGCTTGCCACTGTGCCCACAAGCTCCTCCTCTTAATGTGTCCTCTCCAAAAGCAGCAGAACTGCTGACCCTAATTCTGAAACAAGATGCACAGTACACAGTGTTCCCTAACAGTGCGCATGCAGATTCTCTTCAGGGACTAGACTTAATGTAAACAGAGATATCCAGAAGTTAGATTATAGCCTCATTCTTGAGATAAACTTCTGTTTAATCGCTGATCCTTCCCGGAATAAGAAAAAAGATGCAAATAAATTGTTTTACTATTCTTAAACTAATACTTAATCTTCATTTTCTTCCCATGCTGGGAACTCTGTCACAAAAGAGAGAGTGGAGAGCAGAAGAGGAATTTAGGAACAAAGCGAAGAAAAACACTTTTTGTCTTGGTTCCCAACCAGTCTCCTAAGCCTGGATTCAGACTTGTCTTCTCAATCGCGACGCTAGAGGGAGTCAAACCCAGGAATCTGAAATGATCCCCGGGGTTGAACAGCAAGGACGGCTGTTACACCTTTCTCTTTAAACGAATGCTCCTTAGCTCAGCTGCCCCAGAAAAACGCCCAATCTGGAGTGCCGTGCCTTGCTTACTCTGAGGTTACTATTTCTAAAAATAGTTTTCTGAAAAATCTCTCTAGTGGGCTGGGAAGCACGCAAGTGGAGTGTGGGGCCCGGAAGTGCACGGTTCTGCTTCAGCAGGACCCTGCAGGCTGAGGGTGGGACTACAGCGCTAGCCAAGAGCTGTAAAAGGGGGTCGTGCCCTAGACTGAGAGTGTGTGTTGGGGTTTAAATAGGCTATTCTCACTACTCCTTGAGGAAGCAAAGTATTGGCTGGGGGCTGGGAGCTGGGAGCCCCAGAAGTGAACACCATGTATCAGGTGGCTGTGATTCCAAGGCTGCCCCACTTCCCCACCTCACACAAACCACACAGAACACTACACCTCTGCGAAGGGTCCAGTAGAAGCAGCCCCTAAATGATGTCATGGCAGATGAACAAGGTTTTACACACCTCTGCTGGTCTTCCAGCCATTTAGTGTTTCGAGGGAGGCATGGGAGTTAGAGAGAGTGCCAGATATGGTCCAAGATGGGAGGAGACAGATAAATCCAAGTTTGGGAACTCCATCCATGTTCTCTCTTCTGTCTCTGGTCACATCTGTAATTCCTAGGAGAATATTACCACTTATTTTTTGAGCCATTTTCATTTTTGTTTGGATTTGCTCTAAAAATCCCCTAAAGGCCAAAAGCAAAGAACCTCTCTAGTGTTCTGTCCCTTTGGGGTATGTGTGTATGGGGGTGGGAAGTATTTTGAGCATTCCTTTTTGGATATCCCTAAACTGTACAAAGCAGGGACCTAGCCTTGTCTCCAGCTTTCTCCTGTCACCAGCTTAATGTTCCTCATCATTTTGAAGCCTGGAGGAGGATGTGGAGGGAGGTTAAACTTCAGCATTTAAGTCTTGGGTACAGGGCAGTTACACAAAGCTCAAGAAGCCCAACTCGTTGCCTGAAACACAGACTCTAGGTTAGACCCAGAGCTATTCCGTCCTCCAGCAAACCTCCCAAGAAAGATATCGGAGGACAAGCCTGGTCTATTTCCTCGATGAATTCATGAGAGAATTTGGTCCGTGTAGATTCTGGGAAAGCCTACTGTCTGAACTTTCAGAATTATTGCTAAAATGAATGTAGCCTGACCAAGCCTTTATGCTAGGAATGTCAGTCTTGTCTTTATACAACTTCTGAGGTTTGGTACAAGCTCAGTAACTGACTGCAAACAAGGTAGTGAACTTCTCCAATCACACTCACCACCACCACCATCATTAAACAAGACTATCAGAGAAATAATCTATGAGTTCCTTTTTGGTTTAAAAGTTCCATGATTTCTGCCTCTCTCCAGAAAATTTTGAATTTTTCTATCTTCTGACCTAAACGTCAGAAGAGAGAAGCCTAATGCAAAATGCAGGCAAGCCCCAGGTGCTTAGCTGTATCGTGCAGGAGGAAGACATTTTAGAAGGAAACAAGTCTCATTTATTCTGCCTGATATGGTTATCTCTAAGGCTGGTGCCAATGCAAGCAAGATGAGGGTACAGAGGGAGGGGAGGGAGACACATTTCCAAATGTCAAATGCTTATCAAGGGCTTTGAACTCTGACAATCAAAGCTTCCGGTACCTTTGGTCTTTAGGTTTGTGAAGAGCGAGACGAGGCCAAATGAGAAGGAGAAAGTTGAAAATGTTCCTCCAATGAGACCATTATCATGTAGGTCTGAGGCAAAGATCGGGCCCATGATACCCAACTTACTTGCAACTAATCTAGGACTCTCCCCTTTCAATGACTTTTCAAAAAATATCCCTTGTTATAACTCTGAACTGAATCTGAACTTCAGACCACGCGACTCTCCCATGTGGCTCTTATAGAGAGATGCCACACTTCACATGAGTTCTGCCAGCACAGGATAAGAGCATTCTGGAGCTCCTATCTTCAGGAACAATATACCTGTTTGAAGGACATAAGACACCTGAAGGAAATCACAATACAATTTGAGATTTTTTTTTAAATGATGTAGGATAATGGTGTGTGCAGGGCAAGGCAAAAATTTATGAAGGTCAATCAGAGATAGACAATGCATCTCTAAACTATGATATAGGAAGGGTCATCACTGGAGTAGAAATGAATGTTAAGTACAGGAGTTTACACACACACACACACACACACACACACACACACACACACACACATCTATGTAAAGGTTTTGAGGAAGGAACCAAGCTAGAAATCACATTTGTTTCATACCCTCTTCTACATGTGAAACTGAACAAGTCCATAACACCTACTGTCTCTCCCACATCTCCACAGTACAGGCCAGTATAAGCCCCTGCAAGTGCTTTCCAGTGTGAGCTCTGATCACTGAATATAGTACATCTTCAAGATGGCAAATCGGTTATAAATGAGGGCTCCTGGCTTTGTGAGCCTGGAAATGTCAACTACTGGAAGCAGTCAAGCAAATGTAGCTTTTCTGTTAAACCCAGCACCACATGTCTTTAGGCAGGGTCAAGAGCACCAGGTCCAGAGAACTTTTAATCCTGCAGTCACAGCCTGAAGTTATCTCGAACTTCTCCATCAAGTGTGTGACTGTGTAGGAGAAGAAGAGCCTGCACTCACAGAGAACCCTGGGATGTCACTGAGGCAGGGAAGCACATTGCATCACAGAAGAAAGCTTGCTGGGAACTGAGGAGCTGAAGGACTTTGGGGAGGAAGGGCTGCAGTTGAGAGCAGCATGGGCTGTTGTTAAGTGTTTTGGCCTGCAACACCCACAACACCCCAGGATTCAAGGAAACTGGCTCTGCCAGACTCTGAGGGGGGAAAAGAAGATTCCTAAGCACTTCCCTTGGAAATCACCTCTGAATGAGGGCCGGGCTCTTCTAGAATCAGCACTTCCACTCGTGTGCACTGTGTAGGTAAGAGGTGAACTGTGGGCCTGATGTAAAACACAGAAGAGACCACCTGTGGCTATTCCTCTACAGCATGTGCTAATCAGCCAACTGGACTACACCCTAGTGTCCCATCCTGTACATTTACAAAGACATCTCCTTCCTGTAGACAGGAACAGAAACCACCGGTAGATGCTGGAAATGGGGTTTTCCCATGTGGCATGCCCTGCTGATATATTTCACAGTCCCTAAGATACTCCCCGAACAGGCAAGGGCAGAAACTACAGAAAAATCCTACCTCAGCTCTGGCCAGGCTATGGGTGGGCCAACAAATAATGAGAGAAACTTGGATCCTCACATTTAATCCTGTTCTTTGTCCCACCTCATAACCTACCTAATTTCAGACAGAAAAATAGACAGAAAGAGACAGAGAGAGAAAGAGACAGAGACAGAAGAGACAGAGACAGAGAGAGAGAGAGAGAGAGAGAGAGGGAGGGAGGGAGGGAGGAAGGAAGGAAGGAAGGAAGGAAGGAAGGAAGGAAGGAAGGAAGGAAGGAAGGAAGGAAGGAAGGAAGGAAGGAAGGAAGGAAAGAAGGAAGATAGATAGATAGATAGATAGATAGATAGATAGATAGATAGATAGATAGATAGACAGACAGATACTTCCCTAGCAAGGACGATGTGTGGCAAAAGGAGAACAGAGGGAGAATATATCAAGATGGTGGTAGAATGGGAGTACTCCCGAGCCTACAACTCCATTCAGAGAGGTAGAATGACCTGGGGACCATGGCAGATTAGAAAGTCCAGAAATGAATTCTCCAGCTAAGGGACATAGACATCATTGCTGGGTACTCCATATGGCCTCCCTTGGGGGTGAGGGTGAGGCACATGTTAGTCACACCAACCTTCCCTTGCTCCTTTGTCTCCCACCCCATGCCCACCCTGCCTGCACCCCCCAACCCCCGCAGCTGTCCTTGTCCTCAGGAGCCAGCTGCAGCGTGTAGGAGAACCGGGGCCCTGTCACGGCTGTCTCTAGTGTGTTATTGTTAGTGTTACATTACAAATCCTGTTTCCATGCCAGGGTCCCTCGGGGGTCATAACCAGAAGAGGCCATGACCCTGTCAATAAACAGAACCCCAATCCCTAATGTAACCAACTTGCTTTCACTGAGTCTTTTCCATGGCTTTATGGGTCAGATTGCTCTCCTAGGTTAAATCATTTTAGCAAGGGCTCTTGGAAGCACAAGAAAGTTTAGGTGCTTATCACTGTGGCAGGGAGGAGTCAAGATGGAGGATGTCTTGTGTCTCCCCAAAGTTATCCACTCAACAGTCCAGGGTTTCTTAGAGTAGTGACTCCAATCAGGTTGTTCTGCGTGTCTCTCGGTCAAGGTTCTAGTTTCCTTGGAAGACTACCCTCTACAGAGGTCTGAGCTGGTGTGTCAGACAAAGTGTGTGAGGTATGTGGGTACTCATGGAATAAATAGGAAAAGGAGTGTGGTATACCCTGGCCTAAACCATCATGATGGGAGATGTGCTTCACTACAGCCCACTCAGAATCCTCTTCTACAATTTTTCTTCTCAAAGCAGAGGCAGGTGATAGATGGTGAGGAGAACCAGGAAAGAACAGAGCGGACAGCCTGATCTATCTTATGCCAGAAAAGCAGGTGCCACTGACACATAGGTTCTGGAGAAGAGAAAGAAGGTAGATAGATAGATAGATAGATAGATAGATAGATAGATAGATAGATGATAGATAGATAGATAGATAGATAGATAGATAGATAGATAGATAGATAGATCGATGGATCGATCAATCGATAAATCGATAGATCCAATTGGCTTGGTATCGGGTGTAAAGAATGGTTTCTTTTCTTCTGCCTTGCATCTAACAGTCATGCACCTCAGAAGTCCAAATACCCATCTCTGGACCTCTGGAGCTGTCACTTGGTACAGATCTCTTGGCTAGACCTAAAACTCAAAACATTCTCCAGCATATACCATTGGAACCACAGAACCGGCAGGTGGGATGGAGTGGGGAAGAAATAGCTATAGGTTCTTCAACACAACTTCAGAACTAACCTCATGGCTTGGCTTTCCTCTAGACTTGGGTATGTGGAGGAGATGAGAGCGTATAAGGCAACTGAGATAAATGGGCAGGATTCTTTCCACTGAGTTAATTACAGAGCTGAAAGGAGATTTTCCGATGGAGACTTCAAACTCTCCATTTTAAGTGAGGAAACTACGGAGTGAAGAGATGGCCATTGGTTAGGTGTGCCCGTTGCTCTTCCAGAGGACCCAAGTTCAGTTCCCACCTCCTACATTAGGTAATTTACAACTGCTTTTAAATGAGCACAGAGAGAGAGAGAGAGAGAGAGAGAGAGAGAGAGAGAGAGAGAGAGAGAGAGAGAGAGAGAAGTGAATAAATGAATGAATGAATCTTTAAAACTAAATAATAAATAGGAAACAGGCATAGGTAAGAAAAGCATTTGTCTACAGCCACAGACTCAGGTCCTGGTCCTATAAAAATATGTCACAGACTAGAGAAAAAGGCCACCAACAGAAAGAACATCAGAGCTAATAGAGGAGAGAGAGCTGGGCAGTTGGCTCAGTCCTTAAGAGCATTTGTTGCTCGTGCAAAGGAGCCAGGTTGGAGTCCTAGTACCCATCTATACCTATGGCTCACAACTATCCATAACTCTAGTTCCATGGGATCCAACACACTCTTCTGACCTCTGGAGGCACCAGGCAAACATGTGACCCCCCCATACACATACATGTAGGCAAAACTCTCCAAGCACAGAAAATTAAATAAATAAATCTAAAACAAGGGAAAAATTAACAGGAAAGAGAATGCCTAAAGGAAACTTTCCATCTCTATTCTAAGTCTGCCTAAAACTCTTAAGATCATAGAGCAAGGAGCACCTTTGGTTGAGTCAGATCTGTGACCTTAAGCCTATGATCACCAGAAGGAAGACCCGGGACACGCAGATTTGATCCTGACATATTCTCAGCATGCAAATCACTACTTCCCTAGCAGAATGGCTCAGTATCTCTTTCTGGAGTAAGCAGAGAGGCCTTGCTGGTCTACCCTGGCAAAAGACTAAGATCAAAACAGAGTAAGGTGGGGGTGGAGACAAGAAGTCTTGTTAAAGGCCCCCAGCCCCAGTCACAGATCGTCCTGCTCATAATCTTTGGAATTACACAAGTTACATTTTATAGACTTCTTTGAAAGAAGAGACTTTTGCCCAAAGTCACTCCTGTCTTTGATAATGGAGCTGGTATCAAATTCCAGTCACCTCTGTCCTTGTCTACACTCCATTCTCAGGTCACATTCCCCAGCACTTTGCTTGGATCCTAACGACTAGCTCAAGTTTTGTAAAACTGTAACACTTCTCACAACATAAAACCATGTGCCAGGCTCGGATCCTTTTTGGCTACTATCACCGTTCTCCTTACATCCAGTCAGTGAGGGAGTGCTGTCATTAGGTCAGCTCACTGGTATCCACTGAGATGTACTGGAAAGGTAGTCGTTGTTAGTGCCTGCCACATGCTATAGCTTTTCTAGGCCCACTTCACAGCAATCTGAAGCTAGAAAAGTATAGTCAGTACAATTGGCCAGAGACTTCTAAGAATTTGCCTGGGCACCCCACAAAGGGAGTGCAATCAAGGAGAAAACAAAGGTCCACACAGAGCAAGGAGTTCCCACTCCAGCCTCAAGACTCAAGAGTGGTTGAGCCCAGTATCAGATACAGCCTCTCCCTGCGGCCTGCCTTTCTGCGGGGAGAGAGAGGAGAGGTGCCTTTCTTGTCCCTGGGTGTGCAGAAGGCTTGCGTGTGTTTGTTTAGAGCAAAGCCTATACTTAACTGCTACAAGTGAAACAGATTTTATAAATAGATGTGAGCATGAATGGTTTTTATGATTAGCTTGTTTTCAATCACCATGCTTGACCGGTGTCTGTGTTCAGCTAAGTAAATATTTCTATGGTGATAGTGTACACAATACAATGGCCATTATTTAATGTTAATACAAGTACCATATGGGAGGTCTTATCATGCTAGAGCCCCAAAGTATAATAAAAGCAGATAGCACTTGATAGGCAAGGGTGGGCCTTGTTGTGCAGTTAGCTTGATAAGACATCTGCTCCTGAAAATGTTGGCTGCACAAGGAATGAGGCAGGCAGGATGAGTCTCCTGGGGGAACTTTGTGACCAGATCAGATGGCTGTGAGTTCCATTTTATTCACTTGGTGACCTTGGATAAGTCTCCAGACTGATTGTTTAAACATCTATGCCTCCCTTTCCCAATCCGAGGGCTTCTGCATGCCTCTCAGGAGAAGAATGGAGATTAATTAACACCTGGCAACAGCCCCAAGGGCTATCTTTAGAACAAAGCATCAAGGAAGGGTGGGGCTGAAAAACCCTGCCTCTTGCATTGAAGCACTACAGCTTAGTATAAAAGGGAACGAATCCAGCACAATATTTTTTTTTTCATTTATAACTGGAAATTTGAGAAAATTGGAGGTTTCCTGAGATTAGTAAAAACAAACTTGTAAGAGAACAAAGCCTCTTAGGGAGTCCACTAGGTTGCAAACGTGGCTTGTGTCTTTTCTCGGGCAGGCAGAGGGTTGGGGCAGCTGTGATTATATGGGGCCTGAAGCTGGAATTGGCCTCCTCTGCCAAGGAGCAATTGAGGATGGCAGAGCTTTCCAAGCTGTGGACAGAGACAGTTTACCTCCTCAAGCCCACTTTAGTCTCCCCTTTGCCTTTGCCTTTTAACCTAACAATATTGCAGAACTCAGTGTGCTAAGCTGGCCAGCATCTGTCTATCTATTGTCTGGCATTGTGTTCAGATGAAAATGTCCCATTCTAGTCCTCACTCCCTCGTAGTTAGGTGTTGTAATGAAAGACTATCCGCAACAAAACTCTTAGTAACTGCTTTAAATAGTTCTAAGTTCTGCTTCCACACTCATGATGCCAATGGTCTCACCAACATGGTAGGCTACCAGCATCTCTAATTTAAGGAGGAGCAGACAATCTTGAAGAGGTTCTTGTCCACATGAGGAAATGATGCAGAGCTAGAATCCGATCCTGTGTCTTGAAGCCCAGTGCTGATAGAGACTGTCTTTGTTAAAGAGAAATGGAGACATAGCCCAGATCAAGGAACTTTCCTGGCTTGCTCTAAGGAACTATAGATTAAGTTAAAACTTTTATCTACGGTTTCTTTTTCTTCTGGAAATGATGTCCTTCTGAGAGCCCCTGCTTCATCTCCCTCACCAATCTGGCATTTAGTGGCATAAGAACAGACCTTTAGCTTGTCTCCTTTATAATCGGGGAGGAAGCTCGAAGAGGGGAGAAAACACAATGACTGGCAAATGCTTACAAAGGAGATTTGAACTCCCAACTGTGCTATCCAACACAACAGGTTTATTTCCATGCTACTTATTAGCATCACTGTCAAAGTTGGGAGAGTATGTTAGTCAGGATATTTGGAATGGCCACTAGGCAACCATTGGTTAATGTGAGCTGAGAAGGAAATTACGTGAATGGAGGTGGGTAGATGACTAAATTGGCCCATTGTTCTATCTCATGGTGTGAATTAAAAGGACAGGTCTGCGTGTTCCCAGCAATGCCATAGGCCAGCCCATGCCCTGAGAGGCATCTCCCCTCATCCAGAGCCTGGGATCATGGAAATCACTTTATCTGATGCTAGGAACCAGCTTTAACTGCCCAGGAGCTGGGGGTGAGGGATTGGAGCTCTAGGAGTAGTGTACACACATGTGTTTGTATGCTTGTGGCCTATCCTTTAGCCACCAGAAGAGGATGAGGGGCGTGGTAAACCAGGGTATTCATAGTACAGGCTGAAGAGTGAGAACTCTGTTGCTGATTTCAGCTCAGCTCTTTTTTCAGTCCAACTGCCATGCATGTTTCTTATTAGTCTGTGGATTTGTGTGGCATCGATGGGTGGGAAAAGGCTGGTGAGGCAATAATCGTGTAAGTGAAAGCAATGAGTCTCTGGTGTCCTCTCCCAATTTCCCAGAGTCTTTACTAATGCCTTGGGGCCTCCAGGGCTTAGAATTACAGCTTTCAGTAAATACTCTTAAAGTTATTCTCGGAGTGAAGCCGCCCCTAGTCCTTCACGGAGCAGGATAGCCAAACCGGGCTCAGAATGAGAAATTAGCTACAGCGGGAGATGTACTGACTGAACAAGGTCCAGCAGAGTGCGTATCAACTGCAAGTCTTCACTGACTTCCAGTTCACGGCTCTACTGGGAGCCACTTTTGACAAAGGAAACCAGAGCCCAAGTGGCTCAGGCGCTTAAAAGGTCACATAGTCACTCCACAGGGGAGCAGGGATGAGACCTAGACAGCCAGTTTCACCAAGCAAAGTGTTGCTGCTTCAGGAAGCCAGGAGTGAAAAGGGAGTGTTTGACAGTCTCCAGAGATGGAACATGACCATGGAGCTTGCGGGAGTCGGTATGAGGATATTTGGAGACATATAAAGGCAGAGAGAAAGGTCAGCCAAAGAGGCCAACTGAAAGCCAGAAGCCACTGTTTGGAAAAAATTTTGCATTTTAATATTTTTACCAAGACATATCAGTCTCCTTTTCTTAAAATAATATATTCTTTTGAGGCTCTTAATTTTTTTCCTCTTTATGAGCAAATGTTTGCTTAACTCTTAGGAAGTAAATGTGTCTTGGGGTGAGACTTCTCTGACCTGATTCTAAATATTATGCAAAAATAACTGCCATAGTGTTAACCAAGTTTCAAGATCTAATCAATTACTTCCCCTGAATCTTTCTTGTTTTTCAATAGTGACATTTATGAAATAACTAAGTAGATATGCATCATATCATTTTTTGAGCTTCAGCCACATTTCATAGTAAACTAAAAGAAGAAAAAGGTTCATATATGTATGTGTACTGCTGACAGAGAATTCCACAAACTTTTCCAAGGACAATATTAAGAGAATTCTCACAAGGATATTCAAGAAAAGTTCAAACATAAGAAAAAAGGAAGTAAAGAGAGGGGGTGGGAGAGAGGAAGGCAGAGAGAGGGGGAAAGGAGGAGGAAGAGGAAGAAGAGATGGAGAAAGAAAGAAAAAAGAAAAGAAGGAAGGAAGAAAGGATGGACAAAAGAAGGCAGACAGACAGACTGAAGAGATGGCTCAGCAATTAAGAAGAGCACATAAAGATTTTTCACAGTCTCTCGGTTGTGTTCGCAGCCCTACATCTAGCAGCTCACAACAGTCTATAACTCCAGTTTAAAGGAATTCTATGGGTGGTTCTGGTCTCTGGCAGCTCCTGTACATTCTTGGTGAACAGCATGCAATTCTGTACATACACACATAAAACACAAAGACTTTTTAAAAGGAACAAAGGAAAAGAAAAATCAGACACACAGACACACACACACACACACATGAATCCCAGAGTCAGTCTAAATGTCCATCAGTCCATGACAGGTATAATATATGCACATATGACATTGCCACAAATAACATCAAATATTTGAACAACATGCACAAATATCAGACTATAGTCTCAGTGAAACCCCAAGTTACAAAACAGCACCATACAATGTGATCTCATCCTTTGAAACAAGATGGATGGATATGTGCATGAGTGGTGTGTTCAATGACTAGTGAAGAAAAGCGCAGACCAACAGGACGCATGGAGAACATGAGCCCCTGAAACACTTCTTGGCTGGATGACTAAGATGCTTAACATATCTTCACTTGCATATGCTATGTTTTCTTTGGAGAATAAAATAGGAAAACAATCTTCCAAGACTGATATTTTAGAGATTGGCATTGGGGTGTCTCCACAGTGTTGCAAGGAACCTGGACTTGGTTTACCATCACAGCCAATTGATGCTGCGCATTCCATCCTCACTGGACTTCCTCCAATGCTCATGTTGATCAGAATTTTTGAGAAGATAGCTCTTGCTAGCCAGCTTGAGTCTTTGTTTTTCTGTTACTGGTCATAATTTCATACTATAAACCTATTCCATTATTGACATTTATTTCCCACTCCCCTTTTGAAGGTGCTTCATGTCATGGATTAGCTCTCGGCACCTTTGTGATATCAGTTCAATCAGTATCTTAGAAAGGCTCCTTCCCAGGGTGACTCTCTCCAAAAACTCTATCTTGACCATGAGCAGTGCAGAATGTGAGGTTTGGCCTACAGAAAACTACAAGCTGGAAAGCAGAAAGCCCAGGTCATCAGGTCAAGCTTCTTCCTCACACTGCCACCAACTTCTCATAGAATGCCTATCTGCTATACTCTTAACAAAGTGTCACAACTTCTCATAGAATGCCTATCTGCTATACTCTTAACAAAGTGTCACAACTTCTCATAAAATGCCTATCTGCTATACTCTTAACAAAGTGTCACAGGTGAGAGAGAGAGAGAGAGAGAGAGAGAGAGAGAGAGAGAGAGAGAGAGAGAGAGAGAGAGAGAGAGAGAATCAAACCGAATTGGCATTGGATATAGGGAGAACTATAACTTAGGTCAATACAAGATAAATGGACAGAAATGTTCAGAAAACAGGGTGTGTCTGTGTTTACACATGATCATAATATCATGACTGAAAATCAATCAACAGAAGTCTGTTGCAGTCTATATGGAGCTGTGGATTTCGCGTTTTAGGAAGGATTGAATTCCAGATGCTCTGAATGATTGTTACAAGTCCAGGATCTCTCCTCTCTCCTCTCTCTCTCTCTCTCTCTCTCTCTCTCTCTCTCTCTCTCTCTCTCTCTCTCTCTCTCTCTCTCTCTTTCTCTCTCTCTCTGAGTTCATATGGGATGGGACCTTCTGAACCCTTTTAGACAGGGCCGGCGCCACCTGCTGTGACAACTCTTGAGAAGACTAGAAAACCAGGTTAGTGTTTTCCACCAGTGTCTCTGTCTCTTACATGTGTGATGATGATCAGTATCTTGTTGCCCTAGAGACTGTCAGACCTGGCATCTCTGTTTATCTGCAGAATGTTCTCAGTGGTTTCTAAAAACAGGTGTGGCCTGGTTAAGCAGAGAGCAGCCACAAAAAAAAAAAAAAAGAAAAGAAAAAAAATTTTTTTGAAGTTGATTTGACACTGGTGGCTTTTTACCAACTTTCCAAATGTCACTCAATCTCCTTCAGGGTCTATTTGTCAAGGAGGCTGGTAAATGACTTACCTGGTTGTTTTGTTCTATGTTTTAAGAGATGCAATACTAGATAGGCAAAAAGCTTTCTAAGCCCCTAACTGCACTTCGTGGCGACAAGTGACTTATACGTGTATATTGACGATGAGTTCTGGTTCTCTCACTAGTGTGTGGCTTCTGAGGTAAAACAGGAAGAAAATCAATTCTCATTGGGTGGTAGGCTACAGAGCCAGCCGAGGGTACCGATACCATCAAGAGACTGGCAGACAAAGCTTTTCTGGCACAAGGATCATGGCCCACGAAAGCATCACAAGCCCCTTAACACTGGGGTAGATTAAGCAGCAAAAATAAGACACATACTATTACACTCCAAATATGTCCCCAAAATTCAGGGAAAACAAGTGCCCTCTGAAGAAAATCCTGAAAATCAATGGATATGAAAGCCATAAAGTAAGTGGTTACCTTACTAAGGATGGGCTATTTTTAAAGAGGTCTAAGACCTGACTGCAATTGAACATATGAATGAACAAGAAACTACACTCTTCAGATTTCCAGAGTGGAGATTCAGGTCAGCTAGATGGACTGGTAGCTTCCAGGCAAAAAATTTGGTATCTTGGAGACAAGTCATTTAGAGGGGAGCTAGAATTGTTTCATCAAGACCATTAAAATCCCAGAGCAGGGGACCAGACCATAGCACTGTCAAGCCTGCTGTGGAAGAGTTTCTATACCAGAGGGGGAGATAGAGACCTCCGAATCCTTCCCAAATATAAGATGCTATCTGTCTAATTAATTGCCAGTCACACTCTGCCACTGTCTTGGGCTCTCATCCAGGTATCAGTGAAATTTGGACTCTTTTCTCCCTAACTGTTAGATCATTGAGAGATTTTCCATCTTGAGATCAGCTGTCAGCATGGACTGTGATGGAGGATAGATAACTCCTGCATCTCCAATCTGATGAATTAGTGACCCAGAGCCTTAGTTTAGGAGACAAGAGGTCTATAGGAATTGAATGTTCATTAATATCACGTGAAATGGACCAGGTTCCCATTTATGATTGTTTCCTCAAAGAAAAAAAATTAATTTTCTCCTTTTTTCTGAGTAGTTGAGATTTTTGTTTGTTTGATTGGTTGGTAAGTTTGGTGTGGGGGTTGGTTTTATGTTTCTCCTGAAATTCCAAATAGATGTTGAAAAAAATCAACTTTTTTTAAAAAGATATATTTTAAGTGTATGTGTGAATACCTACATATAACTACGAACCTCACATACATGCTTAGTGCCCTCAGAAGATGAAGAGGAAGTCAGATCTCTGGAACTGGGAATACAAATGATTGTGACCCACCACATGAGTGCTGGGAATAGAACCCCGGTCTTCTGCAAAAGAAATAAATGCTCTTAGACACTGAGCCATCCCTTAGGCCTCTTGAATAGTCAAAATACCTTGGGTCTGTCTTGTTGGTAAGAGTTAAAGTATACCATTTTGGTTTAAGAACTCAATAGTAAGTGCTTGCCTAGGAAGCCCTTGTGTTTGTTGCCTAGCAAAACAAAACAAACAAAACAATATTGTGGTCATTATAAGCGCGGAAATGTTCGTTCACCACTCATTAGATGAGACTTTGTTTGCCTCAGGACCAGAACTCCTTGCTCTCCCAGCAGTGCTGCAGAAAGACCAACGGTGGAGGTGATGGTCTTTTAGATTGTACACCTGCAAATGAAGACAAAGCACACAGAAAGCAGAGGAAAAATCTCCTGAGTCTAGGTTGGCATAAGATGACCAACTGCACAAGCAACAAAACTAACAACAAAGTCATGGGTCAGGGTGTTCTCACGGGAAGGGACATGCTATCAAAGGCCTCGATTCAATTATTTATGCTGATTAACTTTGAGGACTTGACATTCGCTGTTAATTTTTCCCTAAAGGGAAGATGTTCATAGAATCTCCCCAACACCCAGGGGCAAAAAGTGACTCCCCCAGAACAAGACACAAAAGCTCACAGAATGAGGAGCAGTGGAGCTTCTCACACCTTTTGTGACAAATAAAACCCGTGACCACAGTACACTTGATCTTCACTGTTAGGTTTGAGCATTTCTGCACACTGTTCAGTCTGTGTTATGTTTTCTGTAAGCAGAATCAAAGAAGGTAGAGGCAGCCGCAGAGCTGCACTCTGTTTTCAAAGGTGCAGTTACACTTCTAAACTGTGGCAACAAGACACACCCTGAAGAAAGAGAGCTTTGCTTCTTCACATGAAAACAGAAACCAAGATAGATTGTGATATCTCCTACATACCAAGAACGTGGCCCGACCTTTAAAAGCCATGTTGAGGTAAACAGGCCTGGTACTTAACACAGCATGGTGTTCCACTAAAGGGCCCTCCCACCATCTTCTGCTCTCCCCACTTCTAGCTCCAAAGCTTCTGGATATCAAATTCTTCATCAAAAAACTTCCTGTGGCCCATTGTCTTAGGACCCAGTTCTTTAGAGACTGCAGGTCATCTGGGTTCATTCCTGTTAACCCCAACATTCAGGTCAAACATCAGCTTTGTGTGCAGGAAGAGAGTCACTGGAGACCCAGCCTTTGTGGAAAGCAGTGTTTTCGAGACAGAGGGTTCTCACACAGGGGCAGATTGACGTAGAAGAGTATGAGCTGCTGAGAAAACTGAGGAAGTGGCATCATGTGGGAAGCTGCCCGAGTTACCCATGTGTGGATGCAATACAGTGGGAAAATAGCACCCTTTACAGTTTTGCAACTTCCTTACAGGGTGGCGCACGCATGGGATGAGGGACGAACGTTCATGCTGACACTCTCAAGGCAGTTTCTAGATATAGATTAGAAAATGAAGGCTGCATAAACATGACATTGCAGAGACCTTGAGCAGGGGATCTGGACATGCAACAAGTTTTCAATTCCATTTCCCCACGCAGTCTCCTCTCCCCTTCTCTATTCCTCCTTTTCTTTTTGTTATTCTTTCCCCATCACTCATTCTCATTCTCTCTCTACTCTTCTCTCCCCTCTCTCATTCATATGAGCTAAATTGTAAAAACACACAGTTTTGGGCCTTCCTGCCAAATCACAGCTATTGTGGAAAGCATGACACCTAGGAGTTATCTACTTAGCACCATGCTCGCCAACGTTGCTGTCAACTTCCCTAGCAATCCGAGATACATCTAGGACACGGTAAGGAAACCATGTAATTCCTCTATATGGCACAATGTTGGTCACACTGTAAATTGCACAGATTGTCACTTCTTCCCCAGCTGGCCAATAAATTCATTGATAAGAAAGACACATGTATTAAGTGCCTATTACTTTGCCCAGTACTCTGTGGTATGCAGAAAATGTAGTGGTGACTAAGACAGATGCTCCAGTATGGTCAAGTGACAGCATCAAATAAGACAAATACCAAGAAATGAGTCATAGTCACGTCAGATATTTGGTATACACTGATAAACAGACTAGGAGAATGCACAATAGCATCATGCAGAAAGAAAAAGAGAGGTTACAATTTGGCTTCATACTGAAGCTCAATGGTGCTAGTTACCGAGGGAAATAGATAAGGAATGAGAAAAGGCCCATATTCTGAGAATTTTCAGTGTAACTGGGCAGACAGAGTGCTATACAGAAAACAATGTGAAAGCAGCTAAGCTGTATGTGCATCACTGCGGAAGCAAAGGGACAGAGAGGAGAACTGTAGGGCATGGTGAAGGAGCAATTAACTGCTCTGTGAATGGCTTGGTTGGCATATGAGGAGGCTTGGAGACACAGGTAGAAGAAACAAAGGAAGGTTTTGGACTTTCAACCAAGAGATTTTGTTGTCACAGAAAGACTTCTGATAGTCATCAAAACTGGTTTTCACTTTGCAAATTGCGTCAATACAGAGGTTGACAAATTTTGATCAAATGTTCAATCTAGATGCCAGGGGGTGGCTTCAAACTTTAAAGTCCTGAAAGGAAGTTTTATTCATCACTCTGGGTGTCAGGGGAGAGTCTGAACTAGTTGCTGGCACAGAGTTACAAACATGCGAGTGTGCATTGGATGGACGAATGGGGAAGTAAAGAAACTGGGGCTCGTGGCAATGAGGCTTATGAAAGAAGTTCAGACCTGGGCTAGTATAGACATGGGTGACACCTCTGACATTCAATACTAAATAGCCCAAAGTCACCAGCCTTTGCCTTACCCGCAAGCTAAAACAGGTAAAGCAATGTGAGCTGTAGATTAGAGCCACATCTTATGCCTATATCCCTGACCAAAGTCTAAAACTGCTCTTCTGGGCTTGGCTTATGAACCATACAAAAGTATGAATGCTCTAGTGAGGAGTAGTTCCAAAACTGCTCTTGTGTTCTCACCACCTTCCTTGTTAATGTTTCAGGTAGTCTGTTTACTCTGCTACTCTTGTGGAATAAACACTTCCCATCTCCCCTCAGACACCTGCCCCAACAATACTAGAGGCCTAAAAGCCTACAGACACCTACAAAGTGGAGTGCCTTAGTCCCAAGGAAGTCTCAAAGTGGTGTATTGCCTGCCTCTTTCTTCTTCCTTTCCTTTCCTTAACAGACCTGTCTGTAGCTTATTGCTGCCAAGAGGCCCTGGGAAAACTGCACTCTTCTCTTCCTCCTTAGAAGTTAAAATATTCTTTTACTATTTTGGGGGGTCATCGTTACCAACTGGGACTCCGTGTGTGTGTGTGTGTAGGTGTGTGTCTGTGTGTGTGTAGGTGTGTGTCTGTGTGTGTAGGTGTGTGTGTGTGTGTGTAGGTGTGTGTGGGTGTGGGTGTGTGACTGTGTGTGTGTAGATGTGTGTCTGTGTGTGTAGGTGTGTGTGTGGGTGTGTGACTGTGTGTGTGTAGGTGTGTGTGTGTGTGTAGGTGTGTGTGGGTATGGGTGTGTGTAGGTGTGTGTGTGTAGGTGTGTGTCTGTGTAGGTGTGTGTCTGTGTGTGTAGGTGTGTGTGTAGGTGTGTGTGTGTGTGTAGGTGTGTGTGTGTGTAGGTGTGTGTGTGTGTGTGTAGGTGTGTGTGTGTGTGTCTGTGTGTGTGTGAAATGAGTTATATAGCCCTTCTTCTGAAGAGCCTTTAACATAATTAGAGATCTGGAAATGGGAGAGAGGTGCAGTAAAGGAAGCAGAAGAGTCTAGAGTCAGCCTCAGTTGTACCCTGGATATTGGCCCCTGGGATCCTTCATCATTTTGACAACTAACTCTACACCACTTCCATTAGAGATACCAGCATGGCCCTCCACTACCCAGAGCAATTCCCACCAAGGCATAAGGAAAGAAAGCATGAGTGAAGTGGAGGTCTGACAGAGACTCTTCATGTCAGCTATGTGACTGTGGTTGGTGTGAATATGAGTGAGGAGCTGTCTTCTCCCCTTCCTCCTATCACTCACTAGCCAGGGAGAGGCTGGAATAGATGGCACACAACTGTGACAAACTGCTGGGTGTAATCTCAAGCTTCAAGGACTCTCCTCTAGAAGGGATGGGCAGTGACACCCACTCTTCTCATAATAGCCAGTGGCAGAAAATCCAGTGGGAGAAGCTCCCCAAATGATGGAAAGTGGAACAAACAGAGTTTAGCTGGGAACACAGAGGATATCCATGGACACTCCTATGGGAAAGGAGAGTGCTCTGGCAAACATTTGCTTAATCTCCCTGTCTCCAGAGGGACAGATGGATGGTTAACTGAATGACTGTTTAACGACTATTTACAACAAGAAGATGGTAGCCGAGAACAGCTCCTCACCCCTTGCCTCAGAACAAACACTTCACCACAGCCTTAGGACAACTGGACTTTCATGGACACACACACACACAGCCTTCAGTTGAGGCTATTTGGAGATGTCAGAAGTCCCTCCCTTTGCTTAGATCTCACTGGTTTCCAGCATCCCCATGAGAGTGAGAATTAATGCGGCTCTGTCTTGGCATATCTCCTTTCAGGAATTCTTCCTATAAGTTTTAGGCACATTTGACTAAAATACACCTGTTTTCTTTGGCTTAATTTACCTCTTCCCAGAAGAGTTCATGCGCCTCTACTTTCAGTGGGTGTCTCTCTGCCCTGGCTTCTTTTTAAATATTCTATCCTGCTTGGCCAGGTCTGATGTTTGCCTTCCCATCACCACATAGCCCTAAGGGATTCACTACTAAGTATTCCTTTTGGTATCCTGAAATAAACATTCCATGAGCTAGCTTGGGTTTTCACACACACACACACACACACACACACACACACACACACACACACAAAATAGGCAGCCTGGACTCATTGTGGTTAAAAGGCCTGGAGGCACACATAGTATATATTCAGCTTGTGAAAATTAGCAGGAAGATGGAAGAAGAGGAAGTTGTGAGAAATGCTCACCTTTATTTACTACAGAGAGTCCGGGCATATTTCGAAGATGTGCTCAGCCACTCGCACCCAGTAGGAACTACTTCCACAGTAGAGTTTGGAAAATGATGCCATCAAGATGACCAAGATAATGTGCTGTGGTGATTTCTGTGGTCTTCAGACCAGGCACAACCGGGGAAATGAAAAAGCCAGGAAACCTAATGATTGCTAGGTAGGCACATGGAATAGTTATCATATCTTAGCAAAAGACATTCACCATGAACCCTACAGGGTACCTCACCATATGTTGACCAGCTTAGAGGAGAATAGCAGCAATCCAAGAGTAAAATAGCCATCACCTAAGCCTTGGTGTCATACTGCAAGGATCTAGCCAAAACACTGGCTCACGGTGCCGTCATTTGAACTACACCGGAGAGTTCTGTATCTTAACTGACTTTTTTTTTTACATAATAATATTAGTGGAACTTGTGCCATGGAGTGGTTATGAAGGTTATATAGGATGTTATATTTAAAATAGAGTTAGTTACACCATAGTTATAATTCAATACATTTTGGCCACTATTCTTACATTAAGCTGACCAACAAGATTTCTTATTTAAGAGGAATTCTCTATAATGAAGTTTACAGCTCAAGGACATCGCTTTCTGCTTTATTTTTAATCAAATTAAAACTTCAAAGGAAGTCAATATAAAACTCTTTTAACTCCCTACCCTTTATTCTGTTAGATTCTGAAGAAGGACTGGATGATTCCTTTCCAAGTTTCTTAGATTAGGTTACATTAAATGTGACCTACACAGACACAAATTAAAAGCCCTGTAATTAAACAACTTCTACAGAACCTGAAGCAGCTGATGAGTGTTCTTGAGGCTGGAGCACTCTGAAACATTTGGGAGAGTGTAGTCTGATAATTGTCACTTGTCCTCTATTCATTTCCAAACAGAATTAAGACATTGGAACAAACAGAATGGAAGCCACAAAACAGGTTGGGCAGTTCAAAGTTAATAGATTCTAAACAGTTGAGAACAATACAAACCTAGGCAGCTAACACTCCCCTCAACATTTTCTGGAATGCTTTCTGAATAGAACTCTTGGTCCTTCTTTGTCTTGTTAGTATATGTATATGCACACCACCTAGCTGTACAAGTCTTCCAAGAGCCTCTTTTCTGAGGGTTAGACATTGAGATGAACATTCAGTCCCTCTACTTGAGAGTCTCAGAGCCTGGATGAACTCCTATCTCTCATTATGAAGAAATCTGTAGCCTGAGATCATGGTATATACACCAACTTTATATGAAAATTTCCAAGACAAGACCACACTATTTCACCAATATCACTATATAATTTAAGTAAACCTTGCTGTCTTAGTGGAAAGATAACCATTTACCATTCCTAGACCCACACTTCTGCCTTAGCATCCTTTATTCCTCTTTACCTCACAACATTTTTATTTAGCACTTATCACTACTTAATGTAGACACTATTTGCCCAGGTTATTGTATGTCTTTCATAAAAGAATAATAGCTCCATAAAGAGAGACATAATTGACTATTCTGTTCACAACTCAAAGCAAAATATTACCAAACTCCCTTCTGTCAAGTCTTAAAAAAAAAAAAAAAAAACAATTTCAATAGATCTCTATTGATCGTAGGATAAAAAGCAAAATCATGAGCACAGCTTACAAGAACCCATGGCTCCACCCTAAAGTTCAACTTGGTTTAGTGGAACCATGTCCACTCATACCAGACAGATTCACTTAAATTCACTACTGGGCCATCTGCAGATGGAATCTTCACACAAATGGAGATGTTCTCTGCCTTCTGGGACATTTTTCTGCTGCCTTTTTCTATGTTGACTTGGGAAAATAGAAACAGCCCTCAATCCTGCTCAGTCTGATTTGATGCAGATAGATAGATAGATAGATAGATAGATAGATAGATAGATAGATAGATGATATAGATATAATGGATATATAGGCTTATATGTCACTTGCTGATCCCAAATAATTATAGAATATACTAGCAACAAGATTGCTATGGTGTCAGAGAATATGCAATTATATTGGACTTCATATGTGTACTCTATCATTGGACTTCATATGTGAACTCATACCACGGAGCAAAATATCATTGTGCACCATATCACTGTGTATGTTCATCCTACAAATATATAATCAATGCCCACCTTTTAGATACAAGCCCCAGGAAAAAAGAAATTCCAAGGGTTTCACTCATTTGTACTCACAACCCTTAGACCCTGGTTGGCCTTATGTCTGAAAAGAACAGATAACTTTATGCAGTCATTACTTTTTCTTACTTCAAGTCAACAGAACCCAAGACCATAATTTTCATTGAATTTTATCAATAGGAGGAGGAGTCTTTAACCAAACCTCGGTTATAAGTAAACTGGCAGCTATTTTTAAGACTGGAGTTTCTGCCTTGACATCTTCTACTTCACTTCCCAAGATTTTGACATGGCCCTGATCATGATTTACATCAGTGGTTCTCAACCTTCCTAAGGCTATGGCCCTTTAATTACAGTTCCTCGTGCAGTGACACCCACCAAACCATGAAATTATTTTCATTGCTACTTCATAACTTTAACTCAGCTACTATTATGAATTTTAATGTAAATATTTTTGGAATTAGAGGTTTGCCAAAGGACTCATGACCCACAGATTGAAAAACACTGGTCTACATTCTCTCTCTCTCTCTCTCTCTCTCTCTCTCTCTCTCTCTCTCTCTCTCTCTCTCTCTCTCTCTCGGGGGAGGACATATGGGCTTTTTGTTCACAACTTACATTCTCAGAGCTTTGAACAACTCCAAGAACACCAGGAAGTCGGAGGATATTTGTTATCAAATAGGATAGCTACATTCAGCCCTCATAGACACTTCAAGCTGGGATGCTAATATCTTTTGAACAAAACCATATGAAAAATCAAGGACTTTTTCTTACGTTACTAGTTTTCTGAACCGGCAACTGGCCACATGCAGTTATTAAACACTAAACTGTGGCTATCACAAAAATGTATGCTACATATAAAACACATGCTGAGATTCAAAGAATTAGTATAAAAAAGATATAAGATATTTTATGAATGTTTTATAACAGTTTTATACTGAAGTGATAATATTCTATATGTACTAGATTAAATATAATAAATTATTATAATTCGTAACTATTACCTTCTTGGTGAAACTATTTCCTGATGCTACTAGAAACTTTTAAAAGTTCTATTTGTAGCTTAGATTTCTACTGGAGACTGTTCTGATATAGAATTTTCTAATGCTTTATATCACTTCTTTAAGAAAATATTAGGCTACAGATCAGAACTTAAAGATCTTAATGTTTAATCTTCCTTGAAAGAACTCCTACTACTTGTATATAAGGATGAGATTTTTAAAAACAATTTTCTTAGGCATGAAGGTTTTAATCTCCTTTCCAGACATGAAATAAATGTTGATAAAACACAGGGAACCATAAGTTCAAATGGTAGTAAAAAGACTGTTTACTTCTTCATCATGCTGCATACAGTTGTTCTGATTTTTCCCAATTTTGAACTCAAAAATTGGACTCACTTGGTTTGTCTTCAGATTGACATTCTTCATTATTTGCCTTCTTTAGTTTTTTTCTCACAGTATTAGAGATGGAGCCTAGGGCTCTGTGAATGTTAGACACATTTTTATCATTGAGACACACTCCCAGCCATCTCTTAACGTTTTGTTTCAAGATGAGGTCGCATTATATTGCTGAGGCTGTTCTTGAGTTCACTTTGTAGCCTAGGCAGGCTTTGAATTTGCTATCCTCCTGCTCCAGCATCCAGATTGGTTGGAAAGGGAGGCCTGTGATACCAGGTCTGGCTACCATGTGGCTTCTTTAAAGGGGCAATTTCCACTTTACAGTCTGAGAGTGAAAACATTTTTCTGATGGGTTTTATCATTTTTCAAAAGTGGATCTAATCAAAGAATTCCATCTGAACAAATTTTTCCACGGCCTAGTGACACCCATAAATTTAGTCTGGAGGTATTACACATAACCCATCACTGTGATCTCAAAAAGATGATATACTGAGCCTTATCTTTGAGGAATTCATAGGTAAGAGAAGGCATGTAGCTGTTGATTTCAACATCATATGGTAAATTCTAAGTATCTCTTAAAAAGAAGCATTGAGTGTAATTTGATGAACCAAGGAAAGGAAGCAGATCTAGCTGGTTTTGTGTGTGTGTGAGTGTGTGTGTGTGTGTGTGTGTGTGTGTGTGTGTGTGTGTGTGTCTGTGTGTGAGTGTGTGTGTGTGTGTGGTGTGTGTGTGTGTGTGTGTGTGTCTGTGTGTCTTTGTGTCTGTGTGTCTGTGTGTGAGTGTGTGTGTGTGTGTCTGTGTGTCTGTGTGTCTGTGTGTGAGTGTGTGTGTGTGAGTGTGTGTGTGTGTGTGTCTGTGTGTGAGTGTGTGTGTGTGTGTGTGTGTGTGTGTGTGTGGTGTGTGTGTGTGTGTTTAGGGTGAGGCAAGAGGAGAGATAATCAGGGGGAACTTTAAGAATGATGCTATTGATTTCTTAATAATGAGATCTTCATTTCTCATCACCATCTACAACAGAAACACTGTGTTTGAAAGAGTTCCCTTCTCGCTTATCTGGACTTTCACTATAACAGTCTCCAGTCTGATTGTGCTAATAAAGTATATTGACAACACGGAGATTTAAAAACATGATGAAGATTTTCTGTGTTCCTCTCCTATCTAAAAAACCCTCTGTCACCCAGAACTAAAAATACTAAAATATAAAATAGAAAGCCTGAATCCCCTCCCTCTCCTTGGCTAAAACGACATGACTGACTCCATCTCTCATCCCAGTCAGGCAAGGGTCTTGTTCTCTACTTCTTTGAATTATCAGAAGAGCTGGAAGGCGTCCTGAGATAGTCTTCATGCTCCCTGCAACATTCTCCCAGGGCTCAGCCTTACAGAAGATGGAAGGCCTTTAGTAAAGCAAAAAGACAGGCCAAACTTCTTAAGGACTTGACAAATGTTCAAATTTTGTCATGTTTTTATCTGGTATTAAAAGCTTGTAGAAATTTCTTCAATCAGGAAACAGTTTCTGGGTCCGGCCACAGATTAGAACCAAAAGTTAAAATTTAACTTCCTATGTAGTGAGGCATAGATAAATGACTAGTGCTACTGGAGAAGGAGTAACAGCTAGGCTGATCTTGGTGGTTTTTTATCAAGCAGATGATTGAGGAGCAACAGCTAAGTTTTTAGCTTATAGTCTTGGCTTGAATCCAACACTTGATATAACAAAAACTAATAAATAAGGGCTGCTGAGACGAATCAATGGCTAAAGGCATCTATCCCCATGCCTGACAATCCATGTGGTGGAAAGACAGAACTGACTCCACATATTGTCCTTTGATCTACACATGTGCACCTGGGCATGCACGCATGCGTACACACACACACACACACACACATACACACACACACACACTTGTAACAAAATACAGCAAACTATGTTTAAATGTAACTGTTGACTATTTAAATAAATTTATATAATATTTAAATGTTTCAACTTTAAACATTATTAAGTAACTCATTCTATCTTAAAATTACCTCCATGATTATATACTAAATTCAGAAAATTCATTTATAACTTGGATTCTTACCAACAAAGACGCAAAGACATGCTCTTAATATGATGAATAAACTATACCCTCTCATATTCCTGTAATTGTCTTGACTGCTCAGAAACCCAGGCAGTGCTAAAGCTCAAAGTAACTTCACCAGCCTGTGCATCTGGGTCTTCTTAGGGGTGTGCTCTACAGATTTCTATCATGAGAAGATTTTCAGAGCATTTTGCTCCCAGCTGCAGATTTACAATACTACCAGCCTATTGTCAATTCTAAGACACCAAACAAGAAATGCTTTTACTCATTTTGCTCAACTCTTCCTAAATGGAGGCATCCACAGAACCCACCTCTGCCTGATACCTTTTATCCCAGATCACATGAAATCAAAACATAAGCAACCTTGTTATGGTTGGTTTCTTTCTTCTCCTGGTCTAGTTTATTTTTGGTTTTCTTCTTTCTGAATCTACTCAGGATGCACAAATTACAACACAAACAACAAACTGTGGACATGGGTCTGTGTGTGCGTGCGTGTGTATGTGCATGCTCACACACGTATGCACATATGGAGAGTGGCAGAGGGGATTAGAGAGAGGAGAGACCAGTTCTCCTCTGCAGCTCTCTTCTTGTCCCAGTGGCTATCTTTGTGTACTGTGTTGTGTGTATATTTGTTAAAAATCAGGTCATTGTTTCAGTTAGGCTGCCCCACTATTGGTCCCCAGTTGTTCCTGGCAGAGCTGTACATGAGCAAGAGCCTTCTAGGGAAAACCCAAAGTCTTTCAGGAAGTGGTCTATGATGGTGTGCTATAGTAACTGATGAGTTTCCTTCTGAGTCAGGGATACCACAAGGGGGTCCCCAGAAATTGACATCTCTCTGAGACGATAGAAAGATATTCTGAGACTGAAGTCATAACTGCCCCTTCTGTAGCTAAGGACCCTGGAGATTATAGAATAGTAACCAGATCTGAGGCCAGTTCCTCCGCACTCCAAATGCCTCTCACTTCTTATTGCTACCCTTGTCTGGAGCACCTGTGGCCTTTGCTTTTGGTTTCACCTCCTTTACTATGAAAGGCAGGCCCGCAGACTGCATCTCCTTGTCATGAAGGTACCCGTTGGACACATTTTACATTTTCTCCCAAAGCTTTCGTGTGAAAACACTCTCCCAAAGTCCTTTGGGAGAACATTGTCTGCATGAACAACAGGAGCCAACCCTTCTCCAACATGGAAAGGCCTTTAGCTCCCTCCTTCCACTGTCCCCAGGCACACAGTCCTCTAAGACACCTCTGGTGTCTTATAAGAAATTAATATGGCTGCATGGAGGCTAGTCCTCATGATTTTGTCAAACTCATGAGCAAAATAATTGTAAAATTAAAATAAACAGGTGTGCTTACACCTGGCATTTCTTCTTTAGGCAGTGTATATCTTAAAAAAAAAAAAAAAAAAGAATCTAATGATGGCCATGAGCAACTTCATGGTCAAGTAAAGCCTAGAAAGTGTGTGGTTCTTAATAAAAGAAAAATGAGTTGAGTAAATAAAGAAATAAACTCACAACAGTGTCTTCAGAAACTACCAACATTGGTGTTTTACTTAGGCAAGAAAAAAAAAAAGTCCAGGACATTAAAGAATTAGGTCACCCACTATCACCCAAAGAAGTGCTTCCGCAAGAGAAACACACATCTTGCCCAGCAAAGCCAAAGTGTGAGTCTTCTGGTCTGTACTAGTGGCAGGACATGGTAGATACCACCTGAATAAGCGGGCCCTTGCTAAGTGACATAAGCCATATCCTATAGGACAAACACTGCAAGAATCTACATAGATCAGGTACTCAGATGAGGTGTAAAGATTAATTCAACACGTACAGTTAGAAAATAGAATGGCAGTTAGTTACCAGGCACTGTGTAGATGGGTAGAATTGGGAGTTGGTATTACATGAGTGCGGAGTTTCAGTTTGGGATGTGAATAGATCTGCAGATGACCATGGCAGTGGCTGCACTACGCTGTCATGCACTCAGTGCCACAGATTTAGGCCCTGTAAAATGGTAAGGCAGTAAATTTAATTTCATGTATAATTTAAAACTTAGGGAAAGAGGACTGGAAAGAAGGCATTAGAGAGTGCATGCTGTCACACCAGTGTTTGGATCCCTGCACGTAGGTAACAAGCAGGCAACATGCAAAGGCCAAGCATCTAACTCCAAAGGATCTGACCCTCCTACCTGACAGCGGAATGTGTACAGGCATATGCACCCACATATGCACAGGCATTCACACACATATACAAATAAATGGCTACATCTCTTTTTAAAATTCAAGGTAAGTGGTTAAGGGTTAAGGTTATATATAATATTCTAAAACTAATATCTGCAATTTCTTTACAAATATAAATTTATTTTCCCCTAATCACAAAAAGGTTTATTTAACACATCACACACACACACACACACACACACACACACACACACACCGGAGTGACAGATACATACACACAGAGAGAATGAGAAAAACACATTCCTGGATTTCACACTAAACTTTTGGGATGTAGGACATTGGCAAGTGACCAAGATGCCACATTTCAACACATCTAAACTTTAAGAACCACTAGGTTTAAACTGTGCCTAATGATCGTTGATTTTTTGTGTTTTGTTTTGTTTTGTTTTGTTTTAAATTACTGTCTTCCTACTTTGACCAATGGCTGAATAAAAGTTAAGTAAGAATTCTTGGAACCATTTTTTGATGCAGATGGTGCCTTAGCACCATGCTCTTACCAGATTTCTGATCACAAAATGGGCCACTAGTATTGTATCTAGCTCCTGAATGAATGGTGTTGAGATACCCATCGTTGTTTTTCCCTAAATCTCACCTCTGTCCCTTCCCCCTTCCACCTCTCTGCCTTGTAAAAAGGCTCTAACCCTGGGAAATGGAGTGCACTGATTGGGTCGTGACCAGGCTTATTTTTCTCTTTCCCTGTCACTTCCAGTGACCCCTCCAGCAAGGGTCACAGCCAGATTTGAAACTAAATACAAGAACAAGAAGTCGGAAAGGGTGACAAGGGCATCAGGCTATAAAACCTTCTTGTCCCAACGATACACACAATAAAAGAAGGGACAGGCCTGCAGCCCATGTCGTGGGTATGGCAGCCTGGGGACTTGGAAGGCAGCCAGCCTTGATCACTCTGGGAGCCCAAAGTCTCTGGCTCCCAAATGCTTCCCTTCTCTGGGTGCAAAATGTGATGAATGGAAGAGAAGCATTCTCAGGGCTTCCCCCACCTCTGACGGTCTGCAATTGCTTAGAATTAAACCACCCTGCCCAAAAATAATCTCCATCGTCAGCATCATCGTGGCTTACACCTTTGTTAGCACAAGGTTTTTAAAGAAAGAATCTGGCACAAGGTTGACTCAAGTCATGTTTCGAGCAAGAGAAATCATCGGCTCTTCCAAACCTCCGAGGCAAAGGGGTGTTGAGTGAGAAAAGATACCACTGTATCTGAGAGACTATCTGGGGGCATGTGTGGATCATACTGTGATGTGTATATAAACGCTCTCTCGCCTGCTGTATAAGGTACATTAAGGAAAAGGTAATTATGATAAGGTTAGGTATTCAGAGAAGATGTCAAAGGGCATGATTATGGCCCTGGGGTTTCTTCTCCCTTTTCTCCTGACCAATTACTGCTCACACGTGGATCAAGGAAAAAAAATCCACTAGAGAACATGAATCAGTTGGTCCAATCTTTATTTTAAAATTCAAGACCCCAGAATTTGGGGGTCAGACACCTGCTACTCATACCTGGAAAGTGTTCATCCAACAGTGGTAATGGCATCCAGCATAAAGTCAGTATCTTATTTAACTACACAAGAGAAATGGCCAACTGAGAGCTAACCCAAAGAGGCCAAGAGAGCACACAAGAAACAAAAGCAGCAGAAATGTTTCAGGGTGAGGGATTCCCTCCCTTTTGCCAGGATTCTCTTGGGAATGAACCTCTTGAGCCAGGGGCGTCCTTAAACGCCAAGTTCCTGCTGTTGGCCCCAGGGAATAGAAAGCTTGGGAGGCAATGCCATGAGCCATCACAGATGTTCTTATTCCTCTTGCTGCCTTGCTTCCCCTTCTGTATTGGATGATCACTCTGCTAGGTTTGTGGACACTAAATGTCAGGCCCATTTCTGTGATGATCGTTGAATTTCTCTGGAATGTCAAAGAGGGACAGGGAGTGTTTAAGCAGCTACTCAAAGGTCACTCACGGGTGTAGTATACTTCCCTCATTCTAGGAACCGAAGTCATTTTTGAAAAGCTCATATTTAGGCAACTACCTGTAGCTAAAAATAGAGGCCAAGGCTGGTGAGAGATTGGTACCTGGAGGATGTGAGACCTTAGCACTTTCTGAGAAAGCAATGGCTGTGACCTCCCAGCCTGAGCAGGCTCTAAGAGGAAAGAGTTTAACTCAGTCTGAGAACATGGATAACAGAGGTGGGCTGTGAGGCCCAGAAGTGCTGAGTGAGCACCTCTGCTTTGCATTGTCAGATAGAATGAGGCAGCATGGAGGAATAAGTCACAGCTGGCCATGCTCCTGCATCAGCTCTACTCCTTTTCTGCCTAGTGAATCTGAACTAGAAAATTAAAGCCTTCAGTTGGAATGATGCAAATATTCAACAAAACCATTTCTGTATACCTTCTTCTGCTTGCCCTTGACAATTTCTGTTTCTCAATATCTTTCTTAAACAATTAAAATGAACAGCTTCTGGGCATGAATAGATGTCTTTTAGAAAGTTCTAGAAATAATAACAATCCCCCTGTCTTGGCACCTTCCCTTCTCATGATTGCATTGTTGACTTTGCTGAGTATGCTTGATCCAGAGATCCAGATAATTTTCTCCTTTTCAACTCTGTTTCATACATTGTTGAAAACTTCTCAGTTCAACCGGCTACAAGATTCTAGAAAGGGGTCTACAAACCCCTGTCACTGAGTGTTACTTGGGTTTGTCAGTTGAATTTACTGACTATTATTCTGGTGACAGATTAGACTCAGATAATCCCTGAGCACAAATCAATTGCTAAATCCTCCCACCAATGATTGCTGGCTTTCTTTGAGTCACAAGGAATCATTAAGTGACAAACAAAAAGTGGAAAACCCTATCGGGCATATTATCCCATTTACCTGGGCTGTTAGTTTGGAAGGTGACCTTGTGTGTGTGATGGAACAATTGTCAGAACAGAGAAATGACTGGAGGACGTGTGGATCAGAGCCTTGGAACAAACAGAACTGCATGTGAATGCTTGTTCTTCTAAGGAGCTTCTTACTATAAAGTTAGGACTGAGAATCACTAGGATACAGGATACAGTGGTAGGATTCTGGCAAGTAAGATTTTCTATGTCTGTGTAAATGTCTGAAAGCTCAACATGACTACTCCCCATGCAGGTCAGCCCTACTTGGGAGTAGGGTGAAGTTGGCAGCTCCAGTGAGCCCTTGTAGCAGAAGAGTGTCAGGATAGTGTTCTGCCCAGCACCAGAGTGGAATATGTCAGACCACTCGCAGCACTGCTGTTTGATCTTATCGGGCTGCCGCGAAGGTGAAGCTTAGATGGTAAGGAGTTCGTGTCTGTTCATCATTGTGGTTGCCCCCAAGCGGAGCCAGCAAAGTAACACTTGAAGCCATTTTTGCAGAGAACTGCAAAAACAGCAGAGGCTTCGAGCCAGTCAGTGGTTCCACTGCAGTTCAAGAAAACACCCACAGAGTGGTAGAGGCAGCTGCAGAATCACCACAGAACTGAGCAACATACCAAGACACAAACACCCCCCCACACACACACCCCCACAACAACTTAAACCAAACAGGCTGGAACAAGGGTTTCTATGTCAGAAAACAGGCAGCAAATTCTTTCAAATGGTAGTATTAATACGTCAGCATGTGTTCCTCTAAGGGGCTTGCCTTTCACAAAGAAGAATCATCACAGTTATTTGTCACCTAGCAGAGGGCCTAAGGACTATAAGAACACTGCAGGTAGAACAACATCCCCACACCTTCTTTGAGGAGGGCACTTTTGAGATGAAAAGAGGGGGCGGGGATCCCAGTACTCAGAACTTGAAACTGAGAGTTTCTATTTCAGAAAAGAAAAAATGATTTCTCTCTAAAGAAGCAAAGGAAGTCCAAATTAGGGCTCTGTTGGAGTTCATAGACACTTTTTAAATGGAAAAGGAGAATTGTTAGTAATCATGATTATTTGTGCATGCAAGTAAAATACTTCTCCTTCAAAGTGGAATGACCAGTCGTGGGTTGACCATGCAAACATTCAACACACCTAAACAGATGTCACAGTCTCACTGTACAGCCAGCTATTTGGCAGGAGCCCATGGGAACACATGCAATGCTCCTTGGCTTTATTATTGAGCATAGGGAGCCAACATTAAAGAAGTGGACATGGAAATATGAACTTTGGCTGGTGCTCTGAAGAGAGAATGTGCAATGAGCAAGGTCTCAAGCCATACTTCTGGTCATCAGAACCTGTCTATCTCACCTATACAGTTTAATTATTTTAGTAAACATCTTACATGTAATATTGGAGAGCTACCAACATCCAGTTGAAATATGATTCTTTCTAGAAGGTAAAACTTTTAAAGGAACTCAAGGTTGTTGACACACCCATTGTAATATTTGAAAGTTAAAGTAAAAGATTTATCAGGAGCTTATTTTAAAAAGCTATATTCTCTTTTCTAAAATAGGAGATGAATAGGCTTCATGCTGTCTACTTACTTCTGTGAGATCCCTTATATTTAAGCCTATAAAGACACAAAAGCTCTTACCATTCACTGATTGCAAAATATCCAGATACTGCAGACTCATGCAACGTCACTATCGAGGGAAATCGAGTGAAAATTTTGCTATAACAAACTCTGTTCGCAGAGGTCTGCAGCAGGACCTGGGGTCTGTCTCCTCTAAAGCTTTTCTACATAAGGAAGGTGCTGAAAACCTTTGGAGCACATCTTGAGTAGCTAAGTCTTGAGGAAGGAATCCAACTGTACAACATGTTCAGTAAGTGGTCTTCAATTCAGCATAAATAAGTGAGGATCCACTGTCATATTGCTTTCTCTTATGCCTTAATGCTCCCTCCATTTAGGAAAAAAATGAGAAAATAGCTTGAGAAAGAAACAGCTCAGTGGTTAAGACACTTGCTGCCCTTGCTAAAGACTAGAGTTTTGTTCCCAGCATTTAGGTCAGGTGGCTTACAACTGTCTGTAACTCAAGTTCTGAGCAATCTGATACCCTTCTCTAGCACTCAGGCAACACACACACATTTTAATCTTTTAAAAAAGCTTAAATGTTGAAGATGCACAGGTCATCAGGTATGTGTGAGAAAAGACAAAACAGGACAATGGTGGCACCAAGAATCTTAAATCCCACATTAGCCTTGTCAGTGGTTTCACTGTGGTAGACAACTTATACATAGATTGACATAAATCGCTATGACAGAGAATTTTTCAACACTCTGAGGTGCTAAAGATCATTCCCAGACCAGGTTACCATTCTCCCTTCTCTTCCAGCATATTGTTGTTTCTCTCAGCATCCTCTCCAGACAGCCCCTGAGCACACTGAGCGAGTTGCTGGCTCTTCCCATATGACATTCATCACCAAAATGAAACCTGACCCCAGAATTATCATTTTAGCAAGAAGATGATGAAATCCATTTAACCTTTGCACTCTCTTGGCTGATAATTCCCTCTGCTCCTCATAAAATCTGTGACTTCTCCTGAAGGGTAGACTCAGATAATCGCAGTCACGCTGAGGTAATAGCTAGACTGTCCTTTTCACTGTAAGAATTCGTTTCTAGCCAATACTCAGGAAACTATACAAATTGAATGTCCAAACCTGAGTTTGAAGAAAATACCTAGATTTCCTCCATATTCAGAACATGAAGAGAATCAAAGGCTCAGATGAATGACGCAAGGAGTATTTCTGACTGCAGATGCAGACCTGTGTCCACTATCAGGGAATAATTGATGTCTCCCAGGGCAGCAAAGGTTTCATGCTATTGACACTTTTTAAAATCCTGTTTGGAATTCAGTCTGTAACTTTGTCTAATTCTCTCTTGGTCAGAAGCTTTCAGTGCCAGAGATGTGTGATTGGTGGCATGAGCACTCACATGTGACAGCAGCTGCAATCCTCAGTGTTCCCTGAGTGGAGTGGGGTCTACCTGAGGACATAGGCCAGAGGAGGTAGACACATAAAGAAACAAGAGCAATAGCTCTTCATGACATCACTCTTTGCCCTGACTCAGACACAAACCTTATGACTGAGAGACAGAGTCCAATGTCAGACATGCAGTTGTCCAGTCTGGATGCAATTGTTTTATGAGCATTTTCCTTACTCACTAACCCGTTCGGGAGAAAGAACTCAAAAGAGAATGAGGCTCAGGCAAGAGAGCATGCAGGAGACTGAAAATTCAAAGGGAGGGTTAGCTAAAGTCCAGACACCTTGAATGCAGAGAGTCAAGCTCTATCTGGCTCTACCTTCAGCAGGCGGTGAGGGCTTGCACTAGATTGAATCGGTCCCCAGCTTCCTGTTTAAAATCTGAAAGAAATGAGTTCTTGCTGAAGCTATGATGTTAGGATTTCTCGTGATTAGAAGTTTCCCACTGCATTTCTTCCAGTCCTTTACTTTCAAGCAAGTGCTAGATTGATAAACCCTGAACATGAGACTTTTGGGGGACTGTGACATGAACTTCTGCACTAGCTGGCCAAAATGTATTCTGTCATTAGCAGTGTCTCCTTATGGAACCTAGATGCCCATGTTTTATGCTCTTTAGAACTAACATGGTAACCAAAATGGAGGCAAATTGGTCTTTTCCAATTTAGTTCACTCAGAATCAACTTGTCTGCTTAGGGCAAAGCAGTTTAAGAATCCCGTCATACTTAGACAGTGTGTCACTTTTCTTTTTTATTATAACATTTGTATGTGTGTGTACATTGTTTTTGTTTTGTTTTTCCTTTTGATTTGAGACCAGATAATTTTGATGAGCTTGGTTGGCACTTACCAATTCGGCTAGTCATAGCTGCCAGTTAGCCCAACAGATAGTCCTGTCTCTGCACACAGAGCCCCAGATCACTGCTGGCATTCCTGCAGTGCACCCTGTGTTCAGTGTTCTTACGTGGTGGATTCTGGTAGGTAGGACTCGGGTCCTTATTTTTGCACAACAAGCACTTTACCAACTAGGCCCATCTCCCCAGCCCTCAGTTTTAGTTTCTGAGTGGAACAGCACAACTGTTTAATTTTTGTCTACTCTAAATCATTTAATTTTCATAACAATATAATGGTGGACATCAGTGTCTCCAAATTATAAATAAAGAAGCTGAACTGGAAATGTTTAAAGTAGTTCCCAAATGCTAGGCTTCTCCTCCAGGGGAGGCAGAATTTGAATCCAGATGTGACTATAAGTATTCACTCTAGATATCTGCCAGGGCTTGTGTATGGAAATGCATCAATAATATCTAAATACTAGCTTCAAGAAAAGTTATGTGGAGCTTATAAATGCTAATCTTAATTTTTCAGCCTGGAGAACATTAAACAAACCTTACTGACTTCCCATAGAGAAGACGGTTCAGCTCGGCACCGTGGGGTTGAGAAATAAACACTGCAGAATGGAAACAAAGAACATTGATGAAGCACTTGGGTGAACTCGGGTAAGACAGTTCTCCAATCAAGTTATCAAAGCCGAATTCCTGTTAGTCCTTTTGGAACTCCTTTTGCTTATGAAGCAGATATGGATTGGAGGGCAGACTGGTCCCTATTGTTGTTCTGCAGGCTTGCTTGTGTTAGGTCAGCATGTTAGTTCCCCTACCTCTGTAAAGACTGAGAACCACATTTGGAATCAGGACAGGAAGTACACCCCCTCCTTAAACCCTTTACTTTCTGGAGAAGTCACGGGTGGTGAAGATGTTTCCTGCCATTCTTTACAGAAGCAAGAGTCGCTTTAGGGTTGTTTCATTATCAGTGGAGTAGTTGTCCCATGGACCTCTGCCCTTTAAGAGTGAAAGAGCAGTCAAGACAGCCCACTAGCCTCACGTCGTCACAGTTGCAAGCAAGCAAACCTGCCATCTTCCTGTATTATCTACAAATGGTGTTTGTTTCCTTTGACGTATATTCTAACACTTGGGGCAGGAGGGATTTCTCGAAAAAACAATATTGTTGAGTATACCAATTCCCTGCCCCCAGCCATCCTTTCTGTTTCCTTTTCAAGGCTCCAGGAATTGCTAAATGGCATATCCTGGACAACCAACACTCTTCAGCTAAAAATACCAGAGGGTGAGCTTATCTCGAGCAATGCTTCCTCTCCAGGGTGTTCATAGACATTATCTCATTTATTCGTAAAAACACCCTGTGAGGTAGGGCGTGGCCAAAGAACTGGATCCCAGAAAGGTAAGGAAGCTTTAAGACAAAAAGGCACTGGTAGAAGTTCCATTTTGAAGCCCAGCAGAAGAGCTCAGACGTGTAACTTTCAAGCTGTAGAATCCACTCGCCAGGCATCAGTGACTTGGCTCCAGGAGCCCAGAGACCCCTTATGAAAAAAAAATATAAAACAAGACTCCTGGCATACAGGAAAAGACAGAGCTTAGCGGAAATTGGATCCCCAAAGCTACTTCTTCAGGGTGATGATGATTTCTTTGTTATCTATAACAAAGTGGAGAAGAGCCTGATCATCTTTTCAAATTGTCCCATTGCCCCCCTAACCTCATCTGCTAGCATGGCTTCAGGTCTCACCTACACAAACTGGAACAACTGGCTCAATTGTCTCCGCGAAACGGGATATATATCTCTCCCTTCTAGAAGTCAGACATGACTTGCTTATACATACTTCAAAAACAGATTCCATAATCAACAAAATACATTGTTCTGACAGTCTATGTATTGTCTTATATTCCTTTTCTCAAGACTTGGTCCCATGCCCAAACCTGAGAGTCATGGCAGCTTCTAGGTCCTCTTAGGAGCATATGCAAATCCTGTTCTTCCCACCCATATTCATACCCAAGGAGAATAAGCTTGGGAGCATAAACTACTGAGCTCCCTCCTCTCTGTCTGCCAGCTGATTTAGCAGGAGGTTAAGGGAAGACAAGAGTATGTTGTTAGTTTTACCTTATTTCTTCCCTGTAGGGCAACTATGACTGAGTCCTGCCCACAAGGCCAGCTCCTCCTTCAAACACTGCTCTTTGTCTGGGTTTTCAGTAAGCATCACTTCCTGATGGCCACCAGCCTGGAAGTTTTAAAGGATCCTCCTGCTAATGTTGCCAGTTCTTTTGTCGTCCCTATTTTATGTATTAAAGCCGCAACACATTCTGTAAATGTTTCCTTCGTAAACTTGTTACAGCTCCTAGAGAGAATGGATTCCATTGGTCCTAGTTTGCTTTTCTGGTCTTGTAAGAAAACCATGATCAAATGCACCATAGGGAAGAAAGACATTTATTTCATCTTGCAAGTAGTCTGTCATTGAAGGAAGCTCAAAGCAGGAGCCTGGAAGCACAAACAAAATCAGAAGCCATGGAGGAATGCTGCTGCTTACTGGCTTGTTCTCTTGCTCTTGTTCATTGACCTTTCTAATACAGTCCAGACCTACCTGACAAGGAATGATACTTCCCACAGCGTTCTGAGCTCTCGTACATCAATTAACAAGCAAGAAAATCTTCTGCAGACATGCACATAGGCAATCAGATGGAGACAATTCTTCTACTGGGATTTCCTCTTCCATAATGTGGCAGGTTGACAAGCAAAATTAGTCCTTAGACTCTATCTATTTACTAAGGGTACCCAAGCTACTATAATTTCTGTTGTTTTCCTACTTTTCAGCGAGTTCTTCCATTGCATCTTATGTGTATGATTATTTGTATATATGTATTTATGTGCACCATGTGGTTGCTTGGGACTTACGGAGGTCTGAAGAAGGCATCAGATCTTTGGGAACTAGAACTGCATCTGATTGTAAACCACTGTATGGGTGTTGGGAACTGAACCTTGGTCCCCTGTAAGAGCAGCAAGTGTTCTTACCACTTAACACATTCCTCCGGTTCAGATAACATTTGTATTTTAAACCCTCAATCTATGTGACCTTGGTTCCTAAGTTACTTCCAAATATCTCCCCATGTAGTTTCCTAGCCATTGTTTGCATGTCTAAAGAGAAGTGTATCAATCTTGCACAAATCCCTTTAAGTTTCCAGAAATAGTCAACATATCTTTGATTGGTATGCCTGTCTCTGTCAGTCTTTTTGGATTAAGTCTTTTGTCTCTGCTTCCAGGATATCCTCAATAAATATTTACTACATGAATGAGTATTGAATAGGACTTTTGGATTTTAAGCAAACACAATTATTTACTTTCACAACTTTCTTTTCAGTTAAGATGTAGTTTTGGATTACATTGAAGGAACCCTCTTGAAGAAAATATGGGAACACAAACAATTCAGTGCAGGGCCATTTAACTTGGACACAACTGTTGTATTCAGTCACAGTGACAACTGAGCTCGAAAGCAGAGCCTTGCACAGATCTCAGGTTCAGTTCCTGATTTCTCAACTAGTTTTGTGACTGTGACTCTTGGGAAACTTGCTTCACATTCTGTGTCTCAGGTTACTAAGTAATAAAATTCAAACAATAAAAGCATCTAAGTCATGAGTTCAGTGCAAGGATTAAAAGATTTAGCACATAGAAAACACTGCTAATGATATGTGACATATGAGAGGGAACCAAGAGAGTCAATGAACATTTCTTAACCAATCCTAGGTTCACAACATCCAACAACGTTGCCTTTTTGTAGTGAAGTTGTTTATCCTTTAATCAAATAGGTGTCTACCTGCAAAATTTTTAGTATCGACAATATGACAATGTCGACCATTTGAGCCTCTAGATCTTCAAATGAATTTTTCAATTCCTCTACCCAATACCATGAAGGAGCTTGCCATAAACTATCTTCTTTTCCCTTCAGTAGTTTTTCAGAAGCCAAGAGATAATAGATAGGTAATAGAAAATAGAGTTATATAGATAGATACATTGATGGATAGGTTGTAAATAGGTAGATCAATAGATCAATAGATAGATGTCCATAAAATTATACGGTAGCTGGGAGATCCCCAAGCCTTCATGTTATCATACTTCAAACTGTTGAATATTGTTTTATTCAGCTCCATGAGCTTTTAAAAGACCTCCAAGACATAACTGTACCCCATATCTTCCTCTCTTTGAATTATTTGAAGATTCTTACATCTTCATTCTGTCTGAGGGAATAATGGAGGGATCTAAATTTGAAACTTCAACTTCATACTTACCAATGATTTTAATGATTAAATTGGTTATTTAATACAGATTCTCTCAAAATTCTAGAAAAAGAAAAAAGTCTTCTCCTTTTAGGATTTTAAGAATTCTATCAAGAAAAACTATCTTTGCCGAATTAGTGAAAAATTCTAGTCTTTTACATTGTTTTTAATCTTTTTAAATTTACATGTATATTTACAGTTGAGAAGATATTCTATATCCAGTTTTATGTTTCAAATTTTCCACATTTTCAAATAGTCACTGATCAAAATGATACTATATATATATGTGTGTGTGTATATATATGTGTGTGTGTGTGTGTATGTGTGTGTGTGTGTGTATAATTTGTAATGAAATACTTTAAAATAATATGTGGTATATGGTACATGTAACATCCTTTTGATAGTACACAATATGTATTCGCATATATCCTATGCTTTTGTGATTACAGTGGTGGAACATGCCTGTAATCCCAGCACTTGGGAGGCAGAGGCAGGTGGATTTCTGAGTTCAAGGCCAGCGTTGTCTACAGAGTGAGTTCCAGAACAGCCAGGGATATACAGAGAAACCCTGTCTCGAAAAACCAAGAATAAATAAATAAATAAATAAATAAATATCTGGAAGGATTAAACATGGTATTTGATTTCAGTATGATCGCATATGCTCCAGGGACAAATGTAACATATGCTTGCTTCTTTAACCCAGCTAGCATGTCAAGATAAAATATGAATATCCAATACTCCACAGACATGGGCTGCCTGGGCAAAGATGGAAAGGAAGAAGGGTCTTATGTAGAATCTCATTGTTCCGAGAAGCTTAGCATTCCATAGGTATCCGAGTACTGAGTGGAAACTGAGCCTAAAAGATTGAGGTAGTCAATTCATAGGAAGAATAGCACCGGCCACTAAGTAAATACTGTAGGTTCTTTAGAAAGTTTTACAAGTATCTACTTGCTCACCTGCTTAACCAACATGGAATTTCATGCTGGAGAAGCAGCTGAGCATCCCACCTTGATTTGTTGCCTCTTCTGGACTCTGAGTCTCAGCTTACTTACAACAGTACATTTATGACTTAATAAAATAGCTCCCTGTTCATCTACATCCATTCACTAAAGAGATCCAGAGAGATGACACCAAAGCTGAGCACTGGACCCTTAGCCCGATTCCTGCAGATCTTCTGTCTTGCTTTCATTGGGGTTCCAAGGTAAACACAGACAAAGAATATGGCCCAATCGCCCATTGCCCCATGGCACAGAATAGCATCCTCTGAACACTGGACTAGCTTCCGGTAAGTCAGCAACAGAGAGACCTTTGACACGTAGAAGCTAGGGAGAGGTTCTTGAAGGAACAATGGCCCATACAGTAAACTATTTACACACCCCACTGCCTTCTGTTGTGGCTACTGAGTCACCTGGCAACTTGTATTGTTTTATTTGCAACCCCGAGACCTCCTTCAGCAAACCCCACAACTCAGCTCTTGTCACTGATAGAATCATCCAGGTCCTCTCTGCCCCCCACACCCACTGCCTGCCTTCATCATTTCCCCTATTGTTTGCCGGGCTGGCCCTGACCTCTGTATTTATAAAGGCCACTTCCCGCTGCATCATTGTGTGCTCTGTAGCTGTCAGCTCCCCACATTTCCTGACAATGGGGCGTAGGGGGGTTTAACAACTCCAATCCAGCTCCCAACTTCCTCCATGTCCTGTTTACGGCACTCTGCAAGCATCTCTCCAGCCCCTCCTCAAGCTGAGTCCATCAGCTCTGATTTATTCCAGCAAGTGCTTCAGTGAGAGCCAGCATGGCCTAGTCTGAAGGTTTGTCTACATTCAAACATCCCCGAGAACAAAGGGCTTCCATGTGATCAGCAGCAAAGGATGCATGCGAGCCTGGATTGACTGTGGATTCTACGTTAAAGGCAAAGATACTGGCTTTGAGAGTCAGACAGCATCCTTTCCTTGGTTCTCATTATGTAGAAAACTTGATAACTGCAATTTCTACCTCAACCCCTAGATTTCCAGAGTTTAGTAGCTGGAGATGTGTAATGCGAGAACAACTATAAATAAGATAAAAGCCTGCCCTAATGGGCAAATATCTAGGAAGGCAAGCATAGCCTTCACAGAAGCATAGCATTTGTGTCTACTAAGATGTCTTCCCTTTCCATCTCTGACTTGTTCTCCATAAAAGATCACCTTCTGTGATCTCACACATTGGTGAATGGAGAGAAGAGTAGCTTTGTGCATCTGCCTCCGTCATCTCTCACTACTTTCAAACTTAACTTCACGAACACCCCTTGCACATTCACATCCAAGATGGTAAAGTGAATCTCAGGGTGATGGAGGAAATTGCTTGCAGTGTGATTCTGCTGTGGAGCCCTGTTCCTGATGGTGCTGGAGTTTTTAGACTTTTCATTTCTTCCTCCTTCAGTTACCAATGTTTTGTATTCTCTGTCAGTAATTTAATTTGTCTTATTTCCTCCTCTACTTTCACCCATCATTCATTTTCCTAGGAACATGCTGGAATACAACTATCAAAAGCATATACCCAATTTGGAAGGAAGGGTGTATCGTTAAGTCCTCAAGACTCAGATCTGGTATGGAATCTTTCAAGGTTCCGTCTACCTGGATATGGTTCCTGTCAAGTCAGGTTCTAGCCCAGGGGCACTGTCTGTGGGGCTCAGTTGTCTCACTACAGAACTATGTCTGCTCTGCATTGTTTATTATTGCAGCCAGTGCTCTGTTCTGAATGAAGAACAAAAGCAGAAGACAGAAGCTGCTAGAGTCACCAGCACATCAGTCAGCGCTGCCCTCATGCCTTAATTTTGCTTTGGCAAACCCATACTTTTCCCCAGCATCTGGATATCAATGGCCAGGCACCTCATTCTTTGAGAGCACCTGGCCCCTCTCTCTGACTCTGTCCTTGGGCTCAAAGGCTTAGTACACTATGTGTTTGGCCTGAGTTGCATGTTCCTCCCAGTGCCACAGTCTCCACCCCGTGCCCTCTCACCCAGCAAGCGTCCTGTTTCATTCAGCTGCTGCTCCAGACTGTAGAGTTCCCAGCAGGCGATGGGCCAGACTCAGGACCAGTGACAGCGTGAGTAATGCACAGGGCAGCCAGTAGGTCAAAGGGCAGTGTTCCTAGGATTGCATCTCTTTAGATGAGGAGGCCCAGTAACTGTGATCACCCTGTGGAATTAGTCCTCAGAGCTGATGGGCAAGATAAAGCACATTAGCAAAACGTGCCCTCTTTGATTTTATGCAGGGGCAAAAGCTTGCCCAGGGGACCTAAATTCTCTATCTTCAGACTGCCCCTGCTAAACAATCAACCTTATCAGCACCGAAGTCATCATATAACTCTAGAAGGTACCTAAGGGGGACCAAAGAAAACTTTCCTTTTATGAATGAGGAAACAGACTGACACATCTTCCATTATCTACCACCAAGACTGGCACATAAACGCCTTTGCATTGTAATGCTAATAGAAATATAATTGTAATAATGAAAAAACTCAGAGAGTGTGCGCTAAGAAGTGAGCAGATATAATAGACAGAGGTAATAACCTGTCAAAGGGGCAGAGAGAAGAGGAGGGTCTTACATGTCCATAAGGTCGTATGATATGCAACACACATGAAGCAGAAGGTGAACTTACAATTTTGGGTAAAATCTAGATCATAGTGGGCTGGAGAGCTGTGCTACAGAGCAAAGCCCTCACCCCATCATACAGGATCTGTTAAAGAACCTGATGAAGACACTAATGAGGTGATACAGTAAAGAAGTACTCTGGATCTTGGTGAGAAGAGAATTGGAGGGAGATGCAGATGGCATGGAAGTATGGAGCCTTCTAGATTGATGCTTCCATCACTGTGTATCCAATGGGTATCAGAAACTGAATCTGTCACCGTACACAGTGTACACCAACATTTACGACAGTGAGTACTACTAATGAGTAGCTGCTAGTCTCGGCCACTCTTCCATTCTGCAGCCACGGTGCTGCCACAGGTCCCAGCAATTAAATGGGTGTTATTCCTGCAAAGGAAGACAGATGCATGAGACAATTTCAAGGACTGATAAATACTACATGACTATTTCCCTACATTGATTTCCCAGGATTCCATGGAAAGTAAAGGAATGACCCAAGACTTGATTTCAGAACTACATCCTCAGTGTGGTACAGTCTACATGCGCTTTAAGGTAGAACTGAGCCTGGACTGAGATAGCTCAATAAGGAAGTGTTGGAGAAGATGAAGAGATTGGAGTCTAGAGAATCTTGGTGTTAGAATCTACAAAACAAGTTTAATATTCTATCACTGGCTGTGGACCATTAGCTGTAGATGCAGAAAAAGACGACGACTCTTACACACATGTAAGGGATTTTGAGACTTGAATTCCCTGTTATGCACACGTCTATGTCCCTCTCAATTTACATCTCCTAAATATTCACTTTGCCTTACATAGGCAGCACATTGCTCCTACAAATAGTTTGGTCACAGAAAAGTGATTAGATAAACAAACAAAAGGAAAACAAGTGTCCCTTCTGAGTGCTTACCTACATCAGCTGTGCACTTCAATGCAACGTGACAGTAAATAGCAAATGCCACAATATTTCCGTCACCTGCAGACAGATTCGGCAGAAAATGATGACAGCACAGGTGAGCCTGTAGAGGTTTTAGACTGTGTAAAGACACAAGAATGAAGAGTCATATGAGACCTAGGGGGCTGTAGATGTTTGTAGTCTATAAAAACACATGTTGGAGCTGGGTGTGGTACTGTAAGCCTTTAAACCCAGCAGAATCAGGGGCAGATGGATCTCTGTGACTTCGATCCGTTCTGGTCTATAGCTCAACTAAGGCCATTCAATGATACATGGTGAACCCCTGATTAAAACAAAACTAAATATCAGAGGTTTTATATAACTTATGTAAAATGCTTGGGGCCAAAGTTACTATTTGCTTGTATATAGTGAACTACCCTGGGGCTGAGATGTCACATAAGTGTGTACACATAGCCCAGATGAAATTTGATTCAAGATTCTAGTGTACTTGTTGGTTTGTTTATTTATGTGGTGATCCAGGGGATTGAACTTGAGGCCAAGAACATGCTAGGCACACAACCTGGAAACCCAGCCCTCAGAGCACTCACATGGGATAGGAACCTACCACAGGAGATCATATGCAGATTTTTGTGCCTATGCATCCTATAGAGACAAAGAGTTTTTTAATTTTGGAGAGTTACTGATTCTGGGTTTTAGATGCCATACGCAACTGTACCTGACATTCACATGTCATGCTTGGGTAAAAAGAAAGGCAACTGACCGTATTGATCTGAGCTTCTGCTTCTCCAGACCAAACCAGCTAAGTACAGGAGTTCATCTAACATAGCACAGGAGAGCTCAAAATTGTCCTTAAAGTCAGAAGCAGAGCGTTCCAACCATTCTTAGTGGAGGTGAATTTTTACTCGTTCAGAAATATATTTGACTCAGGGAGACAGCCTAAACCTCAGAAAAAGCCCCAGATAACTCACAATGAAAACAGTGTACAGAATGATTTTTGGTCAAGAGATTAGCAATAATGGTGATGGAAAATTTATCAAGTTTTAATATGGACAGGTATTAAACAAAATGGCTTCTCTTTTTCAAAAGTTCTATATGGCAAATATTTTTTATTACTGCTTTCTTATGAAGAGCCAAATTCTGAGAGGTAAGAAGATTTTTCCCTAATGTCATATGAAGGTTCTGAAATAAAGCTTAGAACAAAATCCAGGATCTGTTTCAACTGCTTTATAGTTCTGCTCCTTTCCAAGACTGCAAATTGTGGCTCATACTTTAAACCAGTAACAGTGTCTTTTTTAATTCATCTCATAGCATAGGTATCCTAGCTGTTAGAGATCCTTCATGATGAGTCATTAGACATGTGTTATTTCACCCATGCTTTCCATAAATATGGTTCAGAGAAAAACTTAGCAAATGCCCAACCACTGAGGCTATGTGAAGGCACTTAACTTCACTAATCATAAAGAAATGTAATATTAAGCTGGGCAGTGGTGGCACATGCCTTTAATCCCAGCACTTGGGAGGCAGAGGCAGGTGGATTTCTGAGTTTGAGGCCAGCCTGGTCTATAAAGTGAGTTCCAGGACAGTCAGGGCTACACAGAGAAACCCTGCCTTGAAAAACAAAAACAAAAACAAAAAACAACAAAGAAACGTAATATTAAAACACAATGGAATTCCATCTCCCATTAGGATGACTAACATAATATATACCAGAGATGTAAGAGATGACTAATGTTGCTGAGGATCCAGAGAAGAGAAATCTTATACCACTGGAGGAAATGTAGTCTGGTATAGACACTGTAAGACAATACCAATTTTTCCTTTAAAATTAAATAAAGAACTGCATGCTGCCCATGAATCTCATCTCTGGGTACACATCTGAAAGAATCTCAAGGAGACAGCTGCACGCCTATGTTCATTTCAGTATTATTCATAATAACAAGAAATATAATTGCCTAAGAAAATTTAGAAACTCTTATTTGGATAAGTATATATAGTATTATGTACTTATGTACTTATATGAACACTGTAACACTTTTAAAAGCAGCATCCAGCCTCAGATAACAGATTATGGTCCTAGCTACTTGAGGGACTAAGGTAGGAAGATCACTTGAGTCCAGGAAATCAAGACTAGACTAGAGAACATAGCAAGACTCAACCTCAAGAACAAAATCGTGGTACACACACGCACACACACACACAAACACACACACACACACACAGAGTGGGAGGAATGACAGTCAAATTTAGTCATGTATAAAAGGAAACCTCTCGTTATCAGCAGCCCTAATGAAACAAAGGTGTCATGGTTAGAGACAGAGAAATGATGTACTTACATGTAAAATAGAAAGTTAAATTCATGGAAACAAGTAACATTAGAAAGGTGCCTGCCAGCATCTGAGGGGGCACAGAAGACACTGGTCCAAGTGTGGAAGCTTCCAGCTGTAGGATGAATGAGCTCTGATTCATCACATCTACAGAGTGATAACTGACACACTGTACTAGAGACTTGAAAATTATTAAAACCATATCTCTACAAATACACAAAGCAACAACCATGCAAGTTGATAGGCTAATTAGCTAGCTATGCTAGTCATTTCAGGATGGATGGATAGATAGATAGATAGATAGATAGATAGATAGATAGATAGATAGATAGATAGATAGATAGATAGATGTAGATAGCACCAAATCACAATGTGTGCAGTAAATATATTCAACACATATTTATCAATTTTACTCATAAATCTGGAAAATATAATTTCTGTATTGAATAACTATAGATTATATGACACAATGACAAATTAGTATGGATTAAATTTGTAGTATAATTTTGAATTTTGAGAGTTTTTTTAGTCTCTAATATTATCTTAGGACTTTGAAAATCATATAGACTGCAAGGATACCATGCCTTCTTTTTCCATAGGATTCTTGTTTTGTTTTGTTTTGTTTTGTTTTGTTTTGTTTTGTTTTGTTTTGTTTTGTTTTGTTAACAGTCTGGTATAGATCCTAAGAAAATTTGGAAACTCTTGGTTGGATAAGTACACAGACTTATGAACTTATATGCTTATATGAACACTGTGTTTTCAAAAGCAGCATTCAGTCTCATCATTTAAAAGTCTCCAAATCTGAAGGCCATCCAGAGACTGTCCAACCTGGGGATTCATATACAGTCACCAAACAATATTGTGGATGCTAAGAAATGCTTGCTGAAAGGAGCCTGATATAGCTGTCTCCTGAGAGGCCCTGCCAGAGCCTTACAAAATACAGAGGTGGATACTCATAGCCAACCATTGGACTGAGCATGGGGACCCCTACAGAGGAATTAGAGAAAGGACTGAAGGAGCTGAAGTGGTTTGCAACCCTATAGGAAGAAGAACAATATCAACCAACTAGATCCCACAGAACTCCCAGGGATTAAGCGACCAACCAAGGAGTACACATAGTTCCAGCTGCATATGTAGCAGAGGATAGCCTTGTCATGCATTAGTGGAAGGGTATGTCCTTGGTCCTTTGGCGGCTCAATGGATGCCCCAGTGTAGGGGAATGGAGGGTGGGGAGACAGGAGTGGATGGATAGGTAGAGGAACACCCTCAGAGAAGCAGGTGGGGGGGTGTGGATAGAGAGTTTTCAGGAAGGGGAGAACTGAGAAAGGGGATAACATTTGAAATGTAAATAAAGAAAATATCCAATTAATAAAAGGGGGAGCCTCCCTATCTATACATTTGATAGCACACACACACCCTGAGGACAGCAGCTAAATTCCTAGTGAGCATATTTGATGAGTTTCTTGGGTCTTGGTTGTGTTGCCTGCAACCAGGCGCAACACTTTCCTTTGGTTAGTTGGTTAATGTAAAAGCCACTTCAAAACCAGTCTGAGTCTACCTACAGAGTTGAATTATTCATGGTGGGCCCAAGCAGTGTCTGGCAGCTCACATTTCCTTTTGAAGATGTCTACATTTTATCCCCATATGGATTTTTAGGAGCATGGCAGCCCTTATCAAGAATTCATTTATTTTGCTTTTAAAAACAAAGAGATGGCCCCACCAGAGCACTGAGAAGAATGTAAGCTGAGCAAGAGACTGCTGGAAAAGAAACAAGCCTCCAGACAGGAGAGAAATGGCGGAAGTGGGAAGAGCCACCTGCTGAATTCCGTTCTTTTTCAACCTGAGGCAGCCTCTCCAGTCCATAGCAATGGTTCCTCCAGCAGGGATCAATGGGCGCATTTCCATATCAAAGACACAAACTGCAGAGGTTCCCAGAGAGAGAAGATCTAAGCAACCAAAGTCCAGAGCCTTGGCACATGTTTAGAAAAGAATTCTTTAAGATCTTCTGGCAGGTCAGACCTCATTTTTCTCATCCTCAGTTATCTACTGCCCCCCCCCCCTCATTAACCACTCCTGTAGTATATTTCATTCTTTCCCTTTAAGAGGCATGCCCGTCCCTGTGCATGCTTAGGGCATGGGTGGTGGTCTGTGGTCCTGTGTGGTGATTGTATCTGGTTAGCTCACAGTAGGGGTGTGTGCCTGTGAAAAGCAAAGGGAAGACAGGTTTGGTCCATCCTTCAGATCCCCTTTCCTTCCCTCCCTCCCCCCACCACCCCCTCCAAACACCATCCAAGCTGACCACATCCACTCAGGAATCACAAAAAGGTGGAGGACCCAGCAGGAACCCTAGCGTTTGAAGAAGCAAAGCAGGAAAGATGTTCTTCAGACTCTGGTGTGAGATGAGTGAGCGGGACTTGGCCTCCCAGGCAGGCGTGGCCCAACAAATGGCTTAGCCTTGTGGAAGACAAAACAAAGCACTTTTCAGTCAAGTTGCCTGGGTGGAGCACACCACCAGCTTCAGGAAGTCCCCTGTCCAAAGCTATTCATTAGCTGGATCTGTGCAAATAATTTGCTTTCCATGTGCCTCATAACCTCTCTAGGCTGAGAGCCCAGCCAGGGGCTGCAGGAGGGACCTCCAGAGGCACTGTGGCAGTTCAGACATTGCCATAGCAACTGAAGGCTTTATTTATTGTGCTGAAAAGAATACAACAACAACCAGCTGCCTTTTAGACAATAGGGTCACGTCACTGGAACCCTCTGTGCCTCAGGTGACAATCCCATTCCTGGTTCTCTTCAGCTTCCCCACGCAGCCTTTTGGTGGCCCTGCAGGTTGCCCAGGCCAGGTCATGGGAGTGAGAATGGAGCCCTGCAGCTGTCTCTGCAGATGTTTCCTGGACTGAGCCCAGCAAGGCTGGATACACAAGGTTTGACAGGGAGAGGCCTGGAGGAACAGTAAGCAGCCTGATTTCAGCTTATAGGACCCTCTTGTCAAATGAGAGCCAGGCACAGTGAAAGAGGGGCTTTGGAACACAAGATCCAAAAAGATGGCTGTTTTGGTTTGAGAAAGACTATAGAGATCAGAAAGGACAGTGGGCATTAGAAAGCATCGCATCATCGTGATGCCCAAGGAGAAACAGAAAAACAAAACAGGACATGTCTTCTACCGTTCACCACTCAGGACTCAAACTGCTGACCTGTTGACCTACCTTCCCAGGCTTCTTCCAGTTCCTCCAGTTTGTCCAAAACTCTCCTCCTTACAGGAATGTGTTACAGCCAAATCAGAGGGCTTACAAATGCTTACAGGGTCTCTACACTAGGTCGGCCATTCTTCAAACTATTCTATATATTACCATAGCCACTTTGAAGAACAACTCCAAGAAGGACCTGTACAGTCTTTGTGTCACAGGACATTAAGTGACACAAAGCCTATGCTTAATCCCCCAATGTTTGGACCTGGGAATTACTTACTCTCTTATTACACTTTATTTATCTTCCATTAATTGATTAAATGGTTGATTAACTAATTAATCTTTTATTCTTTAATTGACCAAATATTCTAGCAAGTACTTGAGATACAAACAGAAACCCAAAGCCACCTGAAGCATGGACTCTGGGTCTTTACAAGCTCCGAGTACATAAAATATGTGCTCTGTGAGGAAAACAAGGATAATGAAGGCTGTAGGGGTTCTGTCATGGGCTTTGTGAAGAACCTGACACTTCAATTACAGTTTAAGGGAAATAAAACCAATGTAAAAAACACACATGTGCTTCAACACAGCCTAACATATTTACAGAGAGAGATTTCCTGGATGGGTGACTGTTCCATGGGTATACATGGAACACTAGAACACATGAACAAAAGTGATGGACACAGGCTGGAAAAAATGAAGATTATTTCGGTTTGGGTGAATCTGAAAATAAAAGGGAATTATGAGAGATATTTCAATAAAGGAACAACCAGGAATCTGTCTGCAATGCATGCTACGTTTATCAGGGAAGAGAGAATAAATGGGGCCTAAAGGTAACAATCACAGAGCATGCAAGAAATGACAAGTTCAACTAGACTGCTACAGAGTACTCATGCAGACACACAGCAGTTGCTGACACGTGAACAGTTAGAACATTCTCTATGAACCCATGAAGGAAGGGGGCAGACCAGAAGCCAGAGAGGGGAAAGGCATGATGTGAAACTAGCTGGGAGAATGGAAGGAAGACTTACATGAATAGTTCCAAGTCCGAGCTTAAGATACATGTATCTGTGTAACGTGTGTCACTGAAAACCTTAGGCTACCATATAGGCTTTCAAATATAGGAGATTGAAGAAGGCTCGTCTGTCCAATGGTGCCCTTTACAATGGGATAGGGAGGCAGAAGAGACATGAAACAAAGTGCTGTGTAGTTTTATTATAAAAGGAAAAGAATGTGGACACATACTTGCCTGAAGGCATCCGATATCTCTGACCTGCATGCAATGCCTGGGACCACAGCCTGGTCCAGAATGGGAATATAATAAATAGTTGTGGAAAGAATAAAACCCTGTATATTCGGTGGAAATTAGAAAAGTAGTTGGCTTGCACAGTTGCCTCGTCTCTAAATCCTACCTTGTACATTATATAAGGGATAAACAGTAAAAATATGCTTTTTTCAAGAAACGTAGGAGGTACACTAAAGTAGGATCCAAATTCCCCCATATCATGGTACCTTTGAAATTCATGGCCATGGAAACTTCCAGACCCTGCAGATGCAGAGGTGACTATTGAATGACTTCATGTATGTTTTTCTCCCCTGGCAATTCTCAGCTCTGAAAAAGTAGACAAAAGTCTAGTGAGATAACTCCATGAATAAGGTGCCTGCCACCCAACCACACAACATAAGTTCACTCCCCAAAACTCCTAAGGCAGAGGGAGAGAGATGACTCCTGAAAGCTGACCTCTGAGTTACACATGTAGGTGATTGCTCACCCATTCACATACACAAACATATCCACAAGAAATCATAAACACATACATGATTTTAGTAAGTTTAAGGTAGGAACATTGACCTCTTCATCCTGCCTTCATCTTATTTATAAATTGGGAGAGAAGTATCATCTCCAACCTTTCAAGGAAACATTTAAATGAAAAAACAAACAAACAAACAAACAAACAACCCCAACCAGAAAACAGGCTCTCACTAGTTAGCCGTAGATGGCCTGAAACTCGTGATTGAGAATAAGAGTCATAAGCCCTGCTTGCCTCTGATTCCTGAGTGCTCAAATAAGTTAAAAAGCATGTACTGCTGTGCCTGGCTCAAGGAAACATCTTTCGAGATTCTGTGGCCAGATATTAGATGCTGTGCTAAATGACATAATTATAGGGATAAATGCTTCATTTTATAAAACATCATTTTTTAAATCTCAAGAATCATTTTTGGACAATTGTTTAGATTTGCTGCAGGTGAGTGAGGGGGGAATTCCCAAGTTCTGTTCCAAATTGCCTTCCCTAAATCACCATGACTAAGTAGGAATTCAGTGCACACATATCTGATACTGGCTAACCTTCAGCCCTGACCAAAAGCAGTCACTGGGCAGTGGACTAACTTCCTTTTTAGTTTTCAGGTCAGCTCTGTAAGATCTATGTGGGCCAACATGCTGAGGGTGCAGTGGTTTTGCGCTGGTGGTTCAGTGTAGATTGAAGGACGGCTGAAAAGATAAACAAAGAGACAAAGAGGGTGTTGTCACAGATACCTGCATTTGTTTCTTCTCCTCAATGTGCACCACATACTGGCTCTTCTGATCTCTCACTGGTCCCTTTCAAAGACTCTGATCTGCACCTTCACCTAATTCTCAAACCAGGATGCTGAAAATTCATTTTGCTATTTGATTTCATTTTTGTTACCGTTTTCTGATACTGTCTTTGTGTTTCCCCTTCCCCTGCTTAGTATGTGATGAAATTGTCTCACCTCAGACTTAACTAATAGGGGAAATGTTGAAATTTACTGTTTCTGGGGAATGTAGTGCTCAAATATAGATTAGCTTCTTTGGTTTGAGTTTTCAGACCCAAAGTGAGATCAAACATCTTGAATAAGATCACGCAGCAGCTTAGGATCTGTGACAGGCAGTGCCATCTATGACCACCACATGCTAGGGCTATGGGGAAAGAAATCTACCTCCTCACCTTATTCTCCTCAGCTTGAATAAGACACTGAGGGTAAGAGATGACACAGAAAAGTTTCCAATGGGAATGACTGTTAGTTTTACAAATGCAGATGAGAAGGGAAAGAAGAGAGTTCAGCAATGTGCTCTCCAGTCTACACACACAGGGCCTCTCATCTACTCTTCTGCAAACCCATTCTTTTCCACAAGATGCAACAAACTCCACAAACCAGTAATAAACACTAATCCTGAAATCGTTTGGCCCTGGTTATTAGTCTTCATGTCTAATCAATTGCGTCAAAGGATTCATAATCGGCCCTAAGTCTGCTCTAGAAATCAAACATAAACATCTATCATATGAAAATGAGTAACACCAAATGAAATCTGTGAATACAATTACATGATCAGAATAAGTAATCATACATGACAACCGAAGAGTCATTTTTCATAAAGCTACCTAAGCCTTTGAGTAAAGAAAGTAAACTCTGTTCTTCCAGGAGGAGGTTTTAAGGGATTTGCATTTGCATATTTTTGCATCCTTAGGTTCAAGCCAGAGCTTAAAGTAAATATCCCTGGAATCAGCAGACAGAAGTTTGAGCTCCCATTGAGTTTATGCAAAATCAAGAGAACCTCAAATTTCTGCATAGTTCTCCAGGACTAGAGGATACAAGAACATGCCTCTATAGCATATTCCTAGACCTTCACTGATATCCAATGTTGAGTTACTTCCAATAGAGGAAGCATCAATGGCATGAGAGAATTACTGAACTGATCTATCATCAATTTCCAGTCATAGAGCAAGTGAACAAACTCCCACAAATTCTCATAACAATCACTTTGGAGTAGTGAGTTACCAGAACTTCTATTTGGCAGCCAAACTACCAAGAACAAGGTTCTTCAGACTGAAGCAGATTCTAGCATCACACAGCTTCCCACCTTTAAAAGCCAGCATTTACTCTCCAATAAAAAAAACCCTAGTGCTGTCGTAGAATTCTCATTGCAAGAACAATTCCTCATAGACAGTTCATTAATGACGAAACTATGGCTGTATGTGACAACATTCATGTACCTATAGCTCTACATCTACATGGAACTCTAGGGTCTAGACCCATGAAGCACCTCACCTCAACATGTGTTGCCCTCCATTCAATTGAAGAGGTACGGCGCTAGGTAACCTAGCCGCCAATTTTGAATTCTCAGAACACAATTACATATCCCTTCAGAGCTCTTAGGGAAAAGAAGAAAGTGTTAAAAACCAATGACTGCATAGCTTGTCCATGTAGAGAACAGTGTGCAGGTATGTGTTAACAATGGCTGGGCATTCTTCATGGAGTGTGTACAATGCCTTCATCAAATCTGAAGGACACTCTGAGATGATGCAAATAGTACTCATTCTAAATCCTACAGTGATGCCATTCTGGCTTTGCTGGTATCTTAGGCTACTTCTTCTATACTTACTCTTTGCTGCAGATAGATAGATAGAGAAGAATTAAGCTACTTGACTTTCAACTCATGCCATCCTCTCCAAGATCATTCTCCAGTCTCTTCATTATTAGGAGGCCGACTGTAATCTGAGTGTCATTAATAGTTCCTCTTTATGTACTCATGTATTTCATGCTTTCAGTGGCATTTTGTCAAATACAAGGTACCAAAAGTATGAACAACTGACCTGCACTGTATTTCCTGAGTAGCCATTTCTTGCTTTGCATACGTGCTCTTTTCTGAGCCTCACAGCAAATGTGAGTTCTAAATGAGAAGAAGGTTCATTTCCAATCCATCACTGATTATACAAGAACCTAGAGAAAATAAGTGATTTAACACACTCTGTGATTAAAATGATGGATGTGGTCCAGCATCTATGTGTCTTAACTCATATGCTAACCTCTGATCCATTAGTCCAAAGTGTGTGTGTGTGTGTGTGTGTGTGTGTGTGTGTGTGTGTGTGTGTGTGTTCTGTACTTTTTCAGGCAAGGTCTCTCTATGTAACCCAAACTGATTTGTGCTTCACAATTCTCCGCCTCAGCCTCCCAGTGGTGGTGCGATCACAGGGATGTGCCACAATGCCTGGAAATTCTGTGCTTTTAATTGAATAGAATCCTTCATACACTATTCTCTCAAAATACTTACTTTGATATTCATTGTAACACACTGAGATTCAAGCCCAGGAAACAAAATGAGACAGGCATTTAAGACCTGATGCTATGTTCTGGTTAACTAAAATACTGCCAACTAAAAACTTGGCAGAATCTTCGTGGGCCAAATACAAAGAGAATGTCAACCATTCAGTTTTTGCAAGATACCAATCATCCACTGTGTGATTTTTTTCTTGACATTTATCTTCAAATACCCACAATAATCTTTCTCCACAGGTATCGCCATTTGATTGCAAAAATAAAGAAAGAAGGTTCATTTAAGCCACATGCACGTAGTCACATAGCTAATGAGTGACCAGAGTAAAACTCAAACATGTATATTTGAGGTTAGAAAGTCTAAGCTCTTCTTCCCACAGGGGACAGGGAGATGCTATGAGTCTATAAGAACAACCTTAGATCCAGGTCACATCAAGCATTTCAACTCCCAGAGAGAGAAAGAGTAAACCTGAATAATTAGCCTGACTTTGTAAAACCTGAAAAGCCTGATAGGTTAAAACTGGGAAAACAAACACATTCAGAGATAAGTTCATCAAATAGTTGGATGAGTAAGATGCCAGGTTTTAAAATTGTATCACAGCCTTGCAGAAAGAGCTGGCTAATTTTCATAAATGTATCACACAATCAACTACACCATCAAACCTCCCAGCGAAGTGATACTAGCTGGTTACTTTGGGGAGAGTTCTGTGCGTGAGGCCACAATTTTCCTAACCATACTCGTCAACACGATCCAGTTATGCTGAAGGGAGACTCGAACCCTCAGAAACTCAATAGCATTACAACAAACCTTGCTGAGTGGCCCAACCCTGCTGAGTGGCCCAAGCTCTGTTAAGGATGAAGACACCCCAGGCAAGGTTCTTCTGTGAGTGAGAGCAGGCTCCTGTCCACTTCCCCAGGGATCTTCTATCCCAGACCCTGCGTCCACATTGCCAGAGCAAAGGAAGAGTCAAGGTCCCACTGAATACTCAGCTATTTGGGTTAGATATTTATCGATTTTTTAGCAAAGCCTACTTTTAATAATCTCATCAATTAGTGTATCAGCTAATGTACCTTATTTTTTCTGTTTGGTTTTACCCTGGGCGTATTCAGAAACGTTGCTTTCTTTTCTGTAGAATTCTTTTTACCAGAGAAAATTATCCAGAAATTTCCCCAGCCAAGAGTGCATTGCTCTCCATTACCAGATCAGTTTTGGCTCACTCTATTGTCACCCATCCTCCATGGCACAAGGAGGCCAAATACATAAAGTATATTGGCCAAATCAGGCCATCTTGTAAATGAATTTTAAATAAAACATAACTGCGCTCATTGACTTATAATGCTTGGCCTATTGCTTACGAAACCACAGAGAGTAGAAGTGAAGGCAGAGACCCCATAACCACCAACCTGAAATATTTATTTTTGTATCCTTCTCAGGAGAAGCATATTTCTCTGTAGCCATACCACAGGATCACTCAAAACAGTCAAATGTCACATTATTTAAGCACAAGAATGAGGGCTGCCTCTTGCACTGCAGCTGCCTACAAAATATCAAATCTGATATGGACTACAATCCTGCCCTTTCCATAAAACATTTCCAATGTCTCCAGTTCAGCTTTTGCATTTGATGGCTGTAACCCTAATTAGCATTTCCTTTATGATGTCTAATAATAGACTTATTTGTGTCTGCTTCTCTGTATTAGATTTAAAAGAAACCTGCAGACAAGAATTACAATTTATGTATCTGTAGATCTCCCCAGACACCTGCAAAGTGCCTGGCTTATCACTGTATGAGTGATTGTCTACAGAACCAGGAATCATCAGTTCTTCTCATCATCAGGAAATAGCATGATCATGGCACCTAGAAAAACATGAAAAATATGATTCCATAGAAACTAAAAGAGAGGAAGACAAAAGTATTTGAAAATATCGTCCTTAAAGACACAAGTGTGCATGGCTAAGAAGAAATAATTAGCTCTTCCCATTTACAGCGAGAAGGCAGCAGGAGCCCAAATAAAATAGCTTTTAGCAATGTCAGAACTCACACATTGACACAAAGGAATTTGCTGAGCCAGAATTAGTCAGTTAAATACCAGTAGGTGGCTTTGTGGGATGCCTCAACATCCTTTAGTATAGATCACTTAAAAATATCCTCAGTCTCACAATTAACAGCCCTAAGTTCTGTATTTTAATAGCCAGATTTCCTGTGTTTTATGATATAGATTCAGATCTCATTCCTTCAGATCTCAGAATGACCTTGCATGTTTAAGTACAGTGTTGTATTAATATTCAAAAGTGAATAGAAAAACCATAAAGTAAGTACCCAGCAGTGCTACCCACCAAAGAGATAAACGGAGAGAGAGAGGAGAGGGGCAGAGGGAAGCAGTCAGTTGCCAGTATGTGAAAAGCCAACCTGGAAAGCACACTGGTCTAGTGGGAGAGGGTATTCGTGAACTAGAATTAGGCAGCAAGATACTAACTGCTTTGAGGAGCTGTGAACCCATATCTAGCCTTAAATGCCCCGACCAGAAGGGCAGGTATGATGGGGAGAGAGGGGAGTAGAGGGCCTCTCTAATCTCTTAAAACCTGTTCTTCTCATCAGTTACCATCAGGAATCACTGCAAAGTATTATGTGCAGGTCGTTTTCTCCTTGTCAAACATGTGTCTCTGCCATGTGAAATACAAATGGCATGGTCATAGTCCAGCAGATCTTAGTTCAAGAGAAAGGCAGGCTACACTTTTCTTGCATGCTGAAGATTGTTCTGGGAAATTCCAAGTTCTGCAGTAGAATGCTAGGGTTCTCTAAGTGGTTGGCATTTCAATGCCATGGACTCTGAGAAATCTGGTTGATGGACACAGCAAAAGCTTCCAGGAGTCCTGAACTAGCTGGGAAGTGTAAAGACCCCTAGCACCTCAACCTGTTTGTCTCAGGATGGCGTGCCCTAAAGGCTGGCTCCTCCCCATGCTGGGCAGGCAGTGTTTGCCAGCATCCACCAAAGACTCAGAGCCTTGGAGATGAAACCATTAAATGGAAATGATGAGAACATTTTTTTTTTAAAGATACCTTCTTTTGCACATGAGGAAACAGGACACCAGAAGAAAGCAACTTAGGATCAGGCAACTGTGGAAGGCTGTGTGTAAGCCTAAAAGTGTTGCTGATAAAATTCTCCATCCGGATGGAGGCAACAGCTTCCAACCTGACCTTCCAACTCATGCATACACTACTAGACCTCAGATTGAAGGGGATGGTTTTGGGTTTTTTTGTTTTTGTTTTTGTTTGTTTGTTTGTTTGTTGTTTGTTAGGTTAGAATTCCTCCTGTTTTATTATTCTTCATGAAAAAAAAATCATATAGTATAAAGTAACAAAATTGTTTTTCCCTTTGCCGTATATTAATAGAAAGCAATTTCATCATTCCTTGTTTCCTATATATTATGGGTGTTTCTTAAAGCCTTTAGAAACATTTAGTTCAGCAAACAGATTTCAAAATAAAGACAGACTTAAATATATTAGACAACAAACATTGCTAAATTCTTTTACTAATATGAACAGGATTGCCAGATATTCGGAAGCCCCTAAACAGGACAACTGCCATGCCTCTTGAGATTTTAGATCTATACACAGGCTGCTGTCAAAACTGGATATGATCACATACTGGATTAATTTATCAGCTTTAAAGCTGAACTAGTAAAGAATGACTGTTCATACTCAACAGATAGGATTAAACGAAAAAGGGACATCGAAGCTAGCTCTGGTGGGGCAGGACTCTATTTCTGTCTACTTGAGAAACTGAGGCAGGAGCGTCACAAATATAAGCGCTACTAAAATTTATTAACAAAGTCCCAGTTCCTTGATCTGAGATCTCTTCCTTAATTACAATTATATATTAAGCTATAATTTTTAAATTGTATCATTTTTTAAAAAGAAGAAAAAAGATTTTCCTTCAAAGGTTATTGCAAAGATAGGAAACATAAAGTAAACATACAATATATTTGCTATATGTATTAAATCAAGGGCAGCATCTAACATCAGCCTTCAGATACGGGGCTGGACCCCATCCACCATATAAGACTGCCACTAATATGAAACAGTTAAAACAAATTGGGGGGGGGGTTGTTTGGTTGGTTGGTTGGTTTTTTTTGTTTTTTGGGTTTTTTTTTGTTTTTTGTTTTTTTTTGTGGTTTTTTTTTGTTGTTGTTGTTGTTGTTTGTTTGTTTGTTTTTTTCCGAGACAGGGTTTCTCTGTGTAGCCCTGGCTATCCTGGAACTCACTTTGTAGACCAGGCTGGCTTCAAACTCAGAAATCCGCCTGCCTCTGCCTCTGGCTCCCAAGTGCTGGGATTAAAGGGGTGCGCCACCACAGCCCAGCTAACAGTTCAAATTTTAAACTGAGTAGAACCTTAGAAACCCCACAGGAATCTCCCACTCTATGAGAAACTGAGATTTGGAGATTTGAAATAACTTCAGAAAAATCACCCAGCTGTTTGGTAAAGATGGGACACGGTCCACCAGTGACCTGAATCACAGTCACCTCTCTGCTGTAGCCCCAAGTTTACCATAACAAGCACCGTTTCCTAAGCTTACTGATCGGTACCCCTCAAGAAAACTAAGGCCCCTACTAGATGCATAAGAGTGCAGCCAATGAAAAACCTGAACATGTAACATTTTAAGGTAAATATCTATTCATTATCCACATTAAGAGATTAGAAACAATGAGTGATAATGAAACCACACACTTATATTAATGTAGTACAGCAAAAGTTATTCTAAAAACAAGAACTGTGGTTCCCAGAATTTTCCATTAAATGCTTTCAAATCATGATTGATGGTGGGTAAGTGAAACCCTAGACAATAAAAACACAGATGGGGGAACCTTTGCATGTGACAATGTATGAGGAAGGAGGTTTTCTATTATGAGGAGACACGGACTATAAACCCTTTCCCTACTCAGTCTGCACCTACGGTATCTCTGCTTAGTTGACATCTGAGTGATGTTTAGTTGGCACAGGTATCATTTTCCCTTCATCCACGGCTCACATTTATTCCACGATTGACTTATTTGGTCTGGAAGCTATTCTAGGGACTGGATCACCTGACAATGATTCCGGCTCTCCTCATTCTCTCAAGCTGTTTAGAGAAGTCATTCAGATCACATCCCGAGCCATGGGAGGCCAAGAAAACATAATGTGGACCAAGCTGATGAGAAAGGTAGAGGAAAATATTAGGAGGAATCAATTGGCCAGGTTTTGGCTTTTCTTTCCCAGCCACTCTCTTCTCCAAATTACCACACTAAGTCTTCAGCCACTAAGGAACCAGAGTCATTCTATTACCCAGTACTTTCCTACCTATATTGAAACCAGTCCAAGAAACATGTCAGAAAATTACATTGTATCCATTCATCCAATCATATGTTACTTCCTAGCCAAAGGTCACAGCCCCATTCCTTCATTTCAGCCCTTTGCTGATTCTCTTGTCTATCCATCTCCACATTCCTCCAGTAACTGCACTCCAAACCCAGTCTTATCTCATGGTTCTGTAAGCAGATGGGGATTATCACTTGAATTAGTCAACAACAGCTCTGTGGGAAGAGCCTAAAGCTCTGCCTAATCCTATCCAGCAGAAATGGGGAGTTACCTAAAGAGTGCACAAGTGCACCCATCCGAAGATTCACCCAGTCTCCCCTTTGCCCAGAGAACCAAAGTTGCAGGGCAATTAGCTAGTTCAGAGCCCTGTCCTCAAGGACATGTTTAATCTAGGAAGCCATGAAACAGCAGCTATCTGTTGCAGCAGAAATCTAGAAACATCTGGGTTGTATCCCAAGCTGCCAATCTTTCTTCCTTATTAATAACAGAAAGGGCTGACCAAAAAACTGCATAAAAGGTTATCAGCAGCGCTTCTTTCCTCCCGAGCATCTTTGCAATGGCCTTGATTGATGCCAGATTGCCTGGCAAGGAACACAATGACTATTTTTAGTTTGCCTTCTATCTGAAGGACTTTTATTTCAGCTTCTGAACCTTTATAAATATTTAAAGAAGAAAAAAGGCATGAATGGAAGAACATGTGGCCTCTCCGGTACTCATCAAAGATGTCTGCAGAAATTATCAGTGTGTGTATGCGCGTGCGTGTGTGTGTGTGTGTGTGTGTGTGTGTGTGTGTGTGTGTGTGTGTGTAGCTGGGGTGTTGTCTAGAGTTACGGGACTGCATGTGCATGAATAGAGAAAACATGCAAAGCCTTGGAGAGAACTTCAAAGCCTAAGAGAAACCAAGGCTAATAAGGTACAATCTCAGCCGCTTTATCCAACTCCCTCACCTCATTCTGCCTTTTCTTTCTCCACACACAGACCAGCCGTGTTTACCCTCTCCTTCTTGAAAATGGAATATTAAGTGGAGGAGTTTGGTTGAAAGTCTTATGTCTTCAAATGATAGATAACTCCCTTTAACCAGAGTCAAGAGGTATTGCCTCCTCTTAGAACACCCATGCATCCAACAAAGGTAGGACGAGTGCCCGAAACGACATCTGCTCTTGGGAAGACTCACGCTGCAATTCTTATGATCTTCACCCAAATTTCTTCACTCATTTCAGAAGAATCCAAAACGTCTTCCCTGTTGTTTTCTCATATAGCACATTAAAAAGTCAATTCCTGAGTGCCTGCTACCCTAAATACCAGTCCTGGCCCAGAGGGAAGGAAGGAGAGTGAGAGAGAAGCAGATTCTGTGCTATACAAGTGAGGAATATTCTCTCTGGGTCTCTCAGCACTACTTCAAAAGGATGGAGCTCTTTCCGGAGAAGCCTTAATGGATTTGAGTTGTAATTGAAATTTCACCCAACTAATCTGTATCTGCAAAACTGCTAATTACGTATCCCACATAGCCAGAAAGGCACCGGCCAGCCACAAATCTCTGTAATCATTCCTTAAATGTTACTTATTGAGCAACTGCTAAGCTAGGTCTTGAGAATAATTCAAAAGAACCACAGAACCACAGACAGGGTGCTTGCTGCTACAGAATACGCAATCACGCTAGAAACTACAGGCAAAGAAAAAAATATTTGTCAACCTAATAGGCAGGCCAGGATGTCAGAGCTTGGAAGCACAGAAGAGCAATTCAAGTGAGCCACCAACTGTGTTCCTTCTCACTGATATCAGCATACCTCTGCAGGAGGCTATAAGTCAGACTTCTAAAGGTGCCACAAGTAGATGATAGAATACTTAAAAAGTTCTCCTGACCCTCCAACTCAATCCACATCAATCATCCGGGTGGATCTGGAGAACCAGCTTCAAGTCTCAGATTCTTTTCTTCATTTCCTTGCAGTCTGTACACTCATTCCTCTAAGATACCCATCTGGCAGGCATGTTCAGCTGAGGGTGCTGGTGAAACCTCGAGTCTCCCAATAAATCTCAGTTTCTGTCTAGACCCCTGCCTCACCCTCTTGGTTCTTGGCCATTGCAAAGAAAGTCACACGAGTGCTGAGTTGTGGGTGTTAGTTGAACCCAAGGGGTACAAATGGAGTATGGTTTTAATAGAAATCAATGTAATTCAAAGGAATTAATGTAAATTGCCCTGGCTTCTGAAGAAATTTCTGCTCATGTGGGCAGAATGCTACTCAGTCTAGGTGAGTATTGAGATGCCAGCTCCTTGCCAACAGGTCCAGGTGAGAGGAGAGAGGTTCCAGTCCCACCCGAGTCTCTCCGGGGCTGAGTGGAATGGTGATTGTCGACAGCCCAAAAGAAACACATCCGGGCCTAGAGTCTTGTCGAAGCAGAAAGGCAACTTTATGACATCAGCCTCTCACTTATATAAGTTTGAAACATAGGGAGGGGGATTTTTGGTGGGGTAAGATGGCATAGGAGGCAGGGAAGGCTGATGGAGGATATGGAGTGACTGACAGGGTCAATGCCAAAGCTCTACATAAGCAACAGAGGGGCAGAGGCAAGACCAAACCTGTCTTGCTGAGTCTCAAAACTCAAGCCAGGCTTTGGCTCTCCCACAAGGCTGCACAAACTTGAGCCAGGCTTGAGTTTGTCCTCAAGGCCCAAACCAGGACCAAAATGGGGCTCAACACTGAGGGAACACTGAACCAGAGCTAAGTATTTGAACATTTCTGAGTTTCCCCTGAAATGTATTAAACACCTTGAACCCCAGCGTATCTGTCCTGCCTTCCTTTTCCTCCTACATACATAAAGCTTTCAATAAAGCTTTGGGGTTCTTCAAATTATTCTTCCTTCCTTATCACCCTAAATTCTAATATTTCTGACCAAATTGCTTTTATAACACATCTTTGGGGATTCTTCTCTGATCACCACCCATCATAAGAGCAGATCATTTCCTAACAACTTTCCTCCTATACTTCCTGAACTTTAAGTACCACAGATTCATTCTTTAAACAGATATTGCTCGAGATGGGATCTTGGCAGACCTCTCCCCCAACTCGTTGGAACAGTTTGAGAGTAGAAACCATGTCTTTCATGTTAGAGGTCTGAGTTAAACTTACCTAGTCTGCCAGGTATATTTTGATGCCATACTATAAATTTATTATTCTTATCATTGTTGTTCATGTTATTTATTATTTTTCAGTTTCTCTTCTGGCTTTTTTTATATAATATCATGAAGACTAAGCTGGTTTTGAACTGTGCATCTCCCTGCTTCTATTTTCCAAATGTCATGGGCATGAGCCACCGTATTTGGCTTTGAATTACTTTCGAAACACCTAATGGACCTAAGCTGACAGGGAGAAGACCTCAGTGTAGGGAGTTGGATTCTGTGAACAGGATGGAAGTAACTTTGATTAAATGAGTCCCTTGCAGCATCATAATTGCTTGCTAGAATGGAAGTCTCATCTTTAGTCCTAAGGCTGAGACGAAACTCTGATGTCTAAGTTTCCCTAAGGGATCCCAGATAAGGCTGTAATCTATTCTGTGAGCCTTGCCCTCTCTCCCCTTTTGGCCTGTGATTCTTAGCACTGCAGAAATATTACTCCCTGAAATAGAATGACCTTTCAAAAAGTAACCAAAATCACGCATTCCAGCTGAGGACACTGAACTTGATGTTTTGTAAAAAGTGTAAGTTTCTGTGCCAACATAATGAACTTGCTGGCTACTCCCCTGTTCTCTCGGTTTTCAGATAAACAAAAACAGGACTCCCAAACATTGCATGAATTAAAAATATTTTGTGGTTTTCTTTTTCTTTCTACCTTAGTCAAATGTTAGTGAAGGTTTATGAAGTATACAGTTAAAAGTCACCAAAATTCCGTATACATTTTTTAAATTTTAGAATCATGATAGTGATTGTGTCACCAAAGATGGTACGTACCCTTCTTAAAACTTAACATCTATGGAGATAAATGCAGAATAAAAACACAAAGTCCTTTTCTGTGAATTAAAGTCATCGATTTCTTACAAATAACAGTGTCTCACTATTTACTAAATGCATTGGTTGTTTTATGTAAGCATCTAAAGAAAGTAGGGTTGGAATTAGTCGTTATTCTTCTGTTGTCTACATCTCATACATACATAATGAGGTTTGGAAAAAATAGTAGAGTTTGAGTCACTGAAGGACAAAGGTTTTGGAGACCCTCAAGATATGGCAGAAACTCTCCCAGCTGTCATCAGGACTTCTTTTAGTAAACATACAAGCCCAGATTTAAACCATGCCAGCCCTTAAAACCAAATTCAGCTAGTGCACTCCACTCATGGGTCAATATTCTAAAATCTTGGCAGGACTTCCATTATTTAATCTGCATAGGAGTCTATGATGTAAGCTCCATCAGAGGTAAACAACCAAAGAACATGATATAAAAACATGAGAAAATTGCCTGGAATCCTAGGATAACTGGACAAAGTCCTGAGTAATTTGACACCAGAGTTTATTTCTCTACATACAAGGAGACACTTTCTCTGCCTAATCTGCTATCTTCTCTCATCTCAACAGTCTGTCATGGCAGAGAGGTAGATGTCTACTTTGCTGGCTTGTTAGGAAAGTGAGAACCAACATCTATCTAGTCTCTAGTAAAAAAAAAGTGTTGGTACATGGACATGCTCCCATTTTGCAAATGTTATCAGCATGTATAGTATCCAGGATATGCCAATGTAGGATCTCTTATGGACACACACAAAAGGGACCATGTGTTAGCTTCATAAAACAAGCTATCCCCTAAAATAACATGCATAGTTTTCCCTCTGTCTCTCTGTATAAATGTGAGTGTGCAGTTGTCATCTGGAAGTCTTAAAAATATTCATGTTCTTCCAAAGCATCACTATTAGTTCATCTTGAAAAATAACTACATGCTTTCTGAATTACAGCCAACCACAACTGTCAAAATAACTGGATGGAGAAGCATATAGGAGGTTAGTAAAGCAGGAGTCTGGGGTAATGGATGCTTTAATACACATATAGACTCTGAATCTAAATAGGCCACAGGGAGGGTGGTGAGACCTTGGAAGGTGTGGTCTGGTTGGACAATGTATTTCACTAAGGGTTTGTCCTTGGAGATTACATCTCACTTGGCATGAGGAGATGAGCCAGCTACTCTGCAATGCCCTCCCGGCCACAGTAGGTGAAAAAGCTCTGAATCTGTGAATAAAATAAATCTTTCCTACACCAAATTAAATATTTTTGTCATTTTATCACAACAACACAAAGTCCAAAGAACACATTCTAGTTATATTTAAAAAAAAAATTTTTGCAGTGTGGCGGGAGCAGGGGGAGGCATAAACCACAGTACACATGCGGGGGTTAGAGAACCACTATCAGGAGTTGGTTCTGTCCTTCCACCATGTGGGTGGGGAGTATTAAAATCAAGTCATCAGGCATGGCAGCAAGTGCCTTAATCCACGGAGCCATCTCATCAGGTGTTGGAATAGGAGAAATTCACACTTTCTGCTCAACATCCACAGTATAAACACACTGGCCAGCTTGATTTGCTTTGAAGTACAGACCACAGTGAAACCTGTCTTCTTTCAATGTGACGGTATAGTGGAGATCAGATATTTGAAAAGAATGACCCCTGTGTCACTGTCGCCCTCCCTGAACAAGCTGGGTTGGGGGTTGGATTAAAGAATCCATCATACATGTGAACATGTGTGTTTACACAGGCCCTCAGGGTAAGTCATTCCGTCAAGAAGGGCGAAAAGCCTGTCCTGAATTGGCTACATTTACCAGAAAGCAACTCACATGTTCACCCTGTTTCCTAGTTAAGTCCACACTGGCCAACAGCAGGAAATGGGAAGTGGGTGGTAGAGGATGCTGCTTTATGGAACGAGGACACAGCAGGAAAGGGCTACGCCTGGTACTCAAAGCGTCACACCATCGAAAGACCGGACAGGCACCTGATGTCAATTTGTATGAGGTTTGCAAGAAGTTCAGACTAACCCAGTGCTGTTTTTCGTGAGGAGGATGAGGGTGGGACTGAAAGGGTCTTGGTTAGGAGATCACCTAGTCCCCCAGCTGAAGAGTAACAATGATATATAAACAGTGTGAAGCTGTGTTCGCGCGCCACCTCCACACCTGCATTCTCACCTTGCTTCATCTATTTCTGCTTCTCTGCCTCCTCTTCTGCCACTTGTTCAGAAAAGCAACTGAGTTTAATACATTTGGTGAAAAGAAGGAGATGTCCCTGACCAAAGGAAACTATGACATCTCCTTGCATGATGGCTCAGTGGCCCTTGGAAGGCTATAAGGAACTTTGCTCTTTTTCTTCCTTCTTTTCTCTCTTTCTCTCTTTCTTTCTTTCTTCCTTTCTCTCTCTCTCTCTCTCTCTCTCTCTCTCTCTCTCTCTCTCTCTCTCTCTCTCTCTCTCTCCCTCTCTCTGTTTTACTTTTTAGTTTTTTTTTATTTGGGAGTTCCAAATGTTGCCCTCCCACCCTCAAGCAGAGTCCTTACCCCCATGCTCTATCTCCTTCTCCGCTGAGAGGATGGAAACCCCACCCCCACCCCCACCCTGTGGCATCAAGTCTCTTCAGAGGATTAGAGGATTAGACTCATCCTCTCCCACTGAGGCCAGACAAGGCAGTCCTCTGCTATACATGTGTCAGGGCCTCAGCCCATGTATGCTCTTTGGTTGGTGGCTCAGTCTTTGCAAGCTGGGTTAGTTGACAGCATGAGTCTTCCTGTGGCGCTGCCATCCCCTTCAGCTCCTTCAATCTTTCCCCTAACTCTGACATAGAGGTCCCCTTCCTCCTTCCAATGCTTGTCTTTGCATATCTGTACCTGTCTGAGTCAGCTGCTGGTAAAACCTGTCAGAGGACAGCCATGCTAGGCTCCTCTCTAGAAGCACAACATAGCTCCAGCAATAATGTCAGGGATTGGTGCTTGCCCATGGGATGGACCTTGTGAGGAAGCTTTAAATAAGTGTGTTTCTAAACTGAATTGCCATTGCACAGTTCACTTAGGCCTTTCCATTTCCATACTTAAATGTAAAAACTCTGAGTGATCACACTTACCTAACTGCCACAGTCTTTTGGGTTATTGGAATCATCTGCAAACTCTCCAGTGAAGGACCTAACGTTATGATTGTATTCTTAAATGACATAAAGGTTTTAATGTCTTGGGCCTCTGTTCTTACTATCTTTCTTTCTTTTTAAGATTTATTCATTAATTTTATGTATACGAGTACACCGTAGCTGTCTTCAGACACACCAGAAGAGGGCATCAGATTCCATCACAGATGGTTGTGAGCCTCCATGTGGTTGCTGGGATTTGAACTCAGAACCTCTGGAAGAGCAGTCAGTGCTCTTAACCTCTGAGCCATCTCTCCAGCCCTGTTCTTATTTTCTAATCAAGGATCTAATATATGTTCTTTACATGTGATTTTCCAATTTGTTTTTTTTTTTATCGTATTGCAATTTATCTATCAACCACAGTAATCGAACGCATAAAGACATTTGTGTTCAAGTGTGTCAGGTTCATTGGCCATCTTCACCCTGAAACCATCACTTTTTCTTTCTCCCCACTCCACTAGTCATCTTCTTTAAGATAATCTACCCTACTTTAATGTCATGGGTACACAAGTAATTTCATTTATATATTACATATAACATATAATATAGATTCTGCATACAAAAGAAAACCTCTGATATTTGCCTTTCTGGGCGTGGCTACTTGTTAAATAGGATCTTCAGTTCTAGCCATCTCCCTGCAGGTAGCACAATTCCATCCTCCTTTATGACTGCATAAAGCTCTATTATGTAAAATATGCATACATACACACACATATACATTATACATTTGTGTATTGATAAACACCTAGGCTAATTCCATAACTGATTACTATAAGCAATTCTGTTAGAATATTGTGTGCAGGCATCTCTGTAGTATGCTGGCATAGATTCCTTCAGCTGTAGACCTAGGTGTGGTATATATACATATCAGTGTAGTTTACATTTTCTTCTTTTGGGGAATCTTCATGCTGATTTCTGTAGTGGTGTAGCAGCACACATTCTTACCAGCAGTGGATAGGGTTCCTCTCTGCTTTGCCAGCATTTGCCCTCATTACATTTTCCTGGTTGGTAGTCCTTATGCCTATGATTTGATGGACTGCTAATGCAGTTTGAGTTTATACTTCCTTGATGGCTAAGGACGCTGAATATTTTTTATATTTTTATTGGCCATCTGTACTTCATATTATGAGGAATTGCTGTTCTTTTCATTAGCTCATTTGCTGTTTGGATAGTTTAGGGGTAGCTGTTCATTTAAATTTTGTATATTCTAGCTGTTAATCTTGTATAAGATCGGCACCTAGCAAATGTTTCTTCCCCTCTGAGGCAGTCTTCACCTGACTGATTGTTTCCTTTCCACTGTAGAAGCTTTCATTCACTCTCCGTAATTTTATTTGTCAATCTTCCTGTTGTTCCTGTTGTTTCCAGAGCAATCAGAGCTCCTTTCAAAAAGTCCTTGCCTGTGCCTCTATCTCAAAATGTCCCCATGTGTTTTTTCCAATAGTTCCAGTTTCATGTCTAACATTAAGGTCTTTTGTCCATTTTTAATAGTCTTTGTTGGAATGAGAGCCGGGCCTGAGTTTGCATCTCTGACACGTGTCTCTCCATTTTCTCCAGCACCATTTACTGAGGTTTTCACTCCTCCATGAAATATTTTGGGCCCCTCTGCCACCTGTAGCTGTAAGAGTTCCTTTCTGGGATCTGTTTTTCTGGGCCATTCATCTGTAGGCCAGTCCCATGCTATTTTGGTAGTATATTTAGTATATTTGTAAGTATAATTTATAATTCAGCATTGTGATATTGCTGTCATTTTTATCTATCTCCCCATGATTTCATTGTCTATTCAGAATCTTTTGTGCTCCCATGTGAATTTTCAGATTTTTTTGTGTGTGAAGCTCTTCAGTAACGTGGGGGTTTTGAATGGTAGGTTGTTTTCGTTCAGGTAACCATTTTCACAATTTTAATTCAGTCTATTTGTGAAGAGGGAGAGGTTTTTTTTTTTTTCTATTTTCTAGTGCCTTCCTCAGTTTTTTTTTCCTTGTATATTTTTAAGTGTTCATGGTAAATTCCTTTTAATCCCTAGGTTAGGTTAATTCCTATGTATTTTGTTTACTATTGCAAATGACACTGTGTTCTGATTTCTTTCTTGGTTTTATGTTGTTGATATGTGGGAAAGCTACTGATTGCATGTCAGCTGTGTATTCTGCTAGTTAACTGAGTGGGTCCATCCGTCCTGAGGATTTCTGCTTCTTGGGGATCTCTCAGGTTCAAGATCATCTCACCTTCAATCTTCTTTTACCTTTGAGTCTTATCTTACACCTCTGGCTAAGATGTCAACCACCGTGCTGGATAAGTAGAGCAGGTTCAGACGAAATGCTTTGAATTTTCTCCATTCACTATGTTAGCTATAACTTTGTCGTGTGTAGCCCTCAGTAGGCTGTATCATGGCCTTTCTATCCCTAGTTTCATCAGAGCTTTTATGACCAAGGGATTTTGTTCTTTACAAAGGCCATTTCTACATCTATTGAGATAATTATGCTGTATTACATTTATTGATTTGTATGTGTTTGGGTAATAATTCAAACTTTATTCACAGTGTTGAGGATTAGTGAATCATTATGGGAGTCAGCTAGAAAACCGAAGTCTGGCTTTAGTATGAAACTTCACAGAAGGTTGAGGAGAGATGTAAGCACAAATTCTAAGAATTTCAAAGATCCCCTACCTACTCTCTCACAGTTGGGCTGTGACCTGGCACTCAATATGCCTAGAGTTATGGTTCCTATGTCTCTAAAGGGTTTGTCCTGTTGGTTATCATTTTCCAAGTCTCTGTATCTAGATTATCTTGTGATTTCTCTTTCTAAAATCTCTACAGTGACAAGTTTTCTGCTCTTGAAATCCTAACCCTGAAGATCTTACGAAGTCTTTTATTGTAATCTTCTGTGTTATAGCAGTATTATTTTGGTCATGATACCTTGTGCTTTTGGTTATCACAGGCGACTAAAGGTATCTACTGTCACACTGAACCTGCCACTTGATATTTCTAGTCTATAACCCCCAGCCTGGATATTGATAGCAACAATTTAGCCAATTGAAATACTGTTGACTATACATCCTTTACTCTGTCTTGGATAGCTAAATTCAAATGTCACTTCCACCAATTTCCAGAATCTTTGCATAAAGATCAGATGAGCATCTTGAAAGATGACCTATCTCAAAAGAAAACTGACCAAGAAATGATGCCTTGAGTCATAAAAAGAATGAACATATCAATGTTTAATGTGATACCAGCCTCTTGATGTCCCTGCAAACCAGGCACAACATGGAATCCTGTGGGAGAACTCTGTGGACATGGCGAGTCTGTCACAGTGCTAAAATGAAGAAGGCATAATAAAGGGATCTAGATAATATCATAGTTACCAGGCTGAATCCCTAGATTCTATCTTGAACATTAAAAAAAAAAAAAAGAATGCAAAGAGAACTGTGGACCATGGTCAGTGGGAAGATGGATTGGGAAAGATCCAATTATTCTCATAAAAAGTATCCATGGATGGAAAGCGTAAGAGTGAAATGTGGTGAGACAAGATTCAGGTATGAGCAAAAAGCACAAGAAATTATTCTCTGAACCCAGGCTTTGAACAAGAGTTTTAGAAATAAGCTTGTCCCCTCTTCACTCAGGAGCCTATAATTCTCACCAAACTTCACCTTATCACATTCTCAGGTAACTTCTATCCCCCAATGAGTTATGAGTAAGATGCAGTAGCAACTACTGGAGAGTACAAGCTGATGCTGGGTCAGCTCGTATAAAAGCATAAACACACTGACAAACTCTCTTTCCAAGGCACCGTGATCCAGCCAGTAAAGATGACTTTGCTGTAACGACCCTCTCTTGTCTGCCACTCTTGTTTTCTTCTTCCCCTTTCCTTATTTTTGCACCATAATCAAATGTGAGTTTCCCAAATTCCATCTCCAAACTCTATAGCTTTATCAAGAAGCAGAATACTAGGCACACATCCTCCTAACATCTTCGGTGACTTGCACATTCAAGCAGGACTCTTCGTCAGGATAGTAGAGACACATAAACGCTACCATGAGATCATGCTCTGAACATCATGAATAAAGTGATTGGTTTAAGGATAAGCAGTGATTTGAAGGCAGAAGCTTAGCAGAGTGCCCATAATTCCAGAACTTGGGAGAATGAGACGGGATGATTGCCAAGAGTATGAGGCCAGGCTAGGTTGTGTGCTGCATTATTGGCGGCTTAGAAAGTGAAACCCAACTTGATCTCATGTTGAATTCTGTGAAGTTGGTATTGGCAGAATAGCTCACAGTGCATTTAACATAGTATAAATGCTGGCAGCATAGAAGATAGGTACACAGCGTGGCTTCTGATCACAACTCCACAACATGCTACACCATGTGATTCTAAGCACCCTGGACAGTTCCTTTGCATGCCTTTCTACCCATGACTCTGCCCTTCGAGATAAATCCCTGGAATTCTTGCTACACAGGCCTTAAATTCATGTATCAAAAAATACCTCAGTTCTCGCCTACCAAAACTACTCTCTGAGTAGTGACAAGTCTGACATTCAGGAGTGGACCAACATCCCAAACCACTTTCTACTTCAGGATAAAAATACTCAGGTGTCCTAGATCTAGTTTTGAAGATTGATGAAAATACTTGTGATACTTACCTTTATAATAAGAGACTTTACACACATTTATTTGCCAAGGCTATTTTTCTGTATCTCTCTCCTTCCATATGTAAGCAAGGACTTTAAATGGGACACATCCCTAGTGTTCGGGTTGGGTTAAATTACTTCTCTGTTTAGTTATGTGTCTCTTTGTTTATTGTTTTTCTCAGACTAGGATGACAATGGTTGGTATGCAAAGATGTCGAGAACCAATGAATCCAAAGGCAACCTCAGTGTTCAAGGGGAGGGGGTAAGATTACAGTTACAGTCCCCTAAAACATTAGCATGGCAGACTCTTAGGTTAAGTCAAAGACAATTCTGCCACAAAAGCATGTGCTTAACTTAGGTCTTTGTGAAGCATGTGCAGATAACTCAGCTTGGATACATTTAAAGTTTCTGTCTTTTGATCTCCATTCAAATTATTTTCCTTGACAAACATTTTTATAAAGCCAAACTCTTCAACTAGCGTGTTCCTACTTATAATTTTAAAGTGTTTCACAAAACACAACTATTCAAAAAAAAATAAAAAGAGTGTGTAAGCTGTCTGTACTTTATTCCATTCTGGCAGGAAATATAAATACATTCCACTACAAGTAGGGTTTGATCCTCAGGACAAAAAACAAAAGAAAAATAAATACAAGATGAAAGATTCATCAGAAGAATCCTACTAGGCAGATGACTCTGAGGATCCAGTGTGTCTTCCAGACACACCAGGGCTATGCACAGATTAACTTACAGAGGCTCTGACAGTACCCACAAAGCCTATGCATAAGTTCCAGCCAGGAAAAACTCCCGCATGGGGGAGGGAAAGTGAGCACAAGGCACGCCCCTCACTAAAGAGCTATATGCAATAGGTATCTGTTCAGAGGGGGTCACTTGGTTTTCTTCAGTGATGTGGTACTGGGTTTATCAGCTGTATTCTAGGGCAGGCCTCATGCTCAGAGTAGTTGGCCAATACCAAAAGGCCTCTGCGTGCGTGTGTCTGTGTCTGTGTGGTGTGTGTGTGTGTGTGTGTGTGTGTGTGTGTGTGGCTGGCTGGCTGGCTGTCTTTGCTGTCTGTGTCTGTCTGTCTGTGTGTGTTGTTACAGTTGGTGTTTTTGTCTTTTTGGGTTTTGTTTTGTTTTATTTGGGGAGAGATTAATTTTACTTTTGTTTTGAGAAAGGTAACAAACATGAAAATGAGCAATAGGGAATTAAGAGGATTTGGGGGAGAGAAAAATACATTGAAAATATATTTTATGGCAATTAAGATAAATTAATTTTAAATGTAATTAATAAAATAATCTTACCCAAGGTTGGCCTGTTTCAAGCTTCCCTGGGTTTGAGAATAAAGCAGTTTCTGTTTTAGCTCCTGGGCTCCAGTGAGCAGGTTTTCCTGCTTTCTATTCCACCCCAGTTCTTCTCCTCTGCTTAACGGGATTTTAAAGATCTTTCTACATACAATTTCCCTTTTGTGGTGACTGTAATATTCTAAATTCTCTAAAAATTTAAGTCTGCTAACCTACCAGTAATCGAAAACTAATAAAAGATTTCTAAATCATCTTAGCTAAGTGAGACTGAAAAGAATTTACTTACAAATAAATTTCATGGAGCATTTAGATGAATTTATGTGAAACTGAAACATTTGTGACATTCAATTAACAGCAGAAAGCATAGATAGCCCTCTTACATTTATCGCTGTTCTTATATTTAGAATCAAACTCATTGTTTCAACTAAACCTATTTTTAAAGTTATAAATTTTGTCAACAATAAGATTTTCATTAAATTGGTATAGTGTGTTTGTTTAAATAAAAATAATAATGAATTTGTCACCTGATTTCCATGTACATTTCTAGTCTACTCATGTCTTTATTTATTAAGAGTTGTTTATACTATGATATATAACTACTTATTTATATAATTATTTTGAAACAGTTAATTTTGTCTCACATGTAGAACATTTTAACTACTTATATTGTTTAAAATAAAGCAAAAAACTTCATTTTGTTTTCAATGAATGGGCTTTCAAAGCTATACTTGATTCTATGAATGGAGGAAAACACTAAACATTTTCGGTGCTATTTTTATGGAATTTCCACTGAAAACATCTGAATAAGGCTCTTTCAATCAGGGTTCTCTAAAGAGAATTTAGTTCTAACACTCAAAGCCATCCATTGTGTGTGTATGGGACAGATAAAGTGTTTCCTCTAAATTAAAATAGCCTCTCAAGTCTCTCTCTCTCTCTGTATGTGTATGTGTGTGTATGTCTGTGCGTGTGTGTGTGTGTGTCTGTGTGTCTGTGTGTGTGTCTTCTGTCAGCTGAGAAACTTTAATATACCAATATAAAACTAGCAGTTTTCGCTAAGAATGAATATTTTTTTCTCTAAAGGGACAGAACAAAAGCAAGCATTGTTTCAGTTTTGTGTCAAGTCCACAAGAAAGTTTGGAATGAAAAAAAATCGCCTCAAAGAACAATCATTTTTAATGTCCCCGGGAATGACCTTCTTAAAGTAACTGTAATTGTCCCCTGTTTGCTGCTGCTTCTTCAGCAGACTTGTGGGCGTTTGTATGTTCTTGTGACCACATGGGAGCACTGGAGTCTCCAGGACATGTGGTCACTGTGAACAAACATTTCACTTAGGACTCACACATCATCGACTGGCTACTTATATTTTTATTCAAGGCACTCGGGTTCACTTTAAACTTATTTCTTCCAAAGGGGATGTTGCTGCCCTTAAAACAAGATATAATGATTGTGGACCTAGCTAGTAACAAAATCATCTGGGCAAAGCATTTATAACCTCCATTTCTTTCTCCATCCAAGACAATTTATCTGTTACCCACACATCTAACACGGCTGGCTACTTTTGACACTGATACTGCTGGTTTAAGACCTGGTAGTTTGATGCATCTCTCTAGACATGGCAAGGACAAGTCATGACTGGCTGTTAAAACAAGCACTCTGAGGGCAGCAAATCCAGTGTCTTTCCTAGTTTCCACTTAAGACTCCAAAGGGTTCCTTCTCTTACTCTTCCTATACACAAGCTTGCCTCTGATCACTGGGCATCAAACATTCCTCTCTGGGGAAGGAGTCATTCATTAATGAGTTTCATTTGGAAAGAGTGTCTTATCTATACATTAAGACGAAACCTCTGTTGACCGCAGATGAAACTCACATTAAAGGAGATCCCAGCAAAACCTTGTCTAGCAAACTCAATCTGACACATAAGTCTAATGCAACCATTACTATTAGAGAATGAAAATTCTGGAGCAAATACAGAGAAAGATGTATTCTATGTAATAGGCAAAGTCTTTACACTGTAGCATGCAAACTGGGACACAATGAGCAGCCTACTCCAAAGCAAACAAACTCATTTTACCATACTCTTCTGTAGGACAACTCCCCACATACACACAAACTGAGGCTCAAGGAACATTCTGGGTAAATACAGAAAGACTGTAAGAGCTGAGGATGGGGAAGAATGTTAAAGGCTGTCATCTGGAACTGACATAACTACTGCAGTCACTATGGTGGTTACTGTACAAGACCTGCACAAGCCACTCAAAACTCCAACGTGAATGGAAGAGCTTACAATGTTCCACCAATAAAGTAGAGGTATCTACTGGAGTTATTTGCTACTGGGGGTGGAGGCAGAATCATTTTCTTTGTGGGTAAGACCACTAGTAGATTGCTAACGCTCCAATCGATAGCCCCAAATTTGTGTCCACATGGACAGCACTAACTGAATTCGGTGGGGAATGTGATCTTTAAATGAAGAAGATAACATGAAGTTTGAAGGGAGATGTGTTGGGGAAATCTTGTGGTAGTTAGATATGATCCTATTTCAGTATATACATGTACATAATTCTCAAAGAAGAACGTTTTTAAGTGCTTAGGTTTTTATGTTACAATGTTCACTAAAGGTAATGGTTTTGCCACACTATCAGAAAGTCTGCATCAGTAATCCTTACATTTTACTCTCATCCGTGGTTCAGAAGTTATCATGTTGAAGCTGGAGAGTAAAAAGAACTTTTGCAAGAACAATAAAAGTAAGACAGTAGGACTATCTCCACATTTGAGAAGAAGGCTTGGGCACGGAGAATTCGGAGAGCCGTGGAAATCATAGGAATCAATCTAGAAGCTTTAATTCTGTGCCTAGAATCTACTAAATACGTTTGAAGGAAGCTTTTCCCTGAAATATTCTCAAGATGTGGATGGATGCAGAAACCAAAAAGAAACCAGAGGTTCATAGAGGATACCAGTAATTTGTCTGGCACTTCACAAAGTGAGAAACAGAATTGAAAACTGAATGGGACTGATTAGAGGAGAGAAGAAAGGAAAGCAAGAACAGATTCTCTGAGAAGAGTGGGCCTTGCCCTGAGGTGTACCAGTCACGCACTTAGAACTTTTTAACATCCAAACCCTGTTTAACACATGCTAACGCCCCAGCTGGATATGATTTTCAATTCTCCTCTTAATTTTTCTCAGGTGCCGAACTTGCTAGGACTCAGCGACATGAAACACACATTATGGTGGAGACTGTCTCACTCCGTGCTTTATGGCAACAGTGAACTAGATAGGAAATGGTCTTATTTTAATTTGGGATGGCCACATGGGGGGATTGGGAGAAAGCAGTACTGATCATGGATCTAAGATTCCTGACAGTCCTGTTTCAAGCTAACTGTGGCAACAGATGGATCCCTGCTCTCAGATGCAAGGAAAGCTTGGGCCAATTAAACCTTGAGGTGATATATCTGTTCTATTTTCCTTAAACTATGACAGTGCAAAGATCAACAGAGTTTCTATTCCAATACCTATTTTCCTAGGTAGCTCTCATGGAAGGAAAAAGAAGGCAGAGTCCTGGGAATCTGATTAATGTAGGAGACGTTGAAAACAGCAATGGAGGCAGGGCAGGGAAGAACTGGACTTAGGACGGGAGAGTCTGCCTGGGAATTGTGGGAAAGGAGTTCTGTTTGAAAGATTTATTTTTGCTTCTTGCTGAGGTCTATGTGACTGAAACTCAGTCTTGATTTTTTTTTCAAACACTCCTCCTGCTGTTTTTTTCTGCTTGTTCAGAACTGAGTGTTTGAGAGATATTTAGACTCTGAAAACAAAAATAAACAGAAGGGTAAAGTTTCACGTCTGGATTTTTTTTTTAAAGAAATATTTTTGGAAGTTATATATCTGAGTGACTTCAAAGCCCATGGCAATCCCTCTGTTGGTATTTCATTGGGGTTTGCAATTCTGGCTTAATCTAAATGAACTCCATTCGCGATGTTTATGTATCTAGTTCAGTATTCTGGGAGTGAAGCCTCCTTGTCTGTATGGACAAAGGGAATGCTTTCCCACGGATGTCTTTCAGGATAACACGGTCCTGAAACAGAATGAGACAGGACAGGAGGGGCTCCTTCTGCCCTTGATGTTGTAGACACTAACATCAGTAACCAGTTTGCTTCTTGTCAATCAGACACAACAGTGGCAGTTAACCTGTTAGTGGATAGGGTTGCTCTGATTAGAACTAAGTGATCATAAGAAGACCCAGCCCTTCTGCTGAGATGAGGAGCCTGCCATGCCAAGGGGGTGGGATTCACTGAAAGGCATACAGGCAGGTGGTAACAGCACACCGCTTAGCTTAAGGATGGTAGGTTTAGGAGTAATTACTCCCTACCTTTCCCCTTAAGTTCCTCTCTGTAAAACTTCTCTTCTGTTCCTCCACAGGTCAGAACATTGAGAAACAGGATGACTTCCTTTTGTCCGTAAAATCCAGGTAGCATTCAAGAAACCACTGTCCCATTAGTACTACACCTGTCTTTTATCAACCAATTCAAACTCCAAAATGCTCTCAAACTCAAAAGTAGCTTTAATGAATAACCAAACTTTTTGATGTAGATCAATACAAGTTCACTTAGTAGATTTCACTTTTCATTGCTGTTCATTATGACTATTAATCGAATATTGATGCATTTATCCGAAGGGTATGTCTCCAGGTCCCGCCAGGGTGTAATATAGTCGTGTAAAACTTACACTGTATTTTAAGATTCACAATATTTCAAGTTTTAAAAGACATCTTGCAATTTTGAATAAGAAAAGTATGGACACACATCATGTGCTTTCAGAACCTTGGAAAAATTCAAAGCATGATATGTAGTACTGAAGTGACATGAATTTGAGTCCTTTAGCAAGGTAGAAAGTAACCTTCGGGTGGCAGTGTCTCCTATATGTGCCAATCATATGGTCTATGCTATAACAACAACAACAACATAAATAAATAAATAAATAAATAAATAAGCAAAGAACCCATGTTGAATTTCTTGAGGAAATTTCAGGGTCTTTCTTTCCAAGAGCTGAAAAGTCCCCAGCCCTAAATCCAGAAGGAATTCCTGTGCTGGGCCACACCCACAGAAACTCAAGAAAAAATGGAACCCAGCAAAGGCAGCAAAGCTAAGAATCATATTAGTGAAAAGTGCCTATGGAAATCTACAGAGGGACGGAAGCCGAGCTGGGCTCTATAGTGTTTGCAAAGCTCCCATATGCTTTGTCCTGTTCTTGGAAGCCAACCATGTTCATATGGCCTAGAAAATGCTTTGAAAAATTCTGCACAAACAGCAACAAAAGTAACAGTTTTGCTCATTTTGACTATAAATCCATTCCTTCCAGAAGTCCCTCATAACACTTGAGATTCGTTTTCATTTCCACCTAATGAGAACATTGTTTGCTAACAGGTACCAGTGAAGGTCACTCTGGGTTCTCTGTATTCTCAAGTTGGAAGACAGAGAAGAGCATTTAGGAAACTAGATGACAGAAGAAAGATGGCCAGCAAAAAAGTGTCGAAGATTGATGTTTGGGGTTGGGAGGAAGCAGTTTTGGGGGTTGGGGGAGGCAGTTTGGGGGGCTGGGGGAGGCAGTTTGGGGGGGTGGGAGGAGGCAGTTTTGGGGGTTGGGAGAGGCAGTTTGGGGGGTTGGGAGGAGGCAGTTTTGGGGGTTGGGGGAGGCAGTTTGGGGGGTTGGGAGGAGGCAGTTTTGGGGGTTGGGAGGAAGCAGTTTTGGGGGCTGGGGGAGGCAGTTTGGGGGGTTGGGAGGAGGCAGTTTGGGGGGTTGGGAGGAGGCAGTTGTTTGAAGATTTCTGATGCCATCACTGACGACTCCTTTCAATGCTTCTTCTCTTATCCTAAGACACTACAGCTCAGATGGTATCCTAAGATATTCCTCTTGTTTTAAGTTCTTATGCAAAACATGATATGCATTTACCATCTTAACACATTTTAAATGTACACTTCAGTGACAGTAGATGTTCTCACATTGTTGTATAACTCACCAGCACATAGATAAAAAAACATGTTATCCTCCTAAGCTGAGACTCTGGTCCCTTTACACAGCACCTCATTTCTGCCTTCCATTTGGCCTGGGAAACTCCGGTCCGTTTTCTCTTTCTATGAATCTGTTACTCCAGTGGAATCACATGATGCTTCCTTGCTAGTGACTGTCATAGTTCACTTGACATACTGCCCTCAGAGTGCATCTATAGTCTGCCATGAGTCAATTTCCTTCCTTCTTGAGGCTGAATGATGTTTGAGTGTGTATGTGAACCACATATTACTTATTCAATCATAGTTCAATGATGGGTGATGGGTGCTTGGGATGCCTCCATCTTTCAGCTACTCTGAATATTGCTGCAATTAACTTTCTTTGGAGCCCATACTTAGGAGCAGAGAGCTGCGTGACCTAACTATTTTATTTTATTTTTGAGTAACCACCATTTTGTCTTCTACATCTTAGCCTCAGTTTTACTTTGCTGCCAACAGAGCACAAGGGTATCCATTTCTCTAAATCCACCCTAACATTTGTTGTGAATCTTTTCATGTGCTTCTGGTGCATTTGACAAACTTCTACAGAGAAATGTCCGTAAAAGCCCTTGCCTCATTTTGTATTCAAAATGTCTGATTTTGATGTTGTTGAGTTGTAAGATATAACAAATCAAGACAAATCATTGTTTTTTCCTAACTGCTCAAATTTCCATTATTTTTCTAAGCCCTAACACCTGTTGAATATTCTCATTTGTCTCTGGACCATCTGTAAAACAACTGTGAAAGCTTACAATTAATGAATGAATTGATGTTTATCATCTAAGTATGTACATTTATTAACACACTTGGGCCTCCACTTAACTGGATTTTCAATCTTTTTTTCAACAAATACTTCCTTGGCACTGACTATGCATCTTGACGATCTTGGGTACTAGGGGATACATCATAATGAGCAAGGTTTCTTTGGAGTTGAGATGCCTGAATCATCATGTGTGGAGAGATAGAAAAGGGAGAAGTTATTTTTGAATCAAGGGGCTCTTGGAGGAGAGAATTTCAGGAAGTGTTAATAGGAAACAAACAAACAAAAATAAACCTGAGGCAAGAAACTGCTTTGCATCTTCAATAAGCAGGAAAGACCAGTGTGCCAGGGTGGCACCTACGTGATGGATCGTGCTGCGGGCATTACCTGAGTACATAGAAAAAGAGAGACATATATGGTAGGATTTTGTTGTTGTTGTTGCTCTTGTTCCATAGAGCAAAGAATAGTAACTGTAGACAACAAAAGCATGGTCAGATTTATATTTCTACAAGGTTAATCAGTAGATAAGATTCCTAGCCTGGCAAAATGTCTGTATGCTATCAACTACCAAATAATCTTTTATTTTTACTTACTAGTGACTGTCATAGTTCACTTGACATTTCAAGCAGACTCTAAATTCCTTGAAATCTAGATCTACTTACTAGTCCCAAATTTCCACCACTGAGTACTGAAATGGATTTAAATATATGGAATAGATAATTAGGTTTTGCAATTTTGTGGGATGTGTAAGGTTTCATTATTTGAAGGGTGGAAGTCTAACTAACAAGTGACCATGTGTTCCGCAGTGACACAGGTCATGGTTGACACTGAGAACCATGTCCCAAGCAAGGTGTTCCTGTGGATCCTGGTTTCAGCGCATCACTCCACAAGTTCTTGTTTCAGGCTGGGTGAAAGTCGGCCTCTGCTGAGAGTAAAACCAACAATGACTCCCCTACTTCCAATGGCGCTAGCATTCTAGACAACCTCATAGCCTCTGCCCTTTACAGTGTTACAAATGTAATACTTTCTCTAACACAAAGTAGATATATTCTAAACAGCATAAAGAGGAAGAGAGGAAAGCATCTTCTCAAATGGAAGCAGAGAAAGCAAGCAAAATCTGCGTTCTTTCCTAGGAGCAAATGATCTCCTATTTCCTGAGTCTGCCCTCAGCATGTTCATGGTGCTCACAGAGACACACCCAGCAGTCAAGGGTCTGGTGGACATCTCCAGTACCATGCTCTCTACATCCTTTCTATCTCTCACCCTTGAAACGTTCCTGCTAGCTTCAGGGATTTTTGCGGTCCAACCCACTCCCTATCTTAAATGTTCTTTCATCCCTTTTGAGATCCCACCCATCTATCAGTTCACCCTGACTACCCTGACAGAAAAACCATGTGCTGTGCTTAAACAACTAACATTTATTTTCTCATGGTTCTGAAGAATAGACTGAGAACAATATGCCAGTGATGCAGTTTAAATAAGAGCTGTCTTCACAGCTGGGTAAAAGGTTAGTTTCTTTCTCTTAGTTCTCCATGACAGGAGGAAGGGAGTAAGCTATCTTGGTGTCTTTTCTCATAAGGGTGCTAGTCTGGTTTGATGAGTCTCCACCTTCAAGATGTCAATTAGTCTTAATTACTTCCCTAGGGGCCTTATTTTCAACTGTTAGTCTGCCAGACTTAGGGCTTCAACACCTTCACATCATAACACGCTTCACCATGTCATGCCACATCATGTAACATCACACTCTATCATGTCAAATCACATCACATCACTTCATGTCATACCACTTCACACTTTCTTGGCAAAACTGGAGTTAGTCTGAAATCTCTCTGGTAAATAAGTCTTTTTCCAAGCTCAACAATAAAATTGTTTTCATAATCTATCAATCTATTATGTACAAGATTTGATTGACAACTAGCATCAGCACTAGCACAGTCTAAAAAAGGCAATAAGATCCTAGATTTTCATTGGAAGCTACTATGACCTGGTAGTGTGATGTGCAGATGAACACAAAACTCAGCATCACCAAAAGAATGAAGGAGTAAACTGTCTGTCGCTGTCTCTCCAGCCTTCCCTCACATGAGATCCTCTCTACTATAGCCTATATTCCTATGGAGTCTATAGGAAAGAACAAGAACACCTTCCTGGGAAGAAACACTCTCCAACACTATGGCAGTGCAAAGCCCCCCAGTACCCATGGCTGTTTTTCTGTCCTTCTCAAGAAAGCATCAAAGGGAGGCAAGGCAACTGAGCACACAGGAGCTGGCTTCTCACATCCACCTGATGCCTCAGACAGCAATGTGCCAGAATGAATCTCTGTTCTGAGCCACTCCGATAATGTGGCCATTTATAGATAGAAGAGGGAGATTAGGGATGTTGAAAGGGAAGGGGTTTATGCTCTTCATTTGATCCCCGCCTGGCACTCTCCAGAACTGCCATGTGCCCCACACCTGATAAATACTGGTTTATAAATGGCAAAGAAGAGAATTGAAACTCATAAATCTACCCCCACCCTGTCCTTTTTATGGATCTAAAGGATAATTAAAACCATGCTCTCGCTTTGCAAATGAAGCCTCGTCTTTCTGGCAGCCCCATTTCCAATGAACTTGAGGGCAGTGTCAGTGCAAAGGGAGGCTTGGGTTGATGTTATCCAGGCTGTGAAGGAGCAGCCTCAGGCCTCAAGGATCTCAGGGTGCATGTGCACCACCCAGGGCTGCTGTCATGAGCCGGGACCTCTACAGAGCTTTGCCATGTGCTTTGAACTTGGTTAATGCACAGTGCTAATGAGGCACTGGACAAGATTTAGTTCTTTCCAGAGGAAAAACCCACAACTTTTATTATGTGTCCATAATTTGTTGCCCCAAACATCAGCAACTGCTTTTCAGTTATTCACAGAGTGATCCCAAGAAGTAGTATGAATGCCAGAAATAAAGGTCCCTAATATTTTATAGCCCTTTAAATGAACAGTCATAAAGGCTGTGCACTATCAGGGAAAAGGCTTGTAACACAGCTGTATGGAGAAAATGCATACTACACAATATAGCTACATCAGGGAGACAGAAGGTAAGAGGAATCATGTTTGCAATGTCTTTCTAATTAGCAAGTGGTTTGTATCACATGTGTGAAATAAGGAATAATGAAAGTGCATTGAAATTAATAGCCCCACCCCATTGCCCATCAAACCTTAGCCTCTGCCCTTCTCCAAAGCAAACACAACTCTTTGGGGGTATTTATGGTTTGTACCATAGCTCTTAATTTGTTCATTTCATGCTTCTTTTTTTTTTTTTTTTTTTTTGGTTTTTCAAGACAGGGTTTCTCTGTGTAGCCCTGGCTGTCCTGGAACTCAGTTTGTAGACCAGGCTGGCCTCAAACTCAGAAATCCACCTGCCTCTGCCTCCCAAGTGCTGGGATTAAAGGTGTGTTCCACCACAGGCAGCTGCATTATTTTTAAAAATCTCTGTATGATGGATTAAGACTTAGGCCATGTAACCTCATTCTAAACCCAGCATCTTGGTACTAAAAATTAGGTCCCTTATTCTTAATCTTTTATTTTATATTTCATATTTATTGATTTTTTTTTTCTATCAACTAAAGTCAGTGCTTTTGATTCCTCCACTGGCCATCCTGCAAGATCAATATAGCACCATACAGGTTTATGTCCCTCCCCCTACATGCTACATCTCAGAGAGGTGCATAGACACTTCCACACTGACAAAGTTGATGGCAGTTACAGCTTATCTGATAACCAGCTTTCACCTTTTAACTGAGGCCAAAAATTGAAAGGCAACCCAGAATATCTATTAGTGTACACAATGGAGTTAGCCAGAATTTTCCTGTTATAGTACTTTGCATATTCCCCAAATTCTTTTCTTGTAAGTCACACTTTACTTTGTCTATAGCAATGTGAATTATACTTTAAATAACACCACAATAATTTGATATCGTTGTAAACAGAGTGGAAAAAGAGAAAATTTTCAGGTAATGGAAACCCTACCTTATGAAAAAAAATTAATCACTTATTTTTCTAATTAGATCAAAACCACATATGTATTGAGGGGCCAGTCATATCTGATCACTATTGTGCTAATGGTTTTTGAAATTAAAAAGAAATGCTAGCTTTCACAGCTACTGTTCCTAAGAATACCGTGTGTTGGATTTGTTTTGAATGCAAAAAAAAATGGTTCTTGCTACTTTAATTCATAAGTGCATGGTAGGTGGAGAGGAAGAACTCTGAGGCAGTTGAGACTGGGGTTGGGGATCTTTCTGTGCTCTCTCACAGCTCCTGTTTCTTTGAACCAACACATCATCCATCCTTATCAACTAATACTACCCTGTCTTGGTTTCCCCTCTACATATTTGGACTTTGCCTACATTTACACCGATATACATATATGCATATATATGTTTTAGATAGGGACCTGGATATGAGGAAACAAGTGGTATTTCCTTAGATTACATTTATTTTCTTTAATTCGTTCTTCTTATTATAATATAACATTTGTGCCTTAACTCGCCTTCTTTGCATCCTTTTCTAGGCTTTTCCCAGACTGCCCCCTTGTCCTGCTCAGTGGAGGGCTGTCCCCTGAGGAATGTGCAGTGTTCCTTTGGACCTCACTCCTTTCCAGGATTGGTGTCCACATGGCTTGCCTGTGCTGCTACACCACATCTTCCCCTGTCCTGTCACAAGGTTCTAAATTTGCTGCAGCATTCAACCCCTCTGCTTGTCCTGTTGTAATGGTAATGTTGTCTTTCCTGTTGCTGCTGATTGGTTGAAGAGGAGGCGTGTTGTCTACGCTAGACTATGAGGCATAAGGGAAATTTTCCTAAGGACTCTCTAGTGAAATCCTTAAAAAAGAACTCATGAGAGACATGTCTTTTATTCTTCTGATCATTATTGTACCTGTAGGTGATAGTTTCATACAGAAGTAACTAAATAATGCAAAAAAAAAGTCAACATAAGAACTATGCATCCCACCAAACACTGACAACTTAGAACATTGGTGATCTGCCCGAGTAAACGTTATAGTTCTAATGAGCATCTCTGTAGAAGTCAGTAACATTCTATCCCATGCCTTTTAGGCAGGCACTTCTTCAAGAGCCTCCCCAAAATGAATAGGAATAGAAGAAATTTTCTAAGTCCCTAAAAGTAAGTGAGGGGCTAAGGAGATGGCTCAGTAGGTGAAGTACTTGCCAAACAAGCATGAGGAGGTGGGCTTCACATTGCTCAGGACAGCTCTGAAATCTCAACGTTCAGGAAGGGGACACAGGGAACTGCAAAAACAAGCTGGGGAGCCAGTCAGGCAAATGATTGAGTTCAGGATTCAGCCAGAGGTCCTACTTCAATAACTGAACTGGAGAGCAATCAAGAAATCCAGTATCCGCCAACCTCAGGCCTTTACCTGTACATGCACCCACATGGACTCCCCCACACACATATGCGACACTCATGTGAAAACATATACACATATGTCTCATGCATATGCACAAAATAAATGGGAAAAAAGTCCTTTACCAAAACAATTCAATGATAGTTCGATTGAGTATAGAATTGCTTCAGTGTTTTCTGTGTTGCTTTCCATAGAGCAACTCAATCTTTCTCTTAAAATATATTCCTGCACATTGAATTTTGTAGAATCTTTTCACCATGTATTTATTTAAGCATAACTTTTTTCCTTTATGGTGGTAGATATCATTACAAATGGGGTCTATTATATCTTTTGGATAACTATTAATTCAATTGCTGTTTTAGTACTTGCTTAGCATCAACAATGTACCAGGTTCCATGCAGTCTGCTAGGAAATAGGCAAAGAATACACAAAACATAAGGCCTGCTGTAAAGGTCTCTTCCCAGCAAGAAATTAAGGAGGAGGGGATCTCACCAGTATAGTATACTATAAAGAACAAAGTCTCAAGATGAAACTTTCAGATTTTACTCCCAGGTCTCCTTAAGTACTGAGTAACCCGTAGTAATGTATTTTAAGCTCCATGAATCTCATTTTTCTCAAAATTAGAGAAAAGAATAATAATAACTTCCTTAAAATATCACTATTAATGTTTAATAAGACAGTTTACTCCAAAAATAAATAAGTAAGAGGCTAATGGAAGCCAGACTCTATGAAGGAAGCTAGTAGTGTCAGCTACCAGGAGACTGAAATGGGAAATCACGTGATCCTAAGCATTAAGACCAAACTGGACAATATAATGAGACCCAGTTTCAATCAATCAATAATTTCTGAAGTTTAGGGCACAGTGTCATATTCTGCAATCCCTGAATTGGGTAGGAGCACCATGTGTTTGAGCCTAGTTACTCTACACTATGTAGTAAGACTTTGTCTCAAGACTAAAGTAAAGCATCCTAGTAGAACATGGATTTTACAGTCCATTAGCATTTTTCCTTTCAATTACCCATGATTAGTCTTTCTTTCAAGAAATCCTTGCTGTGGCTGGTATTTGGCTTTACTTATTCAGGTATTCATCTTTATTCTAAAGACTTAACTTCAGTGTAAAATCTCCTGTAGTTATTGACTTTGGATATTTTTTTATAGGTGTCATATACCTTTTTTAAAATAAATTTTAATTATTTTTATTACGTATTTTCCTCAATTACATTTCCAATGCTATCCCAAAAGTCCCCCATACCCTCCCCCCCACTCCCCTACCACCCACCCATTCCCACTTTTTGGCCCTGACGTTCCCCTGTACTGGGGCATATAAAGTTTGCGTGTGACTTTGGATATTTTTTATAGACATGGTGTAAATCATTGAACCACATTATATTTCACTCGTGGCTATTTTAGCAAGATCTTGAAAGTTCTGGCATCATTTATATTACTAGGATTTCTTTATAAATTAACTGTCTATAAAAGTTTACTTGCCATTTCTCTCAAATATAGATATATATGCACTATTTTGTTCTATTATTGTTGACATATACACAGGCACACTGAAACACATATGAAAATTCTTTTTCTTAGTGTCTATATGACTTTGAATATATCTACCTAGATTCTAAATGTATTTAATTACCTCTGTTGTCTCTTTTCCAAATAATATAAGCATTGTAAGCTAAAAATGTGTGCTATGTGCATGTGTGTGTGTGTGCATGCATGTGTGTGCTTGTGTGTCTGTCTGTGGTATGTTGTGTGGTGAGAAGGTGGTACATGGATGCAGGGGGAATGGTGTGTGTCTGTACAACATACAAATTCTGATCCTCCCGCTTCTGAGTCATTCCTAACACAAATATTAATAAGATATACTTAAACCAAATCATGTCTTCTAATATTCATATATTGAAGCCCTAACCCCTACTACACCATAGTGTTTGAAGATAAGATCTTTAAACAATCAATTAAATTAAAATGAAGTCACTTAGGTGGAACCTGATCCAATATCAAAGAAAAGGAAATGTGAACACACAGATGGCAGATGTGTATGCAGAACAAGGCAGCAAGAACACAACCATAGCAAGCCAAGGGGGCCCATGGTCCAGGTTAGAAACCAATCTCCCTAATATCTTTGACTTCTAGATACTAGAAGTGTAAGAAAATCAATGTCTACTGCTTAGTCCACCTAATTTTGTTATTGTGAGCTGGAAAATGCCCGTGTGTGCATGCATACACACACACACACAATTACACACAAAATTTTATTAACTACTCATTCACTTTAAAAAAAAATTCCCATAAGAGGGTTAGGATTTTGATAGTAAGAAGGTTAAGTAAAAGAGAGAAATTCTGTGTTTAACACTCAGAAAGAATTAATGAGTCTTTCTCAAAACAACAAACCTGAATGCTGACTAAGCTTTAACAGAAGAGAAGTCTTCGCTATTGCTACATCATTGCTTGAGCAACACAAATTATTAAATGAAGGTGAAGATACACAAATTGTGTTCAAGGAAAGGTGTTTAGGAAAGAAAAAAGGCAAATAAATAAATAATTTTAAAACAAACAAAACTCACAGTAGTCTCATGTCCTTTCTGTTTTTAGGAAAGAAAGGGATGAAAGATAAATAATTTGCAATTGGTCTTGGAGAGATGGATCAGCAGTTAAGAGAATTTACCACTCTTATAGAAGCCCCAAGATTAATTCCAGCACTCATATCAGAAAACATCTAACTATTTCCTGTCCCTCCTCTGGCTTCCATGGGGACCTGCACTCATGTACAACACACCTACATAGATACACACATATTCATATAGTTTCAAAAAACAAAAATAATCTTCAAAGGAAGTTCAGTCCTTACTCACAACCTCTGGAATTGAACTTTGAATGGCACTTTAGGAGCCTGGATGAAATACCTGCATAGGCAGGACAGACTCCAAAAGCACAGAAGCTGCTGACCAACTTCCTGTTTCATGAGAGACTGGCAAGGTTTGTAATGGATCCCAAGATGGAGTGAAGGTCAAGAACGTGGTTAAGAAGATTGACAGCCCGATCAGTGCTACTTCTAAACTGGCTCAAGAGAAAGAAGTAGGAACAGAGGGGAAAGAAAAGCAGGGAGAGAGAGAGAGAGAGAGAGAGAGAGAGAGAGAGAGAGAGAGAGAGAGAGAGAGAGAGAGAGAGAGAGAGAGAGAGGCTGGGTGCTGGCTCTACAGTATGTTTGTGGGATGCAAGAAACCCAAGCCTCATACACAGGTCTTTGGAAAGCAGACAGGACGTAGAGTAATGGGGATTGCTGACCTCTAACTAAAGAATATCACTATCAGATTAGAGAGGGAGGACCATAGACTTAGCCATAGGCTAGGGCATAGAAAACGACAAAGCCTGCTTCAGTGGCCTTCAGTTCAGCCAGCTACCCCTCGTCATGGAACAGAACACCGAGAACTGAGGCCATCAGAGAGATTTTGACTTTCCCATGACCTGGACATCATATCAATATTCTGTCACACCTGAAAGAGCAGAAGCACCAAAGGTAAAAGACCAGAAACTTACCCAAAAAGGCATTTGCTACACAAACAAACACAAACCATTCTAGACTGGAATGAAACCTGAGGCTGTATTGTTTGACAACGTTACATACACACATGGCACACTGGGTCTTACTAAACAGATAGTTTTCTGGCTCATGCAGAAAAGTTAGAAACAATATCTTTCTGTGCCTCAAAGCACTGTGTAAATGTGCTGCCCATTGGTGCTGTGCACACACAGAATGGATATTGAGAGACATATCTGTCACTCGTGTGAAAAACAAACCAGGAAACCAGCTCCCTGCCACATAAAGCAAAGCCGCTTAGAGAAGGATCCAGGACTCAAACGTGCTTGTCAGTCAGCAAATAGGTCTGGATTTCTTTGGTCCCCGCCAATTCTCATTTTAGAATGTGAATCCCTGTTCCATCCGTGCTCCACGGCTCCTCCTCCACTCAGTCCACTCATTACCTAATCACAGTTTCTCAAAGGACATAGAGCTAAATGCTTCTAGTTTTCTCCCTCCATGTGTTTCAGAATGTCAGATTTGTGTAATGATCAAATTTAAGAACACAAGAGACCTTAGAGTCTTTACTTCATAGAGAGAAAATAGAGGTGTAAAGGGTTTAACTAATCCAAGCTCATTGCTTCGAAGGAGGAGGCTAGATTGAAACCCAGATACTCTCTTTACTTCAAGAGAGAATTTCACTATGAAATCCCAGGCTAGCCTCAAGTGCATCATCCGACTGTATCAGCCTCCACGAGGCTAGGCTAACACAAGGCTAGGCACAACCATATTCGCTTAGTACATCTAAAGGCTTCCCTGCTACCCAACCTACCTCTTCACCTCCTTCGCTTCTCACTCTGTGGACCCACTAGTTCAACAGCAATGATTCTTCTGCTGCAGGCTTGAACCATTCTCTCCATAGCATGGTACTTCTGCTTCAGGATACTCAGACTTACTCTGAGAAGTAAGTCTTGACATAGTTCTTGAAAGTAGCTCAACCATGGTATGGTGGTTTGAACAAGCTTGGCCCAGATAGTGGCACTATTAGGAGGTATGGCCTTGTTGGAGAAAGTGTGGCACTGTTGGGGTGGGCAATGAGACCCTTCCCTAGCTACATGAGAGCCAGTCTTTTTCTAGCAGCCTTCAAATGACGGTGTAGAACTTTCAGCTCCTTCTGCACCATGCCCGCCTGGATGTTGCCATGCTTGTGCCATGATGATAATGGACTGAAGCTCTGAACCTGTAAGTCAGACCTAATTAAATGTCCTTAGAAGAGTTGCCTTAATCATGGTGTCTGTTCCCAGCAGTAAAACCCTAACTAAGATACCTGATCATGTGCCTGGCAGTGGTGGCGCACGCCTTTGATCCCAGCACTTGGGAGGCAGAGGAAGGCAGATTTCTGAGTTCAAGGCCAGCCTGGTCTACAGAGTGAGCTCCAGGACAGCCAAAGGATACACAGAGAAACCCTGTCTCAAAAAAACAAAATGAGAGAGAGAGAGAGACCATCATGGTACTCTGAGTTATGTTTCTTTGTTTAGTCTCAGCCTTACTTCTAGTTTAGGACAAAGTTCAATTTTACAGGGAAATGCAGTGTTTGATGCTCTGATGCTCTTACGCTCCTTATGCCTCATGCACAAGTGTCTGCATTCCGTTCTATCCTCCTCCTTCTTTTTTAAAGTTTTTTTTATGTGTATGAGTATTTGCTTGGATATGTGTATGTGTACCATGTGTGCATCTTGTGCCTGAAGAGACCAGAAGAGGGGGTCAGATTCCTTGGAATTGAAGTTGTTGTGAGCTGGCATGGGTACTATGAGAGGTTATTTCCTTACTTCTTTGTTAGTTGCTTTTGAACAAAGACATGGTCCAGAAGAGCAGGGTCCAGGAGCACACAGTGAACCATATATATATATATATATATATATATATATATATATATATATATATATGTATATATATATATATATCCATACACATACATAATTATATGCATCTTTCCCATAGGCATAGTGGACATATATCATAATAATGCACGTGCCTAGTACATAATGAACAATAAAGTTCATGCTATAAACAAATACAGCTACAGTTTCATGAGATAATAGATATAGTCTGGTGTTGATAACGTAATAGACCTCACATAGAGGGACAAATTCTCCACAGACTTTCACAAATACTAGAGGAATCACAATAATACTGAGACAGGTCTGTCCTGTCTGCCACACTGACTGACTGCCACACCGACTGCCCTGCTGGCCCAGCTGCACTTGTGAACATCAGGCAGGCACACAGCTCCTTTCCCACTGCCCCTCCCTCTCATTTTATAGCCTTGTTTGGATTTGAGTTCTGGTGTGAATATTGAAACTGTTTAGCTTCACTGGGAACCAGAGACCTATCTCAGTGACCCTTACTGCTTACCTGCAGCAATACCCTGCCCTTCTTATCTGCAGTTCCGTGTTTTTGATCTCTGTGATACTGGCAACATTTTCCCATAGGCTCTGGAATGATAAAAACAGCTTAAACAGTGAAAAGTGATCCGAGTTCAGCCCTGACAGGCCCTGCCAGCTACAGCAGACAGGATGAGCATCCACAAACTGGATACTTTCCCTGTTTAAAGCCCCAGCCTTCCTGCTTGTCTTGCCTGTCTCTCCTTCCCCATTCACATTCCCCACTCACCACTCCCTCTTAAAATTTGAGTCATCTGTGAGACTAGATGCTGAGGACAGAAAGGCAGGCACACACTAACACAATCCTTCCATTGTTGCTGGCCGGACCGAACGCCATCTCCTCTGAACAGCCTCCTCAAGTCTGTGCAACTGCCACCCCTCACTTCTGGCCTTCCATGGCAGTGTTCCCATGTTTCACACTTTAGCTTGTAATCATCTCTTTCATGTGTGCTAGGGTCTCATATGCATTACTTCTAAAATGAAAGTCTGCATTCTTCTGACTCCTGAAATTCTTCCTTAATGACCCCTAATAGGATCACAGAAAAGTCCCTGACCTATCTACTCAGTACTTCTTTGTCGTGAATTTTATTGTTGTTTTTCAATACTGATTTCTGGCTGGCCCAGGGTCCACTATGCAGACCAAGAGATCTGCTTCCTGTGTCTAAAGGTGAGCACCACTATGCATTCACAACATTTTTTTTCCTGTTGTTGTTGCTGTTGTTTAATAGGAGTTCCTTGGGATGAAGGTTGCTTTGCTCTCAAAAAGAGGCTTTTTCAGGAAAGAAGAGGAAGAAAATTGCATTCTATCTCTTTTGCTATAAACAATCCAAATTGTCCCATCAACTCTGACCCAAATAGTTGGGTTTGGAGAGCAGCGTTGACCATGGGGAGAATCTGCAGCTGACAGTGTGAATACCAGGAAGCCTCTCCCGTCTCTGCCAATTTGAAGAGCTAATGGATCTAGCAGGTTAAGTTCTTTTGCTACATGTGTGCACTAACATTCCAAGACCCAGAGGTCAGGATAAGCACACGTGAGTGGTCAATTGTCACTTGAGAATGACAAGAGCAAGCCAGGCTGGTAGAAGCTCGGCAGGGACAGGAGCAAGCTTCAGAGTGAGGCCCGGAATGGGGGTGGGAAAAAGAAAGGAGGTCTCTCTGCCCTGACCCGGAGTGGGAACAAGGTGAAAGGGGAGACCCCTGGGCCAAGGCAGTGACCCAGAAGACCCGAGCAGAAGTAAAAACAGATGCGAAACAGAAGCTGTCAATATCCGGGGGGACACGGGGGTCTGCCCTGAAGGAGATGACCCTGAGTACGATGCACTGTTGTTGATGTGTCTTGACTGGGACTGGCACTCCACAATTAAATCTGGACAGCCACAGGCGTGGAGAGCTGCCCAGAGCACACAAAACACTTTGTCCCTCTAAGTGAACAGGGAAAGGAGCGTACCCTGTCGAGCCCGGAGGAGTGACCCTTCCCATAACTCATCCACTTGACACACAGATACCACGCTCATTACCCATGCCAGGTCCCAGAGACTTGAGTTACATAAGACACACTCTTTGTCCTCAGGTTGCACACTAATCACTCACCCCAGTACTAATCCAAGAACTGACAGTCACAGCTCCCTTATGCAGATGGTGGTAGAGGCTGGAGCAGGGGCCTGGTGGCTCTGCTAAGGGAACCAAAGAAGCCTGACCCCAGCCAGCCCCAGATGATCACATCATTTCAATAGCGAAATCACAGGCCACAGACTAAGTTTTGCCTCTGGGCAGTAGAAAGGCTCTGAAGGGCCAGCAGCCCTTTTGTTTTCTGATTCCCTTCCTTACACCAACCCACACAGCCATTCCTGGACCGGCCCACCCTGAACTGAGTGTTCTTATTTTTTGTCTTAAGCCAGATGTGACTGTTGATCCTCAGGGCCCCCAGGAGACACCCAAACTCCTATGCCAAAGTCAGCAGGGTTGTCCCTGGCTGGGATTTAGAGGGGTCTAAATGTGGAGCTTTAGTGTTTAAAATATGTATTTCCAAAGCACTGGCTCCTAATTACTATGTTATGACCACCATTATAAAGAAGAGGAAATTGGGGTTAAGGACGATTAAGTAATTTACTCCAAAGTCCCTAAACAATCAAGTAACAAAGTTTATCAAATGAAGGTTAGCTCTCACTCCTCCACCTGTAGGCACACTTCCTTCTCTTGAGGGCCCCTCTGTTCGCCATAGTGAACCTCTACAGATCACAGCTGAGAGACCCATGTGAAATCACCTCTGTGGAACCTTTGGGAACCTTTGGTAGAATATACTGGCCGAAGCCTCTTAGAGCACACTGCATTGTCTTTTCTGTATGACTATCTATTTCCCCAGTGCAAGTTTTCTGTAGATTTTTGCCTGTTTTTTTTCTCCTACCTTAGCATCTAGTCCCAAGGTATATACACTACAAATGCCTAATAAACATTTCTGGAATCCAGATCTCTTTTTCTCCAAATCTCCGGTACTTTCCACTCCGGCAGACTTCCTTCCTATTCTCTATAACTCCCCAAAGTTGAGCTAGATCAAGTAGAAAATTTTATCTATGAGGTGTATGTTGAAATTTCTACCCTTCTGGGTGGTATACTCTATTTTCTTGCACCTCCATATTGAGAAAGTTTAATTTATAAATTAGGCATACTAAGAATAATAACTAATAATAAAATAGGACAATAACAGCAATCGGTGGTGATAGAAATTTTTTTAAAATATATGAACTCATTGTTTACTTCTGGAAGTTTTCACCCAATAGTTTTGGACCTTGCTTGGTTATAAGTAACTAAAACATTCAAAAGTCAAGTGTGCAGAAGGAAGGACTCCTGAATTGATTCTTACTGACTTCACTCATCAGCCCAAAGTTACAAATGTATCTTCTCTCCAGGGTCTCCATTAACACATGGGGGCCTTGGGTAAAAATTTAGCGTCACACAACTATACATCAACGAATATATGTCCTGTGTTATCTGCCTTCATGACAAGCTCTAAGGTCCAAAATGACACAACATTCTCAGCCTGCAATGTAAAGACCCTGGTCACGCTTGAAGCCTAAGAGCTGTAAAAGATTTACATCCCACACCCCCCAACCCCCAAAGCACACACCCTAGAAAGAAGCCCGGGGAAGCCCTAGAAATGCACCGTTGGTCATTTGGCTAAGGAAATCCGGGACCACAAGTACCCAAGGGCAACTTAGAAAATGTGACTGGCCTGAGTTCCTGGAAGTTCCCGGAAGTTAATCAGACCTGGTTCTGGAAAACAACACCCTGTTGCCAACGCTGGGGTGGCGCTCATTTCCCCTTCCTTTAAGTTCATAGTCAAACAAAATCCAGCTTGATTTGGATATGACCACCAGAGCATGGCTTCGATTCTTTCTTCACTTGTGATGAGGCTGAATTCTTTCAACTGCCCAGTTCCTGTCACCAAAGAGGAGGCAGCGCACCATCCAGTCTGCTTGTCCCGAGGGCTAAGGGAGGAGAAGGCTGGCTAGATTTGTATTCTCTCACTGTCCTTGTTCCTGAGATAGTTGATGTGAGGAGGGTGAGAATTTCAGGTGCCTGGGCCAGCAGTCTGGTTTTCCACTGTTTTCCCTGATAAAAGAAACCGGGGGGGGGGGGGGAGGTCAGTGGAGAGAAAAAAACCATATGTTTTTATCTTTGCCAGAGAGTTTCCATTTGATTTGGGGACAAGAGACAAAGAAAACACTATGAGCAAGCAGTTGTGCAGGGCTGTGGGTGCCCTTTGGTGCTGCCTCCAAGGTAAAAAATTAATTAATTAATTAATTAATTAATTAATTAAAAAAAACCTGACCCCCTTCCTGACAAATTATATAAAGATCAAGAGAGCTCTTCTTGATATTGGCTAAAAATAAGACCAGCAGTGATAGGAGACAGCAGACATGGGGCTGGGTGTAGGCTCTGCTTCACTCTGGCTGGACTCAATCTCTTGTCTAGCGCAAACAAACCAGGTCATGGGAGAGATACATCTAAAATGAATAGGATTGAAAACCATGAGCTGTGTGCTCCCAGAAAGGGCTTGTCTGCTGGACTTTCTCTCTAAAGCTCAAACACCCCAAGCTCCCAGTTGTGATTTCATTGTTCCATTGGATTCACTGGTTTTTTAAATGTATTTTGAGACTAACTCTTAAGGCCTTACCTCTGTGAGTGGCTTTGGGTCCGATAGTGACTCCGGAGATCTCAGAGGTCGTTTCCCTTCCCTCGTACAGAGCAGCAACTAAAGGATATTTGTGGGGTGTTACCTGTAGCATCGGTCGCATCAGAGCATTCTAAGTCAGCACATGAATGTGAGAAGATTAAAGCAGAAACATGAATGATTTCACAAAATGATGGCGTTGCTGTTTGGTTGTTTCTTGCTTTCCTGTTGTGGGTCCTTTGGTTCAGCATCATGCTGGTACACAATGAGTGCTGTTCCCACTGCCACAGCTCTCCCTGACAGAAAGAGAACCTTGGCATCCACACTGTAACAGCCAAGGTTCATCATGTCTTCCTTTCATAACCGTCTGTGTCCTCATCAGTCCCACCGATGTGCGAAGCATTAATCACAGGTACTCCTGTTTCTCAGAACATGGGGTTCTTTGACTTCTTAGTAGTGGACCTGATTTTAAGGAAAACTGGCCAGCATCAGTCTTCCCTTTCTGCAGAAGTTCTTGCTTGCTGGTCCTGATGCAAACAGAATCTGGAGAAGATGGGGACAGGAAGAATTGACTGACAAGTAATGGTAGATTGGTCCCAAGACCAGGCCAGTTTGAAGCTTGGTGGCATATGTCTTAAAGAAATTGACTTCAAAACTTAAAATGTTAATTTCTTTTACTGAGTCCTACATTATCTTGTCTCTTGTGTCTATGGTATATCACAGAGAGGAGGGATTGTTCAGAGTAAGGAAACAGATTTCAGTTTAGTCTGGAAAATATGAATTTTATTTCTCCATTAGATAATAAAATTATAGCCAGGAGAAATAACTTGACCCAGAAACAGACAGGCAGCAACATTTGAGCTGTATTAAGAAGGAAAATAACTAGCTTTCTATGAAATCCAAACTTTGGTTTTGGCCAAGCCATAGCCTATAAGAAAATATAGATATTTTTTCCTAAGTGACCCAAAATAATTAATAAATTAACAATCATGTTTTCTACCTCTAGTCCTTGTTTTTATCTTCCTCCCAAAATGTCTTATTATATGTTCATGTGCAAGTGAAGTCTCTCTGTCTCTCTCTCTCTCTCTGTCTCTCTCTCTCTGTCTCTCTCTGTCTCTGTCTCTCTCTGTCTCTCTCTCTGTCTCTCTCTCTCTGTCTCTCTCCCTCTGTCTCTCTCTGTCTCTCTCTCTCTGTCTCTCTCTCTGTGTCTCTCTCTCTCTCTGTGTCTCTCTCTCTCTGTCTCTCTCTCTCTCTCTGTCTCTCTCTCTCTCTGTGTGTGTGTCTCTCTCTGTGTCTCTCTCTGTGTCTCTCTCTCTCTCTCTCTCTCTCTCTCTCTCTCTCTCTCTCTCTCTCTCTCCTTGGTATTATTTACTAGCCTTGTGTATAATGTTCTTTGGCTGTATTAAGTGGTAAGTTTCCCAAGGATAGATGTCAGCACGCATCTCTGATCCAACTGTAAACTGCAGTGTCAGGCAGCTTCAGGCACAAGTATACACTTAATAAATATTTGGTCTGTGGAGGGAATGAGATCAATGGGTAGGATGTGGCATTGTATATGTAAAGCTTTCGCTTGGGCATCTTAGAATTGTACTCACAACTTTATCCCCAAATATACAGAAAACGTGGGAGGATGGGATGACTCTTTGTCTAAGTTCAAAGGCATATGAAGAAAAATAAGAGATACTGATACAGACTACTGAATACTTATATTTTATCTACATACAGTTCATTTTATTCACCTTCTCAGGTAAATAAAAAAAAGAAACTGAAATATATTTATTTTACCTGAAGTAAATACATATCATATACTCTTCAAGAAAACCTAGGCTCAGAAAGGTGTGTTTACATCAAGAGACACACAGCTGCCATGTGTGCAAGGTCTCAGCACCTTCGATGGCTCAGACTCTGACCTTTCCTCTAGTATGTCCTGGGAATCTGAGTCACCTTTCATTTTACTAAAATGAAATTCCAAAAGTTCTCTGTTAAAATGAAAGGTTTTCCCTCCATTCATAAGGAGAGAGGGAGGGAGGGAGGGAGGGAGGGAGGGAGGGAGGGAGGGAGGGAGAGAGAGAGAGAGAGAGAGAGAGAGAGAGAGAGAGAGAGAGAGAGAGAGAGAGAGAGAGAGAGAGAAGAGAAAACTTCCTCTGACCAATGGAAAAATAATCCAAAGCTCTGCTTCCTGGCAAAGGGCCTAATAGTGTGGGCCAGGCTGTGAAATAGAAGGAGACAGATTCTCATGGAAAGCAACCTCTCCACCCACTCATATTTGTGTTTCTCTGAGGTTAACCCAGGGCCCCGCCACTGCCTCCTGCACATCACTTTGGTGACGGTTCCCACCATCAGCACGCAGATAGTGGAGGGTGGAGGCATTGGAATCTTATCACCCCTATTAAAAGATAAAGCCCCCAACTCAACCCTTATCAATATAAGCTTCATGCACACCAGTCAGGGCTTACAAGGGAAGCAGACAGCATGTTTCTGATCATGGTTCAAGTGGGATCCAGGCAGCATTTGCCTAGCCAGCATGGCCTTGAGAGAGGTAATTAAAACCAGAGCCGTCTGCTTTGTTTTGATATTAGCCAGACCTTCTTTTGAGGAAATATATGGTAATAAAATGGATGAAATGGTGGGGTAAAAAAAAAATGAAATTAACATCCTCTTTCAAAGTGAACCAAATGCTTTGTGGAACTCCTTGTTTCTTCTTCATAGATGGTTTACAAGCAATGTGTGATCCCAGTCCATTGTTGCTTGTCTCTGGTTCATCGATTCATTCATTCATTCACTCACTCATTCATTCATCAAGCAGTTTTAGAATGCCTGCCAAAAATCATCTTGCATTAAACACTGAAATATAAACCCAAATGAAACAGAATCCCTTTTCCTGAGAGACAAAGGGAGCAAGGGAGAATTGTTCTGGACAGAGAATAGCCTACTGCTCAAGCTTCCGCTCACACCATGGGGATCCTTCTCTGCGCATGCACACTTTGTTCTACAATCACCTTAGCAACTCACGACCTCCTAAATTGTCCACCCTTTCTCTTGCCAACAAGAATTATCTTTACTTTCTGCTTTTGATAGAAGTCTGCTATTCTGCCATCTCCTCTTATTCAGCTCTTACCCATCCTTTGAGACTCCCAGGCATCAATTAACTCAAAAGCCAACAATCATATCTACCCTCTACCATCCCAGTGGATCCCTCAGTTCCAAAGATTTTATATTACCTGTCAATTTTCTGTACATTTTTCCTTCTCTTCTGCTACATCAAGAAAGCTAAGGATGGAATAGGATATGTTACAATTGTTTTGAAGTCTAGGGCAGTATACAACATAGTGGGTATTCAGCAAATATAAGGGAAAAGGCTTATTTTTGTGCAAGGTATAACAGATACAGTTGAGGAGGAGGAATGCTCAGGAAAAGAGGAATAGAAAATGCTAGAGAATCCTTCATAGAAAAGATTACTGATATGAATGAATCTTGAAGAATTAGCATTAAAAATTAGTTTTCTCCAACAGAGTCTCACTGAAGAAACAAACCACTTTAAGGGTAGGCCATGTGTCCAGAAGAAGATGGACAACACAAAACAAAATCAATAGTATCTTTACAGATACTTTGTCTCAAATATTGTGTCAAGACTTTCTTTTCCTAACCTTACATGTTTGTTGAGTATATGTCATGGTTTTCAGCTTTGAGATTTCATGGGGTTCATATGTGTGTGAACGAATGTGTCTCTGTGTTTATGTTTCTCATGGTTTTCCTTTGGCTCTCTTTCTTCTTTTAGTTTATTTAGTCCTAATCTGACCTGCTTGTTTTTGTTTTATCTTATTTTATTATTATTATTCCTTAGATGCCTGTTTATTTTCTAAAGAGAGACAGAAAGGGTGTGGATCCAGAAGCAAGAGGATGTGGGAAGGAATGATGGAGGAGTTAGGAGATGGGCCACCATAATCAGACTATATTGTATGGGGAACAAATCTATTTTCAATAAAAGAAAAATAGATAAAAAAAATAAGTAAATTAAAAGTCTGAGCAAAAGAGGTCAGGAAGTGTTTGGGTACCATTTCTGGCCATGTTCTGAGGTTAGTGCTTCTATAAACCTTTATCAGAGATGCTCTGTTTCACAGGGGCCAGTGGTTAATACAGAAACTCAAAAATTCACAAAGCATGGAGAATCAATGACTGTGGAATCCTTGCTCTAAATGCAGCACCTCTATCCCACTCTCCCACCGCAAGGCTCAGAGAACAGTGTAGAAGAGGCAATGGAAAGACTATAAAAGCCAGAGGTTGGGGAGAACTACTACAAAACTGTCTTCAGGGCATTACACCATTGCATCATGAACTCACTGCAACTACAGTTACCCACAAAAGACTTGCACATGGTTCCAGCAGTGAACATTTCACCATGCATGTGGGAGGAACTTATGAAGACCCACCCCTCGATGAAGAGCTTACTAGGCCCCACCCCTCACTGAAGAGCTTACTAGGCCCCAACCCTTCATTGAAGAGCTTTCTAGGCTCCACCCCTCACTGAAGAGCTTACTAGACTCATCACTCACTGAAAAGCTTACTAGGACCCACTCCGAAAATGAAGAGCTATGAGTTTAAAAGAAAGAGAGAGAGAGAGAGCAAAATAAAAGAGGGATAGTTGAGAAAAAGGGTTGTCAGAGAAGAGGCAGAGACAGAGATGTAATAAGAGATGAAAATGCCCCAAACTCAATACACACATAAACGAAGTTGTCAAAGAATAAAATAAAAATGTAATACACACTATTATCTGGGTGAACAGCCAGTAAAGATTATTTCTGGATATGCCTGTGTTATTAATTCTGTGTATAAAGAGTGCTTCTGGGAAAGATTGGTATGTGATTCACTAGACTGAAGAATATCCACCCTCACTAGTGAATCCAGGAATCATCTCATCCACTGAGGGCTTCCATAGAACGAAAAGGCAAAGGAAAGGCCAAGCACTCTGAATCACTCTGAAGTATCCAGTTGTCCTGTGCATGGAAGTCAGAATCCCAGATGTTCAGGCCTTTGGACATTGAGACTTCACTAGGGACTCCCACTCTTACTTCCATGCAAAGTCTCAGGACTTTGGGTCAGACAAGCATTACAGGTCTCTAGAGTGCACAGGGAAGATGGTAGTGCACATTTCATTATAAACCCGGCTTATTGATCTCCACATTTCCCATTGCCTTTCTTGCTTTGGAGATGTCTGAGTCATAAATACACAAGTCACCAAGTGGTTAAACATCAAAAGATGAGAATAAAGCAGATCATATGGAGTTAACCAAGGGCGTTGGATACAAATAGGAATTTGAGTTTATCTGATGGGTATGTGGGAAAGGAAGTATCATTTGCTTATTTCCTCTCACTGGAAGTACCTGACCACTCTACCAGTTCACCAACTCCCACAAGGCAGCATGCATAGGAACTGCAATGCTGCAAACCAAATACACAAAACTTCACATTGATCAATGGCCCTTTTCTCTCATATCTCTTCTTGATTCTAACAACATGGGTCATGATGGGACTTAGCCAAAAAGCAGCAACAAAGCAAAAGTCAATTTCAAGACAAGGATCACATTGGATCATCAGATCCTGACTTCAGACAAGCATGTTTCAAAAAGTAGTTATCTTCACCAGGAATTCCAGTGGTAGCTGAGATTTGGGCTAGTTATTCAAACAAGGCCAACAAGAACACATACTCTCTGTATGCCTAGTCCTATCATTAGTTTTCACTGATATATTATTTATTCAAAATGATATACTTCAAAACCTTGCAAGGTGACACATTTTTCTCAGACTTGCTTTTTGTTCTCGGACTCGGTTTTAACACAATCCATTTGATAAAGTAAAATGCCACATGAGACAGACACTGAGGTCATAAAAAATGGATATCCTTTCAAGAGAGATGTGAGTCTCTGTGTCATGTTAGTCAAGAACCATTAGACAAACAAATCCTTGGAGAAAGGATGGAGGTGTCGGATTGGGCACAGTCCATTAATGTGGTGACCACTGATGGACAGCAGCCACCTGGAAGCAGGAGCTCAGGTCTAGAGAGACCAAATGCTTACACTCAATTTGAACTTTGCAGGGACACACAGCTCCCTGTGTTGTCACAGAATCTACTAGTCACATTTTCCCCATTGGCTGGACTTTCCCTATGACTTTCTTTGTTCATTTTTCACTCAGTCTTCTGGTTATGAATGCTCAACATAATTGTAATAGTCTAGCATCTCGAAAACCAATCAGGAGAAGTTTATGAGTAATTTCAGAAATAATCAGGGAACTGCATGTAAACACAACCATAGTGAGATTCTATTTCCTTCCCACTCGGACACTGGAACAAGAAATTCAGATACTGTGTTGTGGTGAGGTGTAGAGAAACCATAGCCATCATCCATCATTAATGGGAAGACAAAATGGGGTTAAATAATTTGGAAAAATCTACACGTTCTTCAGAAGTTTAAGTACATTTGTTAAACAATCCAGCAATTCCACTCATGGATGAATCCATAAGAAGAGTGAAAATCTACAGAGAAAATTCTGAAGCCTAGAAAAGTTAAAAATTTCATTCCAAGCCAAGAGAAATATATATAGTGAAAATTTTGGGTAATAACACACACACACACATATACAGGTGCATGCTCATGTATACACACACACATACAGGTGCATGCTCATGTACACACACACACACACAGGTGCATGCTCATGCACACACACACATGCAGGTGCATACTCATTTACAGACACACACATGCAGGTACATGCTCATGTACGTACACACAAACACACATGCAGATGTATACTCATTTACACACACACAATACAGGTGCATACTCATGTACACACACACACACACATGCAAGTGCATGCTTATATACAAACACACACGCAGATGCATGCATGTGTACATGCACTCACACACAAACAAAAACTACTATTACTTCTCAGACCTTTTTTTTCCATTATTTCATATCAATGCCATATTAAGCAGTTTTCTGGAGCATAGGTAAGGACCTGTGGTGTGACAAGCCACCGTACTAACTGTCACCAAAGGCCTAGAGTGGATATTAAAGATGTGAGTAGTATAAGAAATTTGATTCAAAACTTTCAAATTGTTTTCTTCAAAAACCACTGTTAAAGAAATAGCTGTGTTTACCTCAGGAAAGTTTGTCATGTACGGGAACTTTAAGAAATGTTTTGTATGATTATCTGTGTAGCTTCATACAACTCTGGTCTAAGTTATATAGACTGGGAAAATACAAATTGTTCAGCAGTTAATGATGATTATACTCACACCTGGCCTCATCACATGGACTATGGAGCGCAACATATACCTAAATGTGATTGGTTGACTCCAAATGATCTCATGTCCATGAATCAAAGCTGAGAATCTCTGAAAGAAGCCGGGCAAAATGGCACAGGCCATTAATTCCAGCACTAGAAAGGCAGAATCAGGTGAATCTCCCTGAGTTTAAGGCCAACCTTGTCTACATGGTGCGTTCCAAGCCAAATAAGGATATAGGATGAGAATCTGCCTCAAAGCAAGCAAGAAGCAAAACAGAAAAAAGAATCCACAAGAGACCCCAGGCAGCAAGTTCAAAGCCAGTGAGAAGAACACTTGTGAAGAACTGGCTCCCTGGTATTCTAAGATCCCAGACAGCTCTCAGAGCAGCTTGCTTCTGTTAGGAAGACATGTGTCTTGGATTTTCCACTGGACCTATTTATACATATTCCTGCAGAATATTTATTGTAGTGTCCCCTCTTTCAGTCAGAAGGTTTCTACTTTGAACAGTGAGTTATAAAATGGTTATCCTAACCACGTGGACTATGTCTCACATTTAACACTCAACACACAGTGAGCTCAAGGTTTAACAGAGAGTGTTAGGCAAACCCAGCTCCATTCTAGCAAAGGTGTTGTAATCCAAGCAACAAAAATCTGTGTTACTCCAAACTTCACTCAAAGCAGACCCTGGATGAGATGAGAAAAAAAAAATATTTACCTTCTTTGCTCTATTCATACTAACTAAGCAATAGAAATACTTTTGGGGGGTCTCACAGGTAAGAAAAAATAAACATGAAAGTCATGAGGCCATTAGTCCAGGGTGTTGATTAAACTGAATAAATACTTAAAGACTAGTAGGATGATAACAGAACTCATGCTGATGGGAGTCCAGATAAAGATAAGTTGCCTCTAGTTTTTACACCACACACACACACACACACACCACACACACACACATACACACACACACATACTTGGCTAATGTTTTATATATACATACATAAAACATGCAAATACATGCATATACTTCACTGGCTATTGGGTTTGGGTCTTGGATGGTGTCAGTTGCATAACCAAATCTAGAATCAATTAATGTTTATCATATACTGTGTATATCTCAGTGTCTGGGCTGAATAAATGATTATGTCATTAAATCTTCATTACAATCCAGTATTCTGAATATTCCTATTCTCTTCATGCAGGTGAGCTAATTAAATTTAGAAATAAGAGAAACTACCCAATGACTCAGAAATCGTAAAGGAACTCAGTCAATTTTGAACTCCAAGCCAACAGTACGAGTTCACTGTTTAACAAGCTATGCCAGCCACATGGCTGCTGAGAACAGCAGCTACAACGATGAGCTAGCCACCAGATGGACCATGGGTATTTCTCATATTGAAATAGTTAAACCTCTTGTTATAAGAGCGGCCTATAATAAAAAGATGCTTTCTTCTCCATGTACTCTTCTACTGCAGATCTTCAGAAGTCTGAGCCTATTTTTAATTCTTTATGTTTTTCTGGTGAGTGGATTCCTGCATAATTAAAAGAAGAAAAGCAGAAAAAAACAAAAGAAGGGAAATATTCCTTGGAATTTCTTTCATGCTCTGTTCCCAGCCCGTGTGTGTATTTCTTGGTGTGTTTTTAAAAGGTTGCATTGACTCAGCAACAGGCCAGCCAACTCTGTGACAGCTCATCTCTGGTTTCTATTAACTGTGATTAATGCCAGCGATCGTGTTTATGCTCTGAGTCTACACACCAGTTAGGGGCTCAGGGAATTCAGTTCCGGCTTGTATAAAAAAAAGAGTATGGGGGCGGGATGTGTGGACCAGAAGGAACCAAGCAGGAGAGGCCAGAGCTTTGGAACTTGTACTCGCTGTGATGGGAAGGGTGATGGAAGGGCGAGAGGAGGGGTACCTCAAACCTGGATTCCCAGTGGAAACTGTATCCTTCCCTGCTCTTGATGCCTGCCAGCCTCTATCCTGGACACTCTTAAAAACTGATAGAAGTATGAGCTGAAAGCTGTGCCCTTGCCAGATCAGCAGGAGGTCACCACAATCATTCAATTAATGAATAAATCCCCCTACAATCTAAGGGTCCATTAGAATCAACACTCAGAGTGGGGGATGGGGTGTTAGGGGATAAATGAATTGTCAAGAGACTGTTTGGAAGGGCATCAAGCCTGTGATTGTTTTCTGGGGACTGGTCCCATCTATGATTTATTTAATAATAAAATCTTGAGGTTGGCATAGACCTTGAAGGTCACCTAGTCAAGCTTCCACTCCATGTTGGAGTGTGTTGTATCACATCTCACCAAAGATCATGTCTGGTTAATTCCAGGCATGAAGGACTCATTACTTCCTAAGGTATCCCAGTCAATTTTAAAGCAGCTCTAACTATTTGACAAACCATTACTCATGCATTCAGTAAATGTTTAGTAAAAACTAAGTGCACAGGCTCTGTTCCTAGACCCTAAAGAAAACCAATAAACAAACATACAACAAAATCCCCTGTTCTTTTGGAGTTTCCCTTCGAAACATTAAGCCCAAAATAGCTCTCACTCTCATTTGTCCCCACTGAGCTGCTTATGACCTTCTGGGCTCTCTCAGTGGCTGCCTGATGTCATTCTGCTCATTATTGTATGTTTGTAATTGTGCTCATTGTTGTTCTCATGTAAGTATCAAAGACCATGAATGAGAGGATCCTTTTCTGTTCTGTCTTTTCATTTCTTCCAATCTTCCTTAGTTACTTTTTTGTGAGGTTCTTGGCTAGACTCTGTGTGTGTGTGTGTGTGTGTGTGTGTGTGTGTGTGTGTGTGTACAGTGAGCATATGTGGTGTGTTTAAACATACTCTGGTTTGTTGATGATGATCTTTTAATGTGAAATTAGTAAGATCTTCCACATGACCATGACATTCTTACACAACCCATCACTATTGCCATAGGGAGCTCTCTACTCGCTTCTCCAAACCTGTGATGCTAAATATTTAAAAATCAGAAAGGGGTCCATATTAGCCACTAGCTAACCATAGCCGAAGAGTGGTTGGGAACGTTTTGGAAGAAAAGATTGGCAGTCACATGAAGAGGTGAATTTTTTACCATCCTGAAGACCATGGTTGTGCACAGAGCCCAGGAGTGTTTTCCGTGAGCATAAAGTCAAGGACCCTCATGAAAATGTGAAGTTTGAGCCTCAGTTGATGTGCCTGGGGAAAATGGGGCAAAGGTAACTTCATCTGCCACAGAGCCTGTGACAGTTAAGCTTACTACAGCTTGAGTGTTACTTGAAATCAGCCCTCTATATCCATGGATTCCATATCCACTAATGGGGATTGAAAATATGCCAGGATATATCCAGAAGATGTTCCAACGGGTAAGAAGGACACATGCTCCACTATGTTCATAGCAGCCTTATTTATAATAGCCAGAAGCTGGAAAGAACCCAGATGCCCCTCAACAGAGGAATGGATACAGAAAATGTGGTACATTTACACAATGGAGTACTACTCAGCTATTAAAAAGAATGAATTTATGAAATTTCTAGGCAAATGGATGGACCTGGAGGGCATCATCATGAATGAGGTAACCCAATCACAAAACAACTCACATGATATGTACTCACTGATAAGTGGATATTAGCCCAGAAACTTAGAATACCCAAGATATAAGATACAATTTGAGAAACACATGAAACTCAAGAAGAACGAAGACCAAAGTGTGAACACTTTGCCCCTTCTTAGAATTGGGTACAAAACACCCATGGAAGAAGTTACAGAGACAAAGTTTGGAGCTGAGACAAAAAGATGGACCATCTAGAGACTGCCATATCCAGGGATCCATCCCATAATCAGCCTCCAAATGCTGACACCAGTGCATACACTAGCAAGATTTTGCTGAAAGGACCCTGATATATCTGTCTCTTGTGAGACAATGTCGGGGCCTAGCAAACACAGAAGTGGATGCTCACAGTCAGCTATTGGATGGATTACAGGCCCCCAATGGAGGAGCTAGAGAAAGTACCTAAGGAGCTAAAGGGATCTGCAACCCTATAGGTGGAACAACAATATGAACTAACCAGTACCCCCCGGAGCTCATGTCTCTAGCTGCATATGTATCAGAAGATGGCCTAGTTGGCCATCAGTGGAAAGAGAGGCCCATTGATCGTGCAAACTTTATATGCTTCAGTATAGGTGAATGCCAGGGCCAAGAAATGGGAGTGGGTGGGTAGGGGAGTGGAGGGGAGGGTATGGGGGACTTTGGGATAGCATTGGAAATGCAAATGAGGAAAATGCCTAATAAAAAAATAAAAAAAAGAAAGTAAAAAAAGAAAAAGAAAAAGAAAAGAAAATATGCCAGGAAAACACCTAATTTGTACTGAATATGTGCACATACTTTTATTGTCATCTTTTTCTAAACAATATCCCACAACAACTATTTACATAGCAGTTCTATCAGATTGGATATTTCAAGGAATTCATAAGTGGGACAAAGCATGCAAGACAAAAAATTGTGTAAATCACATACAAATACTACTGCATATTCAGTAAGGGACTTGAGCATTTATGAATTTTGCTATCAACTGAAGATCCTGAACACAGGATCTCCAGACACATAAGGGACAATTGTACATCACTATATTTTAATCTTCACAATGGTTTGAAGATTCTGGAATATCTTAATTTGGGGGGGGGTGAACAAAAATAATACAAACAGTAATATCTTCAATACATTCAAGCATATTTAAAGGTAAATTAATAGAGTTTCATGAAATCAAAAGCCACAATCATCGTATGATGGCCCATCTTCCTTAGAAGATGCTAATAATGCTCTTTAAAAGGGAAAGAGAAACATATCTACACAAATGCATCCTCCCAAGTTCTCTTGAAAAAGTTGATAGCTAAGAAAGCTTTTAAAATAAGCCAAAAATGAGGAAGGTACTCAAAATATCCATTTATCCTGGAGCCACACATTCCTCCAGCTCTAGGGACTAGCTGTGTTCTCTAGGATTCTGACATGAAAGGTCTTGATTCCAATCTGTAGAATGATGGTCACAACAACCTCAGAAATCAATAGAGGCTAGAAAGGTGGCCCTGAGGATGAAAGCACTTGCTGTGGGTACAAACACAGGGACCTAAATTGGAATCCCAGAACCCATGTCAATATCAGGATGTGGTCCATTTGCCTCAGCACTGTAACACCAGCACTACAGAGGGCAGACATGTTAGGACTACTGGGGTTTCTGGCCACCAGTCTAACTCCACGGGAAGAGGAATAAGGCAGAACACGGTAGAGTGGGCATAATAGTTGGTTTTAATGTGCATGTGGCACAACTGAGAATCACCTAAGTAGGGAAATATGCCTGAAGGATGCTCTTGATTGCGTTCATTGATGTGGGAGGATCCACCATGAATGTGGATGGCACCTTCTGGTAGAAGTCCAGGTAGAAGAGGCTGTGTCAAAAGAAAGAAGATTCTTCTTTTGCTCAGGCTGCCTTCCCTTTCTGCAGTGTCGCTACTGCTGTTGATTCCTTTATTAATGCCAGAACTAACTAACAGCTCCAGACTTCCATCATTGACCAAGAACAAGCAGCTCTCCAGAAGCCTTCTAGAATTTGGTACCAGATTGGAAATATCTGTGACTATCAGGTTGTTGCTCTCCAGTATGAGGCAGTCACTGTGGGGCTACCCCATATGCTGTGGCACCCAACCCCAGGGACCAAGCATCTATGAAGTTCTCAGCATCTCAGGCATGAGGCAACTTGTTACTATTTTAATGTATGATGAATTGATAAATTAAGATAATATATACATTCATCTTCTTGTTTTGTTCTTTTAAGAAACCCTGACTAATACAGCTGAGCATTCAGTGTCTCCCCTGAACTCTGCCCTCCATGCACATGCTCAGGAATGGATGACTATATAGTATATGCATACATAATCAAACAGAATCGGTGCATATACACAGAAATACGCAAAGTCAAATGGGATTGGGTGTGAAAATGAATATTACTCTTCTCATTTCTCCTTTTCCATTGCTCGTGCAGCAGTTCATTGAATTCTCTCGAATGTCTGACTCTGTGCCATGTTCTCTGTATTTTCCACACATGAAGAATATGGGCTACTGCTTGGGAGACCTCTCATCCAGCTTATTCTTGAGTTAGGGCTCGTGGCTACTCTGAGATCTCAGAGTGTTCTGTATAAGACCACATGAAAGGACTGCTCCCTGCCCAGTCACAGGAAGTCCTAAGTTGTTACCCTTGACCTCAAGGAGCATGTTCTTGAAGCCTGCACACTGTGTGAGTCAGTCCTTAAGGAGAACGAAGTTTCCAATTCTTGCAATGTAAATGCGAAGAAGAGCATCCTTCTTGTTTTCTCTCTGTGCATGAAGAGATGTTTCTTTCTCTTTGCTTACCTCACTGCTCATGAAAACCTATTTTCCCTTCATTTTTATCATATTGTTTTTCTCTCTATCCCTCCTTCCTATACTCACCAAGCATTTACAAGGAAACAATTAGACCATGTAACACATGAGTATCCATGTATATTGTGGGTAGATAAACAGCGCTGGGTTTTTCAAGCACTTATAAGTTTAGACCAATTTTCCACCTTCTCTTCTCCTTTATATTTAATCAAATGGAGGATTCAAGGACCTTTCTTAGTGTGTATCCATTGAAATATACCGGCTTCAGAAAGCTAGAGTATTAAAGGGAGTGTGGCTCTGAATTAAACACATGCACCCAAAGAGTTGGCACCATAGATATTGGCATGTCCAATATTTTTAGATTTGGGGGCAAAACATGAGATAAAGATCTGTAATCTTAATGTGTTCGTCTGTCATTATCAAAGTTCCCCCAAAATAATAATAAATTGGATTAAATACAACTCCTACAGCAGTCTATGTCCACTAACTCATAAATGTATTCATCGAATCAGCATGTTTTTCTACTTGAAATCCCTCCAGTTTAGGTCTAGATTAGATGGTAAAATGAAGCCATTGTTTGGAGTTCTAAACCAAGGGGCAGCCCCTCACAGAGAATAAGATAACCATGGGGAACATACTGCAGAGCCCCAAACCTGCTGCTTCCTGAAAGGATCTCTCAGTCCTGCCAGACCTGCACATAATCTTAGAGCAGAAGATGGGTGTCTTCATGGGTTCAGTAGCACTCAGAGTGGTTTGAGATGTATAGCCCATGGTGACAGCAGCGAAGAACAATAATCAAAAAAGTCACAAGAAGTTGTCACAGCCCTCTAGAACCACAACTGTGATCTACAGCACTCCAGTTTATTGCAAGGAAAAACGGGAAAATTAAGAAGATATAACCGGGCTGTGGCAGTGTTGTGAGAGGTGGACATAGGAGAAGAAAAGGGACTTTCAAAGCCATTTCTGCATAATCTTAAAGGATAGAGTGGACTTTAGAACTGTGCGTAAGGGAGATCAATCCATGCAGAAAGGGACTAAAAAGCCTGCAGTGTCTAAACATTTAAAGCACATATAAAGGATTCGAGAAGATGAGAGGACCAAGCAAACATCACTTAACACACCATATTAGCACTTTTTAATTTTATTCAGTGTGTGGTTTTTTAAAATTACACCATTTTATTGGTTTTCATTCTTTTATTTACTTTTTATGTGTAGAGGCGTTTTGCCTGCATGTATTACTATGTACCACTTGTGTGTCTGGTACTTTCAGAAACCCAAAGAGGTGGTTGGACCCCCTGGTGCCTGACTTACAGACAGCTGTGAGGTACCATTTGCACGCTGGGAATTGAACCCAGGTCCTCTGCAGAGCTATCCACTGCTCATAACTGCTTAGCCATCTCTCCAGCCCCAAAGGTTCGAATTTTTAATAATCTTCCTATATATACAGAATTAGAAATATAAATCGTATTCCTCCTTTTAGGCTGCTAGGATAATGAGACTATACTTTAGAGTTTCCATATCTTCAGAACATCAAGGACAGAGCCTGGTTTAGGGAAAGCTAACAGTAAAATCTAGCAACCAAGGGTCTCAGCAATTATAAGATAATAAAAACAGAGAGTCTAGCCTTTACAGCTACTTGAAGAGGCAGAGGGAAAAACAGATGAGGGGCTGGGGAGATAGCTCAGTAGTTAAGAATGCTTCTGTGTGAGAGCCATCGTGGGTCGCCAGGACCCACATAAAAGTCAGTTGTACATGTCCATCTCTCTGTAATTCCAGCCTTGGAAAGTTAAGACAGGAACCCTGGAGCAGGCTGGTTAAAGAGACTAGTCATACTGAAGAACTCTGTGGAGACTCTGCCTCAATAAATAATATGCAAAAGCTATCAAGCATGATTCTGGAAATCAGTCTTGTGGCCTATGAATGCATATAAACACTCAAACATATGGAAGCCTTTATGCACACACTGAATACCACACATGCACAGTACATGCACACACACACATACAGAGAGAGAGAGACAGACAGAGAGAGAGAGAGAGAGAGAGAGAGAGAGAGAGAGAGAGAGAGAGAGAGAGAGAGAGAGAGAGAGGAGGGAGGGAGTTCAGTGTCATTAATAAAATGATAGCATTATTCACTGGATACTTGGAAGCATGGAGGGGCACTAAATATTTATGCTCAATAAATAGTTGTGGTCAAAGTGTGTGGGATTGTTTGGGGATCTAAAACTGGCATGAGACACACAAATAAGGAGTGTGATGTTGAAGAGACCACCTAGGATTGCTGCATTTATGAGAGCCCTTGGCCCTGCTGATGTTTAGCTGCATCAATCTAAGCTAGTAAAACTTCTCGCAATGCTTTGTTTTGTTTTGTTTTACAATGTTGGGAATTAAATGACCATACTTTCTAAGTTTAAATGTTGAGGAACTCTAACTTGAAACTGAGCGCTTAGTTCTTCCTCCGTTCACTTCATGTCCCATTGTGTGTCCTGGAGCACAGGGAGGGTCCTATAAAATTCTCAGGCCTGGATCCTCTTTCACAAAACAGAAGGGTGGGCCACACTGGGACCTCAGACTGTCACCTGAAGTAGCCTCACCACACTCTAGCTGTACAGAGACTCTGCCCTCCTGGTGGGACTCAAAGAGCTTTCTTAGACAGCTAAGCTGCATCTCCCATTCCTCCTGTTTTATAAGAGAAAGAGACTTCTGTGCTGTGTCTCCTGTTATCTGTTCCGTTTTAAAAATGAGTCTAGAATAGCCAAAACCTCCCTCCAGGGGAAGCCCTCATGCACTATTTTAATTGTGTGATGAATGAAGCCCCACTGAACTGCCCTCATAAATCAACTGACAGTGCTTCATACTTCAGGGTAGAATACAAATTCAGAGACAGGATGAACAGAAAGGGGGAAGCGGGTGATCAGAATGATTGGTGAGAAAAAGATGCTTGAGATTTGAACTGGCTGGGAGAGAGAGGGAGAGACAGAGACAGAAAGACAGAGGCAAAGGGAGAGAGAGAGACAGAGAGAGAGAGACAGAGAGAGACAGAGAGACAGAGACAGAGAGACAGAGAGACAGAGACAGAGGGACAGAGACAGAGGGACAGAGAGAGACAGAGACATAGAAACTTCTCTTTCTCAGAGCCTGGTTATTGTTGGCAAGCCTAGATGTTCTGCTGGGAGGACCTCCCATGATGTCCAACCAGAAAAAAAGTTGAAAAGATGAGAGTATGCTGGTGTTTTCTTTTTAATTAGGGTTATTTATAGGGTTGAGAATGTTGTGTTTGTGTGTGTGCCTTCTCCTTCCCAGTGGTCACTGTCAGCTCTTTTTGTCTCCTCCCCACAGAAACAGAAACACAGCCTCATAACTTCTGGTGAGAGCATCCCCAGAGAAGTCAGCAGCCCTTGCTGAGTCAGGTGGACATTGAGCTGAGTCTTAAGAAGCAAGATCCTGGGACCTTGCCCACCCCTTATGACTCAGGCGAGAATGAATAGCTGACCTCTCTTGGATGCCCCTGTGAAGGAAGTCTCTGGAGTCGGTCTAGACTGCGATCCAGGAATCTCAAGAGACAGGGCAAAGCCTACAAATGAGTCTCCCAGAAAAGCAGCAGAGTCTGGGAACCAACGGAAACACCTGTGCACAAAACTACCCACAGCTGTCCCCTCTCGGGTCCTCCAGATTTGGAGGAAGGAAGGAGGAAGTCCTGGGGAGCTACAGTTGACTACAAGGAGCTTAGAAGCTCAGGCTGTGTCCCAGCTCTGTTGTAGGGAAGGCCTAGATAAGTCTCTTTTTTTCCCTCTGGAAGTCGGTCTCTTTAGCTGTAAGATGAAGTAGCATGAACCCATGACCACCAAGAGAACTCAGTGTTCTGTGACATGGAGAGTTCTGTAAAGAGGACACTGGCTCCGTTGCTATTTCTTCCCAGCATCCTCAGGCAAGGCTTTACATTTCTCAGAAGCCCTTGGTGCAGCAGTCTCTGGAGTGGTCAAGCTTCTAAGCACAGGGAGAAAGGAAGCAATGGTGCAATGTGATTCTGCTCTGCTTACAGAAACACCAAGCAGGAGGACCACGTAGAAAAGTATATGCTCTGGCACATGCGCCCTGAAACACCTCTGTCCATTAGCATGCAAGTAATCCTTTCCCTTGCCTCAAAGAATAAGAAAAGTGAAAGAACACACACACACACACACACTCACACAAATTGCCACAGTAATTGGCTGATTTTAAGGGTATGATAGACAAGTTTTGATGTAGAATGGCTTCTTCCAAATGAGAGGATTTGGTTGTTGGTCACTCCCTGGTCTCTGGTAAAATATTTTGCCACCAAACTATTAGCATAAGAATCATAAAGAAAGGAATGATACCCCACATGCAAGAATCTCAGGGTCCAAATGTCCTAATAGCTTCCCTTCCACACCACAGTCTCAATCATCTGTCCATTTAACAGCCTCTATATGCCGCATGGGCAGTGGTGGTAAGGTGAAACAATAGCAGATGGTCAGAGATGAAAGTGTCTTCAGAACTTCTGGAAAGGTAGAAAAGGAGGAGGGATAAAGGGAAAGTTCCACAGGGGAAAAAATGCCCCACTTGGAATGGATTGGTCAAGTAATCTTGTGCCCGGTGGAGAACCTCACACCAAGTGACCCTTGTCAGCAGTCCTTGCTTCCTTTGCAGCTCCCACCAGGCGTCTCTTGCGTGGCTCTCCCAGGACCTCTGAGCCAGCACACCCTCCATCCTGTTTCTGAGCAATAACGTTATAAAGCAGACCGCATGTGTAGTGTGCATACTGATCTCACTGCTGTGCCAACTACAGGCAGAACGCCACTCTGCCTCCTTCGAGCTTTTCAGAAGAGGATGTAACAGTGGCGGACCAAGCAACCAGTAGTTGAGTGTTCTGGTGTAATAAACGAGACTGAGAAGAAGTTGACGGAGGCTAAGAAGAAGCTTAGTGTCCTCATGTGAGCCATATATACATCCTTATGTGAGGTAAGGATAACCCCCTGGATTCCCCATGTTATTCTCTGGAACTTGGTCCATGCCCACCTGCTTGCTTCAGGATCCTGCTAACTTGGTTGTGGTTCCCATATGCTGAGAAAGCCATTCTGGAAAAGAGATGTTATCCATTCCCCAGTTTGTGCAATCATCAATTTGCAAAACCAAAGCCCATCCTACCCTGCCAGACTTTGTCTGACCCCAAACAATTAAGGCACCCACACTGGTCATTTGCATAGCATTTTGGATCCCCCAAAGAAATATGAAAATAAAGTCCCTCATCTTTGAAAGATTAGCTCAAATAAGCTCACAGTAACTTTTCAGTTCTGTTAGTCCATAGAATGCTTATCAATCCCTTCTGACACTAGGCAAGGACATTAATGATATATCTGATAAGAAATGATACAAAGGAATTCAGTACTAAAACTCTGGAATTTGACCCAAATTTGAACACTAGACAGCCTGATTTCATCTAAGTCCATGTTTTTCTGATTCTCTTTCACTTAGCCTGATACGAGGTGTTTTTGCTGTTGTTGTTTAGAGCAATGGATGAAAGAGAGTAACTTTATTCCATAAAACAAAGAAAGTCACAGCCCATATACATTTAGAGACCACTATCCTAGGAATCATGTAAACATGGACCCTTGCACACAACACTAATACTCCAAACATAGATCTAGCAGACATAGGTACAGGGACCAGATGTCTCCTTTGCCTTTCGTCATCTATGAAGAGAATCAGAGTATGCCCTGAGACATTTTATCCCTAATACTCCTGTTTATATCATCTACAGCTTTGACTTCATGGAGGCTAAGTGTTCCATTCACATTTCTCTATTTCTTACACAGACTTCTAGTAACATACATTCTTCCTTTTTCCCTTTGCTCAAAACTTCCTATATTTCTAAATCAGCAGCTGTCCACATCTGGCATAACCAAGAGTTTTTCAATTTGTCACTTCCTAGTTTTCTAGAAGATGGAAGATTCTACCAATTCCAACAATTTCCCTAATTTTTTCTTTGTTTTAGAAAATATTGACAAGGGACTGCAGAGGGTGAGCTAGCAGACTGCAGAAGTGACACAGCTTCTGTTTTGGGCTGCAGACATCCGGGCATCTACCCCACCAGAGGAGAGGTGGCCACCTGAGAGGGCTCTGATCTCCAGGGCAGGTGAAGGAGCCATCTTGTCTCCCAGGTCCGTCTGAGACAAGTCTGTGCAGGTGAGTGCGCAGACTGATGAGGCAACACATCTTCTGAGACAGGCCCTGTTTCAGGGCTTCATCTTCAGCCAGGAGGCAGGTTGAGAGGTTGCCTAAAGAGAGTACTCTGTCCACTGAGACTCAGAAGAGCGCTGGACTCCCAGGACTGCTGACAAAGGCTAACAGATTCACAGGAGGAACTGGCTCCAGCCAGAGACAACTATAACAACGAACTTTGGAGATTACCAGATGGTAAAAGGCAAACTTAAGAATCTTGCCAACTGAAACTAAGACCACTCACCATCATCAGAACACAGCACAGGGCTGTAAGTTTTCCTTTTAGGACTGCCTTCATATCCCGAGCTTTTGTCCCCACTGGCAAGAACGCGCTCAGGACAACCGGAATCTTCTGCGGCAAAAGCTTTATTGCTTACTTCTTCAGGAGCCAGAGGAGAAGAGAGAAAAAATGGCGAAGCCCCGTCCCTTTTATGGAGGATTGTCCTCCACCTCTGACGTGTCCCTCCCTGATTGGCTGCAGCCCATTGACCGGAGTTGTCGTCACGGGGAAGGCAGAGCACATGGAGTGGAAAACTATCCCGGCACATGCGCAGCTTGCTTGTTTACTACTTAGAACACAGGGTGTAAGCGCCATCTTGTAATGGCGAATGTAAGGGCGGCTCCCCACACCTTCATTGTGTCCCATAAGTTTGGGTATATTGTAGCTTCATTTTCATTAAACTCTAAAAAGTCTTTAATTTCTTTCTTTATTTCTTCCTTGACCAAGGTATCGTTGAGTAGAGTGTTGTCCAGTTTCCACGTGAATGTTGGCTTTCTATTATTTATGCTGTTATTGAAGATCAGCCTTAGTCCATGGTGATCTTATAGGATGCATGGGATAATTTCAATATTTTTGTATATGTTGAGGCCTGTTTTGTGACCGATTATATGGTCAATTTTGGAGGAGGTACCATGTGGTGCTGAGAAGAAGGTATATCTTTTTTTTTTAAAAAAATGGGGTACAGAGCTTAACAAAGAATTCTCAAGTGAGGAATACCAAAGGGCTGAGAAGCACCTGAAAAAAAAATGTTCAACATCCTTAATCATCAGGGAAATGCAAATCAAAGCAACCTTGAGATTCCACCTCAGTCCAGTCAGAATGGCTAAGATCAAATTTTCAGGTGACAGCAGATGCTAATGAGGATGTGGAGAAAGAGGAACACTCCTCCATTGTTGGTGGGATTGCAAGCTAATACAACCACTCTGGAAATCAGTCTGGTGGTTCCTCAGAAAATTGGACATAGTACTACCGGAAGATCCAGCAATACCTCTCCTAGGCATATATCCAGAAGATGTTCCCCAACTTGTAATAAGGACACATGTTCCACTATGTTCATAGCACCCTTATTTATAATAGCCAGAAACTGGAAAGAACCCAAATGTCCCTCAACAGATGCATGGATACAGAAAATGTGGTACATTTACACAATGAAGTACTACTCAGCTATTAAAAAGAATGAATTCATGAAATTCTTGGGTAAATGGATGTATCTGAAGGATATCATCCTTAGTGAGGTAACCCAATCACAAAAGAAGTCACTTGATATGCACTCACTGATAAGTGGATATTAGCCCAGAAACTTAGAATACCCAAGATCCAATTTGCAAAACACAAGAAAATCAACAAGAAGGAAGACCAACATGTGGATACTTCATTCCTCCTTAGAATAGGGAACAAAACACCCATTGAAGGAGTTACAGTGACAAAGTTTGGAGCTAAGACAAAAGGATGGACCATCCAGAGACTACCCCACCCGGGGATCCATCCCATAATCAGCCACCAAACCCAGACACTATTGCATATGCCAGCAAGATTTTGCTGAAAGGACCCTAATATAGCTGTCTTGACTGAGGCTATGCCAGTGCCTGGCAAATACAGAAGTGGACACTCACAGTCATCTATAGGATGGGACACAGGGCCCCCAATGGAGGAGCTAGAGAAAGAACCCAAGGAGTTGAAGGGGTCTGCAACCCTATAGGTGGAAAAACAATATGAACTAACCAGAACCTCTAGAGCTCATGTCTCTAGCTGCATATGTAGCAGAAGACAGCCTAGACGGCCATCATTGGGAAGAGAGGTCCCTTGGTCTTGCAAACTTTATATGCCCCAGTACAGGGGAACACCAGGGACATAAAGTGGGAGTGGGTGGGTAGGGGAACAGGGCATGGGGAGGGTATAAGGAACTTTTGGGATAGCACTTGAAATGTAAATAAAGAAAATATCTAATTTAAAAGAAAAAGGAAAAAATATTGACAAATAGCTTTTTTAACCCTACTTTAGCAAGAAGAGCTACTCCAAGGATTAATGTCATTCTATTGTGTCTCCATAATGCTCAAGTCTGATTTCCTTTCACCAAGATGTAAGCACTTTTTGTTCCTAAGCTTTTTTGCTTCAAAGCTAACATCTCTCCTTGATTTGTCACCTTCTGTCCATGGTAGCTTTCAGACTCCACAGAGGGGTGAGGCAAAGGATAGGCAGTCATTAAAAGAGTTTCCCCAGTGGTTTTTCCCATTAGCTTCCCCTTCTCTAAGAACTGTCTATCTTTTGAGAACTGTCTATCTTTCTTGCTCCTAAGAGAGAGTTAAACCAAACAATCAGGCTGTGATTCAGCCCCTACACCTCATGTTTTGTGACGTTATGACTGCTTGACACACTGCACACTCACTTTTTCTATTCTTAACATAAATACTAAACTGTTTCTCAGATCTGGGCCCAAGTCCAACCATTGATAGATAAAGAGGTTACTTGAAAGATATGTGAGTCAACCTCTAGTAGAAGATGATAACATTATTTCTCAGCATGTAAGTCATATCCCTTTCCCGCCAGCTACTATTAAATTAATAATCTCTGGCAAATGACACAACTTTTAATGCTCAGCTTACTTCAAGAAAAAATATTAGATACATCTACAGTAAAGTAATATGTTTTGGTCTAGCAATACCTTTGAGATTATAATGGAACTTTGTCTGTGGAAGGCTACAGTCATTTGGGTGAATTTTCTTAATCTTTTGCTTTTATTCTCCCTTTATACCACCACTTGATCTCTATGGCCACCTCACAATGACCTATTATCAATTACAGAACCAGATATGACCTGGTATCTGTCTGTATGTATCTGCAAAAGTCCTCTGCTGTTCTTCAGCTCTTGGTCATATTTTTAACATGGTGGCTTAACCAAAATTATAAAATGGTCTTGCCTTCCATAATCCCTGACAATCTTCACACGTGACCTTGCTTTTACCTAGAGGACTCAACATCCTTCTGGGATTTTAAGATATCATTGGCTCAATAAGTTGTCTTATTTCCTCAAAGAAGCTCCTCTTGGACCACAGGTGAATTGACAGGGGGACATCTCTAGCCTTCTTTCCCTATACGAGACTAATTCTTTCTTAATAGACTTACTCCATCCTTTCCAGAGACTTATCCACCCATTCTTAGATTCCATGTCTTATTCATGTAGGGCTCTATGTGATGCAGGCCTAGACAATCACTAGCTGGCATAGAGATGGTCTCATGTCCCAATCTCACCTTGTCTGCAAATGCTGGAATGAAGATTTATATTCTTTTCTATCCATCCTAGAGATAAGACCTAAAATTCCATGGCACAGAGCAATGAAGTATCAAAAGAGAACCCTTAGCCAGAGGACAGGGTAGCTTACTGCTACTGCCTAATGAGGCCAAGGATATCAACTTGTTACTAATGTAAGCAAGCAAAGGTTTCTTTTTTAAATTTAACTTAATGCAGTTTGGATTGCCTCCCACTGCACACACTGTATGAGGGCCTATGTCTTCTTGTGTTTGACAAACACCCCGGGGTAAGCAGTTGTTCAATTTATGTCTTGTGCTCTAGAATATATCATTGACTCTCCAGTTTCTAGGACAACGTAAACACACAGTGAAGTGTCAGTGAACACTTCTGAGTAAAAGTAAGATGACAGGATGGGCTACTCTGAGATTCCAATAGCGAACAAGTGTTTCCATTCCAAGGACCTGGCTAAATTATGAGTCTGTTTCTGCAACTTCATGTTGGGTGTGATGCTCTGCCATGGAAAGAGTTGACATTCCCAATGTTGCTCCACTGCCTCATCCCCAGAAGAGTAACACATCTGGGTCAGCCTTGGCTATGTGTGTTGCCATGTAGATCAGCCAACTTTCACCACATCCCCTCCATTATGCATTGACTTTCAAGCCCTCTGTGCACCAGTGGGACAGGAGGGAATTGCTCAGGGAATGCAAACTCTCTCACTTAAGGTATCTTGTTCCAAAATGTCACTGAAAATCATGGAGCAGTTTAATTTTTAATGTGTTGACCCAACTCAGTTGGTTCTAAGCTACGGCAGAGAAAAAAAAAAAAAAAAACAAAACAAAACAAAACAACAACAACCAAAAAACCAGGAGTACTCTTTAGATTCCCCTCTAAAAGCAATCCCCCCCTAAGGTTGGAAATTTCTAGAAATAAGTAAGACTTTAAATTAAGACTATTTAATGCCCCATATAGCTGATCAGCCTTGGTGGGGCCTCAGCTGTAGGCTTTTGGCTGCAAACTTCAGCAACTCTAAATACTATGGGACTTTGACCTGATACTAGAGCCTGTTTTTCTAAAGTTCTTTGGTTGGCTTTTAACTAATAGTGTGGACAGCAAAAGCAGATGCAACCTGCGGGCTTTAGAAGAAAACCATATGGAGTTTTGACCTTTGTGGGCCACTGTAGTTTATGGCAGTTTTGTTTCCAGGTGAGTAGCTTTTCCTCGCACTCACAAACCTCAGCACAATGACTGATAAAACAGGGATGTGAGGTTGACTTGGTAAACATGTGCGATCTGTGCTCACTCTGACAAGAATTTGATCAAAGGAAAAAGCTAGTACTGGTCTGTAGGCACTGTGGCTGTGAGGGAAGAGGGGAGCCCTGGTAGAGAAGGGGTGTGCAGAACAGTTATTCACTGGTCCAACAAAGTTTCTAAATGGAGAATATAAACATGATGTTAAACTGTGTGTGCCTCGGAGCGTACTGTTCAGTGCCTGCTTTTAGACTATAAGCCAGGAACAATCTTACATCAAATACACATTGTCCCATTGTTGCTACTGTTGTGGATGACTTTAACATCCAAGAGAAGGAAACATGGCTGAAATAACTTTGAATTAATGTTATCGATGGATGCTAGAGCCACCAAGTCACCTTAATTAAGTTGAAGTTTAGAAAAATAATTTCAGACTTTGGAGTCCTAAGCTGCCTTCATCCCCTACTCCTTTTACACACACAAAAAAAAAGAATAGCATTTTAGGAAACAAGGAAGAAGAAAAGAACAGCTCATATTAGAATGACAGAGATTAAAAAATACATTAAATTAATGTTAAACTGAATACTAGAAGAGAACTTTAAATATTTGTGTCACAAAATGCTTTCAGGCACTGAGGAAATGCTGGCAATGCGAAGAGCTAATCAGCTGGTATCCCAAAGCACGTGGGCATCTATGAAAACATACATATAAATAACGTTATACAGACTAAGCCGCTTTCACTTAGGAATATGTGAGTATATACATATATGTCATCATATACATATACACATACACATATACATTATATATATATTATATACATACATGTATTATACATATATATTGTATAAACATACATTATGTGCATGTACATCATATACACATAACATACATGTGTATATACATTATATACATTGTATATACATACGTTATATACACTGTATATGCATACATTATATACACATACACACATACATATGCACAGTTAATAACACATTTGAAAAAGAGTCCATGTATGTGAAGGAGAACAGAGAGAGAGAGATGAGAGTTTCAGGAGGGAAGAAAAGGAAGGGAAAATGTAGTAATTATATTATACTGTCAAAAATTTAAAAAGATGTTTGCTCTCTAGGAATGAAGTGTGTGTGTAAAATCCAAGAGGATCTTCAGAGAAGGGAAACATGATGTGCTTGGATAAAATAAACAGGATAGAGCAAGGAAGTACTTCTTAATTTTTATAAAGAGAAAATAAAGTCAAAAGTGGGGGTGGCATTTTCTGTCGCTTTCACAGGAAAGCACTGCTTCAGAGACCCACCCAAGGAGTCTTCAGTGTCCTTGGAGAGCTTGACTTGCCTTCTACCATGTCATTAGCATGGAGACATCAGGCTGAGTTGCATATTTTGATCCAACAAAACAGATAATCCCAGAGGCAACAGATTTGCTGTGTTGGAGATGATTGGCAATTTGTTATCTATTCTAATTGTTGTTCAATGCCTTGAACACTTCTGGTTCCTCAAGTGTGTCCCTGTGAGTTGCTTCACCATGGGATGTGGGCCTTCAGTAACGAAATGACACAGATTCAAGAAGTCATGTCTGCCTGTGAAAGGGAGCCATGCTGGGGGTTTGGAAGTTGTTCCTTCATAGTTCCAGAGGAGCTGAGTAGATCAGCCTTGCGAGTTACACCTGACCTCATGAGAACACACCTGATGGATTGCTTAAGGCCAGGAACGTGTTCTCTGGGTTCCCAGAAAGATTCCTAAATGGCACCCACACCTGCTATAACTTTGCCTGTTCTGACTTTTCTTTCAGAATTAGTTTTTCTTCTTTCATGTCTCTAGGGGCCAGCTTTGGTTCTGGGTGTGCTCTGTGTATGGGGAACTGACCTTGCTATCCAATCACTTGTTGATCTCTAAGGTGAAAGAGCAATGGAGAGCCTGATGGGTAATTTTTGCTTGTCCCTTTAACTACTTGTGACACAAATAAATAAGTGTATATTTACTGCAGAGATCGAATCCATGAGAACTAACTGGGTACAGTGAATAGCTGTGAACTTACTTGTATCCAGGCTAAAGTTCTAGAACCAAAGCCATGGGCCCCTCCTATAAGTTAAAAACAAGAGAGCAAGCAAACAAACAAACAAACAAATAAGTTTTTTGTTTGTTTTGGGGTTTTTTGTTTTGTTTTGTTTGTTTGTTTGTTTTTGGTTTTTCGAGACAGGGTTTCTCTGTGTAGCCCTGGCTGTCCTGGAACTCACTCTGTAGACCAGGCTGGTCTCGAACTCAGAAATCCACCTGCCTCTGCCTCCCAAGTGCTGGGATTAAAGGTGTGCGCCACCACACCCGGCTATAAGTTTTTATCTTTCAGCTCTTGCAATATATTTTTAAAAAAATAGATTAAAAATATGACATGTATTTGATGGAACACTATCCAACCATAAAATGCATGGAATTCTGTCATTTGCAGCAACACAGATGTAATTGGATCTTATGTTAAACATATGGGCCAGATATAAAATCAGATACATCATGTTCTTACTTATATGTGAAAGTTTAATATTTGACCTCCAAGAAAAGAATAGAATAATACTTACCTGAGTCTTCAATTGAGAGATAAAGTAACTTTACAAGTACAGGGTACAAATGGATATGAGAAATTATCTTTAGTATGTTACAACACCGTAAAAATAAGTGGCTGATAATAATTAATTATTTAAAACAGCTGGTAGAAAGAAGTTTTTAATGTTCACAATAGATTTCTGAGCTGATGGGCCATTTATCCTGACCTGGTTCTTCTTATACACTGTCCACATGCTCTGAACCATTTCATCATACTTCATAAATTAAATATTTCGCACATACATAAAGTAGATGTAGTCTTTTCAAATAAAGAAGTTTTTACATAATTACTTTAAAGATAATAATAAGTATTTACATAAATCAAATAGTTCACAAAACTTGGAGCATTTTTCTAGAAAATTAAGACTAGACTAAATATACTCATAAGTGAAGAAAGCGTCCTATTTGTCGAAACTGCCAGCTTGGAAGAATGTTCACATTAAAATTCAAGTTTACATAATATAAGTGAATATTTAAGTAGGTCAAACTAATTTAGTCATTTTGTTTGAAGATAGCCTATAAAATACCCCTAATCTTAATAATGCCAAGAATAATTCAAAGACATATCTTATTTCCACAAGATGTTGGCATTTCCTGAGTTTACTTTACTGACTCACTTTTTAAATTAGCTAACATTACTCCCATGGAATCATTAGCTGTAAAAATTATTAAATGTGTATTTGGTTAAATGTATGTACATTTTTAATATATTTATAATGTTTCAGGTTTTAAAACTGCCAGGATCCATACCCTGTGCATGCCTCTGTGTGTGTATGCGCGTGCGTGTGCGTGTGTGTGTGTGTGTGTGTGTGTGTGTGTGTGTGTGAACTTTTGCTTCATATTGTTACATGTCATGAAATAATAATACTTCCTGTTCAATCAGGTAAATGAACATGTTTGTTTACCATTTTCTAAGGATATAACAGGGTCTGTGCTGCCCAATTTTATCTCACCTTGACCCAAGCTGGAGTCATCTGAGAAGTGGGAACTTCAACTGAGAAAAACCCCCTTCCTACCAGATTGGCCTGTGGGCAAGCCTGGAGTGCATTTTCTTGATATAGGAGGGCCCAGATCACAGTGCATGGTGCCACCCCTGGACTGGTGGTCCTGGGTTCGATAAGAAACCAGGCCAAGGAAGCCATGAGGTGCAAGCCAATAGGAGCATAGCCCCCCACAGCCCAGGCATCAACTCCTTCCTCCAGGATCCTGCCCTTCTTAAATCCCTGCCCTGACTCTCCTCAGTGACGTTCTGGTACCTGGAAGTGTAAGAGGAAATAAACTTTGTTCTCCCCAAGTTGCTTTTGGCCATGGTTGTTTTATCACAGCAATAGAAACCCTAACTGAGATAGTGTTTCATTTAATTATAGCAGGTACTGCGGTATGTGTCCTGTCCTTACAATTCTATTAAGATGCCACGCGCTAATGTTTTCAGGCTTTCAGAGACTTATTCTCCTCTTATGCTTTTGAATTTGTTTTCTAACATCATACCCCAAATTTGACAGGGAACAAAAAGTTATACCAAAACTATCTAGGGAGATTTCCCAAAAAGCTCTATCCAATATTTTTCTTTCATGTTATTTTTTTTTAAATACTGGAAGTTAATAGGTGTGTTTGTTACGAGATGTGCTTAATTACTCAGTGGTATTTCTAGAGCTGCATGTGAGGAGCCCTGAGATAATTGGTAGCTGTATATGATATCAAATGATATCAAAATAAGTGCTCAAGCTGGACATGATGGTGCAGGCCTAAAATCCCAGCATCAGGGAAGCTTAGACAGAAGGACTGGGAGCTTGAAGCCAGCGTGGCATACACAAACCAAGAAATATACATTCAGAGACTGTTCCTTTAATAGAAAAGACACTCCTGGAGATTCCCAAGTATCTCCACTCTCAGCAGTACACTCTTGCCCTCGGCTGAATTCTAATCAGACCTCCAGAGAATTGTTGCATATTATCCCCAACAGAGAATTTTATCTTCTGTTTGATGTCACTGATAACTTAATAAATTGACCACACAGTCTATAGCTAATCCAATCTCATCTACACATTTTTTTCTCTTTCCTATGATACTTGCTACAAGGTTAGGATCCTTTCTTGTCCTTAACAAAGGACAGTGACAGAATTTTTATGAAAGAACCAAACCAGAGCTTTTAACTACTGATATGTCAAAAAGTGGATACTCATGAACACTGGCTTCAGAACATAGTACTCCCAAAACTTAGTTGTCCTACTGTGGGCCTGAGTGGGGAGTCCCAGAAATTGCCTTTGTTCCAAAGCAGACGATTTCATGAGCACAGACCTTATATCCAACAGCACAGGAAGAGATTACCTGGACAGAATGGACTAATGTAGGAGATTTTCCTGTGGCTATTTATTTCATATATAACTTAACTTTTAATATTCTTTTTTTTTTTTTTTTTTTTTTTTTTTGGTTTTTCGAGACAGGGTTTTTCTGTATAGCCCTGGCTGTCCTGGAACTCACTTTGTAGACCAGGCTGGCCTCGAACTCAGAAATCCGCCTGCCTCTGCCTCCCGAGTGCTGGGATTAAAGGCGTGCGCCACCACGCCCGGCTAACTTTTAATATTCAATATTTTGCTAGAAGTAAGAGGACCTTCGTTCTCTTCATGGGATACCTCAAATTTCCAATTTAGCAAATTATGCCTCTGCAAGCTAAAATTAAACACACAAATGGCAGGAGAGTCTCAATGACCATTCAGAAATGACTCTGGGCCTTTGGAGGTCACTTGGTCAGTTCTGATAAATGGACACACAGTCTGAGTATTTCCAAGTTCAAACCAACAAAGTGAGAAATTCTTTGAAATCCACGATTTGGGGGAGGCCCTGATATGACACCATAAATAGAAAACTTCACACTTTTAAATGTTGTTGAATGCACTAAGTCATTCTAAATATTGTGTAAAAATTATCTTGGGGTAAGTACATATGGTGTGTATATAGAATACAATTATTTTTTGTTTATATTTGGGGCCCATCCTTACGACATTTAATTATGCTTATGAAAATATTCTAAATCTGAAAAGCATGACGTACAAAATATTTTTAAGTATTTTAGATAACACATATCAAATCCATGGCTAAGTAAATATACTAATGATTATATCAAAATGTGAAAATAACTATAGATCATATGTCAGTGGGTAACCATGGTTGTGTTTCAATAAGACTTTATTTCCAAAAAGAAGTGATAACCCTGACTTGACCTAGTTATCCAGTTGTCAAAAATTGACTCAAAGCATCCTGAAGTTTCTCTATCAATTTCCCTAGGATCTGAATTATTCCAGAAACAACCCTATTTATAAGTCTAATTTATATTAGGCATTCACTTTTAAAAGTGAATGTTAAAGGGTCTTTCAATGGTTAAAACATTTCTTTCCCCTGTCTGATTGGATGTTTTATCTCCAGCAAATACCAGCCATCTTCCATCCAAGTTAGAATTAATTAGCAGAGAAACACTGGAGTCAGACAGGTGGGATCAAAATGTCAGTGCTATTACAGAGAGAATCGTCCCTGGCGAGTGCAGCTGCTTACAGCCAAGTGGGCTTGCTAATACTTCATCTTGAATTAGGCAGACCTGTTCATCCAGTCACACCCACATCTGGACACAGGCTTTGCCATGTGGAGCTATGTCTGCAAAAGACAGAGCGCCAAGAACAAGACTATGTGTGTTCTGCAGGACTGTCTCAGGAAAGGCGGAAGGAGGGGGCTGAATCATGGACAGTCAGGCTTATTTCCCAAGTTATCAATCAGAGGAAAAGCATTTCTCTTTCCTTTGGGAGGTTTGGGTTAGGAAACAGAGAGAGTGTTTCCGTATTCAAGATTTGTCCGTCATGAAATAGGAACCAGGAAAAATATGAAAGGCTTATTATCTTCAACATCCACACAATTTGGTCCTACAAACGTCTGATCAAAATTGTCAGTGGTCCTTCATCCCTTTACGCCCCATTCTGATGGGGATGCCTTATTGTCAGCATCTAACCTGCTCCTCCCTCTGCTCACTCCTTCTCCTGGCCAAGGAAGTCATTCAGTCAGATGACACTCAGATCGCTGCATCCTTGTCGCTCACTGCCCCTGCCGTTACATCCACCTGGAAGGTGCCCTTCAGTTTTCATGTTTAATCCATACCTACCATTTAGGGCTTGGTCCCATGATAAATCTGTAATCACTTTGTTTCTCAGGATCTTTAGTCTTAAACTCTCAAGACATTTAGGGTCTGACTCTCTCACCAGGCATTTAGAGTTTATGTTGCTAATTAATTTGTACAACTACTTTCTTTTTATACATTCTTATTTATTTTTATTTCATGTACATTAGTGTTTTGTCTGCGTGTGTGTCTGTGTGACGGTGTCTGATCCTCTGGAATGAGAATTACAGGCAGCTGTGAGCTGCTATGTGGGTGCTGGGAATTGATCCCTGGTCCTCTGAAAGAGCAGCCTGTGCTTTTAACAGATGCTTTTACCATTTCTCTAGCCTGCATAATTATAGCCTACCAAGAGATTTATATTTTTGTTAATTCTTTGAAGCTCAGAATTATTTACTGTTATTGTCCAAGCAACTAGAACAAGGATACGCTGTAACAGAAGCGCTCAAACCTTTGTTCTTGCATATCTTTTCAAAATAAGCTATTCATTACAAGTGTGCAACAAAGAATGTCTCAGAATCCTGCAGACTGTGCTGGTCAATGAAAATGAACAAGAGCAGGCTCCATTCATAATCTTTGTCCTGGAACCCCCATGAAATCAGCTTTTAGATGAGTTGTCCCTGTCCTTTTGAAATGCAGGTGTGCTGGCTTCCCCCATCACGTCTTCTCTGAGCAGCTCTGACTTCCAGGTTACTCACCTGCAGAGATAGAGCTGGAGTCCCCAGGGGCTTGCTGCCCATCCATGAACGTACAGAGTCCTTGGTTATAATGCCAAAGCAGTTTGTAACTTGTCAGACAGCACAGATCATGTCAAATTGTGTGACTCCACGCCAAGGCTAACATCAGCTGCTCAGCAACACTTTCGGTTTCCTCCTTACATCAGGAGTTCGGTGCAGATATGACACCACCCTGACACAAGAGCTTTGTGAACCTGAGAAGAGCTCTGCATGGTCACAGTATGAAGCTGAGTCTCCTTTCATTTCTGTAATAGCCAAGAGTGTTGAGTGCCCTGCAGTGCACAGGACAATGCTAGACAGTGAAAAGTCACCTTCCTCAGCAGGCGGTTAGGTATGTTTGCCTAGACATTCCTGTGGGCGGAAACTGAAATTATCTGAGCCCGATACTTAATTCCATTTACATAAAAAAACACCTAGGACTTGATTTTTGTATGTTGTGCAGTTTGGTGCAGTTGGAATTTTCTGTAAGTATGACTGCTGTGTAAGTCATGGGAAGGGTGTAATTTGTCCTGCATGGAAATTTCAAAATTGCATTAATCATTTTGAAAAATCATCCTGTCAATGGTGGTACCATTTCCATACCCACTGCGACACACCCACTGGCTCTGGACTTGCAACCTCAAGCATTTCTTCTGAGCAGCATGTTCAAGGACCTTCTTTGCTTCAGATGGGTTAAAGACACTCTTTCCCCCACACTCTGTAAACAGAGTGTCATCCCAGTCACACATCTCAACTTCATCTACAGTTTTCATTCATTTGCCCATGTCCCCACGTCTAAATCGTGAACAACTTCTGAACTAAGCTTATGCCTTTGCCAGTTATATCTTAAGAAGCTTGGGGGTCTCTTGGACAACCCTTACCAATTCTAATGAGGGCTTCTCATGCCCAGCATCTAGGGCTTTGTTAGATAGTCTATGGCTCTTGTGGGAAGCATTATGAGCCCAGCTGGAGAAATGTCATGTAAAATTTAAGATCACAAGGTTTTAACTCTACACAAACCACAGGCGACTAAGGAAGGTTGAGAGTGGGGGAAAATAGTCTTCCCCAGGGAAGAACACAACAATTAGCTATCCAATAACCAATGGCCAGCTCTGAAAACATACATTCAAGTAACCCATGGTTTTGTCAAGAAAACAAAAGGAAAAGCCGGAACTTCCATCTGAAAGAATGTTTTAAGCTAAGAGGTCAGGATTACCAGACTCTCATCAGGTGGTTATAATGTGCAACCACACCGGACTGAAACTCTGTAGTCAGACAGAAGGAAAACCAAGGAAGCCATTTTCCTGTTGACTCCATCATAGACAATAATATCCGAATTAGTATGCCTGTGCATAGTAGGTAATGGGTAAGTGCACGAATGGTATGAGTGAGTGAATTCATGAAAAAGGAATGAATTAGTGAAAGCATGGGTAAAAGTATACCTCGTGTAAAGGTTTAGGGTCTATGGAGAAAGCACCTGATTTCTGATGACAGTTCCGCCTCTCACTCACTAGATGGATGACTGACTGCATTATGTCATCATCTCAGTGAGCCCTAGGCTCTTCATTTGCAAAGAAAAGATAACAACAACACAGTCTACAGCTATGTGCTAGAAGAACTGTTGTGGTAACTGCCCTGGACATTTAGTGCCAGGCCGGGCAACTGAGAGACACTCAGTTAATATCAAATGCCAGTCACAAAGTTGAAAGGATCATGTCCTGAGCACTGTAAGATCTCCTGTACTGAATTCTCACTCCCCTTGTCATCCCAGAAGCAAGCTCCATCCTAATCCCAGCCCTGCTCTGTGGCCAGCCCTGTGCTCATGTGGTAGCGATTAAGTCAAAGCCCAAGCTGGGACCAGATATCGTTCAATCTTTCTTGGCTTGCCATCGATCCTCCTCGGTTCTGCCTGATGCTGTCATCTGGCTTCAGCTCATCTGGGGGAGGACTGGGAGAGGCCAGACAGCCGTGAATCTTGCTGTCTGCTCACACATGTTCACAGTCTAGAGGAGACTAGGAAGAGCCCCTGTGGGGGTGGAGAATGTATAGCTCAGTAGCAAGCAGAGTCTGATGGGCTTACACTGTCCCTCTGCAGAGAGAAAAGCCCAGGCTTATCCAGCAGAATCCCGTGAAGAGTCTAGGTAAAAGCACAAATGCAAAGAAGGGTGTTGGATCCTGGGACAGCACTGCATGTGTCCTGGAGAGCAAGTGAGAGCTCAGTTCTCAAGAAAGAAGTGACCTTGTAGGGTAAATGGGGGTTGGGGGTGGGGTGGGAAATGCCAACTAAATTAAATAGTATATTTTAAGAATGCCTATAAAGAAGACAGAGGGCTGATAGAGCTCGTCCTTCAATGGTAAGATGAGAATGGCACATGTGTCAGGAGGCCTCCCCACATTCCAAATGAATCGGTGTACTGCCTTTTGTTCTGCAGTTCCGCAGAACCAATTCCAATGCCCTCCACTTAGGAACAGCATATACTATGTGTCCCTAAAAATGCTGCTACAAAAGCTAGACTTGCCCTTTCCTTTAAACAGCCTTCCTCTGGTGTAAGAGATGAGGTGACTATTAAGGAAATCAATTAGTAGGGCAGACTCGGCCATTTGGCTTAAGTTCATCATCTGTGCAATGAAGATGAAGGTAGCAGAGTAGAACCCCTTATTGAGGCCATATTCAAAGACTGAAAGTGGATGCCAAATCCCACAGATAGTGCTGAGCCCTGCACGCAAGCCATGCTGTACGGCCAGAGTCTGATAACCGAGACAACAGCCTACACAGCATGGATACATTGGCCAAAGGGAACATTCATGATCCAGGGAAGGACATCAATCAGCAGGGGCGATGCTATTTAGCACTTCTTTAGCATTTAAATTTGTTTCTAGAATTTTCTACCTACGATTGTTGAATCATGGATAACTGTAACTGTGGAAAATAGAACCTTGAAAAGAAGGGACTCCTTTATGTCTAGCACAATTTCTCCTCCTCCCCCTCCTCCTCCTCCTCCCCCTCCTCCTCCCCCTCCCCCTCCCCCTCCTCCTTCTCCTCCCCCTCCTCCTCTTTCGGTAAAAATCAAGTGAGATATTATATGTAAAGTACTTAGCCCACTTCTAAACATAAGGGTATTTGAAGGATTGTTTTGATTCCAGTGATTCTATTCATCATGCACTTGATGTTAACTGAGAGCCCTCAACTCTGGTCTTTGCCTAACAAGAAACGAAAAGATCAGACAAAAGGGAAACTGGATAATAAAAAAGGACCCTGCTAGCATCTGAAGTCGTCTTGGTATGATTACCATTTCAGGTCTCTGATTGAAGTCCATAGTGGATATATAAGCAGAACTCTAAAGCCAGACCTCAGCCTGCTCATCTCCCCTACTTGCAGCTGTGTGATTTGGGGCAGGATCCTCCCAGAGAGTTTCTCATCTGTCACACATACCTTACACAGCTGGCATGCAGACAGACACCAATTCAGAAATCATACAGCGCATGCCCAAGAATGAGTATGGGCTTACTCTTCCCAGGAGCCAATCAGATGCAACCTCCAGCCATTCTGTGTAAGGCAGAAGCTCTTCCCAATCCTGCAGACAAGCTCACCTGCTCTCCCTGGCCTTGTCTGCGCTTTGCTCCATCATCCTCATGTGCCAGGACTTGCACAGGTGTCCTGAGGAGTGACACCCCAGAAGGATGGGTGGGTCAGGTGTGTTCTCATTGCTCTGTTCACACCTGCCATGCATCAGGCTCCCCAGAGACCTGTAAATGAATAAATAAACAACTGCATTCTTTAATTTGTGCTCCAAAGGAAACATGGTTCTAGGGAGACTCGAAGAGATTGATGCTCTAGTTATATACAGATGGAAGGTCAAAGACTGGACTCTGTTGATCTCTCCCTGATATAACATCAGCTAATAATTTTCCCTTTGAGCTGGTTTTTCTGCCTCTAAAATGGAAAGAATACCCTCTACCAAGTTTCCCTGAAATTGCTATTTGACGGACAGGTTTTAAATATGGAAACATATTTGCTTCCAGCATTATAAATCACCGTATAAAAAATGAAATGTTGGCATCACTTTTTAAATAACAGCGTTTTATTACCTGCATGACACCCTGATTGGAAAAAATGTCTCCTGGGTGTGGAGGAAAGCAGAACAGTCTTTTGAGATGCACAGCTAAGTGTCAAACTTGCTGTTTTGTCCCGCCCCTGCCCAGCAGGCCCTCACTAGATTGGCACAGCTCTCAAAGCTACCCAGGATACTGAGTGTGGCTCTAACTTGCCAGTCCACCCTCTCAAGCAGGCTGTCCTGGCATAACCAGCCTGGACCCAGCCCAGACTGAATAATGAGATACAGAGCCTGTCGCCCGGGTGAAGCAGCATTTGCGTCAGGAGTTGTCACTTTCTGGCGGTTGCCTGGTGACCCTCATGGAAAATGAGATGTGGCAGGCCACACCACAGAAACCACTCCCTCAGCTGGCCAGCTCTTTGGAAAGCCAAGTGCCATGAGAGAGAGGGATGCCCTAAAAGAGCTGTTCCTGAGGCACCCTTTGGTGTGGATGTGGGGGCAGAGAGATGGGAAGAGAGGTTTGGGAAACATGAGCTGATCATGAAGACAGAGTAGGTCCAGACCCATAGTTAATTCTTTTCCCCCAGCTCCTCGGTGTTAGAAAACACATGCACACATTCCACCATCGGATGGCAACCCACAGCTCCAAAAACACAGAAAGATGTGTTCAAAGTTGTTCAACTTGCTGTCCCCGGCTGCTTCCAGCGATGGCAGTTGTCACAGAGGGGGAAGGCTAGGCACACAGGGGTCAAACCACTTGCCCAATGAAAGGAGACATGCCTGAGACAAGAAGATATTTTTTTTTCTGGCAAAGTGACTGTAGATAAGAATACAGAAGGGGAGTCAGATGGCCGTTGATTGGGAAAATAGTGAGCCTTGTCAATGGGAAAACAAGGCACACCATGCACTTCAAAGAAACAGAGCATTAGGCACGAGCTAAAATGTTAGATGATCAGAAGTGTACAGAGGCCACGTGGGTTAGACAAGCTGTTCCGCCTCTCCTTCCCGCCTTAATTAAACTGATGAGTATTATAACAGTGTCTGCAGGTGTCGATGCACTTGCTCTGGAGACAAAGACATTCATGCTCAGAGAGACTGAACAACTTGTCTGAGACTGCACAGCTACCCAAAGCCAAGACAAAATGCTAGTCCTGTGATTTCAAGTCTACCGGCTCTTCTACTCACATTCTTGCAGGAAGACTTGTCCACCACCACCCATACCGTCTTTCTTTATTCTCCTCTGTCCCTATACCACACACAGGATAGGCTTCCTACAACTTGACTGAGCCAAGAGTTAATTTCACTGATTTAAGTGTTTATTTATTCATCCAGTGCCCACTTTTGGAGAACTCGCAGAATCCCCATCACACTAGATTCTGAAGAAAAGGAACAGGGAGACAAATTCCAATCCTTGAGAAGGTAAAAGTATTTAATGCTTCAAAAGTGATCCATGGACTTATGGAACTGCTCAGCAAGTACGATGCCCAAAATGTCTAGCCTTTTGAGAGAGTCTCCATTATGGCTCCTGCCATACTTAAAAGAAACACGGCCTTCTTTCCATTCCTTTCTGCTCCGTTTACATGCATGAGTCGTATGCCAGTAATGGCTTCAATCCCATCCATCAATGGTTAGTGTTTATCCAATTCAATTATGAAGTTATGAAAATTAATGAGATAACTATGTTAATTTGTAAGAAAACCTTGGATATAAATATTTAAGTGGGGTTGTAACTAGCACTTACATAATGGCCCAGGATCACCATGAAGGTGCAGATCACAGCTAAGGTGGATCTCATTCAGGGGAGGAGTAGGGAGCCCTTCCCAGAGCCGAGCCCTCTCTATCTGCCTCCAGGCCTCAGGTTTGGAGCAGTGCGTGGATTTCTGGGTGCTTCATTTCACTTGTACTTGGCTGAGGCAGCTTCCTGTTTCTAAGAAAAGACCGGTTGGATGTCTCAGGAGGTCCTTTGGACAGCAGATCCTGCTGGCCTCAGACCTGTCAAGAGAAGCCCGGGTGGGGGAAGGGCAGCTAGCCATCTGGGGAGGATTTGTCCTCATTAACCCTCTCCAACCCAAAGAGTTCCTGGGGTTCACACTGCTAAGCGATTACAAATATCTGTGAGATTGGATGAAAAATGAAGTTTACATCTGGACCAAGTAGGCATGAGCTGTTTGGAGAACATCTGGATTTGCTAAGCCTAAATAAAAATCGGAAAGGCCAAGGACCACTGAAAGGGACCCCCATTGTACAGCCCCCTGTATACTGCACAGAGACTCAGCCAGGGCTCCATGCACAGCTCTCCCCAGCTCTGCCTTTCTGTTTCCAGCCCTGATTCTCACAAATCGCTTTTCCAGTGGTATCATGGGCTGTTGCCATGGAGACAGCTGTTGTGGCAAACAGAAATGCCCCATCTTTGCCCCATGGCTTGCAAACTGTGGCAGAAATTGGACAGAAGCCATGGCATGGCCACAGCCCTCAATAAAACACTCTAGGGACACACTCTATGGGAATGGAAAACCCCACAGAAGAACTGAGTTGGTGCTGCCTCCCGAAGAAGCCAGGCCCAGCCAGTCCTTCAAGCCAAGGGCAAGGAATGGTTCTCCCCACCCCTGCATTTTGGAAACCAGCCTCCAGCAGTGGTGGAGTGCTCTGTAGCCCCACTCACTGGTAAGCCACAATTACCAGCATTCCTTGCAGTGGCTTACAAAGGCTGTGGGTGGAAAGAACACTGAAGTTCTATGAGCTGAGCACCAGCTCCGGAATCTCAGCCACCTGGGGTCAAACCCTGGCTCCACAGCGCATGGTATGCTGGCTTGGTAGGAAAGTTATGCAGACTCCCTAAAACGCCAGTGAAGTCACTGAGAACTCCTCCTTAGATTGCTCGTTTCATCCTCTGAGTTGCTGTAGGTAGGATTTCATTTGTACTCCTCCCTAGCTCAATACTTCTTTACCAGTGGCCAAAGGGCCATTTTAAAACTAGAATTCTATCATTGCTTCTTGGTTGAAACCATCCGGTGACTTTCCACTGGGAATAAGATTTACCCACACCATCTGGTGGCCCTAGCACTCATGGTCCATTCACAATCCCCCCACCCCACCCCACCCCACCAAGGCCCTGTGACCTTAGCTTTGACTCCACTTTGTCATCCCTACAGAGATGTCCTTCTTCTATGTCACAAAAGTCACCTTCTCAGAAGAGAGCCAACCATCTGAAATTTCTGCCTTCAGCTCCCAATGCTCAATTCTGTCGTCTACAAGGCTTTCTCTGTGGTATTCATTAATTTCTGAGGTTATCTTTATTATTTTCATATTTTTTTCTCTCCAGGTAGAAGCAGCTTCATGTTTATTTATAGAGTTTCTCCAGCAGTCCCTGATAAATAATAGGTACTATGTGACTGCATTTATAATGATATGTCTGTATGTTTTCTTAAGGTATTTAATTTAGTGTCTGTTTGATAAGCATTCGTTGTTATATTATTAAGTAATGATGCACTGCATTATAATATATAATATAATATAATATAATATAATATAACATAATAATGCTCATCTCTTATATTAATATTAGAGTAGTCCAATGCAGTTCACTGAGCGTCTTACCTGAGTCTTATAGCTGGTATATAAAATGACAAGCACTGATTTGGAGGTTGTTATAGTTGTTGTTATTGTTGTTGGTGGTGGTGTAGGTATGTGTGTGCACACACACACATTGAAGGGGATTTACGTAGGGCCAGAGGGCCATGTTGTGAGTCTTCCTCAATCCTTCTCCACCCATTTCTTTTTTGATACAGAGTCTCAAATTGAACCCGAAGTGCAGCATCTGCCTAGGATGACCAGCCAGCCAGATCCATCAGCCTGCTTGCCTTGGCCTCCCCAATGCTGGAATTCCAGCGTCCAGATTTGGCATTCATAACTTTGATTTGCAGATGATGGCATTGGCAACTCAAAGTATAAACCAGGCCTTTGAACAAGACCAAGGCTCTGCATGACTCTACTTTAGGGTACACGGATTTCCTAAGCAGCAGACAAACACCCCTGTGGACTTTAGGAGTCCCTTGGAGAGTGTGGTGAGCAAGGTTCTACCCAAGCTTTGTGGTCCACAGTGGAAGGAAAGCCACCAGGTCCCTGAAGGTCTGCATCGCCCCGAACTTTGTGCAGCACTGTCTCAGATTGCTGTCATCTTGACTGAGGAGTCTTCGATGGGAGGCACAGATTCCCTCCACTAAGCTGCTCCCCTCATGCCTACAAGCCTCCCATTCCCTAGCCAGCATTTTGTTGGCAGTTATAGAGAAGATATGTGAATCACACCTTCTCCTAATATTCAGAGCTTGCTGTGGTGAGAAGGTTTGGAACACACCAACAGGCTTATTTTCCTCTTTTTCTTCTTAAGAGTCAACAAGGAACTTTCCTGCAAGTGTGGAGTGTGGCACATGGCACAGATGGGCCAATTCTATAGTCCTGAAGCAGACTGAGGGAAGCGATCATTCCCTGTCCTAAGTCCACACTTGGAATGCAATGAAGAATATCAGACCCCTGCACATGGGTAGCTCCCTAGGAGGTATTTTTCAGGATATGGAGACAGGATCTGGACCCATCTAGCTGAGCAGTGTGGTTCTAGAATATCATTTTCAATTGCCCTGGAGAATTGACCACCATCCTCAGACATACGTACCTTGGTTTCTCCATCATATGTGTTGATGTGAGTGGGCCAGTGGAAGAGATTAAATCACCCATACTCTCCACTCTCTGCCTTGGATGTACTCAGAGGTCATATTCTGAGAGTCTTGGGAATATTCATACTCTTTTACACATTTCTGTTGGGCAACAGTATCCAGATCCACCCTTTCCCTTTCCCACCCACATCCAGCCACAGATGTGGGATTCACGGAATTTTGCCAGTAGCTATTCTTGGGATGATGGAAGAAAGTTACAAAGCACCCAGCTACTGGAGAACTGCCCACTAGGGACTCTAAGCTCCAACTGTGTTTCCTAGTTCCAGTAGCTATGAAGTACCAAATGTTATGCCAAGAAGGCTGTGAGCTATGTTAACTTACATCTTAAAGATTTCTCTAAAGAAACAGGAAGCACATGGGATGAGAACAACCTACAGTCAGTCTAGATATCAGTAAACTCAGCCACTTATTAGTGATGCGGATTAGAGCAAGTTGTTTAGCAGGCTCCCTTGCCTACATGCAAAGTGGGAGGTGATAAAGCAGCCCACCCCTCTTCAAAGAATCTCTTAAGGAATAAATGACTCCATTTATGACAGTGCCTAGCACACAGCAAGATCTCCACATAGGTTAGATGTTATAGTTGCTGATATTGTCACTGTTATCACTGAGTTGATTGTATAACACAGTTGAATTCAATTGCGTGTGCATCTCTGTCAAGTCTGTGGTCCATATCATCCTCAAATTCAGGTTGCTATAGATCTCTGAGTGCCTGGTATGACTCATCCTAAAGAAAACCACTGTTAGGTATAATAAGTTGTCCCCATAACAAGGTTTTATTTTATAAAAAGCTTTGGAGACAATTTCTAGACACAGTCATAATTTGAATCAATTCCTTTTTCATGGAAATCCTCACTTTCATCATTAGCTGTACATTGCATTCATCGTGGACACACAGCTATCTAGATCTCCTTAGACTCTAATTTCAGGCACTGTCCTCTACATCTGATTCAGCCAATGAATGCCCAATGCATTCCAATAGTAGTTGCACAAACAAAATTATTCTTTAGGTTACAGGGAAGTTTGAGTGGGCTGGAGAGACAGTTTAGCTGGTGAAAGCACTTACCACCAACCTGATGATTTAAGCTGGATGCCCAGAATCTACACGGTGAGAAAAGACTCCCATAAATTATCCTCTAACTTCTACCCATGCCCCCTGGCATCACACACACACACACACACACACACACACACACACACATTTTTTTTCCACTGTTTTTTTTATTACATATTTTCCTCAATTACATTTCCAATGCTATCCCAAAAGTCCCCCATACCGCCCCCCACTTCCCTACCCTCCCATTCCCATTCTTTTGGCCCTGGCATTCCCCTATATTGGGGCATATAAAGTTTGCAAGTCCAATGGGCCTCTCTTTCCAGTGATGGCCGACTAGGCCATCTTTCGATACATATGCAGCTAGAGACAAGAGCTCTGGGGTACTGGTTAGTTCATCATGTTGTTCCAAGTATAGGGTTGCAGATCCCTTTAGCTCCTTGGGTACTTTCTCTAGCTTCTCCATTGGGAGCCCTGTGATCCATCCAATAGCTGACTGTGAGCATCCACTCCTGTGTTTGCTAGGCCCCTGCATAGTCTCACAAGAGACAGCTATCTTTGGGTCCTTTCAGCAAAATCTTGCTAGTGTATGCAATGGACACACACACATTTTTAATGGAAGTTTTAGAATAAATATAAAAAGGAAGAGGTCCTGCCTCAGACTCCAGAGCACACATAGAGAAGGCACTTGTACAGTGGGAAGCTGGAGTCCTCGCTTCTCAGGACCGGTCTCCACTTCCAATAATCTGCTAGTCTTATAAAACTTCACCATGTTCTGGAAACTACATTTCCCAGGATGTTGGACACGACACAGAAATCCTTTCCATATCGTATGAGTCTTAAATTGGCTCTGTAAAATTGGGCCCATTCATCAATGAAAATATCCCTAAACTGAAAATCAGTTCTTTTCTCATACTAGGATTTAAATGGGCCAAGAAACACATGAGACCAGAGATAATACTCAAAGCCAAGCCCTGCACCTCAAGGCCCACCCCGGAAGATCCCAAACCTTCCAAAAGAACGAGCACAACCTTAAGTTCCCGTAAAAGAAACTCTCCCCAAAATGATCAAGTTTGTAACAGAGAGTGGTTATTTCCCCTAACGACTACCATGATAAACGCCACCTAGTTCTAGCAAGGGTTGACTGAGTTATAAAGTCTGCTGAACCAAGAGCTGTGTGCTAAGTGAGCTGTGAAAAGCTTGGCACCTGTGAGCTCAGACATTTCTCCCATCTTAACAGACTCATCTGTAATTTCCTCAGCTGATGGAACCATACCTCTGACTCTGGCGGTCTCTGGATGCAGGTCACCAAAGTGACATGGTTAAATAGAAAGCAGCTGAAACACAAAAGGAGACATCGCTACTGAGGAATTCAGTTTTACCCCCAACCCCACCAAAGCCATCTAGAAGATGGCATTTCCTAACACTTCATTTTTATGCTCTCATGGCCTCCCTTGCCTAGCACAGCTCCAGTGTGACCACACTGCCAAGTCATGTGGGTGTCTGCTTCCAGATCCTATTTACTCTTATGTGAGGTCTGTGGGTGGCAAGGGCAGAGTAGGAGTTTTGGGCCTGATCTGGGCTCTGCAGACTTTCTCATGGAGGGACAGCAGCCTTGTGTTTAGTGGAATGAGGCAGAGTATGAGATCTGCCAGGCTCAGCCACTTGTCTCCCTGACTCTATCAGGAGCCAGGAGGAAGGCTCTGAGCCAGCACTGTAGCACAGACAGTCACATTCGCATAGGTACTCACAGGCTCACTTATGTGTGTTCTCATACTCCCTGCTCCCTGACTCCCCACGCATTACACAGAGATATCCCAAGCCAGGATTTCTTTTTTAGCCCTCACTAGCCTCTGCTAGACTTGGCTTTTCCAGTGAAAAATGAGCCCTAAAGCCCTAGAGCCTTCTCGGTGATTTACTGAGAACTTTGCTTCCACATGTTTTCCCTGCTGCAGCCAACCCCAAGAGTCAGAGGGAGGAAGAAGAAGAAAATCATAAATGGATAGTCAGATGGGAAACAGATGTCCTGAGTCATCCCTGGAAGGGAACTCTGTCCCTGAGATTAGAAGTCCGGGGCCCCAAGGAGCAGTTTCTGGCTCTACCTGCATTTCACCACCCCTACCTCTCACTCCACCTGTGTCATCCTTGGCACCTGGCCACATAGGTATCAACCTGCCTGACTCTTTTGTTTTTGAATTTACCAAAATAAGTGAATGAATTTTATGTCATGCAGGCACATGCTAGATATAGCTATTTCAATCAAGTTGCTCAGACTGTGGAGGTAACAAAAATGTAGTGGCAAGAGGACATGTCTGTTCAAGGACTGAAGTCTGGTACCCATTGCTTTGACTTAATGCAGCCCATAATGTCAGGAGCACTTGATGGAATGATGACTTGTAGAGGGCACCTCTGACGTAAAAGACCTGTTCCCTAATTGGTTCTTGATCTGTCAGTAAGAAAGCCATGGGCCAATTGCTGGGCAGAAGGTAAAAGCTGGATTTCCTTGGTCCCTGGAGCACAGAGATACAAGGAGGAGAAAGGAGTTTGCCATGCTTTGGAGAGAGGAGAACTGGGCAACCATGTTAGGTCTTGGGAGGAGCTGGGGCCTGTGGCCACTTCTACAGGCAGATGGTCAGGGATGTTTGGTAGGGGCTAGATGTGACTACCCACTGATATTCGGGGAAGGTGGGAGAGACAGAACTAAGAGTATAAATAAGGGCATGTTTTCTAGGCGGGAGATAGTACACAGAAATTGTGTCCTAAGGCAAATTAAAAAGGAACAACTATGTACTTTTTGTCCAAGGATTGAAGGGAAGCTGAATAGGAGCTGGTAGTATGGTCACCTCCTAGAGTAAAGGCAGATAGACTGACTGTGAAACTACACCTACACCTCTTTCCATAACTAGGAACACAAAAAGAAAGGAAGAGATCACGGATGCATTACGCCTTTGAGGTCACACCTGTAATGGCCTGATGGCCTCCTGTTACCCCCAGCTCCTGAAGATTACACCACCACCCCTGTATACTTGGGGGTCAAATATTTAGTGCTTGAGCCTTTGGGACACTCCAGGTTTGAACTATACCAATGTGTCTTCTAGAAAGCACTAAAGGCCAGACTTGGTGACTCACCATGTGATACCAGTACTCAAGAAGCCAAGAGGAGACTCACTGAAAGTTTAAGGCCAGCCTAAGATACAATAGGGAGTAGAACCCCATCTCAAAACATTTTTAAAAATAATTAAACATATTTTTGGCACTTAGTATATATTTAGCAAAGTACAAGATTCTCTCAGTACTCAAACAAACTAGTTTGTCTTTCGTTTGTTTTTAATCGAAATGTATAACTGCTTGTGGCTAACAAGTAATCACAAATGTGATGTCTTAGGTGCTAAGACAAGCACTTCATTTTTTCCAAACACTCAAAGTAAAATGTGGGAGCCCCCATGAGCCTTCCAAACTCCCTTATCCCAGGTCTCCACACCAACAACTACATCCTCCAAGTTCTTCTGCTTTTGGATCTAATGGGTTTCTCTACTTGTCCCTCATCCATAGATTATAGACATAGACTATTCACAGCCCACACCAGGCCTTTAACCTTTTCCCACACCCCCAAATCTGGCTTCTTATTGATGGGCACATCGTTTGTTTGGCACTCAATTCTTTTTAAAGTTTCAGCTCATCAACACTGTGGAAAATTAAAATTTCTTAACATCACAGAACTGTCTGTGTACTGATTCTTATTTCCCTATCCAGTCACAGCTGTAGGCTTTCTCAGTCCAGAGGAGACTTTCTTCTAAGAAAACCTCATACTATATGTGCAGTGGTCATATTCTTCATGTTAGAAGTTTCTCTGTGCTGCCCTTAGCATTTCCTGGTCATGCACTCTACCCAATGAGCTATGCCTGCTGAGCCTCTACTAAGGGATCTCCCATCACCTCTTGTGTGAGTTACAGACTCTTCTCATTCTACTGTTTTCAGTCGTTTGTATCCTCCACCTATCATCATAGGTAACAGGCAAAGGTTTTCAGGCACTAGACCTTAGAGCCCGCCCCCTAAACTGGCCTCTTAAAAGAAGACCAAAATTTAAAGAAGATGGAAAAACCAAAATATTAACCTTAGCCTAATAAGAACGTATTTATGCTGATGGGGAAACAGACAAGAGAACTTCCTCGTGATGACACAGAATTAAGCTAACATACCTCTCAGGAAGACTTGGATAGACTGCGTTATATTCCTCCCTGGGAGTTCTACGCCAGTATGCAAGCAAGCACATGGGCTAAAGAAAGGATTAATGAATCCATTCAGCAGGACTCATCTCCTGATGCAAAACTCCCTGATTGTCCTCCTTACAGTGTAGCCAAAGATGGGTAGAGAGAGGCTACGTGTGGTCTACTGATGGTTCCCTTCTTCCTTAAACACCAAGAGGAAGAAAAATCTCATCTTTCTCCTTTGAACACATCTGTATTATCTATCACTTTTGGTATTGCCACATGGCCTTTTCCTTGATACTCATAACAATAAGGGCAACTTAAGTGCAAAAGGGATGCTTCTATCACCTAACCCAAATATAATCAAATAAGTTAAAGGCAACACAAGGAAGGCCTTCAGGCTCTTTGCTCAGTGAGGGAGAGTGAAGAACCAAAGTCTGTTTGCTTGACAAGGAGCTGATAGATGAGAACTGGAAGACAAGGGATGACCCAGTGAAGGAGATGCACAGGGAAAGGTGTGCTTGGGCAGAGTGTTGGCAAAGGAGCAGACTCTTACTCCACAGAGGTAAGTAGGCTTTGTCTACACCATGCTCACACACACACAAAGGAGACTCTAAAGTCTAAGCCAATCGTGGCAGCAGTTTCAGAAACGTGGTGGCATAACAAGTCCCTGGATAAAGGGAATTCTTCATGAAAAAAGTTCACACTATGAGGCAGAATGAGCCTCATGTTTTTGTTTTTTGTCGTTTTGTTTTGTTTTGTTTTTAACTTAGAACAGTTCATTAAAAACATCAGAAAGCCAATCAGCCAAAAAGAGTGACTTTCCTTGAATTTAATTATTTCCCTTGAGTTTACTTTGTTAGCACAGTAGAGATGACCTTTCAAGCTACCAGGAAGCCTCTTGAGGCCTGTGCACTGACTCATCATGGCCCCAAAGTTGTGCCCACTAAGAGCATTCAGACTCATATCAGGAGAGACACTTGGAGTTGCTGTCACTAAGGCAACAGGGAGCTGGAAGCCGTAAAGCCTGGACATCCTGGGGAATGATAAAGAACCTGAGTCTGGGAGGGCAGCGCAAATTTCCACTCACAGGCAAGTCAAGAAGGTGGGACACTTCCTTTCTCGTGTGTTATATTCATTTTCAGCAGTTTTCACGATAAAGTGAAATTTACAACACCAAATGATACCTTATTTACCTAGAGAAAAAAAATCTGTTAAAATCTAAAGTTCACCCAAAAAGTACTAAATATAACCAAATACTGAGGCCCTATAACATTTGCATTTCTTTCTATGATGGCTCAGTTCAATAGGTTGTATCAGTACCACATACAGAATTTTTCTCCTACAGCCTCTCTTTGGAGGAACACACTGTTCATTCAGAGGAGCCCACAGGTAGTCATAGCTCCTATTTCTGCTTTGAACATTCCTAAGTGTTCCAGGAAAGGAATCTGTCCCACTAAAACTATTTGCAATTGGAGATAAAATGTTAGTGGAGTAAATATGAAATCTAAACTTGAGTGGAGTCCCCATTTGTTGTCTTCATTTGGAAGAAATAATGGAAATGGACAGAGAACAAAGTGGGGAAAGGGATGCTGTGTGCAATGACGAAAACCTACAGGAGAGACTAGATAGAGCAAGGGACGGAAAGGAGTATCCAAGTTGGTGGCTCAGCATCTGGGCCACAATTATTGTAAGACTTCTGCTTCAGGGCCTGGAGAACTCATAGACCATAGAGCAAAACTTACTACTGCTGCATTTTCCCAAACCAATGCCGTTTCTAGCTGTATTCTGAAGACTTGCAACCACAGAAACTTTAGATCTCAATGAAGTTTCCCTTTGCAGTACATGGAGACGATTAGAGATCCATAACTGTTCGAAATGACAAAGTGATGATAGGGTGCCTAACACCAGTTGTCACATCCACAATCCAACGCCTACATCAACGTTCAGAGATCCTGATGTAAGTAGGAGTGGGTGGAAAGATAATAAGAGCCAGAGGACCTGTATATGTGCTTCAAGGTATACTTGTAGACATGACAGAGAAGTTACACCCATAAAGTTTCCACAATCTGGTTGCCTATAAAGATCTACATAATAACACCACCAGCTAATATATAAACATGGATGGTAATAGAAATTTACAAGGTCCCACAGCTAGATAAAGAGCTTCAGACTAGTAATGGCTACTGAGAGAAGTTGTTTTCTCTGATTATGACCCCCTTACTAGGTTATCCATTCCCAGGGGCTCCCCCCTAAATACATGTATATACACACAACACTAAGTAGACTCAGTAGAGTGTGCATTCGTACATGTGCGTGGAAGTGTGTGCCTGCACACCTGTTCTCTTAAAAATAATAATTTAAAAGTAAGTCATGAGTGTGAAAGGAACTTGTTAGGGGCCTGGACATTGTTAGGGGTAATATGATATAAATACAGTACGCGGTGAGATTCTAACTAAAAGGACTTACGTTAATGACTTAGTAATGGCTTCTATTGCTGTGATAAAGCAACAGAGCCAAAAGCAAGTTAGAGAGTCAAGAATTTCTATTACCTCATAGCTTATGAGTATATCACCGAAGGAACTCAGTGCAGGAACCCAGGGACAGGAACTGGAGCAGCCTCTGTGAAGTACTGTCACTGGCTCTTTCCTCATGACTTTCTCATCCTGTTTCCTTATATCCCTTAGGCTCACCTATGTAGGGTTGGGACCACCCATATCAATCATCCACTACTCACTACCCAATGAGTTTGACCCATCCATACTAACCATCAATCAAGAAAATTCCCCACAGCCAAGCCTGGGAGGGGAATTTACTTAATTAAGATTCTCTTTTCCAGGGGCTGGTGAGATGGCTCAGTGGGTAAGAGCACCCGACTGCTCTTCCGAAGGTCCAGAGTTCAAATCCCAGCAACCACATGGTGGCTCACAACCATCCGCAACGAGATCTGGCGCCCTCTTCTGGAATGTCTGAAGACAGCTACAGTGTACTTTACATATAATAAATAAATAAATCTTTAAAAAAAAAAAAGATTCTCTTTTCCAGAATGACTCTAGCTTAGATCAAGTTGACATAAAGCTAGCCAGCACAGTGTCTGACATAGATAAAAGTTAGGACCAAAATGCTAAATGCTTATGAAACATAGGTTCTCACCTTGAAAGGTGACAACAGCTACTACACTCTGAGACCATCAAAACTTAGGGACAAAACAGTCATTCCTGCAAAAGGGGGATGGGGCAGGGGTAGAGTTTAAAAATTTAGTGTTCTACTTTAGGAAGTAAGAGACATAATATTAATCCACCTCCAATATTTTACTTACCTATATATTACTATAGAAAGACTTGGACCATGAAACAGGCTGGAAAGAAGTTAGTTTATTTAGTAACATCTGCTCACATGTACCCTGGGTAGAAATGCAAAACATTTGGGGATAAAATACTGCAATAAGCATTAAAATGGCTGTGAATATGAACTATGACCCAGTAGAGCAGTTAGTTCAGGGAGCTGCCTCTCCTCTGAACCCTGCCTTCCCACTTAGAGGAGAAGCTTACTGGTCTGGGGAGTGGATGTCTTTTCCCAGACACAGTTGCACGGTCAGGAGTGGGCACTGAGACCTTTCCTTGGGACTTTTAAACTGTCACCAAAAGAGGGAGAGTCATGCCCTTGCTCTGCAGCTGTACCCATGATGCATGAACTGTGACTGCCCTGAGGCCACATGGCCTGTCATTTGTAACAAGAACAACATTGGAAGTGAGACTGCAGAGAGAAGAAAGACCGAGACAGAATCTCAAACGCAGAACCAAAAAGTAGAAAGAAAGGTCCCATGGCTTTCCAGTCCCATGGTTTGGAACTTCCACAGATCAGCTGTCTTCTTAAACAATACAGGACGAATCCTCACTCCCTGATTCCCCCCCTTCCCCCCCCCCGCCCCAAACTACTCCTTTACTCTAGAAGAACAGTAGCTCTTTCTTACTACGTGCAGCTAAGTAAATCTATTCATCAATACTACTTTTATGATTTAGCCTCAGGAAGATACTTACAGGCATTCAAAGTTATGTCTGTAAAGTATCTAAGTATGTATGTATGTATGTATGTATGCATGTATGTTTGATAGGTACATACAAAGTATCTATGTAAAGAAAATATATACCATGATGTTGGAATGTGGCTGCCAACAGTCAGATAGCTCCCAGTGTGGACTCACTAATGATAAATGCTAACAATACCAACAGGTTATTACTACTGCTAGCAAATATTTACTTAATATTTAGTTTGTGATTTTACTTTAAGATGATTGTGTAAGGGTTGGGCCTGGTGCTTTTTAAATAGAAATAAAAACAAAAATCTATCACTATTTTGATGTTTACAATCAGGGCCAAGTCTTACAGATGAAACGTTCAAGAGTGTCACTCAGCAAGTGCAGCTTGAGACATGTAATGTTTAGGATATGTAAGCACGGGGCTTACATATCCTTTTCTCACTGCTGATCTCGACAGAAAGCATCAGATAGGAAACACATAGGTCAAGTTTAGGAATTATAGTTATTTATGATGTGAAAACAGAAGGAAAAGTGACTTTCAACAAATTCCACCTAAGTTATAGTGCAGACTGGAGGGAGGTCGTCTATGGGCACAAACATGCAGTGTAGCACCTAGCCATAGATGATTTCGGTAGTTATTACCAAGTTTCCCTTCTTGGTTAAGGGGAAACTTGGTGGCTAAATGGGATCCCTTTCTTCCCCTGCCCCTAGGCTGCTTCCCCGACCATGGTGATCATCACCACCCAACATTAAGATCATTTATTGGACTAAGCCTTTACTACTTGTGAAAGGTTTTGGGCAAGGACCCAGAAGCAAGGCAGACTTTTCATTCTCATAAGCTAGTGTACAAATCTGAGCAAATGCTAGCATGGTAACAGTTGTCCAAGAATTAAGAACACAGCCCATGTCTCTGCCTTTACTTTGCAAATGCTGAAACTCAGAGCTACAAGTTTTCAGTTCTTAGAATTTTCTAACTGCACGAAAGCATAAGGTCTTTTTCATTACCCTAAAATATCTGCTTAGTATATATTTGCCATTATTTATTATAAAGGCCACACTGCCAGCCAAGGCTAGATTTGTAAACCATCATATTTATTGATTTCCCAAAATTCTTTTTGTTGTTATTATTTTTGCACTTTGAATTCATAAAATAGCATGCAAATGAGATGGTAGCACATAACATGCTCCACCTCCCATTACTGTAAGAAAAATGAAAGTAATATTTTCCCATCGTCACATTAAATGAATGTATTTCCTTTCATTGCTAGATACCAGCCTAGTACCACTGTTTTTTCGATGGTATAGTGAATGAGGCAAGATTATCACCAAGAGTCTACCTCAGCCTTGATTTTACAGGCCATATCTGAAAATTACCAATAGCTTTTCCTACTGTAATTAAAGGAAAGAGAGGAAAATGGAAAGAAGGAATGCCAGTTATTATGCACATATGGTATTTTTATGACAAGAAACTCAGAGAATATTTTTAGAACCGAAAAATTAGATGGCTGTAAGGTGCCGAGTCATCATCTAAAATTGCATTATACTTTTTCTTCCATCTGTGAACAAAAAGCAAAATATTACAGAGTTCTACATACAGTATTATCACAAAATATAAAGTATATAATCACAAAGATAGCAACATGCCCAGGAATTCACACTAAAAAGAGAAGAATAGATGGTAAGGTAAACCATGAATGTGGGTGGAAAGAAGAGCTATTGTGAAGATGGCAATTCCATACTGACTGGGATGTTTAATGCCCTGTTCAACTAAATCCCACCAGGCTCTTCTAAGGAGATTTCTACACAATCTAAAATTAGTCTGCATGAAAAGGAACAAAGGCATTTTTACCTTCAACAGAAGCATTGCACCAAAAGATAAGGCTTGTTCTGTCTACTTGTGAATATGGTAAACAGTGTGATTTAGAGATAGTGACCAGTCCTTGAGAGGACCATGTAGGTGAATGGAGTTGAATAAAATTTAGGGCTCAGAAATAGGCCCATTTTTTTCAGCTGTCCTTTGATGATTATGCTAAGTAATAATGTGGGGAACTCTTTTCAACAAACAATAGGTCAACTATCAAACGTAACTGTGCAAAAAGTTAAATTTAGCCAAGATCTAGCAGGACAGAACTCACATCTGACAGGACAGAACTCAACTGAATCACAGACCTGAATGGAAAATGGAACACTACTAAATTTATTTTACCAAACATACGGCAAGATTTTTTGGGTTAGGGAAAATTTCTGACACAACACCAAAAAACCTAAGGCATAGAAGAAGGGGAGAAGTACTTACTCCCCATCCCTAAATCTAGTACTGAGAAGACACCATTGTGACTATGAGAGGAAGACTGACACGGGATAGCCTGACACGGGGCTATGTATCAGCAGAGCTCATTTGTTGCAGGCTGAGACAAGAGAATTGTGATTTTAGGTTCACCATGGGCTACAATTATGAGACGTGTGTGTGTGTGTGTGTGTGTGTGTGTGTGTGTGTGTGTGTGTGTGTAAGAGAGAAAGAGAGACAGAGAGAATTCAGTCCAAAATATATTCAAGCTCATATATTTGACCAAATGAGCAAACAAAAACTCAAATGGCAACGTAATTCTTTTGTTCAAAAATACCTCAAGGACTTTAAGACTTAAGAGGATGACAAACATGATTTAAAAATGGCAGAAGACTTAGGAACCTGTATTAGTCAGCTTTGTGTTGCTACAACGAAATTCCTAATGCACTTAATTGTGAAGAGAAATGATTTGTTTAACTCATAGTCCTGCAAGTCCAAGATTAGGCAATGCCGCTGCTTCGGTCATCTGGTGAGGCATCCAGGTACATCCAGGTAACATCCTAGCACGAGCTTGGGACGATGCAGTTCCTAGGTCAGGAAGCAGAACACTATGAAAGGGAACTGGGAGGCCACAACACCCTGCAGAGAAGTCTCTCAGGCCCCACCTTCCTAAAGTTTTATCACCTCCCAGCAGTACCAGCCTGGTACCAAGCCTTTAATATGGGGACCTTTTGAGGACACTCATCCAAACCATAGCAGACAGAAGAATACTTGCAAATCTCCCACCAGTTTCCAAAGAAAGCCAACTAGCATTAGTCATTAGGGAAAGGGAACTAAAAGCCACGAAGCTCTCCCATCGTTCTCACAGGGTGTCTAAAGGAAAGCAGGTCTGACTTATCAGTGCTAGCAATGGAAAGGGAAAACCAGAGCTCTCAAGCTGGTTACAATATAGCTTAGACCACCCATAGAAAAGGGCATAAAGCTTCTCAAAAGACAACTGTACCATCCCGCCGGTGGATGGCATAATGTGTTTATGACAAAAATAGACAAATCCTACAAGTTAGCCCCTCAAAGTAGTCATTATCGCCAGAAACAAGAAAACCAGCTGGCTTAGCAGGCAAAAGTGCTTGCAGCCAAGCCGATGTCTTAAGTTCGATCCCCAAGACTCACAAGATGGAAGAAGAGAGCCATGAGAAGCTAGGGGGAAAGGCAATGAGGTGACCTAGCTAGAAACCTGGGGCAAAATGGACATTGAGTGAAAACTGAGGCAATGTGGTTAGAACATCTCAGGTTCCAATAATGTATCAGCATTGGTTCATTACTCATTGGTTCATAAGAGAGTAAATAACTGATTAAAGAAGAAAAGAAATGTGTGGGCTATTAGTACAATCATTCAGCTTTTCTATAAGATTTAAAATTATTCCAAAAATGAAAAATTAATTTTACAACAAAAGCTGAAAATCCTGTACATACCTGCACATACACATGCATAAACTGCACACATACTTAGAAATAAATGTAAGTAAATATATAAATAGTGCCGTCTAGCCACCCCAATAATGAAAAGAGCAAACTGTTGATAGGATCCTATGCGTTATTCTCAGAAGACTGTATGGTGCAGGATCAAGTTATACAAATTACTTGATTATTCACAATGATCCCATCAGAAAAGAGATGACCAGTTGCTGAAAACGGGTGCTGAGGAGAATCTGCAGCATGGGGTGGGACATGGCTAATGAACAGGACTCAAGCAAACTATGGGGTTGTGGATGCCCTTAGCTTTAGCATAGTGTAGTGAAGGTTGCAGAATTTACATTGTGCCAGACAATGTAAAGGGCAATTGTAATCTGTATGGTTTGTTGCATGTCAATTATACTTCAATGTAATGCCTTGGTTTTTATTTTAAAAGGAGAGAAAAAAGAGACCTATTTGGATGCAAAGCAATGATGGAAAGGTGCCTGTGCTTGCTGGCATGACATCGACTTCCATCCTTGCTCTTCATGTGTCACTAGTAAATCTAGAGCAGTGGACGACAAAGTGAAATTCAGAACCAGCAGGATCATTTAGAACCATGTTTAAACAAGGGGGCGGGGAATCCGTGCTCTCCATTGTAAATCGAGGATCTGCTGAGATCCACTGTCTGTAAACAATTTACTTTGAGAAATTACTTTTTTCCTTGTAGTGGTTATGAATTTCCTGGCCATTCACGTTCTAATCCCATGACCTCAAAATTCAGGAAAATAAGATGGTGTTTTGTTGCTACTGGAAATAGAGAAGTTTGTGGCCCCAGGATGACTCAGGCTTGCGGTCTGACCTTCTTAGCACAGGACATCAAACAGTTGTGCTCACTGGCCACTGGAGACATTACAAAGGAACTATACCGAGGCAAAGCTATCGTAAAGCTCAGCTGAGTGCGCATGCGTGTGAAATGAAGACACCCCCCCCACACACACTCCCAAATTGGCTTTCATGGATGATAATGCTAACCCACCACCACTGTCAATGCACACATTTAATCAACTCCAAAAGTTTGCCCTTTGTCATCTTTAACTGCTCCATGGCCTTTTTGCATTTTGTTTAGTATTATTATTGTGTTGTGAATAAGGGAAGTAAAAGGGACCCTTGTCATGACATGGGTCATGCAGAGGACAGAGGTCAACTCTGTGGAGTCATTTCTCTCCTTCTGCCTTTACATGGGTTCAAGATTGCCAGTTTTGTAACTTTACCCACAATTCCACCTTGCTGTTGAGTTTTATTTTTCAGCAATCCAGTATCACCCACTTTGCTTTGAGGAGGTGAGCCCCTTTGTGTCCGATGTGGTCCCGTAGATAGCTGGCTTTTCAATGTCTTCTATTTTTGTTCCATGGTCCTTTTCCAGGTCTGTCTGGTTGTGCTTCCCTTTTAATCGATTTTCACTACCATCGGACCATTCACTACTGCTGAATCCTACGCCAGCCCACCTCTCTCCTTGATGCTTGAACTCTGTGCTCCTGTTTCCAAACGCTGGACTTCTGCCTGTGTTATAAGCCTAAGCTGCCTGCTCTCCTGTTTGCTTTAAACAGGCCAGTTGTCTTCTAAAGGGATTTAAATACAAAGAAAACTGTTTACTTACATAATCACTGTTTCCAGGGCTCTAAATTACATCATGCACACCCTCCTTTCCTTCTGCTGTTGGCCTCTGCCTGAAGGATGGCCCTTACTACTGTGCCTGTCTGACAATGCTGAGGTCTTTCAACAAATGCCACCTGAATCTGCCTTCCTTTTAGTTTTTAAAAGATACTTGCACAAGATACAGAATTCCAGATTGAATTCTTTTCATTATTACTGGTGTACACTCTTTCCTTGCTGACTAGTTTCTGCTGAGAAATTAGTCCCCTAGCCTCTGTATGTGATGCGTCGTCTTCTGTGGCTATGTGCGTACTTGTGCATGCATGCCACAGTATCCCCCATGGAGTTCAGAGTTCTGCTTTGTGGGGTTCTCTTCACTTTTATGTTAGTCCCGAGGATCAAACTTAGGCTGTTAGGCTTATACAGCAAGTGCCTTCACCCTCTGAGCCATCTCATTGGTCCCTATGGATACTTTTTTGGTTTTGGTTTTCGTTTTACATTTATTTATTTTAGAGATTGAGGGATAGCATGTGTGCTTGATAACACATGCAGATATCAGATAACAACTTGGAAATGCCCTTCCTTCCTTCCTTCCTTCCTTCCTTTCCTCTTTCTTCCTTTCTTCCTTCCTTTCTTCCTTCCTTCCTTCCTTTCTTTCTTTCTTTCTTTCTTTCTTTCTTTCTTTCTTTCTTTCTTTCTTTCTTTCTTTCTTTCTTTCTTTCTATGATGCAATTCCGGGAAAACAAACTTGAGAGCAAGCACCCTCACCCACTGATCCATCCTCCTGGCCTCATTCCCTCATCCCCCACTCCCACCCCCACCCCAGCCTCCTTCCCCTGCCACTTGTAAGAGTTATGTTTAATCTTTAGTTTTGAGCAATTTGGTTTAATTATTTCATGCTTCCAATGCTTGTGATTTCCGAGATCTGTGGGCTGACAATTTTAAACAAATTTCGAAACATTGTAGCAGTTAGCAGTGCTTCCAATGTTTTGTTTTCTTTCAGTTATCCTCCCTGCCGTTCACAACTCTAATTCTGTATCTCTAAGCCCTTCAACACGCTCCACAGTTCCTAGACACTCCACACTTCTCTGCTTACAGCCTCTCTTCTCTATGTGCTTGATTCGGAGCATTTTCTGTTGCTACATCTTCATAGTCACTAATTTTTTTCCACAGTGTGGAGGCCGCCATCCATCCCACCTGGCGAGTTTCATCTCCTTTACGGTAGCTCTCCTCTCTACAGGTGACTTAGATTTCTTGTGCCCCTTGCTCATTAAGTCTTTCCCTAGCTCCTTTTTGGTTTTTTTGGTTGGTTAGTTGGTTGGTTGAGTTGGGTTTTTTGTCATTTGTTTTGTTGTTTTAAAGATAAGGTTTCTCTGTATAACCCTGGCTGTCCTGGAAAGTTTGCTTTAGACCAGGCTGTAGACCTAGAACTCAGAGATCTGCCTGCCTCTGCCTCCTGAGCACTGGGATTAAAGGTGTGCACCAACCCCACACAGATTCTTAAACACACAGGAGTCACTGCATACTTTCAATGCCTTTACTGCTAACACTTCTTTTGTGGCACTTCTCAGAAAATTTTAGATAAATGATTTTTTTTTTCTCCACTGCTTCTCTAAATGTCTAGTAATTCTTTATTGGATGTCACGAACTGTGGAGTTTTTGGATATTTTTGCATTCCTTAAAATATTCCTGAGCTTACTTGGACATAGTGTGGCTTCTTTGGGTCTTGTTTTGAAGCTAATAGAACCACAATGGGGCAACCCTGGTTGAGAGCTAATTTCACTCCATTACTGATGGAGAACCTTTCCACACTTTCTCCAGTGAGGTATGACCTATGCAGTTGATGCACAGGCAACACTAACCTTTGAGAACAGCACTCACTGTCAGACTGTAGGAAGTGGATATGGGGACTTCTGGAGTGTCCCTTATACCAACATATTTATCAAAACATATCAAGTTGGTAGACCTGTTGCCTTTAGGTCTTTTTGATGGTAGATAAATCACATCATGGAAGGCACAATAGAAAAGCAAAGCCACTCACCTTCTGGATGGCAAGGAAAACAGAACGACAGAATAAAACCAGGAACCCCAAATCTCCAGTGGTGGTCCATTCCTGATGTCCTAAAGCCTCCTCATTGGGAACTACCTACTGGAGGTTATACCACCTCCCAGTGGTATATAGGAAGCCATTGGAAGGTAGACATTTGGGAAACATTTATGACCCAAATTGTACTAAATGTCTTCTTATATATTTGATGAAACAACTTTGAAGTGTTCTACCTTATAGAGTGGATATAAGAGAGAGAACTAATATTTAGTGAGCATTTGCCATTAAATTTTAAAGGTTGCTTTATTACACTATCTTATTTGGGCATCATATCTACTCTGTGAATTTAAGTACCACCTCCTCATCTGCAAGAGGAAAATGGTAGGTGCTAGCCCAGTTTACTCTTAGGAAAGAGACACTGGTATTACTGCACTAAATAGGGGCTTCGTTCTTTAAACAGGCAGAGTCCTCATACCTGTGCCGTGCATGGGCCACACAGAGTTCATCTGAACCTCAAGGAAGACTGATATGAGGCAGGAAAAGAGGCTCAGACAAAGAATGAGGCTCCCGAAGAGCAGCTGAAGTAATCTAAGGAATGAATGTGCAGTTACCTGCTTATACCCTGGAGGCAGGTTGTAAAAACAAGGGTAACTCTGTCCTCAGATATGGTAACAGTGTGTGAGTCCAGGGTCAACGATGTCAGGTTACAGAATGGAGTGAACATCTTGCCTCTATCAGCTCCTTCTAGTTCGGGCAAGCCTTATTCAGAGGTTGGTCACCTGTCTGGCAAAGACTGTGGGTCTTTGGGAAAGGGGGAGTCACCCATAGAACAACGGGCTAGAACTGCTTCCCTGAAGTAACTTCAGATCATATCCTCCAGCTGCAGCAGCTCAGAGTCGCCTTTCCTGGAGGCTACTTCTGTGTGGATGAATCCCCTCTAACATCCATGTTAGGGATGTTCCTAGTACAATAGGAGGCTGCCTTGTCTTCTCTCTCCTCGAGAATTTACTATCCTGTAGCTTGGAAAGTTTCTCGGGATTCCAAAAGAGCAACCCCAGGGCCACCTGAAAGGGGAGCATGTCACTAAAATTAAGACTTGCCATCACCCGTGTGTAAGCTGGTCCTCTCAGTGAGTGTATGCCCTTTATCAAAGAAGACAAATCCCCATCTGAGCAACGATGTGGACAAGATGCGGTAGGGATGGGGGCTGTGGTTCTTGCTCTTAGGTTGCAACATCATCCTCAACTTGTTTCATTTGTGTGTGGAATGAAGTCAAGGAAAGGAATTAGAAGAAGCAAAGGCTATTCTCACCTCAGCCCAACCTCATACATGTGGTGGCCTTTCTTTTTTTATATAAGAAATGGAGGAAGGAAGGAAAGGTGAAGAAAAAAGAAGGGGAAAGGGAAAAAGGGGAGGGGAGGGGAGGGGAAGGTTGTCTTGAGCTGAAGTCTGAACTAAAACCAGAGTGTAACCACTTATCACAAACTTGTTAGGAAGTTTCCTGGAAGGTCTCCCTCTCCCTCTTCCTCCCTCCCTCTCTCTTTTTTTCTGAGCCTCCGCAGCCCCCAGAGCAGTGCCCTGAGGCTTCAGTGGTGTGGGGGTGCATGGAGTCAAACTTCCTATGTCCCGCCTCACCCAACAGCCTGAGTCCTGGGTTGGACACCATTTGAGCTCACAAACTCACAGTCAAATTTTTTTTCACAAAATAGTAATTACTTTTCATTGCTATGACAAAATATTTTTGGCAAAACAGTACATGCAAGGTAAGATATATTTTGGCTCATGATTTTTGAGTTTTCAGCCCATCAGAGTCGGGGAATGTGACAGAACAGTTCATGGCATAGCAGCTAGGGGAGAGAGAGAGAGAGAGAGAGAGAGAGAGAGAGAGAGAGAGAGAGAGAGAGAGAGAGAGAGAGAGAGAGAGAGAGAGAGAGAAATATGCACCTGTGCTCTAATCTTTCTCAACCATATTGAAAGCAATCTGACTACCTCCCAACCCCCAGCACAGACATACCAAGAGTCGTGCTTACTAATCTAGGCACCTGTCAATCCAACCAGGTTGTCAATCAAGATTGATTACCATAACAGTCAATAGTCATGTCCAAATGTCTCTGACAATATTTCCCCTTTATTAAGTCTCTTTATGAGCCTTCTCCAATGCACATATAATGTTATTTATTTATAATTCACATGTGCCAATCATTATCAGATAACATTCTCAACACATACTCTAGAGCCTAAATCATCAGTAGTGACAATTGATATTGTAGTGGTATTAAAAAGAATGCCCCCATGGGCTCATATATGTGAGTGCTTGGTTATCAGGAAGTAGCACTACTTGAGAGGTATTAGGAGGTGTGGTCTTGTTGGAAGAAATGTGTCACTGGTGGTAGGCTTTGAGGTTCCAAATGCCCAAGCCAGTCCCAGTGTCTTACTCTCTGTGTTGCTTTCAGATCCACGCAGAGCTCGTTGCTACTTCTCTAGTACCATGTGTGCATGTAAGCCACCATGCTACCCATTGTGATGACAGCAGATTATATCTCTGAAACTATAAGCCAGCCTCAATTAAAGTATTTCCTTTATAAGAGTTGCCATGGCCATAGATGTTCTTCCCAGAAATAAACCACTGACTACACCAGGTATGAATCACATATAGGAAAGTTCTGGTACTTAGGAAAGGGCTTGGGCTAAATCTTATCAATGTAATTAAGTCATTGTCAATTTTACTTTCAATACATTGACGACAATTTGTTTCAGGGGCAGAAAAGAAGACACTAGAGATTTTCCTCATCATCTTGTGTCTGAATTGTGCATAGTGTCTGTAATCTATGCTCTCATTGCTGGAGACATGTAAGCGATGTGCCCATTTCCTGAAGATTATCTGGGTAAAGCTAACTCACCTGGTTTATAAATCTACTCATTGTGTCTCTAGAAACCTAAGAACATTGCAATAGGCTGAACAGAGAAACAAGAGCACCAGCATAGGCCCCCAGCCCCCACACTCATGATTCCCTCTTTTCCTCAGAATACTTTGTATATATGCAAATGACCCAGACAGACAGGCTAAGGGAGAAGTGATGTGTATTTTCAGTATGAGTCAAGAAAGGGCCTTTTCTAGTGTTACATTAAAAATGAATTCACGATGGCCTAGTCGGCCATCAATGGGAGGAGAGGCCTTGGGCTTGTGAAGATCATATGCCCCAGTACAGGGGAATGCCAGGGCCAGGAAGCGGGAGTGGATGGGTTGGGGAGCAGGGCAGGGGGGAGGGTATAGGGAACTTTCATGATACTATTTGAAATGTAAATGAAGAAAATATCTAATAAAAATATTTTTAAAAAAGAAAAAAAATGAATTCACATAGATGTTCTACTGTTTTCCTCCGTGATGGCTGGATTGAGCACCTCCTCCTTTGGTGACCCTAACCTACAGGATAGGTGTGTTATTCCAGAAAGAGACCCTATTCGGACACAGGGCACCATGGGTAAGACCTGGAGTGACAGAGGGAAAGAGATGAGAACAGAAAGGCACACCCTCAAGAGGACCACGGTGTGATCTGAGTTCTGGACGAGAAGCAAGACTTGAAGGATCCAGACCACATTATGCAGAGACTGGGTGGTCCCCATGCAGAGATGGGTCTTGGGGCTTCAATCCTTTTGAGCCCAGGTCTTTCTGAAACCATCATTCTAGATTCTTGTGTACCAGGATAAATGAAAACATTCCTTGGAGCATAATGAGCCCTTAAAGTTTGTTTTCCAAGATGTAAAAGAAAAGCATTTCAGCCCTTCTGCAGATAAAAATAACTCGCCATTGATTTTGAAATCCCTTTCATTTGTCTCCCACAGCCCAGTGCCATACAATGGCACTTTGTGTATAAGCCTTTGCAGTGGGCCAGCTACCCCGTTCCCTCTGCCTGCCAACAGCAGGAGGCCAGCAGAGGCCTTGGAGCCCTGTGCCATAGTGGGAGAAGACTTTGGGCTGCCCAACGTTGCTGTTGGACATCGTTCAGAAGGCCTGGCTGGGCGGGAGGAGCCTAGGGAAGAAAACAAACAGAGGCAGCAGTAGTGGAAAGTGCTGAGTCCCAGAGTTGGCAGGCACACGCTGGGAGCTGCTCTGCCCACCTGCAGCTGTGGTGACCCGCTGATGGCCTGGGTGCCTGTGGCCATGCCCAAGACCTGTTAAGAGAAGTCAGACCCTCTTCTTCCACAGAAAGGCATCCTAGAGTCCACATCCTGTAAGTCTGGAGAAAACATGGCTCTCCAAAGGGAGAGAAGGATTCTTAAGCATGCCTTCTTATACATTGACCCTCTTCCTTGTAGGTCCACATCCAGCTGGCATCCACCATATCACACCGGTGAGGTCATTATCATTATTCCTATTTCATAGATGAAGAAAGTGGGGTGCAGAGAATGTAAGCAGCGTGTCTGCTCACACAGCTCACAAAAGACATGGCCTGGACTTAAAACCAAGTGGTGCATCCTCAGAGTGCTGGCCCTTCAATGCAATGCCTTCTTGCTTTCTTTTCTCAATTTGCTTCTCTAAAATTGCAAGATTGCAAGATGCAAGACACTAAGAGAAAAAAGGCAAGATGGAGAATAAACAGAATAGATGGGACAGAAAGGAGAAATCACCAAGGACTAGAATAGTACAGAGTCTTTAAAAGCAGTAAGCTATTAGCTCAGAAGGTGCACTGCGAGGTTATGTACAGAGATGGGGGATCCTTTTGGAGGGAAGATACAACAGTGCTGATGAGAGACTCCTGCTCTTCCTTATGTCCCAAGAGGGATTCTGGGAATGTGCTCGGGTTCACTTGCCAAACATAGCTGGGCAGCTCTCTGTGTTGTTGGAGGAGCAGAAACTGAAGCTGAGACAGGAATATCAACCTTCTCCTATTCTTCCAATTACAGCCTGGGTAGAGTAGGCGCCAGGGCTGGTGAGGATTTATAATGCCCTTATGGTGAGAAGAAACAGTCCATTCTGGGTTGATTCTTTATTGGGTACACTTAGAGATTCAAGCTTTTAACCTTTGTTAGACTGACAGCGTGATGTTTAAGCCAGTCAAGCAATATGACTGAAATTGCCTTAACTCTTAGGATGTGATGATAAGACTGGACCTTACCTCTACTGTTCTTTACAGATCTAAAATCCTTATCCTGATGATACTGGTACCCAAGGAGAAGGATGATACTGGTGTCTTTAAATAGAGTCCACCTTGCAGGGATAGAGTCCTACCGTGGTGCCCATCACCAGGGCATGCATCCCACAACCTCAGTGGCTTTCTGGTTGTGCCCACCTCTCTTCAGATGAACTAACAGGTTTTCCAGCTCCCCTCCTTCCGCCAACCTGTCCCCTCTGATCTGCCATGTAGAGGCAGGGTGACCTTTCTAAGCACAAAGCAGGAGCTGTGGCTAAGTCAGTAGGAAGAGTGCCAAGACTCTACCTTGTGCTTCACAGGGCCCACCATACAGGGTGACCTCCCGCCCATCTCTTGTGACCTCAGCCTCTGCTTCTGCGGCTTCTGCTCTGTCCTTCTGAGATATGGTTTCTCTCACAGGTTGCGTTTTTTCTCTGTACCTCAACCTCTCCCATTCCCACCTGGCTGGCTTCATCCTCACCCATTCAGACCACAGACCTCTTCAGGTTCTTGTTCTTGGTATCAAGCCAGCGTCAATCTCACTGGAGAGAGCTTCTCATCCAATCCTTAGGTGACCTCAGCATTTAGCAGGGCATTGAATCCATCACAGCTAATACAAATAATAATGAGGACTAACAGCAAATCCTCTAGAAATGAGCTTAAGCCCGGTGCATTACCTGGAAATTGGATGAGAATAATCCAAGTAGAGAAGAGGGATGTGGGAGGATTTGGAGGAAGATAGGATTCGCATTCTTGTACCAGTTCTGTCACCAATGGATGATAGTTGGAGGACACAAGTCGTGTACCCTCCACTGCCCTGTGAAATCATGACTGCCTGGCTGAAGGGATTGTATAATGTCAACTTAAGCTGATTTGGATTCTAAAACTGTAGAATCAGACTTCTGTCATTTTGACTCTTGGCTATCACTCTTCTGGGAGTGTCTAACCGACAGCCCACAGTCCAAATGTACTATACAATAACTATGAAGGTGTTCCGTTCCAAAAATTATGTTTAAAACATTGTAAGATTGGGGGTGATCATTTTGTAATTTGATTTTTGTTTGGTTGGTTTCTTTATAACATGATTGACCATGACATTTGTAGACCAAATGGTTGTGATGAAATTGTAGATTGGACACCCCTAAAACACTGTTGTGTTTCCCAAGGAGACCTTTCAACTCAAGATAGAGGAGAAAGGAGCTGCCAGCAAGAGCCAGACAGAATGATTTGAGGAAACTGGAATGCTCCCAGATCCCCTCAGTTATGTGTTCCCCCTTGGTTTTAATTCTGTCTTTGTTGTCTGGGCTTCAGGATTTGGATCATCACATACAGCAGCAAAGGGAAGACTATTTTGAATCTGTAGTCAGAGTTCTGATGTGGAATTTCAAGTAGGCTAAACACATAGGTTCCTAAAGCAATGAACATGTGCTGCCAGTATGCCTCCAGGGCTCTGTGATGGGGCATAAGAGGGGCTTTAAATTCCTTGGGCACCAGGGCATGGATATACTTTACTGTTGTGAAAACTTGGCTTTGGAGAAAGCAGATACATGCACACATATCTGCCACTCCAAACACCTGCCATTGTCTATCATCTTATCTACTTAAGATGCAAATAATACTCATATACAAAATACATACAGATGTGTGTATATGTCTCCAATTAAAGGACCATATTTCTTTGTGTATTGCCACTTTGTGAATCTTCTATTGACAGGGAAGTCAGAAATTTTGGAACAAGACTGACCTAAAATGTAGCTTGGAAGAGAGACAGGCTTTCAATTGTTAGGGATGGGTTTGGGGTTGGGCTGTGTTGTTTCCTTCCTTCCTTCCTCCCTTTCTTCGCATCGTTGGGACCTTGTGTACGGTAGATAAGTGCTCACTCATCACTGAGCAACATCCCCATCTCTGAATTAGGTCTTGAACTTTCTGTCTCAGAGATCTGTGAGGCCAGCTACCATTTCTTATGAACAGTGCACAAAATTCCCAAAGTTCATAGAAAGTCCCTATTGCCATCTCTCTTCCATAGTTTGGAAGAGTCTTGAGTCGACAAAGCAATCTCAGACCAAGCTACTAATTGTTACCACTGGTGGTGTGACTGTCTGAAGACTGGTGTCAGTTTTTCAAGTGTCAATGCTCTCTTGTTATTTGCAGGTACACCTTGGGAACAAATCTCAAAGAATGAGCTGTAGTTTCACATTTGCCTACACAAATGTTACAATTGCCTGCTATAGAATAGCTCAGATGCAATGGCTTGAACTGATAGTATGTCAAGCAGACAACATAGAGAAGACACTGGCCATCTCTGACCTTAGTAATTACCACAAGTGGCTGCTGAAAGTTTCCTGGACTCTTTATGTCTTATCACAGGGAGTGACCAGAGTCAACTCAACATCAAAGTTCCCTGTGCAGTGCTGTGGCTAGTCGTATCAGAGCCTGAATGACAGAGAGGAGAGATTAGACAGGTCTGTAAACTCCCTGCAGGCTTTGGGAATTGGGAGCATGTCACAAGACCTGGCCATTGTAGATTTCCTCTTGTTGCTGTGGGCAGATGTTCATTGCTATCGTTACTTTGGACGTCAGCACATAGAGATATGCCAGGCCACTGAAGAGTGGCTTTTCCAGGACAGACATATTTGTCAGGAAAATGGAAACAAAGGAGGGGACTGGGACATAAAGTAAAACAGGAAATGGAATTGGTTCAAAGGCAGAGGACAGGTCCACTTTATCCCCTAACCTGAGTTCTAAGCTTTCAACTTATGGGTGTGACCCCAATTTATCCTTGGGATTTTTCTCCAGTGCATCAACACCTGCTATAATTAGACCCCTGGAATGATTGCCTTATTACAACAGGTACCATAGAGTGTTTTGGGTCTTGTTTTTCACTGCTTTTAGGACCAGGTGGGGTTTTATAGCATGGAGGGATCCCTTTGGGTGGTTTGCAGCTAACAGTAAATTCAGCCAATATGGGACAGATACCAAGTGGCTAGGGTTGGTCCTAGAGGCAGCTCCCAGGTGTGTCAAGGATCCTCCCAAGCTGAAACAGAGAAGAGCCTCTGTACAAGCAGACCACATTACCAACCACCTCCAGCATGAACTCTACCAAAAAGGAGAGGTCACCGAGGATTTTGATGGTTGAAAAGCATCCTTGCTTAAAAGGAGACTTTGTTCCCTTTCCATGTTTAGAGGATGAAGTGTACCTCTTAGCACCAGGATTATGGATCCCACAGAGGGTGAGCCACCACCCTGTGTCCTCAAAGGAAGTCTTTCAAGTCCTAGGGCAAGCACATGGAAGAAACAAGGGGTTAGAAGTCAGATGGCTCTCTGGTGAGCCCGGTGACCTTTTGTACTCTCTTCCACTAAAGTTTCTTGACTCCAATAATCTTCATGTTAAATAAACATGAACTAAGAAGAGATATATGTAAGAGCCGCAGACGCTCATTCTACAGGGAGCAGGCAAACATGTAAATGAATGAATGGGGCTGGCCCACTGGCCATGAAATAGAGTGTTATTCATCCAGGAGAGAGCTTATTCCGTGTCGTGGCTTATGTCAGGAGGTTACTCATTTGGGCCATGTAAGTGGGTTCCACACTCTGAAGGACAATCGAATCATCTCAGAGAAGGGATGTTGTTTTGTTACCACTATCTTCCATGGTCTCTCCCTCATTTTCCCCCAAACACAGACCACAATCTCTCTTTAGGTTAAAAGAGTTACAGTCCACTATGTTGAAAAGCTTTGTCATGGTGTGGATATGATTTGAACCTAACATCCCCAGTATGCTGGTGCAGCCTCTTAGAGATAGATGGAGGCTGGTGGAAAGTGGTTAGGACAGGACATGACCTCAAAGGGAATTCATGCTGGTTTTGAAAATGACTTAGTTCTCTTGAGAGTTATAAAAATACCAAGCCTGACCCCTAATCGCTGTGGCTCCCTATCTCATCAGGGAAGGTCTCTGTCTACACCCACCCAACACCCTGCCCCCACCATCAGGTCCTCAACAGAGGTCATATACATAGGGCCACTAAATTTGGACTTTGAGCTCCAAAACTCTGTGCTAAAGAAAATGCTTTTCTCTGCTACTTACCTCAGTTATGTTCTGATAGCTACAGAAAACTGATCCACACATATCCGCTTATCAACTCAGAGAAGGAAGCATGGTCAGAACTTTGTTTGGGGAATTGGATATAATTTCATGGCAACAAGGATTCGAATCACTTGGCACATCTTCTTACTTGTGACCTTCTGAAAGCATGTGAAGTCTGTGCATCCCCACCTTTTAAGTGACTCCTGTCGCTTAGTACCTCTTACCTTACCCCACCCATCCTTCTTAACTTAGCAATGGTGGCTATATTACTGCCTTTCCCTTCACAATGGCTTCCATACAGAGGCTTATTGGTGACATTAACAGAGCACCAAAGCCCAACTGCCTGAAAATAACCCATTGGATCTGTGGCTTCTGGATGCAGAGAGAAGGGACTAAGCTGACTTCCTTCACATGTGCCTTATGCTGTTTACTGTGGTCTCCGTGTAGTCAGATATCCTGAGAGATAACGTCAACTTGGAGCAGTTTTTGTCCAAAGCTTTGACTGAAGCTCAGCCCATTTGAATAGTTTATGCAGGGTTAGAGGGTCTCAGATGTGGCTTCTGGTTGGCTTGGGAGTAGGGGCTTTGCCCAGGTTTGCAGCTGAGAAGGACAAAATCTGAGGACCTCATTTCGACAACAAAAAAATCTGCCCAGGAGTAATGGTGGCTTTACCAGATACCCAAGACCAAAGCCACTCTCCTGGCCAGCTAGGCTCTGACCACTAGACCACACAGTCCGTGTTTAAAGTGTGCTCAGCAAACCTCAAGTTCCAGGGCTGAAGAAACAGATTTTCCAAAAACACAGTTCTCTTTGTGAACAATTCAGCAAAAAATTCTCTTTCCAGCTGTGAGTTGGGATTCATGTTGCAAATGTTGGTGTTAATTAAAAACATCCACCTTCTACAGTTTCAACTAGGAAAAAAAAGAACGCATACAGAATGCAGCCCTAAGCATTCCTGTCCCAACACACTTGGAAGTATGTATTCTATTCATGACATAGGCTGGAGGGGTTCTAACACATATTATCCTTCTTCGTGCCTAGCCCCAGTGGAAAAGTTGGGGCCAAAGAGATGGATATGATGAGTTCTAACTGCCAAAGAGCACAGCTTTCTTCAGAAGAAACCAAACATCATAGTCTGTCTATATTAACATCAGGAACTATACCTAGCTGGACTCCATCAGTGACTACCCGTTGAGTCGTCAGTTTTCTTCTTCACATGGTTCTTGGTCCTTCAGACATGAACAGTGATGTTTGACAAGGAAGGTGGGGGCAACAGCAAAGGCGGAGACAAACAATGCAGGGAATCACTGGGACACTAATCCTGTGTCCCTATATCCCTAAGCCTTTATTAGGCAACCTTTAGCTAAAATGACCCTAAGCTGCAGGATCTGAAGAACTGCCCTGTATTTCTTCTGTGCTTTACTCTGCTTGATTAATTTCTCCTAATTCTCCCACGACGTAGACAGGAAAGAATCAAGCCAGAGCCACCTCATTATGAATGAATTTCTTTGTTTCTTTAATTTCACACAGTTTAAAATACAATATGAAATCAGCCTACAGTATATAAAAAACTTTCCAGCAAAATGATGTGCCAGCATCAGCTACTTAAAAGAAACAAACCAAAAACTCCCCCATAAGAATTTTTTGCATTTGCTTTTAAAAAAAAAACAAAACAAAAACATTTAAGACACTTACATCGCTACATCTCTAAGCTACCTCAGTTCTGATTTTTAAAAAGCACCTGCTTTTCCTTTTTAAATCTTGCTTTTAAATTTTCAGCATTTAAAAAATATAAATTATATGAAAATACAAGTTGGAAAAAGTCAAACACAATATAACATCTTTTTCACCTCAATAATTCTCAGCTTTAAAAAAAAAAGTATCCTTAAAAAAAATTCAATAACTGAGGCAGTATTCCTGATAGAGATAAATTCACTTTAACATATATACTTCATATATGTATTTGTATACATATACTTGTGGTTCCTTGAAACGTCTTTGGAATGTACGTAAGAGTTCAACAGGTTTATATAGACCCCAACAGAGAAGGCCGCATGCACAGCATGGCTAGGAGAGAGAAGGTGTGATTTCACCATGAAGGTTAATGCTTTAAAACCCAGAGTGCTGGTCTCCAAAGTGAGGAAGAGCATCTCTGATCCTGAATGCTTACAAGGTCTCCATGGCCACACCATCAGAGCTCTCCACAGGGAGCATCCTTACCCCCGCCTCTGAGCCCAAAGCCAGCCACACAGGTGAAAGCATTTCTCTGGGAAAATAATGGAGTGGCCCAGCTAGATCAGATCTGCTCATCCTTCCTCTGAAGTGAACGTGTTTTAAAAGAGCATCAATGCAGCAGTGCGGCTACATTTCCAGTGTATAAACCACCCGCCACTCTTCCTGGGATGGTCTCTGGCCTTCGGAGGAAATGGGGGAAAGCAAATGGCCAGATGGACAACAAAGCTGTCTGACTAATATACAATCTACAAATCCTGAAAGTGGTGGACCTAGGTAGAAAGGGCATCAAGGCAGGCAAGTCAGCACGCTGAGGAGTGTGGGAGACACTTACTTATGTCTTCTCTGCTAGGGGACTGCAGGTGGTAGGCTCTCAAAAGGGGCATTCCCAGCAGGAACTCAATATGGAGAAGGATGAAGACTTGGGGAAGTGATTTTTTTTTAAGCCTTGTTGCAAAGAGCAAACAACGATAACAGCCCCGGCTGTACGCTTTCATTCACCATTATGGAAATGTGAACAGACTCTAAGTAGAAAATTCAGTACTATTTCAGCTGCAATTTTATACAAATGTACACACACACACACACACACACACTCACACACTCACACTGTCAGTGCCCAACAAAGATCACATAATATAAGAGAAAACAGCATAATCCAAATGATCCCACCTAACACTCCCTGAGCAGCTCCTAAGTATTTTGAGAGCTTCATTAAGGCACCTGCATTTGTAAGATCAAAATATATAGCTGGAATGTTTGGCCTTTGCTTCCTTGTGGGGATGCTCCACTCAGTCAGTACAGAACACCCACGGACAAGAGTTAAAGTCTTAGTAATTCAGAGTCTTCAGGGGAATGTGGGAGTCAGCCATCAACTCTCATGGAAGATGATACCACATAGTTACAATCCCCGAAGGGTGAGCCAGGAGAGGCCCACCTCAACCAATTGCCTCTCTTCTCTCATCGATGTTCACTGTCACTGTCTTAACTAGGCAGGTATACAGTGGAAGGGATTTTAATGATCCCAGGCATGTCTCCTTACTTTTTTTTTTTTAACCCACAATGGCTTATTTTCAGGTCTCCTCTCCCAACAGGCAGGATGATGGCTGCCTCAATTAAGTCTTTGAGTTTAAACTTGGAGGAAACTAAACATATATCTAACTGTCTCGGGCCAACCTCATTTTCCTCACCTAAGCTCCTTCCCTTGTATTTTCTCCATCTTCCTCTCACCTGCAGTTGACCTGGGTTTGCCCTCTGCTGAGATGGTAACAGGCCAAGTGCCAGTGCTCCCTACCACGTCCTCGCAAGCAACCTCACCCTGACGAGCACCAAGTCTTCAAAGGCAAGCCTCTTCTCAAGGAGGCCGAGTCACATGCTACTGAAATACCCTCTCCATTGCTGTGGCCTCCGAGCCCTAGCAAGTCTGGACTCTTGGATTTGTGTTGTGCTGGCTGAAACTACACTTTCAGTCACGTGTCAGGAAGCATTATACTCCACTTTCACTGATCAGTGATGAGAGAGGGGCAGCAATGAGGGATGCCAGGGAACATAAGACAAAGTAGAGGAGAACTGAGAATGTTGGTTTGGAATGGCATGCATTGAGGCCTTAAGACCCTCGGGGTAATGCCCATGCAAACGCCTTTTATTCTGAGTCTTCCATGTTTCGGGTAGCGGTTTAACCAAAACCCAGGTTAATCCTGCTCCTTGGATTTCCTTCCCAAGACTTGAACTGTGCTCCGATGATGCCGACGATTCCATAGAAGAGCTGCAGAATACATTCAGTGCAGAGACTTAACGCCCCTTAACTAACACTAAGTCCAAAGCCTGACAGTGAATCAAAGGAAAACAGTTTTTACAAACCGCAGGTGGAAGTCACACGCACAGTCCCCCCTGTCCCCAAATCAGCATTCGTTTCCTTTAGCTGTAAGAGTCTGGGGTCTCTGATCTCAGTACAGAGCTGGGATTTTTCCAATGGGGTCTATATAAACAGTTGTCTTTCACTGTGACAAGAGTCCTCAGCCAGCAAATAACAACAAACTCACAATACTGCAATACTGAGACCACCTTAGAGCTTAAGACGATATTTTTTTTTTAAGGAAAAAAAATACTGGCACAAAATTTAATAAAATAAACTTCAACATAAAACAGTTTTGGATCCCTTCCATCAAAGTCCATCCTTGTTTCAAAAAGTAGAAAGGTTAATAATTCTTGAGTTTAGTAATCCCCTGAAGAAACTGTTTTCAGCCCACCCACAAAACTGACTGGCTTTCATCAATCGCTTTCCTCTCAATGCGACCATTTCTCCTACTGGTAGATCCACAACTCAAGATGAAATTTTTTTTTTCTTTGATTAAAAAAAAAAAATAGAAAATGACCGGACACTTAAGCTTTTTTTTTTTTTTCCTCTGCAAGCCAGGTCCGGCAGGCTTCTGAGAAGACTTCTCCCTCCTGAAAGTCTGCTCAGGAGCTATTGCCCCGCCCACCCCGCAGGTCCTGACCTCCTCTTTCAGGGCCCGCCAATGGCCAATGGAATACAGCGGCGCTCCCTCAGCTCCCACCCCTGAATGTGAAAAATGAGTTCTGGAAAATAAAACATTGAATAACAATTAAAAATGAAGAGTCCAACCAACAAGGTTGCTCTTTGAAAGGTCTCAGCAGGGTTCCCCCAGCCCCTTCCTTCTGCGTGTCTGTCCATTACTAGTCAGCATCCGGCTTTACGTCCAGCATGGCGTGCAGCTCCTCAGGGGTGTATCCCAGCAGGCTCTGCAGGTCGCACACAAAGCGGTATACGTAGCGTTTACCCGCTGTCTTGTGGATGATATTTTTGTCATAATAGTAGCGAAGGCCACGGCTCAGTTTCTCATAATTCATCTTAGGTTTGTTTTTCCTCTTTCCCCATCTCCTGGCCACCTGTAATAAAAATAAAATTAAATACAACTGTCCATACAAGTCTTCGCATCCATCATGGTGGTCAAACAAAATGCTCAGAAGTGTGTGTGTGTGTCTGTGTGTGCATATGTCTGACTTATTCCTTCGTTTCCTTTTTAAAAAAAATATTTTGAATTGTTTATAATAACGATGCATTGAATGTATAGTTAGGAGCCATGGACATTCTGAGATTATTTCAAAAGATGTAGGCAGAACAATGCAACGTTTTAATACAGCTGTGCATTGTGTCGTGATCAGACCAGGCTAAATGGCGTGTCTTCAATCACAGGCATTTCCCATTATTTTCTGGGGACCATGCAAAATAACCCACATTAGCTATTCTGAAATATCTGCTAATGTTCTGTAGGCACCCTACAGTGCCACAGAGATTCCAGAGGAATACTCTGGGCTCAGAAAGACAGTGCATATTCTCGCTTACATGTAGAGACTGAATTGCTGATTCCACAGACATAGGGGATAGGGGATAAAATAGTGACGTATCTGAGCACGGTCAGGAGGAGGGTAAGGGCATGGAGAGACCCTGGTTAATGAGCCCAAGGATACAGGTACAGGTACAGGAATTGGCAACTCTGTGGGGCAGACATCCCTCTGGCCCACATTATAAGCAGGCATCCTTAAAATGAAAGCACAGAACTGGGCAGAAGGGAGAGGATGGGAGGAAAGTGCTGGCTCCTCTGCATCCAACAGTAGGAGGCATCCTTTCTAGACCGGGGTAGAGACACATTCTCATGTCTGCCAGAAGAGTTATCTCTTCTTTCATATACCAACCATTTATTAAACACTCTGGGATGAAAGGATGGAAAACGATCAGAGTGGATGCACCTTTCCAGATGCACAGAGCCAGGGACTAGACAGAGGGCAGGACCAACTATGTACCAGGAACTTATATATACATCAGTTTGTCCCAGAAAGTGTACACACTTTGCACTCTGCCCATGATGAGACAGAAGCTCAGGCTGGCTGCATCGTAGGTCGCACAAGCAGCAAGCAGCAGAGCTGAGCGAGAAATCTGGGCCTACAGGATCACAATCCCAGCATTTTCTCTCACCCATTCTCAGCCCAGGACTCCCAAGTCACTCATTACATACCTCATCTGGGTCAGAAAGCTTGAATTCCCAGCCATCTCCTGTCCAGCTGATAAAAGACTGACAAGACTTATCAGTGAGTAATTCCAGAAGAAACTGCCACAGCTGGATCGGCCCACTTCCTGGAAGCACAAGGCACAGTGGCTCATTAACAAAACACACTGAAGGCTCACAGCAGCTAGGCCCACTAAGGCAGCAACCCTCACCCGCCTCCCAGCCTGTCTAGACAGGCGAAAACTCAGGCAATCGACAGCACAAACGCTGGAGTCAGTACTCTACGCTCAGCGAAAGTAAAGATTTCCCTTCCAAAAGAAAAAGGAAATCACACAGGATGGATACACCATGGGTCTGTTTTTATTAATTTCCAGGTTGGTCTCCTTTAATTGCTGTGCTCTTTTAATTCCAGAGTTTTCTGGAAAAACAACACCAAGTCTATCTTCACACGTGTTCTACGGAATTACTAATTTTGTTTGTTTGTTCTGAGATGGCTCACTGCTGGCCCGGAACTTGTAGACCAGGTTGGCCTAAAACTCAGAGATCCACCTGCCTATGTGTCTCTGGTGCCAAAGGAGTTTAGTCTTGAGAAACGGACTATATAATAGCTCCGGTGTCAACTCTTAAGTTTCCTGATGATGCTCAGAATCTCACACATCCCTGACAGAGAGACACAGAAAAGATGACATGAGTCCTATGTGCACTCTGTATTAACACTACAGACCTCAAATATGAGAAGATTCCTAACAAAAAAACTAAGGGGAGCTGCTACACATTCCCTTAGCTACACATCAATCACTATGGCCTTAGCTACACATCAACGCTTTCTTCTCTGCTTGTGAATTCTCAGTGACTCAACGGGATAGATACTGTTATTAGTCTATCGGTTTCTACCACGCAGGAAAACAACAACAAAACCACAATGTACAACACAGCTATCTAACTTGGGTGAAGGCATTCAGATGAGAAACAGGATAGCTGGGTCAAGACTTCAGATTCTTCAATACACTGCCCAAACCAAAAGCCAATGGCCTAATTAGATTCCCTGCCTGGTTGCCATAACTGGAGTGCTAAATGGCTCTGGCTTTCAGAAGCCATCTCCCTTGCTTCTCACGTAGTCACAGACTCTTGAGGTACACACGGCCTACTATGCTGGGTACCTATCCCAACAAGTGACAGTACCAGCCCCAGAAGGCCCCCTGTAGTGGCTAAGTTTTATACTATTAGAACCTCTCTCACACTGTCTTAAAACTTTCTCTTAGAACAAGGCTAACCTATTAAGATTAGGAGAGGGATGGAAAGATGAAAAGACCCAGAAAGGTCCTAGTCACTGACAGGTGGGTAGTGAGCATCATCGCAGGTCCTAAAGAGGCAGACTTAGGAGTACAGCACAGGCTGGGACAGACAAAAAAGAAGAGGACTTGAAAATCATATTATGAGTGCCAGCTTGGGGGACAGAAGAAATTTTCCTACAGTGTTACCTAAGCTTCAGTGCCCAAGAACTCACCACAGCCTATGGGCATCTGCGCACTGATGTCTGAATATGACTGCACAGGGGACTCCTAACATGAAAAGCTCTCTCCTTAATGTTACTTTTCCTACGTTCAGAGGGAAAAACAACAACAGCAAAATAGTGTTGATATGAGCATTGGTAATCCACCTCCTAGGATAAACTATTCTTGCCATTCTTATTCTAGACCAGAGAGAAGAAGAAAAAGGAAGACCAGGTATCTCAGACAAGCAGAGCTGGAAAGGTAAGGCATGTCTCTTGTTCACTGAGTGGCAACAGCAGCTCACATCTCCTTGGGACTCTTGCAGAAAACACAGGTTAGCTGACCCGAGCGCTCCCAACAGCCCGCAGGAATTTAAACACTAGCATCCATCTGTGTGCAGTCCCAGCATTATCAAGGCCAAATGAGAAGTGAAAATTCAAGACCATCCTGGTCTACACAGTGAGACCCCCTCCCCTACCCACCCCCAAAGTGAGGATAAGAACCTACACACCATTGTACCCAATGAGACAATTCTAGGGCTAAGCCTAAAACTTCCCAACTGGACTTTTCATTGACTTCTACACACCGCCCTTCTGTTGGAGAGAGCAACAGAAGCAGGAAGGGTATGGAACTGTGGCTTCAGAGTTATCACTTTGCTGGGTGATGTCACAAGGACCTTCCCTGTTCCTACAGCAACACATCAGCCTCACTTCAGTTCTGGAGGGAAAGTCCCCTTGGAGACACAAGCATAAAGGCGGCTCTGGGGTTGTAATGCTTACTGGCTTTGCATATCTGCCAGCCACATCCAAGTCCACACCCCAGACTCATGAAAGAGACTTGTAGTCCCAGTTACAGGTCTCCTGAGGCCATTTCTCGACTGCTTAGCGTAGACCTGTTCGCACCCTCAGGGCTCCAGCCTCCTTCCTTTGCCCATGCTCCAACATGCTCTGAAAGCTCAACACTTCTTCAATTTTCCTTCCCAGATCCTGGCCCCATCCACCTACCCACATGGCTTGTGGTTCCGTGAACCTCTGTCGCCCAGAGCAGAAACTGTACTAAGAATAGTGCCAGTCATGGGAAAGGGGAGCTCACATGTTAAATGTGACTCACAATGGCAGGCCTGTCTGGGCCCCCAAGGCAGTCAACGGAGCCCTTCACCATGCTGCCCCACAGTGTCACACATCAGGAATCCAGTCGCATCATTGGGAAACTATGTTGCTCCAGTAGAGCTCGGAGCCACAACAACAGAGGGGTCCCTGTTAGAAGGAGGTCTTCCAAGGCGGGGCATGAAGGAACACAGGACACACACCCACAGGCCCAGCTCCCATCTCCTGAACCGACTTTGTACCCCTGACTCTGCTCTTCTCAGGCCACTCCAGCTAGGGAACTTCCTGATGGCTTCTCCTTCTCGGACTTGATATTAGAGTTAAGTTCTTATAAGATGCTGGCAGTCCTAGTTTGCAAAGCACAGTCCAGACTCGGGAGAAGTACATGGAGCAGCCTGGGCCAGGAGACAAAGAACACCAAGCCCACTACCCTCCAGGGGACCTGAGAGAGACACCACAAACCAGAGGCAGCTTCCCATAAATCCCTGCTCACCTGGGTCACATTTTATGTATGTCTCGTCTTTATCTAGAAATTGCAAGGCCTAATGCTTCTGCCGATGACTGAACATTGAGGTCTCCTGTGTTTTGGACACTGACTCTGAGGCTAAACCTTGAAGTAAGCTGGAAATAAACCTTATTGAAGTGTGTGCGTGCACATGCACAAATGTCTGGCTTGTCTGCTTGAGGGTTTCTGTTTCTCTTGCTGGGTGTTTACAGAATTGGAGACTAAACCCAGGACCTTGCACATGGTAGGCCAAGTTTTCTAAGACTGAGCCATGCCCTCAACTATTTAATTACCTATTCATATAAGCATGCATGCATTTTGAGTCGTGCTCTCACTACCGTTGCCCAGGCTGGCCTTGAACTTGTAATCCTCCTGCCTCATCCCCCTGAGTAGTTGAGATTGGAGGTTTGCACCAGCAAGACCAACTATGACAACCCTTCACACCTGACAATGTCACCCTCATTTGTTTTGTGTCCTCGGCTTGCAGACTACCTGCCCAAGGCAGTTGCCTCAAAGCTGGCAGTAGAGGAGGCAAGATTAGATATCAGGATCTTCTACTCCATCCACATTTCCACTTCAAATGTAGTTCATATCTATCACCTGGGCCCTGGTAAGAGGCTAACACAAGACATGTGAGCTCGTATGGATGGAGTGGCCACCAGACAGCTGTTGTCCTGGCAGACTGCTCCTATTTTTACTAAGGTTTCTTTTTAAACTATCCCTATATCGCTCCTCTGTGGGGCTGTGCGGGTGAACACATTATGTGCACATATGTAGAGGAAAAGAGACAACCTCAGGGGTCTGAGAGAAGCCACCTACTGCTGCAGTGATCTGGAACTCCAAACAGACTAGACTAGATCTAACTCACTAGCTAGGCCAGAGCTCCAGGAATCTCCCAGACCTTTCCTTCCTAGCACTAGATGTCGAAAGCACACCAATGTGCCATGCTTTTTAAGGTAGGTGCTAGAGATCTGAGGGTCAAACTCCGTTCCTCGTGCTTGGGAGGTAAGCATATTGCCAGCCGAGCCATCTGCCCATCTTCCCACCTTCACTGTGGTTCCTACCACAAAGCCCTGATGGTTGTGCTCAAGGCCCATCTCTCATCACTGGAATATATATGCTCCAAGGGAGGCCCTCTGACAACACCTGACCAGCACACACCTGCCTGCTAACAATTCTAATAACACTATGTGTTTTATCAAATGCTTCCAGGTTGGTACTCTTACGTTTGTGGTGTCAGCCATGATACCTCAACATTTAATGAATGCTTTTGCCAAAACCATCATCCTCGGGGGGTTGGGGGTGGAAGCATACAGGTTTGAAAGGTACCTAAAGGCGTCTCTCTATTAAATTATATTTGGGGCCAAAATATGGATGACACCCACCCAGGCTATGTTGCACCAACACACTCCCAAAATAAAGCAGTCACACCTCTTGTCCTTAGGGGGTTCATGCAGCTCTAAGAAGCTGAAGTTCTTTAGTTCTACTCTGAAATTCAAATTGAATACCTCAGTGTGGATAGGAATGGCGTATTTATTTTAACCTATGAAACTCTCATGGTTGAGCACCCTTGCAATGGGGCTGACTCTGCCCTGAGACACATCTGGCAGGTGGCCCTAAAACAGCGAATAAGCCTGGCTGGCCCCTCCCTTCCAGCCAGGTGTCTCTGCCCACAGCCAACGGCGACAGCAAAAACAGAACACTGGAGTCCGGAAATGACCCGTCTGCTCAGCACAGCCTCCCTTTTTATACCCCGGGGAGCACCTGTCTCTTCGATGGGGTGGGTGACTCCAGAGTCTTCATACACCCTTCTAAGTCATTTACAAACAATCCCAGAATCTTATTGTTTCCATGAAGTCATGGTGTTGAGGGGCCAATTAAATAGAAATCAGCCAGCAGTTTCTTGCTGTGTATCGGACCCTGTGCAGAGCTGCACCGGGGCCTGTGTGAGGATGACACTGCTCTGTAGCTTGGCTCTCAAGGCCTGGAGAGAACTTTGATAAGAGAGAGCAAAGGCTGTCTGATATCCACTTCAGTTCTATTCCTAGAGTTGTCACCTCCTATTTCTTCTGAGTTGTGGCTTTCTGGTGCCACTGTGCCATCCCATCTGGCCTCTAACGTGGCCTAAATATGTCTACAGTCTTCCCACAATGCCTTGGTTTAGTAAGTCCCTACTATCCTGTACTCTATAAATGTGGCCCTGTGTCAAAGCCTACAAATCAAGAGTAGTGAATAGAATATAAGCTCTACTAATGTGACCATTAAAGTTATACTTGCTAAACACAGTGATGAAAAATAATTCAGAAACCCAGAGAGTCAAACACACACACACAAATACATGCACACATTTATACACATAAAGCCTGCACAGATGGTGACCCATGCAGAACTTTGATTTTAATTCTTCCTGGTTAGAAATGAAATATAATGCAACTCCAGCTCCCTGGGCTTTGTTTTCCTGTTCCTCAAATGGAATAGCAGTTTTGCTTGTCTTTAATCTACAGATGTCCATTAGGCCTCTCTTAGAGAAACATGGCAGGCATAAGGAGAGAACACTGAGGAATGAACGTCAGAGCCGAGCAGTCTGGGAAAAACACGGGAATCGTGCAGAAAAGCGGAAGATAGCGGAAGATAGCGGAAGAGGCATTTGTCAAAACAAACTTTCAAAGGAATAGCTGTGAACTGCCTAGATAAAATTTAATAATGCTTCCAAGAATGCAATCAACTTTCACGTGGCAACTTTCAGGAAGTTTTAACCTGGGAGATGGTTTTAAAAATCATATCAATGTAATTTTTAAAACATCTTAATGGAGTAACCACTGAACATTATTTTAAGTTCAGCATGAGAATGAAAGCACCCGCTAATTAAGAGTGGGTGTACACCATGAGAGGCAGCAGAGTTAGAAACCGACCTGGCTTGGGGAAACCTGGGTCACAGACAGACTTAGCGCCTCATTCCCACGTGGTGCATTTTCTCTAATCATTCCTGCTCCCGCCAAGCCCCCACTACCTTCCCCAATGCTTGCACAAGCATGGTTCTACGTGGTCTACAAGTACTGAGAAGTGCTTGCCTAGCCACTAAGACCCAGGCAAACTGGCCACTGGGTCAAGAGGGCAGCAAGTGGCCAGCTGGGCACCCCACCTGGCAGTGTTCACTGAGACTCGCTGGGCTAGTTTGCCTTGGACTGGAGAAGGCAGTTACACATTTTTCATGTATGACGAAAGACCTTTGTTGCTGCTGTGGCTCTGCCCACCTGTGTGCATTCAAGTGTCCACAAGTGGGGGTGGGAGGCAACAGGCAAAAAAAGACCGCTCCATTCTCTTAAAGGGGCTGCCTCCGTTTACAATCTAAAGTTCAGAGGCAGCCTCTTGCCTCTGAGCCCACCACAGATGTTGCCGCCCCGTGCGCACTTCAGCCTAGCTTGCACATGAGCCTGCAGAGCCCATCAGTGAGCCTCAAGTCAGGAAGTGGCTTTCTTTACAGCCTTTCCCTCCTGGGGTTTTCTAGGGAACAGACTTTTTAAGAAGCCACCAGAGAGATCTCAGCTGGGGTCAGGGGTAGAGAGTAAGCACTGTGTTATAAACCAATGAAGTATTTTTTCCCCTAACCTATGGAAGTATCTTAAAGGAAACGCCTTGCTCTGATACCCAGGTAAGTAAGCAGAAGAGAGAAGGATGAGTTGACGGATTAGTAAGAGTATAAGCCCAGTCTGGTCTACTGTAACTCTCAGGGAGACGTAAGTGAGCGTCAGTCTGTACTAGCTCTGACAAGCACGCAGCCAGCACCTAACTTATCAGCATCTTTCATGTAGGAGCTTTTGACTAGACTGGGGTAAAACATGAAACAGAGTATTAGCAGCAGGGTAGGTCTATAGGAAAAAAATCCTTCTTGGTTCACCATCATGCAAAAAGCTGAAAGTGTCCTGCCTATGCCTCTGAAGAAGTGGGGCCAGAGAAGGAGCCTGGAGAGGACTTCACAAGAAACTGCTCCCCTCTGTCTGGATGTCAAACTCCTCCACAAAGCTATGTCCTGCCACCTCTTAAATATCTTGCGTACAACCCTCCTCTCAGAGTCTAAACTTTCGAATTCAGTCATCCTAGGAGAACTTTCACTCTCTTTATCTATTAGGGAGATGTGAGTCACACCCCTGGGTTCATTACAGCCAACATTATGCACAGAACCCAGAAGCCTATTGTGGGCCACCATGACCATGGAGACACATGATTCTTACACTGGCCAGACAGGGACGCTATGCTAGCTTACTGAGATGCCACTTATGTGGGTAGGGTCCAATGTGGCTGTCACACTAACTGTTGCTCAGATGGGGCAAAGAGACCATGTCCCTATCAAGGCAGGATGTCTCAGGACGGTTACTGACAGGGACAGAGCATAACAAGGGACATATAGGCCCAGTCCTGTGACACACAGAGGTATTTTCCCTGGGCAACTGTGACCCAAAGCCCCCTTACCAGCTTGGCTGAACCATTTGAGAGGCTGAGATGCAGGTTGAGCAGAGTCACTCCCTACCCAAGCCTCCTTGGGTCCAGGTCTACTGCATGTTCTAGAGGCTTCCCTGCCACCTTCCCTGGTCCTTCTTTGTCTTTGGAGATGCTCCCACACATACTGTTTGCATAGCAAGCCATTTCTTTTAATCTGCTTCTCACTATTTTGGATATTTTCCCAGTTGTTAGCTAGACAATGTGTAAAGCCTCGGGAAGCATCGTATGTCCTCTGTGGTCTAGACGCTCCCCTCCCCCTCACAACCAATCCCACACTTGTAAAAAATGAGAACAGCAGAAGCTTCCCTGTGCGGCCTTGGTGAGAAGTTAACAAATATTACTATCTCAAGGAGTCCAGGGCACAGCAGGTGCTGGTAAACACGCAGCACCCTGGGCTGCACGTCATGTGGGGCCTAACTAACGTTAACGTCAGCAGTTACTGGAATTCTCTAAGTGAAATGCACCTACTGACTTGGAATAGAAGTATACTGCAGAGATGAAAGGGTTAAAGATTAACGTGGTGGGAATGAACATCTCTCTGAGTGGACTTCCTAGGTGCTCAGCACTGTTCTGCACGGCTCCATGAAGCCACTAATTTACACGTGCTTAGGAGATGGGGGTCCATTCATTACCCCTATTTTCAGACAAGGAAAACGGGGCACAGGGTTGTGAAATTTCCCAGTGTAACACAACTTGGCAGTGGCAGAGTCCAAGTCTGTGCTCATGGTCCCTACAGGTTACAGCCTCTTGATAGAGCACCTCAGAGTGGCCATCCCCTCAAGTGTCTAAACTGGACTTCACTGTGAAGGCATGTTTGAATGGCAGGTGTCACTGAAGGCATGACACCAAGTCAACCTCACTTTGGGCATGTCCACGGGAAGAGGGGTGCTTTTCTGGAATTGAGCCTCTGTGCTGAGCAGCGGTCTCTCCACAGCAGGGGCAGAGGAGCACTCAGTACAAAGGAACCCTACAGGGCAGAGCTGGAGAATCTGGGACACGTCAGAGGCAATAGGGACTTTCCAAGCCCATGGCTTAAAGGCAGCCAGGGCTTGTATTGGTGTCTCACAGCTCGATGGCTACACTTTGCTCAATGGAAACACCCTGCTTCAAAGACAAAAAGGTGGAGTTACACACTGGAGTCAGAGTGGAATTCCCAAGCAGACACCACCCAATTTCATCACGCATAACGAGCGTCTGTTAAAGGAACAGTGACCCCCAAATTGTGAGACTCTGAGACCTCTCTAAATCAGACAGGGAGCTGTTCCCAGAACAGAAAGCCAACCTGTAATCCAAAATACAGACAGGTCTCGGAGAGGTGCAAGTACCCCAGGGGTTCAGATGAAGGGAAAGCAACTCCAGAGGCAGCGTGTGCAGTATTAGCTCAAGGTTCTGAGGAAGCTCTGCCAACCCTGGCCCTGTCAGAACTACGGGCAGAAATAGGGTACCCCTCTTCCCATAAAATGTTAAGGCATTCAGAAAAAAAAGTTAACAACCGTGCGGCCAAAGCCTCCAACCATAGGAATTCCTCTGCTGGTGAGGAATGATTAACCGTTGACACTGCACTAACCAGCTGAGAGGCAGGACCTGTGAGGTGGCTCTGCAGGCTGCAGAGAGCCGCTCTCCTCCCACCCACTTCCATTCCTGGGAATTTTCCTCCCTGATCCTCCAAAGTGATTCTCCATTGACCTATATGCTGACATGAACAGCATGCTAACCAATCCAGGACTCCACTAAGACGCTCAAACCCACCTTGGTGAGACCCTGGGACCTGCCATCAGGCTACACAGTGACTGAGGATCAGTCCCTCAGGCCTCAGGGCTACTGTTGGGCAGGAAGATTCTATTCACTTTCCTGCAGCTAGCCCATCACAGTCACCTTAATAAGCTCAGGAAGGGAAATGGTCTCCATCCTTCTTGTTCCTAGCTTCCTTCTTCCCTATGGAGACTCTGCCCAGGGACACTCCACACTCACACTGCACTGCCTTTGACAAGCCTGAGTTAGCTCCAGCCTGGCCAGAACGAAGGAGCTCAGAAAAGTCATTACCTGGCCATCTCTGGCTTCTGGAAATGAGGCCAATGCTCAGTGCTTGCAACCTGGGTCTCTCCCCATTCTGACAAGTCAGCCTATATCAATGCTAGCATCCTCTCATTGCCTTGTGCCAGCAGCGTTTGCATGGACAGATTATACCATGAGCCTAGTTCAGGGTAACATGGTAGAAAGTGCCACCTTTCCTAACCTGTTTGGAATATCAGAAATCTACACAGATGCATGCTACATTACAAACTTAGCAAGCTGTCTCTTTCTTCCTTATTGCTAGCTTGGGCCGGTCAAGAGCTTCCCAACACTGCCAACCATGTTGTGCCCTAGTACATGCAGTCTATTTTGTAACTCAGTTTTCTTCAGAAGACTGTGAGTGTAGGTGTTATGCCAAAGTCACAGGCCATGTCCTCAACTGAGGGGCTTGGCAGACCTTCCTTTTGTAGCCAAGTTGTTTATTTTCTCAGTGTCTCATCAGTAGCTTTAGGTTACTATACGCTAAAACTCAACTATAATCAGACCTCAGGGATTGTGAGTTTGACCCAGGGATTTGTGTGACTTAGGCTGACTCTCCTCTCATCTGTGCAATGGACAGAATAGCATTCATTCTGACCAAAGGCAATGTAAGAGGACCCACAGCGGGACATCTGGGACTGTTTTCCCTCTATGTCTCCCAGAGAGAGGAGTGGGGGGGGGGGGAGACAGAAGGAAGGAATATAAAACATTCTTCTAAAATGGTCATTAATGAATGGTTTTAGGTATAGTCTTTTTCCAGGCTCTGGATGAAAAAGAGACTTTCTTCCTTCGTCATTACAGCTTAGTGGGTGATGACATACCTAGACGTGGATTTCCAGTAGGTCACCTGCAGCAGGGTTATGAATGGGCCTTTATCGGTGACTGTGACTAGGAATAGGGAATAAGGTTCAATAATGGTGATTCACAGGCCCAGAACTCTGTACTGAAGCCAAAACCAGCTCTTACCCTTCCCCCTTCCCCTCAGTCACATGTATGTATGAAGTGTTCATTAGTGACAAGAGGCCACCTGGGTCTTAATCCCTCTGTGAAAGACATGGGGGTACTACTCAAGGAGCGCTCCCATTCCTTAACATGAAGAACAGATGGTGCATTCAAGCAAGGCATGCAGCACTTAAAATTCGTTAAGGAGCTAGCTTCTTGCAGAACAAAGTTACCTGACCTTGGATAAAGCATGGTCTTTGCGCTCAGTTTCACTATCTCTAAAATGGGGCCAGGCTGACAGGGAGGAGAGGAGACTAGCGCTTAACAATCCAGTCTATCATCCTATCCCTACACCTAGGTCAACCCATTGAATAGATGAGCATCACACACTGTGCTAGACACAGGCAAAAAGGACTCGTAATTATAACAAATTGATTACCTCAGCGTGTAAGCACACTCTGAGGGCTCAGCATTTTTCTAAGGTTATAAGGAATACAGACAACAGTGAGCTTGGGGTTGGCTCTCAGTGTTGTAATTAGAAGGGATTGAGCATGCACCTATGAACAAGAGAAAACGGAGCTTTTCCACTGTGTCAGTCTGACAACCGTAAACAGTACGGTAAGGAGGTACGTCTCGGCGGAAGCCCACATTGCGCTTGATGTAGTCCTCACTCAGCTAACAGGCAAGGCAGGCTTTCTTTCAAGCCATGTTATCTGCCCCCACATCTCGACCTAATTTAACAAGTTGCCATGGGAGCCCTGCTAAGGTTGATGCAATTTTCTTATCTTTGAAGGAAGAATGTAACTGTGCAAGAGAATGTGAAAATTCCGTCTCTGACTAACTGATTTCCACACTTACAGTGCAGTAACTAAGATCTCACAGGAAGGAGGAGAACGTATTCCTGTGGAGGCAGAAAGGACAGAATCAGTCCCTCATCTAGGGGTGTGGTGAGATGCTCTTTTCACTTAGGTACATGTACACACATGCACGTGGTCCAGACCAGGCAGCCATGATAAGCACATGTATGTAGTCCAGACCAGGTAGCCATGGTGCAGAAGTCTGAGTGCCCCTATTATAGGTCACACATAAGCTTCAGCAACTGAATTTTAGGATAGAAAGGGGTCAGAACGAGAGACAGGAAACTAGTGCAATGTTTATACACATGTCAAAAGCACTGCCAACAGTTACCTAGTGATTTCCATTTCTCAAAGTACTTTCCAAATGTCAGGTCATCCTAACATGCCTGCATGAAGTTAGATCCCCATTTGCAGCCATCACCTCAGGTAAGAGACAACACAGGGCAGATGCGTTCCATCCCTTGTCCATCCCTATTTCTGGGACGGGGCCACCAGGTCACAGACTCAGCGAACCTGTAGTGGAGGCAGGAAGTGTTCCCTGAAGACAGAGCTCATGGGGGAAACTGCCAAAATTTGGTCTGCTATCACACCTAACAAATCCCAATCGTTATTTGGACCACAGCAACAAGAGATTCTAGTTCAAGTCTAAGGATGTGTAGAATAAACTGGATAAGACTGATTCTGCTTGAAGTGGGGGTGGGGGTGGGGGGTGTCTTATCCACACCCAGTTGGTGCTCATTTTCTGAAATAATCAATTTATTACAAGTAGGGCTTTCTTCTCACCATGTCTAGCGCAATGTCTAGCACTCATTTATTTAATCGATTTGGTTCAACTGCGTTTTCACACATCCCCCACTGTCGGGATAAGGGTGAACAGTTCTACTTCACTAAAGTAGAAAAAGGTACAAGGTGAATTTGCCTAAAATCACACAGTGTGTGAAAGCTGAGAGAGAGTACAGGGAACTTCTGGTTTCTGGTCTGGTCTATTGTTCTCACCACTACTGGAGTCTGAAAAAGTTAAATCCATAATTGTAAAAAAAAAAAAAAAAAAGAATCTAAATGTGGACAAGGCTTAATTTTTTTTTCATTTGGAAGGGCTTAGTCTTTGAGAAAGTGAAGAGATGATGATCTCTTCCCCCTCCCCTCCCCTCCCTTCCCCTCCCCTCAATCCTCTGAGCACTACCCCAGCCTTTGTCCTTTCCTCTAAGCAGCCCTCTCCCCTCCCCACTCCATCATGGCATCCAGATGGAGAGAGTCTAGTCTCAATTCCAAAGTCTTCCACTCTTCTACACTTTGAAAGACTTCTTGTACTTTTTCTCATCTCAGATATCTTCAATGAAAATGAGTAAATTTCCCAATAATGTGCTCTCCAGAGACAGGAAAAGATCCTCTTGAAACATGCCAAAGCCCCCTCCTAATATCTTTTTTTTTTAAAAAAAGAAGGTCCTCAAGTTTGTCCTTTTCTCATGATTCTTCATTTGGTCCTTGCTGCCCCTTCCAATCATAGATATAACTCCTGGGCACCCTTTGATGCAATGACTACCCTAGCTAGGGTCTTTGTGGAGTGCAATATAGGGAACATATTCTTGATCTTGAAAGGAGGAATAATTTTTCTAAGTATATAAATTTCACTTTTAAGGATCTCTTAATTTTCAGAAAAAATTCCAAGACTATTCTAGCCCTCTTGAAAAAAATCTCAGTTATGTCAACAGAAACGCCATGTCTGCTGCCCATCTCCAGTCACACAGAGCCCACGCCTGTCCAGTGGAAGACATCTTAAGCGGATGGCACTAAACAACATCGGACTAACAAAAGTTAACCAAGGCTCTTCTCCAGGGCACTCTGTAAGCCTTGAAAGCGCTACCGTCTTGTAGAGGGGATCTGATGCTTAGCACACGGATTGTGCGATGCGTTTGAATTTTTCTCAAACTCTCCGCAAGGCTCCTAGGTTAAGTACGTATGAGCTGCTGCTCACTGGAATGGTGGACTGCCTGGCTCTAACCATGAGCTTCTCGTCAGAGCCCTAGCTTGGTGAACTTCATCCGTTCTCTGGGTTCTTTCTGAACTCCCTACTAATCTAATGATAGCTTTCACACCTGGAAGGAAACCAATCCTAAAGTGTAGTGGCGGTGGTCTTGTTGTTGTTACTATTGCTGGTGGTGGTGGTAAGTGTTTGGCTATGGAAGCCCAGGAAGGCGATGGATAGGGCTGGGGTTGCTGTTCCTACATTCAGCCAGCAGGCTGCCATGATAACCAGACTGTGAAACTCGTCGGCATGCAGGCCATTCAACTCTGCCTTTGAGAAAGCCAGCTTCTGGTTTTGTATTTGAAAAGGTCTCCCCAGAGCAGGCCAGCAAAAGTCCCTCCATACTACCCATGAGGCAGTTCCCAGAAACTCCCAGTCATCACAGGTCCCTTCCCCAGATACGAAAGAAGTTCAAAAGTTAAATTTCCACCACTCTTAAAAGTGAACCCTTGAGAATGAATGATACTATTGGCTTCCAAAAATCAGTGGCTTCTCACAAGCAGAATGGCTTGAAACTAAAGACCCTTCAGAAACATCTACACTACACAAAACTAAAAAGGGACGCCCCTGGGTCTCTGTGCCTTACACTTGACCCGGCCCATAGAAACATGCAATTAGCCACCTAGAGAGGGGCTGGGTGCCTACCTGTGTAGCCAGCCAGGGCAGCAGCAGGAATGACAGGCTTGTCCTTGTTGAGGTCAGCACGGTCACGCACATAGTCCTTGAAGGTGCCCTTGGGCTTGTGGTTGGGCAGGGCAGCGGGATAATCCTCGTAGTCGAAGCTGTCATAGGAGGGGACCCGCTGCAGGCTGTTGAAGGATGACTGGCTGCTCCAGGACTGGGTGAGGCGGTCACAACTATCGTAGCTCTCTACGCTCTCAAAAGAGTCCTGGCCCCCGAGTTTACCTGGAGGTAAATGAGGAGGTAGGAAGAAGGCAGGGAAGAGGGGTTGGGAAAAAACAGCTGTAAAATCCCTCTTATGGAGGAGAGATTGCTAATTAGATCTAGAGAGGGAGGAAGGGAGAGAGGGCCCAGGGCTACAGGAGTCCCAGAAGTCCTGAGTCTACACTAGGGGAAAGGATGCTGGCCTGGCCACAACATGAGTGCTGCTGCCACTGTCTGGCTTATAGTTCTGAGCATAGTGGCCCAGGTTCTACTCCTCGGAACTGTCATGAGGACAGAACCTCAAGAATTCTAAAGCCAGAAATATAGAAGCTTGGAGCCCTACTTGTCATGAGATTTCTGGTTAATACAGTAGATTTAATAAGTTAATAAAAAACACAGAACACTGTCAAATTATTATTTTTTTCAATTCCAGACAATGGAATTATTTCTGAAGGCCCAATTTGGCAAAAAATATTTTGATCATAAGAAAAAAATATTCTATTAGACTAAGGGCAGATTGGCATCCCTTGTCCTTGGAACCAAAGCATTTTACCTTTTAGGTACTTTCTCCCCACATACTTCATGACTCTCAAATGGAGAAAGAAGTTGTGGGGTGCCTTCAGGGACAGTAAAACAAAACCCAGCAAGGCTCAGTCATTCCTGCAGGCAGCAAACTGTATTAGTTACCCTCTGAAGCATAGTTCAGAACTTGGAATTCAAACTCCATGGGCAGGAGAAGCAGAAGGGATGGCTCCAGAATGAAGGCCCAGAGCAGGGTCAGAAACCCTTCACAGGGTGAGTGGCTTAAAGCATTCTGAACAGACCACATGATCGTGCACGTTCATTCATCTCCCAAAGCAGGTTATACACAGCCGCTGCAGTTGGGCAAGCATTGCTGGAGACGTCTCCACTGGCAAAAATGACATTAAAAGGGGGGCTAACATGGGAACTTTAAGAGAAAATAAATACACTGAAGATCTACAAGGGACCCCAGGAACATCTGTTAAGGCTACTGACCAGCTGCTTCCCAGGCAGCTCGAGGCAGACCTCAGGAGATGGGATGGCCACTCCTACCCAACGTAAGCCGGGAGATGGAGAGACGTGAGAAAAGCCTGTGCAGGAGTGCCCTCAAATCACTTCTCGACTGTGCGAAGCTGGCTAAACCCTGAAGAGGAAGAGTGCCTTCTCCAACCACATCAGCGCGCTTCTGGCTGAGGACTGGTTAAGAAAACAATGCTCAGACAGAAGCAGCTGCCCAAATCAAAGTCAAATACACGGGGAAGATATTGATCTCGAAATTAAAGAAGAAGTCCCAGATAAACAAGTATGTCTGCTGTGAACATTCTGCCCTTCTGCTCTCTCCTGTAGGGATGAAGACAGAAATGTCACCTCTCACTCTACCCTCTGCTCAAAAGAAGGCGATGCTCACAAAGCAAACCAGAGCCTAAGGAACGACTGGCCATGACTGTACCACACTAGTCCCCTTCCGTTACTAATTTTTTAAGTCACATTAAATTTCTCAGGAAAGCAGCCCCCCCACCCCCCACCCCCACGGAATGCCACGGTCATTAGCAGGGCAGAGAGTTCCCTGGTATCTCATAAAAGGTGTGTTCTCATCCTAGCTATCGATGCTAACTGCCTTTCCATCTCACTCTAGCACAAGCACACCAAAAGCCTAAGAAGGAAAACCGTGTTTCCACAGAGGATGCCTGCCCTCTGAGTCACCCATACGTAGGTATTCCCTAGGCTTCAGGCTCTTGCAGTTTTTCTTATCTCTTCAGCCATTTTTGTATGTGGAGGGCCAGGATCTGAAAGGGCTTCATTAAGCTTAAGTGCTAAGAAAGGCGTCACCACTCTCTTGCAGCCTCACCAGATGGTTCTCAGTTCAGACTGTGGTTTAGAGTGGAGGGCAGCTTTCGTCTTAGTTCTATTTCACAACCCTGGAGCTGGAAGCCTTCATTAATGGGTATTTTCCCCAAAACACTGACTTGAATCCAAAAGGATTAGGTTCTGCTTCTCTGTTCGATCCGGGAGGCATGCATCCCCGAGACTAGTACTGACTGTCTTCTCTAAGAAATGCCTCTGCAAGGTCCTTCCAAAGCTAATTGAGTCCACCGAACAGCACTCTGAACAGGAGACGGGTAGCCTCACAGCCACCCACAGAAAAGACTTACACAAAGACAGGCCTTAGAGCTCAAATAAGTGGGACAGAGAAGTACTTTGTATACTGTAACACAGCATCTGAATACTGCGATTATTAATAGTCAGCTAACAGTAATGTCTTCAGTCTAGACCAATCACAACAGTCAGAATCAATGGCCCTTTGGCCAGCCGTGTCACAGCACATCTACCAGGCAGCAAGCAGGCTTGCACAAGCTGGTCTTCCCCTTAAGTCTGTGGCCTGAGCTTGGAGGAACTGAAGGACAGGAGAGCCACAAAGAAATACCTGACGTCCTTCAGTAAGGATCAGTTGGGGTTTATAATCATTAGATAGGGTTTGAAGGGTAGTGAGGATCCAAGAACCAAGATGAGGAAAGGGAAAGGAGGGCATTTCCACAAATGCAAAACCAGCCACAATTGTAAAATGGTATGATTACAGATGTACACAGACTTACAACACGGCTGAACCCCAAACCCACAACTCGGTCTCCTTAAATATACAGAGAGACAGCCCCACGAGGGAAAAATGGTGCTAAGGCTTCAACCTGCTTAAGAAGAAGTGCACAGATGCATACACTTGAGGGTATGTATTTAAATAGACACGTACCCAAAAATAAGACAGGCAGAAAAGGGGAAGACAGACCCGGTCCCACCCTTTAGTTTAAAACAAGAACAACCTAGGAGCATAATATGGACATTCTGGGTTCTGATTTTGCAGGAACTTTCCCTGTATGAGGCCAGAGAGCTCTCACAAGGCAGGCTGGGAGCAAAGAGGAGCTACAGTTAAAGAGCATCCCTAGCACAGTAGGGATGGGTCACATTGAGCAAGTAGCACGGGGAGTCATTCAGTGAGCAAGAATCACTACTCTCTTCCAGTCTTAATACTTGCCCACCCAGAAAGTCATTTCTAGGCTTTTCAGAAACTAGTAGGCTTTTCCTGGGCGAAGAAGACCCTCCTTCTGTCAGACTTCACTTTTCTCAGCAACAAGATAATCAGAACAGGCTCCTTCTCAGAGTGCGATGTTCAAGTCCTCGGGTTCAACATCAGGTACATCTTACCTCTGGGGCATCAGGTCAGCGAGACCTATTTTCAAACACTGACTTCACTGCCAGCAACTATTTATCACTGCTATAATAGCCTTGTCAACAAGAGTACCTTCTTTTGGAAGCCACTGGCCACCTTTCCCCTGGTCTCCTAGCTAAATACATACTTTCACCACGTTGTTGATGACCAGTTCCAAATAAACCACTGGTTAACCATCTTGTATCTTCCCAAACCAAAGAAGTCATAAGTGGCTAATTTCCCAGGATGAGCAGCGAGGGTCATCCCGGGTACCAATCCAGGGTCTACAGTATGACCCAGGTGAACCCTGAAAGGATGCCAAAGCACAGGCCACATTTCCAGAGGATTATGATCTCAAGCAAAACTATCTTAAAGAAACTGCAGCCTGCCTTTCAAGATCCAACTAGAAGTAATATGGAGGCAAACCGTGTACCCTGATAACACATTTGATTATTACTCTGTCATACTCAGTTCCATCATGGACTCCAAGGTCTTTGTCATCATGCTGGATAAAGCTAAAATCTCACGGCAGAAAAGTCTTCTTGTCCATACACTTGAAAAAATTAAATGCTAAGACTGGTGAATAAAGGAGTGATAAGTGAGCAAAATGGGACCTGGACAATGAAGGAACCGAGGCAATTCTTGTACAGCCAAGGAGTCTGAAAGTAAATTTGACCTACCACGACTGGCTCTCCCCAGGCACATGTTGTCTGGAGTTAACACCTCTTGCTTGATGGCAAAGTAGTCTGTCTGCAAGGTGTCTGTCTGGAGAGGGTCCTGGAGAATGACAGAAGGGTAGTCGTTCTCATACTTGAGGGACAGGAGTTCTTCCGAGCTGATGGGATGCAGCGTCTGATAGGACTCTGTGATGAAGCTGGGCTCTGAGAACTCTGAGGGAGGAACACACTGAGCATGCTCGATACCATAGCCTAGAAAAGGAGAATGTTTACAGTTGGAGACACTGGGACCTGAGAGAAGCCATTCTTACTCCTTATCAAGCCCCGCTCCCCCCATGTGATGTGAGCTGACTCCCTTGAAGGAGGTAAAGAGTACATCAGAAGGACTTGGGTTCAACCTTGATGCACAACTTGCTACCTGCAGCCCTTGATAAGGTACCTTCCCTTTGGCCTTAATTTACTGCTCTGTGAAATAAAGCTGGTTAAGTGTTCCTCAGAGTACTGTGATGAAGAGTAAAGGAGGCTGTGTGTATAGGCACAACGGCTACAACATTCCTGGCACTCTGGATAAACTCCAGATATGTGCTGAATGTACCTGTTGCCATTAGAATAAAAACTGTAATAAGCCAGAAGATGAAAAAATATATATACACCACACCTCTTTAACACTACCTTTGAAGTCAGGGCCATCAGAGAAGCCAATGACACTGTTTTTCTCTGGATACCTCTATAGTGTACTAAGCTATCATGCACTTTAAAAATAAAGTTTCATTCTCTGTAACAGAATATGATGCTACACGGTCCACGCAGGGAATCAAGAATGATCCCATAGCAAATCCAATCATCTTTAATAATAGGTAAGCAAAGCATGTAGGCCAAAATCACATCTCTCCCAGTCTCTTACACACATGGGACTAAATAAGATCAAAATATGCCCAGGGTATATTCCTTCCCACTGGCAGGAACTTTGTAGGCTGGTAAACACACATAGACTTAGTGATGTACTATGTGACAAGTCATAAATTAAGTAACAAAAAGCAGAATATAATTAAAAATATATTGCTTTCAATAGTTATTATTGAAGCATCTGGGATCAACTAAGCCAGGGAGTCTTTCCAAGATCCCTATCATAAAAAGACAGAGGCAGAGTGGACAATAGCACTTACTGATGAAGTAATCCGAGGTGTAACAGGATTCTGGGTAGGTAGGGTTGGCTCCATTAACCTGATATGGTTTCACATCCTCTGTAAGAAACAAACCAGGGAGTAAAATGAAGATAACACGCAAGTGACATGTGACCTACAAGGTTCTTAAACACAAGGACCCCAATAACCTCAACTGCTTTTTTCTAGGAAGTCTGTAAGCACACTACAGGAGCGGGGGCTTGGTTGTCTGGATGGAGCCTTATCTCAGGATGACATCACTAAAGTACGGCTGAGCTTAACATAGCAGCAGCTGTGAAACGGGATTGGTCCATTTATCTTGGGAGGAGACCCAGTGGGCCATCACTGAGGGTTGAGAGAACAGGCATCCCTATTGGGTGGTGTCTTGCTGTTTCCCTTCAGAGAACTGAATCTTCAGGCTCAAGTGTGGGGATGTCTCAAGGACCATGATCAGCACCTAACACTCAAACCGGTCGACTAAAACCCATTTCAGAACACACTCTAGCCTTCAGGCCAGTGGGTATTTGTATCCTCCACATTTTGCAGATTATCTGGATTGTTTTTGTCCTTTTGAATTCTGCTTTTCTCATTGTTCTCAGAATTCAAGTTCAGGCCCAGACAAGAAGCAGGACTCTGGTAAGATGACGCCACTCAGTGAACTGTGAGGACTTATGTAAAGTAACAGAAGCCATCATGTCCACACTGCCTAGATGCCAACTTCATTAGGACCCAGGAAGAAATAAAGTGTAGTGGAGAGCCGACCTTTTGCGGTGGGGCTCGGGGTCCTCTGCTACCCCAGAATCAAACGCAGTAGCTGTCGACGCTCTACAGAGCCTGACTGCATTTCTTTGCAAAGATCAGTCATCAAGAGAGACTGCTGATACGGGTTTTTCCTCAGGTACCTGCTAGCCTGCTGAGAGCAAAGGCTGATGGGAAAACAAGTTTATGCCTGCACTCAAAAAAAGTTCCCAGTTGAGATAAAATGATTACACACTGCTTGAGCGGCTTATCAGATTCAAACATCCCCTGCACCTTTGGCCTCCAGCTCCACCCCAAGCAGCTATGCTCTCTGGCTGTCATGCTGCTCTGTTAGATCACAGAAGGGACGCTGTCCTACGCACAAACATCCCTGTCATCCCTTCAGAAACGGGAATCCATAGCCTGACAGTTTTATTGCCTCAAGCAATGGGACACTGGCTGGGATGACTGCTGGGATGATGGGACTTGCCTCCTCACACAGACTCCATTACACCCTGCTTCACTTCAAATCCCTGAGAGTGCTCCCCTGCATGAACACTGTCAACAGTCTAATCCTGTCTCCGTGATAGAGTTTCCTCGGAGCGAGTGAGCGCACAGTATCACAGCAAGAGCACTGGGTGAGAAGTGAAACGAAAACAGACTTGGAAGTAAGTAAAATTTAAAGGGTTGATCACTGATTGTGGCTAATTTCAAGAGAAAATATATTTGGCAGCACTTTGGAATCAAGGATATGAACCGACCATGATCAGTCTCTGACAGACCGAGACTACCCCCAGCTCTGGGTACATCCACTGCAGGAATTCATTTTGAGTTCACAGAAGCATCATATTGACAGACTATGTTTGGTTTCATGGTCTGGTGCAACCTGCTGTTGTGTTCAGAAGGCAGAAGTTAAACCGGTGCTGCAAAGAGTCTACCACATCTTTCCTTATCCTCTTATGAACAGGTCAATTATGTCAGTGCCTAGGGGTCTGCACCAGTACACTTCCTACAGCTGTTGTCCAGTCCTGAGTAGCAGCAGCCACAGGAAGAGCTACCAAGTCCTTAACTGTGTTCATCCATGGATCAGTTTCGACAAGAAGCTGAGGTGGAAGAAGGCATACCACATTCATATGCCAGGAGGATTGGAACCTAGGTCTCTAGAGTGAGGTGTTCTCTTAAACAAAGGAAGGTCTTACATGGAATGAGCTGTGTGCCCTGCCCCCAGAGGCTGTGCCTAGAGATTGAGGCTGGTGACCACAGGGAAAGGGTGGGCCTGGTTACAGAGGGCAGCAGGCTTCTAGGCTTACAGTCAGCTGTAGGGCACTGCTGACTGCTGGTAACTGCAATTTATTTTAAGAAGAAATTTAGACAAATAAGCACAGAAACACCCAAGTTTGCCGCCCGCTGCTGTTGCTATACTCAGCCGGAGCTACGGGACATGAGTCACTTGGTCCAAAAAGGTTAGAAGAGGCCAGGCCAGTAGAGGAGGCTGTGTCATTACAAGGTTGTAACACCACGTCCTGATATAACCCTAGCTTTGGCTCCAAATGTAAAAGGTATTCTACGCTGCCATAATCCCAAGCCAGTGACTGGCAGAGAAACTTGTCTTGCTAATGGGCTTGGGAAAGCTGTACTCTCCTGTTACCAGAGAGAATACACCATAGACCAACGGTGTATATGTCAAAGGTTCCAGAGCAGGTGAAACACCTGTTTTATATATCCAGATTTATTTAAGTTCAGACACTATTTATTCAAATAACATATGGGCCTAAGAAAATAACATGAATTGTATACAAGATGCTAGAGAAGTACAATCTTATTAAAAAAATAAAATAAAATAAAATATGAACTCCTAAGGCAGAGAAGAAAATAAGCCAACATGTATTGAGCTTGAGCCAAACACAACCCCACGTACTGTCTACACCATGGCTGAACACCCACAGGCAACAACAGCAAGAGCATCCCACTGCTGGGCCAGCCTTCCTCCTACTCTTAGAGAAACTCCCCCCAATGCCCCTCCCCATTTGCACACATTTACCTTTCTGCAGGATCTCTAGATGCTCCCACAGGATATCCCCAACAAAGTCTGGAGCCAGCTCGAGGAAGCATTCTTTACCCAGGGCACACAGTGCTGCTCCACTCATACAGAACTTCTGGAAGTCCACACCCTTCAGGCTGAACTCATTCACAGCCCACATCACCCAATCCCGGACATGGGTTTCTGTCCACTGCCGGGGGTCTGAAAAGAGAGGCCAAGTGAGGATGTAGTAGGTCAGGCTGGGAGAAGGCAGGGAAGGGGCGAAGCAGAGCTGAGGATCTAGTTACTCTCACATCTAGGGAGCAGCATCTTGTCCAGCACCTCTCAGATTCTTCTCCCCTCATCTAGCACCCCACTTTCCCACTTCCTCAGCTAGGAGGAGCTAAAATCAGCCAACAGCAATTCCCTGCTTTTTTTTTAGGCCAAGATTTCCATTGATCTCCCCTCTCACCCTTATTCTCATTAAAAAAATATTAAAAGCCCACAGAAAAGGGACTATGCCTTCTTTAATGGCAATAATAGCAATGGAAAGTGTTTTCCACAAATTGCACATGCCTCTTTCTGCTCTCAACTCTGCAATACACTTGAGGTTTGCAATACTCAATTATTTTTATCTTAGCCACTCAGGTTTTATAATAATCACAGCAATTAGTAATGGTAAGTCATTCAAGTATCATTATTTGTGACCACAGGGCCAGCTTTGAGTAGCAGTGAAGACCTGTAATCTTTATGAACATGACCTAAGGTTTGACAGAGCTGTACCTGCCAACGACACCAAAAGGAATCAGGTGGCAGCAGGCTTCTATGTCCACATAAATGATACCTGAACCACAAGTAACTGCATGAGATGCTGGGGACACTCAGGGCTCAGAAGTCACTATGCTCTGCATTTGGGTCCACAAAGGATGCTTGGGGCTGTGGTCCACCGAGGTTTTGGGTAAAGTTGTAAACAGAAGATGTAAAAAAAAAAATGTGCAGATGTATTCTAAGAATCTAAACAACACTTTGGTCTGGCCATGCTGGAAGTCTTTTATTTACAGTCAGACGAGGTGTTATTTATAGACAGTTTTCCTTCAACTTTCTTAACAACAACAACAACATCAACACAAAACAAAGCAAAATAAAAACAAGACCCAGCTTGCCTATTCATGACTGTCCAGGAAATGTTCTAGGGACAGCTGACAATTCACAGCTCACTTCTTTATGATAACTCCAGACTCTTCCCATTCTCAGAAAACCCTTTTAGCTAGGAACAGGCAAAGCACAAGCATAGTTTGCCAAGTACATGAAAGAGAACAGAACATAATTACAAAGCACCACAGCTCCCTGGGTGCATCCATGGTCACCCATCGTGACTCTAAAATAAACTTTCCCAAACTTGTCTGCTAGTTGGAATTGTTTGGGAAATTTACAAAACAAAGGTGTCAGCAGCTGTTAAGATAATATGAATTGGTTCTCATCTAGGCCTTATCCCAGAAGTTCTCAAAGATCCAGAGATGCTGATGTGCAGACAGGTCAGGAAACACTGTCCTGCGCTCACTGGCAATGAAAAGCTGAGAAAGAGTGGAGCATCAGTCCCTGTGTGTCATGGATGTCTGCACTTGCCCATCACAGCCGATTCCACTGCTGCTGGTCTAAGCCAGCCTCGCTACAGAAGAGCAAATGAGCCATTCCAAAAAGGATCCAGTCTTCGTGGTCCTTTCTCCTACGATCAAAAGTATATACCTTTGGGGATTCCCAGTCGTTGCTGTTCTTTTGTGAAACCACTGAAAGTAGCTTTCAATGCTTGGGACATCATCTCTTTGCTGCTCGGAGTTAACAGCGGGACATCTGCACATTCCATGTCTGTAAGGAAAAACAAGGCAGCATATGAAAAACAAAACCCGCATAGGTAACTAACCACTCATGAAGAATGAAAGAGTGTGAATGAGCCAGAGAATGCAAGCTGAGAAAGAACTGTGTTCACCACAGTCTTCATCACAGCAGGTAAAACTGAAGGAGTTTTCCACAATATACTAGGGAGGCCTCTTTGAAAAAAGAACCAACCCCATGTCCTGCTTACAACACTCTGAATCCTGGTGAACAAACATGCTTATTCTTCCTTCTGATTTCCACCACCCATACCCCTGCCCCATTTATCCATCTTCTTCACTGAAACCATTTGTGCTACTACGCATTTTCGGTTACCTATAGAAAGAAGGAACGATATTATTCGTGCAACCAAGAATTACTTAGTGCCTGCAATGTGCAGGGGATGGGAAGAGAACAGAAAGAGCCCTGGCCGAGACAGTGGATTGTGAGCCTTGCAGTGGATTCAGGCATTAAAGATCTACAGACAAGAACGTTCACATACAGTGCCAAGAGGACTTCAAAAGAGAAGGCACATGCTAGCCAAGAACAGGAACTGCTCCAGAGGACAGGAAAGCCTTGACTCTGGCAGAGGGACGGTGAGATCTGATGAGCACTCAGAAACTAGAGAAGACGACTACACTCTTGTCCTAGCTGTTCTCAGAGTGTGGTGTCCCAAGCAGACATGTCAGCCTCACCTGGAAATGAGCAGATACAAATTTTCAGTTTTGCTGGAGGCCTGCATTGGATCAGAGCACATGGGTCAGCTTTTCAACCCAAAAATCCAGTGGGCAGCCCTCATCTTAAGCTACACCATTCTTGGCACAGCATAAATGGAGGTATGGAAAAGATAACCTCCTTGCTTAGCGTTACACCAAGAGTCTTGTTTGTTTGTTTTGGTTTTGTTTTCATTTTGTTTGGGGTTTTAGGCTATTGTGAATGGAATTATTTCCCTGATTTCCTCCCCAGTGCCTTTGTCTCTGGTATATAAAAAGACAACTGACTTTTTATATTATATTATATTATATTAGCTGGTTAGGGATTTTCTATTTGCATCCACTGTCATATAGCCTGTAAAAAGGAATACTTAGACTTCTTTTCCTATGTGTATGCCTTTTACTTCCTTTTTATGCTCTAATGCCACTTTGAGCACTATACTACATAGTAGTAGAGACAATGCTACCATTCACCTTCCTTGAATGACATAGAGAAAGCCAGCTGAAACTGGGCTGGAAGCTCCCCTCCAGCTAGTCTTCACAGCCCTAGAGAGTGCTATGCAGACTCTTGGAGGAAAGGCAGGAATGCTCTCACACAGCTGAGAACCCTACAAACTCCAAGAGCTCAGCTAGCAGACAAGACCTGCTTACTTGGGCAACACTGGCACCGCCGTTACAGAGTAGCCAACTGCTCTCTGTTGTTGAGGCCCACTCCACAGGACAGAATCCATGCCTGGTATATTAAGCCCTGTCAAAAATTCAGGGGTAACTAAATACTGTTGCTTACTTAAACCAGCATAGCATCAAACTGCCTTCTAATTATTTATATTTATATGCATCAACAAATGCTAATACCATCCCTGATCAGAGAAGGCTCTTCTGCAGTAATGGTGGTAAATGAGGTGCAGGCAACAAAGTAGGAGGGGAAGCAGAAATAACGGAAGAGCTAGAATAGAACAAACAGAGAAGCGTTACAAAAGGCACAGCCATCTCAAACACACAGCAGCTGTGGATGCCCGCACTGGCTTGTCACAAAAATAAGCTCCCCAAGGCCCAGTGTGGCTGTGAGAGGCTCAGGCCCTGCCCTACACTGTGAACTATTCGCTAAGTGACAGATTCAGGGAGATGGGTGTCCTTGTTTTAGCTGTGTACTCAGTGGTGACCCCACCAGGCTCCAATGGATAAACTACTAAGCCAAAAGTCACACAGATGGCCCTGATTAAACTAATTGAGTCACCCAGTCAAAAACAAAAGTCATGTCTAGGAAAGAAACTTAGGGGGGAACTGACAGGAACAGTAGGAAGAGAAGAGAAGAACAATCAGAATACACACGCACACACAAACGAACACATACACACACACACACATACATACATATATGAAATTTTCACAGAACAAACTTTCTAAACTTACAGAAAAGGGAAGAAATAAAACCCTATAACACATAAAAGACAAAATAATAGATGAGCGATCATCGGCTGAATCAGAGTGAACGGGAGGTGAGCTGTCTGCTGTGAGGCTGGGGTCAGTGGAACCATCAAACAGGTCACCTTTCCTGAGGAAAACAGAAAGCTGCTCTCCTTTAACCAGAGGAATGTCCTCGCTGCACTGTTCCCCAGGAGACTGCCTTGGCTGGTGTGTAGAGAGAGGTCTAGGTGAATATAAGTAGCTGCCGGGTCACCTTTAAGAAAGTGGTAGCATTTGTTTGCCTGGGAGACAACAGGGTTTGACTACATAAGTGGCAATGCTGGTAAGACAGGCAGCAAGCATCCAGTGCACACAGGAAGTCCCAATGTATGATTTATGTGGATGGCAAAGAACAGTGAGGTATCAAATCCTGAAGACCTGCCGGTATCACCAGAGCCCACACGGTTAGACCCTCCCACACTTGCAGGCCCTGGTTCCCAGTATGGGTACATACACAGGGCCAACATCAAGCGTCTTCTGGACTCATCTGGGGTCAATCTCTCCCCAGAGCTAATCCCACCTAGCTTTTCTGTGACTTTTTGAAGTGACTACCTTCACTGCCCTGAATTTTAGAAGCCTGAACTGTCAATGTACCACATGCAGAAATTGGTGTTAAGATGACTAAGTTGCAGAAGAGAATACTACCTAAGTTCCTCAGCTAGCGTGTTCCGAGCCTTGGCTGGAAGTTAGGGAGGAAGGGAGGGAAGGGAGGGAGGGAGGGAAGGGAGGGAAAATTCCTGAACATATATAAGGAAAATAATGAAAATTGGTGTCCTCTAAGAAAAGGAGCTAATATATTGCCTCTGAATGCCAAAATGAACAGACCCATCACTGCATGACAGAGCACAGCCTCCAACCACACTACCAGGGAGCAGCCAAGTAAGTGTCTGGGCCAGCCTAAGAAGATGGCTCGCTGGGGCTGCTCTCCCAGTCCCTGCCAAAGACAAGAAATCTCAAGTCCCCCACAGTGTTTGCATTGCCCTGGGACATTCCAAACAAGTTCTAATGGAAGGAAACATCAACATGCCCTCCAGGAAGGCTGACAAGATGGTGGGAAACCCCAGATTTTGGAGTAATAAATAAATAAATAAAACAAGTTTGGGGAAGTGATGGTTGCTGATTATATAACATCCAGCCCTTCAAACAATGGCATAATAATCAAATGGGTCGCTAAGAAATGCATCAATGCTCTCAGCTTGCCTTTACTTCATCAAACTAGGAGTGTCTTAGGGATCTAGAATGTCTCTTCCTTCAGAGCATTACCGTGGAGAAAGAAGCCCTCAGGCTAAGCAGGGAGCTTGCCTTAGGAGCAGAGCGAACTCCACCATCCTCAGATGCTGTGCTCACACACAATCGGTCAACAATTGTTTTTGTGAATTCAGTATTTCTCCATTGAATCAACTCTGTTCTCTCCCATCCAACGTAAATTCAGGAACTTGAATTGTAGGGGTTTTCCTTTGTGCCTTTGTTCCCTCCCTTAGATTAAAAACTCCATGAAAAGAACTTTCCTGATAGTGGAAATTGGCTGGAGCCACGTGTGGAAAAATGTAGGCCAAGCCTAATGGAGTGTTGGTAAGGCTACTATAAACTGAGCCTGGGATGGATTTGGCGGGGTGGCCCCACATCATTACCTTCCTCTACGCATGCAAGTTGGGACAACGTGAAGCCCTCTTGAGATGATAGCCAAGCAAGGACAGCAGCAGAGAGCATGGGAAGGAGGATTCCCTGGGGCTGACTTTCAACCCCAGCTCTCTGGAGTCTTGTATGGTCAGCAGTGCTAAGCGGATATATTTCTATGCTGGTTTCTGCTTCCTGTCAGGGCAGCAAGCATTTCCATATTCTCACGTGCTTTCTCTCATGGAAGCACCTGGAGCTGCTTTGACTTGCCCACCTCTATGTTACCTCTAAAAGTCTACATGCAGCCACTTGGCTATGCCCCTGTTGTAGAGAGCCCTGTGTGTTGGGTCTCCTGGGAAGATCTCTCAAGTCAGCTAGAAGAAACTATTCCCACACTTGAGACACTTGTGTTGGGCTGTGAGCTCTAGCAAAGGACACTGTCATTGTCCTTGGAACCAAAGGCTGCAAAAAAAGGAAAGTCAGAACTTTTCTGAATTGGTAAAGCTCAAGATTTAAGCTTTTAGAAATATCATGCCCTTTGTTTACATATGAGAACAGCTGGCTGGGATTGTTTTTTCAGTGCAGTGGACATTTCATTTAAAAATGATCAATAATCATGCTCCAAAGTGGATATATTAAGCTTGTTACTTTAAAGTCCAATGCGAAAGGCCCCTTGGTATCTGTGATTGTGTATGTTCTGGTAATTATTCATATCAATGACGATGATGACGGTGATGGTGATGATGATGGTGACGATGTTGGTGGTGATGAAATCATTAAGTATGTGGAGACCCTATCATGGCTTAGACAAGCAGACATCAGTGGATGTTCCTAAATTTACCTTGTTACTTTCTATAACATCATTACAGAGAGCTCCTAATCTTAGCAGCATCTGCCCATTAATCAGTGCCTCTATGGACATTAACTAACCTGCATTTCTTAGAAACCTACTGATATTACCTCTGTGGTAATACCTACGACATCTTACATTCAAATAAAAAGGTGTCTCCAAATGCAGAGAACCTAACTTGAGATAGAGTATGCCAATCACCTGGAGACCCTCAATATGGTACATGGAAATTGGAGTCATGTATTAGACTTCTGTCTGCTGATTTTTCCTTATGACCCTACCTCTACAATAGCATTTATAGGCCTTAACCTAGATTTCTGAGAAGACAGTGGTAGAGAAGCCACTGGGAGGAAAAAAAATCAAAAAAACAAAAATAAACAAACAAACAAACAAAAATAACCATTCCAAGATGCAGCACGTAGCAGCAGGCAGGCCAGCTCTCTGGGAATCTAGAGGCTTGCTGGGGCAGCAGCTTTCTGAATGCAGAGAAACACCTGCCTGTGTTTCAGTGTGACCCACCCCTTACAACCCCACACCTTTTCAAGTGAAATGTAAAACAAGTGTTTCTATTCTATTTGTGTGTCAGTCAAAGTTAAGGGCTGTTAGGTTTCCAGGAACCCTTCAAAGGTGTCTCATGTGTCTTGTCTACCATTCTTTGGGGTTCTCTGAAACAGAATTGCTCATACCAGCCATGTTACAAAGAACATGACTGCAGTAGCTTTTGCTCAGGAGGATGTTCAAGGCTTAGAGTCTTTCAAGTTCTTTCTCCTGTTGTTCTCAACAAATGATGTAGAAAAAAACCCCACAGCATCTGGAACCCACTGGTAAGACAGTGAGGGACAAACACCAAAGACAAGAAATCCCAGATGAACACCCAGTGTCCTATGGACGCTACTCTGGGACAAAGTCTGTACATGGCAATGCTGCCTGCCAGTCCTGTGTTGGGTACGGCCATACAGTCACAGAGTAAAATGAAGTAACTAGGGCCAGAAGATAGCCTTCCACTTCTGGAATTCCAGGGTCTTCCTGCTCAACTCCACTACCAATGGGAACAGACTGTATAAATATAATTAAGAGAAGTAAAACATTTCAGAGCTGAGACAAGATTTTTCATGTTTTTGTTTGAAAATTATATAAATTTGAGATATTTAAGCACAGAATTATTCCTAGGCTGTGCATTTCATATAGATAACCCCCAGAGATAGGATTGGAAACTGTCTGCATCATCTACTGCAAGCCTTTTCTTTTCCTGGGACAAAGGTAAGACCTCCTTCCTTCCATACCAAACCAGCACAGGGGTTAAACAACAACCTGGCTCCTCCCCTGTCTGTGCCCACTCCTGAGTCACCCTAATGGGTCACTGTACATATACTAAGACTAATTAGGTACACAAAGACTTGCCAACCTTTTCTCAGCGTAAACAGAAACCGAGAAGAACTCTTCTGGCTTACAGAGAGAAGAAAAGGAAGGCCCAAAGGCAGAGATGGTGTCCTAAAGACAAGGAAAGAAGGGGATGAGAGACATGCATGGGGCTGGGCTGCCTTCTTTATCCAAATCTGTAGACTCTGCTCTCACGTTCCCCATTAGGCAACCCAAGCTATAGATAACTCACCTACCCAATTCATCTCCCAAAGGAATTCTGTTAGCCAGCCACTCTATCGCTGGGTTTTACAGTTTTCATCTGATAATTCTCACACATCATAGTGTAATGAACTATTTCATCCATCTCTCTCCCTCCTCTCTGTAGCACATACAAAGAGGGGGGGGAGGGGAATAAAGCTAATCCAAGCAACATGCTATTTCACCTACTAATATTTTATTGTCTTGAGGGTTTTAGATAAATGTATGAGAGCTTAAGAGACAGATATACCTTATGCCAAAGTAAATGGCGTTTAAAATGATATTGCCTGGCATCTACATCAAGTACTACATTCATTTTCTGGCCCACTTGAACAACAAAACTCTGTCAAGACAAGAGCACTCTGATCTAGAAATTGGCCCGGGGAGGGCAGAGAGAGATGGCTTCAGATTAGGAGGACTGAAAGCCAACCTGAGCCTTCCCTGCCTTACGTGCGGGCGGAAGTTACCGTTCTGCTTCCTAATGGCTCGAGGCCTTGTGAACTTTCACCTGCAACTAAGTCCACCCAAGGAAAGGCTGCCATTCTGACAAAAACCAAAAGGGCAGTTTCAAAGGAGGGGCCATGGTCAAGTTGCCTGAAACAAGCCCCAGTGTGGGAGAACAACTCAAGGAGAAAACTGGCTGTGGCTAGAGGAGCTGAACGCCCTGGCTGTTGGAACTTGTCGCTGGCTTCTAAAAGCTTATTCCCCCCCAAAAAGTGGCCAACCACGCAAAAAAGAATGGGGACTCAAAACCAGTGAGCACTGCCCTGTCTCACCCTTGGACAGCAGAACAGAAGCAGTCATGGGGAACTATACCTTCCACTTCGCTCTTAAGCCACTAACAAGTTCTTGAACCCTGGCAGACAAGAGCTCCAGCCCAGGGGCAGTTACCCAGAGGCAAGTTAACGCAGAGTTCATCAGCAGGCCTGGCTCAGGTTTCATTAAAGAAGTGATGTGACCAAGCAAAAAACAGGCATCCGAGGGGGCTATGCTAGGTCCACCCATTCCAATCATGCAGTGCAACATTGTTTCAAACAAAGGAATAGCATGAGACATGGAATGGATTCCGACCAAGTAGAAAAATAGGTAACTGAGTGTGTGTGTCCTTCTCCTCTATTCATACCTCTAGCAGGCGGCAGCCAGTAAAAACCAATCCAAAGAAGGTAGAAAGAAGCAGTACAGAAAATCCCCAATTCACCCTCCAGTGACCTGGCTGTCCAAAAATGTAAGCCAGTCTCAGATTACACCATCTCTCTGTGCCAATGCACACAGCCACCAGGGAACACACACAACGTGCCAACACAAAGGCAGATGCATCTTCTCAGGGGGATGCTGGCCTAGGACAAACAAGAGGGTCTCCTAAAAGAGAGGGAGTGCTCCAAGCTGCTCTGAGCCCGAGAAAGCAGTGTGCAGGGTCTGCCAGGCACATTGAACATCTGTAGGAAGTGACCTCATACTCCCCCCTCCTTCCTTTCTCCCATCCCCTGCTCCATCCCCCCCCCCGAAAGTTTTAACACATTATTACCACTGGGGTCCTGAGGATTTGGTGAGTCACCAGGCTCACACATGGTTCCAATGAGCCCTTGACCATTACATGGTAGGGAAGCAGGAAAAACAAATGAAAGCAGTTGTAATTCGGCAGCGCCAGGGTTCAGACCTGCCAGACAAAAGGGATTGCAGGCATGTTCCCAAATGTGTTCAGGCACCTGACATGCAAAAGCTATTTTTAATCACTGGATTTATTTCTTTCCGAGCCCCATCCACCATCCTCCACCTCGGCATATGTATAGGAAGGCACAGCAGGACCCAAATCAATTCCAGGTGTTCAGGGAAACCCAGAAAGACTCTTCCGTTCCAGGCTAGAATCTAGCCAGAAAGCAGAACTGGCCCCTGGGCCCTGCAGCTCAATGCTCTTACTCGGTTCCCTTGGACAGCTCAAGTCTCCCACCCAAAACTCCCAAGGAGGAACCGTGTGAATGAAGATGCTGTGCTTGAAGGCCTCTGAAATGTGTATCCTCTTTAGCAGACCCAGTAAGTGAAGGCCCAAGAAATGGTCTCAAGACAGAGATCTGACACTTCCCCATTTTTGCAACTGTGTGCATTTGGGAGGCCGTCAGTTTCCTGACCCTTGCTGTCCTTGTAAGCATTGTAAATGAGCCCCCATGTACTGTTTGTTGTGGCTCCAGTCCGATTAAGACACCACACTCTATTGAGCATCTACTATGTCCCATTAGACGCTGGAGTTTTCGAATGCCTGTGCCATAACCTTCATTGAAGCACACACCCCAGAGGGAAAGCAAGCTTGGGAAAATTGTTTTCACCTGACTCTAGCTCTCTACACCCCACTGAAGGAGCAGAGCAATTTCTTCCTTATTCTGCATCTTGTAATCCAACCTGCTAGGGGAAAATCTTTTTGGTAGCTGTCATCTAAAACATGTTTGCCATGACAACACTTCATGGCTATACAGTATCCTGGAGATCTTTTAGTTTTTAAAAGTGTCCCATGAGCACCACTTTAGAACCAACAACGCACAAAGAAAAGTGGAGTTTTGTATTCAAAACTCTTTCCTATATAGTAAGACTTTCTTAAAAACAAAATAAACTGTGTGGCCATTTATGAGCCTCTAGCGCAGTGATTCTCTCACAGTTTAAAGGAATGTTTGGAAGGCAAAGGGTATGGTTTAATGGCAGAAGGCATATTCTGGGTTCTAGCCCTAATACCCTGTGGTAAAGTTCTGCACAAAGATCACCTGGATGGAATATGGAAGTCCTTAAATGATGTCTTTTAGCTATTTAAAAGGTGTTTCACATCCTTCAGAGCACTTCCAACCAACATGACTATCTTCAGCTCTCATCACACAATATTGCCAGAATGTGTCCAGAATGTCCCAGGACGTGTAATCCCTTTGTCCTGATAAACACAGTACCAGGCACTGGTCACCATGGAAGCCATAAGTAGATAAGCCCAGATCCTCTCATAGCCATACTGTATGTTGACTCCTTCTCTGCCTTATGCCTTCTGGCTTTGCAGGGCTAGGACTGGAACCCAGGCATTGCACAAGCCAGTCACGTGTTCTGCTACCAAGCCGCAGCCTCACCCTTATACCTCTGATATTACTGATTAATAAACTGATCCAACCTTCAACTAAAATCAATACTCATGATGGGGTTATAAGGCTCTTAGTAATGGTGTAACAGAGTCATCCTAAGCACAGTGATGGAAATGGTCTGACCCTCTCCGCCTTGTTATTATCCCAGCAAGGGATACTACTTCCAGTTTATCACTTAGGGCTTCCTGGTGAGTCTTTACAGCCTATCAGCTACCATCCCAAGAGGGATATTAAAATAATCAACTTATTTTAATTTCACTGGCTTCCTACCTATAATGACCACCACTGCATATTAAGCAGAGTTTTACATTTTAGAAAGTATTTTCTCAGATGTTTTAGTATCATTTCCTCTCCTCTTCAGGTGAGGAACTGGAGGCTCACAGAGGCTACCTGGGTTATTTCACCACCCTGAGGACAGGCAAGTAATGTAAACCAAATACTCAAGTCCAGAGATCTGGACACGAAAGGTAGGTATTCCCTCTCTGTGTCTGTTTGTAAACAGACATGGATGTAGGATGTTTCTTCCCAGCTGTAATTGTGAAGGAAGTTCTTTCTGGAGAAAAGTAGACCTTGGTCCCAGAGATAGCACACAGCAGCTGCAACATGCGGCTCCAGGTTCCCCCATGTCACCGCACCACTGCCAGGCCCTCCCAACAGTGACCTGCTCCCACTACTGGCTCAGAGCCTACAGCAAGCATGAAGAAGGGGGGCTAAGGATCCCCACCCCCAGGAAAGTGAGGCCAGGAAGGGTAGAAGATGAAACGTTTTCTCCATGGGCAAAGGAAAAATCTGGGCAAACAAATGGAGCGAAGCCGGTTTATTTAGGCTGCAAGAGGTAGCTTTTCTGCACTTTTGAACTGTTTTCTCAAGGCCTGCCTCTCCCTCCCACGCAGGAAACAAACACAGAGCCAGGCCTCTTCCAGGGAGCGTTCAGTGGCTCACAGCTAGCTGAGGAAGATGGACTGAGAGAGCTGAACTGGGGCCTGTCTGGAAAGAGACAGCAGGAGAGAAGGCAGAGGAGACAGCAAGGAGGACAGGGCCAGAACAGAGGCAGGAGGCCAAGTGGAAGGAGCTAAGGAGATGCAGCGACTTACTCCCAATTCAGAAAGGAATATTTTCCATGAAGTTTGAAAGGAACTTCTCTCCCAATATTCTTATTTATTTAAAAATTATATAAATACATTTAACCCCTCCTCCCCTTAAAAAGGATAATTTTCCAATGAGGGGGGAGCCTCATTTGAGATGAAAGCCAGTCTTCAAAATCCCTCAGAGGAAGCCAAAACCCCACGTGTCTTGATGCTACAGAAAGAAAAACAAAGTAGACATTCTTCCTGTGTTCTGAGGCTTTTTTATGCAGTTGTGTTTTTCTTTTAATAAATAAATCCGGGCTGAGAAGGAAGATGCATATTCACACACATCCACACAGCCCAACTGTCTGTATCCAAAGCAGAAAAACTGTGACACAAAATGAGTAACCCCACTTTCCCAGGCGAGGAGGCCACGCGGGCGCACAACATGGCGCCACATGCAACAGACTGTCCACATAGCTGGGACCTAAGCTTCTCGAGAATGACGAGGAGTGACGAGCAAAGGAGAGGCAGAACCCGGGCGAAAATCGGCATTCTTCTCTAACTGTCATCTGGCTTAAGATACCCAGCTGTGCCCTACTTTGTGAGCCTTTCAATTCATTCATAAGACGTGATGGCTATGAGAAGAGCTATCATACACATTTTGTCAATGGATGCCTGCTTAGGAGCTGGGTCCTTCAGACCCGGCTCTGTCAGTCAAAGCCCTTGCATTACCGATCCTTCGGCTAGCAGGTTTTCAGCTTTTATCCTCCCTGCTTGATAACTCCTCTGTCCACTTTTTAAAACTCCCCGTTTAATGCAATCATTCACAGTGGCCTCTTGTTCCCCCTAAAAGCAGTCTTGCATGTCTGTACCCCCTAAGGAGCATCATACACCTCCATAGAGAACATCCAACAAACAGGGTAAACTGAGACCGATGGGATGGTTGCCTAAAAGGGAGAACATGGAAACTACTAAGCAAAAGACAAAATACACTACCAGCCTCCTCTAGACAAACTCACACAGCCAGTACCACACCGAGAGCCTTGGCCTTTATTGATTTATCTATAGCAAATGCCACTGTTTTGAACCGTAATTCCCCATGTAAAAATCTTTTTTTAATCTATCCTATTAGCTATCCATCTCAACCTTTGCACCATCTGCACCTTACTAAAAATGCTTTCTGCATCTTTCTCTAGTCTAAGCTCCCTATGGAAAAAAAAAAAAAAAAAACCGAAGAGGCAATGGCCAAGTACTGAGCCCTATAATGTAACACCACAGACCGTGCATTCCTCTGACACAGGAGCATTAATCATGGGGACAGTTGCTGAACTCCTTACAAATCCTCCTGATTCTACTATCAACACATCCACATATCTTTGTCTGGACCACAAATATATCAAGGAAAGACTCAGACAAAACCATTGCTGGCATCAAATTAGGAGGCTTATAATTCAGCTGATCTACACTGTAGGCTGATTCTCTCCTCCGGTCTCCCCAAGCACCAGACAAGTGCAAATGAAAATAGCCAGGCTGAAATTCAGACTTCTGCACAGTAAGAGAGAGTCGGGGGCAGGAGCAATGGTGGTGGGAGGGGGGTAGGCTTCAGCACCAGAAACAATGGGCAGCCAGAGAACAATGGTTACAGACAAAGTCTTGGTCTATTTATATCTGCCCCTGTGAGTCCCAGACAGGAGGAACTGGAAGTCTGCCCTGTATGCATAGCTCCAACTGGACCAGAGCTAGGAGGAAGATGAGGTCACCACAAAGGCTGCCTGCTGAGGAATGAGCTATTCTTTTGCTCATACCGCTCCTTCTCAATCTAACAGGTCTCTTTCGCCAAGTGTAGAACTGGCTTGCCCTCCGTAGTCCCCTCTGAGATGGGCAGACCTGAGAGGTAACTAAGGCCTCTTCCGGGGATGCCAAGGATAAATCAGCCAAACAATAGAGATCAATGCTACGGCTCCTAAGACATCGGTTCATTAAACACGGCTGGTGACACTACAACAGACCTCTTCTATGGTTAAGTTCCCTAGCTCGCTCCCTTGGAGCAGAATAAAGGGACTAAGACACAGGGCTGGGGGTGTCTCTCAAGGCCAAAGCACTCGTCCAGCGTGTGTTCTTGTCCAGCATCTGGGTTCAATCCAGCACCAAGGAGAAAAGGGAAGCCAAGAGCTGAAATGCATGGAGACACGGAAAGACCTTTCCTTCCCTTTTATTGCCTTGTCTTCCCTTTGGAATTTCAACTTTCCTCCTGACACGACTTCATACTGTGATATTCAATTTTTTTCCCGCGCTATTAAGTTACTTTTATTCTCCCTCTTCCCACAGGCTTACTAAAATGGAAGCCAGCGGTCAGATAAGTCTGTGATAGACCACAACCTGCTACAGGCTGGTGGCAGAAGGAAGCCATAGGAAAAGAGACTCAGCAGTGAGTCCCTGCAAGCTGTCACCCTGTCCACCCTATACAGTGCCACCTGTGTCATGAGAGGACTGACAGGCAGCCAATAGTCAGCAACTTCATCCACTGGATTCCACCCTTACCGATCCAAAGCACAAACCCAGATTCTCCTCCCCCCACCCCCCAGCCCCCCCCCCACCCCCCCCACACACACCAAAACATCTGAGACCCAGTACAAAGATCCCTGTGGGGAAACAGCTTTCTGCTCCTGCCTCTGAATCTCCATGAGTGACTTCCTTCTGTGCTCCTGGAAAAACAACACTTAAATAAGCAAAAAGAAGCAGAAGTCCTGTTTTTCATTTAACTAGCTTAGAATATAGAAGAGACACACACACACCCTCCCATGGTGAGCAGGAGGCAAGCACTTTAATGTTGGATCATTTTAGAGCTTAACCAGGGCACTGCTGGGTCCAACGGACTCAGAATAGCTACAGGTTACACTGGGTTCTTTCTCCAGCTTCATTCATTCACAAGTGCATGAGGTAAGATGCGTGCTCCAAGTTCAGAGTACCCAAAGGCACACAAATAAATCTGAAGATAACTGAGATATTATGTTCCAGGCCACACTAGCAAGCGATGTAGTCACTCAGTACAGAGGGTGAAGACAAAAACCAGAGGAAGACCACCTTAAAATACATCAGACAATGGATGCTGGCATGGGTGCACGGAACACTAAGTTGATGCATTATTCCGTTCAAACCCTGCTTCTCTCATTCCTCTCCACCCATTTTCCCTACGGGCAAAACGTCCCCTTCTTTCCAAAGGCCCTGCTGACTCATCCCAGTGTAATTCAAGAGAGCCACATGGGAGCCACATGGTAGGAGTGGAGAGAAGGCAGAGAGACTACCACATTCATGGCATTCATACCCAAGGCCAGGCTGACACCAGAGAAGATGTGAAAATCCCCACCTGTGGCTTGTTTGGCAAGTATAGGACGCCACCCTCCTCTCGGCCTACAGCCTTCAAAATTCCCTGCACAAAAGCAAGCAGTGCCCTTGCCCCCATCTGGAGTTTATAGCCTCAGATTAATATGTTCAACAACTCACAGAATAAAGACCCTACTCAGTCCTGTAAATCCCAACGTGTGTCTCTAAGGAGCTAGACCCCTAGGACCTGAGGCATTTAAGTAATAATTAAGAGTTGGTCCCTGCTGAAGTCTCCTGGTTGCTAAGGAGTTACTTATGACCCAGAGAGATAAACTTGGAAGAGTTCATGATTACCCTCCCTATACCATTAGGTTCCCTTGCTAACCCTGTCATCTGCCTTTCTCCACAGTCCGTGCAGAGCTACCTAATCTATAATTTGGGCCCCAGTATCTCTTCAGCTTTGGCTGAAGAAGAGTAAACCATCACTCCATGTAGTCTGCCTGAGTCTTTATTTACCCTTCCTTTGCCTTCTTCCTCCATACACCCTAACTCTGGCTATGAAAAGCCTCATCTGCAGCCAAGAAGCAGAAAAGAATTTACAGAAAGAATTTGCTATAAAACCTTAACTACTCCTTGGAGGGAGGCTCTCCCGCCTGGCAACCAGACGTAATTATAAGATGAATGAAAGGGAGGCAGCCAGTGGTGGAGGAGTTGTGGAGCTCTGTCACAGGCCAAGGGTCCCACACGATTCCTGCAAGAATTAGAAGGGCCTTTAGATGTCATCTAAGTCCAACCTTTCTTTTCCTAATGGGAAAAGGAAGCCCAGGAGGTGACCCACTGTTGCCTTACTAATTAATTGCCTTACTCTGACTCCCAGGATTCTCTGTCTATGGCCACCACCATTTGCTCACTGCCGTGAACTGGGAAGAAGAGGCTCTTCTTCATGTCTTTCCTATCACCAAGCCCTAGAGCGTCATTCTGGAGCAACATTTCTCCCCTAAGTTCTTCAGAAACCCCAGAGGACAACTACCCACAAAGCCAACACATATACAAATATACATATTATGGCTCCCTCTGCTACCTGTTCCCATTGCAGTTTACAAGGACTGAGTGACAATCACCAAACTGTAGATGTCCTCCTCACACACAAGAGAGAGAGGTTCCTGGTGTGTGACAGTGATCATTAAACAAGCAGTGTTTGATTGCATGACACTGGAATGTACACCAGCTCTGGAAACAGAGGATGCCATTCTTATCAAACCAAGGGCAGGGAGGACATAGTTAATGTCTGATCTACAGATCTGTATCTAAAACCACTGTGAGGAGAATCAAGAGTCACTATGCCATTTGAAGCCTCTCCAACTTTACCATTTCAGTCCTGTGCTGCCCAAACAGAATGGGCAAGATACAGTGAACATCACAGAGACACAACACTACCCAGGACATAATATCCAAGTGCAAGCTTGTGAAGCAAGCCTCCCTCTGATGAATGAAGTTGTCTGTTTCAGCCCAAAGGGCCTGAAGTCTTGGAGCAATTCAAGTACCTCTCACCCTAAAAGCAAACACATCTGGAGCACTGAATCTACAGATTTAAGGGCTCCTATATCTCTCCTAGTTGACACTTTTTAGCCACACAGGTTTCTCCCTTCTGGGTCTCTTATTAGAGCCCCATGCGCCCAGACTTCAGTGTACTGACAATCACACTGCTGCCTCCAAGTCCTGTCCACACAGGCCCAGAGCAGACATCTCTGGGCACCTCTAACAACAAACCCAAGAGGCTGACCCAGTCGCCAGGCAGACCCAATCTTCAGATCAATGGGCTAGACAGACCAATAGTTAGAGAGCAGAGAAAAAGTGATCAATGCTAAGGGGGCAGGAGCTGAAGCCGCTCTCTCCATAGCCTGGGTCAGGTGGGAAAGAGAGGCCCGTATGCGCAGCCCTCATCCGAGCTTAATAACTGGCTCTGTCTCATCAGGAAGCCATTAAGAAACTGCAGCCACCACAGCCCAAGCTCACTGGGCCTAACTGTCTGCATGCATCTGGGGAAAGCACTTATTACCTCCACCCAGCAGTGCCAGCAGTTCCGGGCTTACTCCATTGAGAGGCTTAAGCAAGCCAGCCTGCAGAGCAGAGCAGAGAGCCTGGGTGCTGAGGAGAGGCAAGTGGGAAATAGGCCCCTAGAGATTGGAAGATGGAGAACTCAAGTCAGGTGTGTGCTTTGAGCCCTCCTTAGGAACTGCCCTTCCTGGACACCAGGCCTTTGTTCAATGGGCATCGACTAGAGGCTGGGGGTGCTCATGGAGCTGCTTTGGGGGATACTGAAAACATTTTGAAATGAATGAGGTACTTGTGATGATTAAACAACTCTATGGCTGTATTAAAAGCCACTGAACTTCTACTATATGAACTCTATCTCAAAAGACAGAAGCCAGCTACTGACTCACAGAGCGATTGAAACACCTTGATGACTGACAGCCATAGACCCTCCATTTGGGCGTTCCCCTTCTAGTGGGACAAAGCTATCCTGCTAAATACACAAAAAGCAGTACATGCTCCCAACTCCAGAGTGACCAAGGCTTTGCAGTGAGAGACCAATGTGGCTGGATTCCAGAAGTTTTGGGAAGGGGAAGAGGAAGGAGACTGCAGATGTCCTGGGATGGGAGGAAACCAAAGTGACAAATATGAAACCAATTACTTGAGAAGGGAAGGCAGAGGGAGGCTGGGGCCTCTAACACCCACCTCTGGCACACGGAAATGCTTCTGATGGCAGCTGGACACTGTGGGAGAAACTGGGCAAGGTCCACATCCAGAGCCGACACCTGGTGTCAGTGACGTCTGGAAACACTTACGTAGAGGCCCCAGATCCCTCTCATTTCCCAGCCCCTCGCCACGCCCAGAAAAGGCTCTCCAGGCCCTCACTTAAAGACCCTCAGAAGGAAGTATACCTTACACTCTGCATCCCACCCACTGGCTAAATGTTTTTCTCTCTCAACCCCTAGAAGTTGATGGAAGAGGGATAAATACAACAGAATTTCAGGAAGACCGACAGCAATATAACACAGCATCACAGACTGAGAACTGAGGCAGAACCTGTCACAACACAGGGACAACACTGGCAGTCACTTGGGAAAATGTTCAAGAGGGATAATGAGTTCTGTCCCCTGGAGTGCCCCAATCCGACACTGATGGATTCCCTAGTCCTTACTCACGTGGCTCAGGGCCCCCACCCCCGATGAGTGAAGCAGAGCATAGAGGCGAGAGAGGAAAGAGGAATAGAGATATCTGACAGACAGAAATCAAGAGGGTAAGGAGGGACTCTGGTTCAGGGAACTTACGAGGTGAAATTCAGAGGAGCAAGAAAGGACAGAGAAAACGTGCTTCAGAAATATTTCTCTGAGCCTTACACACCCTCCAGTTGGGATAGAGCCCTGTCTTGGCAGCAGGCTCATTGCTGCTTTATAATATACTGAATTAGTCATTGGATTAGCAAGCACATTTACACACACTGGCGCACAGCTGTTTAAAGACACACGATCCCCTTTTCTAGGTGCTGGATTCTGGTTGTAAATCGTCTGCTGCAATCAACTGGTGAAGGCCAGAGATGCATGGGTTTTAGGAGAAATCTGCAGGAGCCTGAACGGTCCAGCAGGCACCTCTTTGGGAACAGGAGCAAGAACCCTGGGAAAGGATAGCAGGCTGCTCCTGTGTCAGGTGGGTTCTCTGCCTACACCTTCACTCTCACACCTACGGGGGGGGGGGGGCGGGGGGGGGGAGGGGTTGCCTGGTTCTGCAAGTGACCAGGACATTTACTTGCCTCACTGGGATTTCTGATAGTAGTTTTCCTCCTTAAGGCTGCCCCAAAAAGAAAAGAGTCCTGGAGAAAAATGAGTGCCTCGACAATGGAAATCATCTGAGCTTCGATGGCAGACATTCTAAGAAGTTGTTGCAGTTCGAAGGACAGTGTCTGAAAAGAAGGCTCTGGAGTTGGAAACTCTGTCAAAGCCTGAACTCAGATAAGGTAAATGTATGAAGAGAGGGACTGGAAAATAATAGAGCCAGCCACAGGGCCGTTCTAGCGCACTTGGTTAAAGGGGTGTCAAGTGGAAAATTTTCTGTAACCAGGTTAACAGCAACCACAGTTTTAACAACCGCTGAAGTAGGAACAGTGTGAGCAGCGAAGTAGAACTGGTACAGAATTCGGTGGGCTGAGATAATGGTGACACCATTTCCTGAGACCCTGTGGTGTGGTCTAAAGAGAAAAAAAAATGTATCTTAGAGGAATTATCTCTAATCCTTGCCACAGCCCTGGGCGTGCTTTCTTATTATCTTCATGTAAGGATCAGAAAAGCAGGGCTTGGGGAAGCTAAATCATTGGCCTTAGGACGAATCAGTGAGTAAGAATGCAGCACTCAGCCAGGGCTATCTCACCTGCCTTCACTGGGGAGTCGCTTCACCCAAGGGCAGAGATCCCTGGGTACTAAGAAACCCAAACATGAACTTTCCTTTTGATTAGTTCTCATCTGCCACATGGGAAAAGGAGAATGGCAGTGTAACACAAGAGAAGCAACCAGTGGCACGACTGAATCCACCCGACAAACTTAAGAACCCGGCACTAATGACTAAAGGAGATGAATCACATTTAGACTCTGTTGGAACAGGAACTGGGGGGAGATCCACAAATACGGTGTGAATAGGCTCTGTAGAGGAGTATGTGCCCTGCACCAGCCTTCCCTAATCCACATACTACTTCCTTAGAACTGGGCTGAGTGGGAAACACACTGGGAATACGGTTTTCCTATGCAGCAAGGCAGCTTGGAGCAACCAGAGCCTCCTCCATCTTCACTCATTGCTCACTCACTGTGTGAGGCATGCCTGCAAGCCATGACTGCTGACCAGAGCTCCTCTGAATCCACAACTCACCAGGGCCCAATCTCACTGTTACTCTGCTGCTGTTTTGTTCAATAAGCACCCAAAATCCGCTGAAGGCTCTGAAGCTTCTAAAACATTCTATCAGGCCAGCCAACGCAGAAGGACAGTCACCAGGATGCCCTAAGAGAGGCCTTAACAAAGTATCGTTTTTTTGTTTTTTTTTTTTTTAAAGAGAGGGAGGGAGAAGGACTCCAGCTCTGGCTCCTCCCCTCCCCCCTCCTTCTGAAGGAGGTTAACTGCGGGTCCAGCGTGTAGATGTTGATTCATTCCGTGTGTGTTTATTTTTCTACAAACATTCCTGCTGCATCAAGTGGCCTCAAGGCCTAAACTTCTGTCCCCTCCCTGGAAAATTCTCAGGCACCATTGAGCTCTCACTTCATTCCTTGGTTTCCCAGTCGGCAACGAGGGGAGGGGGTGGGGAAGGGCAAAGCACAAATTCGGTGTGCAAGTTTACCAAGGGTGCTTTCATTTATCCATCTTGAACTTGAAAATATGTGCTAGGAATCACCCAAACCCATCCCTATGGCATACATTTATAGACAACTGAATGGGTTTTTTTTGCCTAATATTGATATTAATGAGGATCTTAGAAGAAAATATAACACAGAAAATAGCATCCCAGGAATCAAGGTTTCTCTCCAAATGGGCGTTCTATGTAGGCTGGGCTTTGTGATCAAGCTCCAAATAAAGATCTGGGACATTGAGTCTTTGTGGTCCTGAGTGAATTATTGGAAATTTTCTGAGATTCCGTTTCTTATATGGAAAACCTGGGGATGAAACATTACCTTCCCAGAGGCAGCTAACGTACAGATGAGAGGGCTTCTGCAGAGCTTCTTGTGAAGTACCTGGCACTCTATAAACACGACTTTCTCTTATCGCTTACGCTACAGGAACAGCTATGTCTAGAAAATCTAAGGGATGGCCAACCATTTTGCAGAGTGTTTTTATTTCTGTCAGGAGACAAGGGAAGTGGGTAGTGGAACTCTTGATCTATATGAAATCAAGGATACGCTTCCTGGACACACACATGTGACTCAATGTGACTCACCTTGGAGGGTTCATCGTAGTGAGCATCACCAGTCTGTATCAGATATCCCACGAATTAAACAACTCTCCCTGCATCAACAGTGACTCGACTCGGGTACTTTCTAAACATGAACTCGTTAACTCTCCTACCCTCTCTCCCAAAGAGTGTCAGCCTACTCAGAACAGCAGATACTATGCACAGGTAACAATTACCTGGAGGCCTGGAGTCAAAACAGACTCAGGCCTCAGAAGGGCACAAGATGACAACCTCTTCCCGACAGCTCAGTGCACAGCAGAGGAACTGTTCAGGTCAGGCAAGATAAGATCAAGGACTGATCCTTTAGGCCTGCTGTGAGCTACTTGTAAGTGGGAGGTTCTACATCCGATACTGATCCTGGTTGGAAGAGGAAAGTCACCTTCTGGATGCATTAAGATTTACTTATATGTGTTCTAGAATTTTCCTGACAAGAATTGAGTGCCCAGACTAGAAGGTGCCAAACTTAAAGCTCTTCTTTCTGTTTTTGCTATAAGCTGTTGTACCACCACCTCCTTTCCATCCTCACCCCTCAGTCCTCCAGGGAAAGCCAGGTTACCGGTGGCTACTTAGGATTGATATGCATTTGCAAAAAATAGTAGCAAGCCCAAGGGAATACTTCTCAGGTCAACAGTTAGTTTGTCATTTAGCTTGCTTCCAGCAAGATCAAAACAAGGAGGGGAGGCAAGGGTACTGACATTTCTTAAGAAGAATAATTAGAGATCTGGTCCAATCTAACTAGTTTCTGAGTGAACACACACACACAGACACCAATACCTGGTATCACAGCTTAAATGGTACGCCTGTTTTGAATAGAAAGAATACATCATTCATCTAAGATGTCATTAATTCTGGTATGCCTCTCGGGCACAGTTCTTTTATATAACACGTACTATGACATTCAAATTTTTCTACTCTGTTTTGTTGTGTTTAGAAGAAACCTTCAGCTGTCTGACTTTCCCTTTGTTCAGAAAAATCGACCTCACTCTACACACACGGAGGCACAGAAGGCCCAAGCACAGCACATGTCAGTTTAATACAGGAAAACAGGGCTGGGGGATTCTTTTCAAATCTCTTAGGAATAAAAATACAAAAGAAAACCAAGAAAACAAAAACAACAAAACAACAAAACCCAACCTTCTTAAGGTCCAAAGTCAACCTCTCTCCAAAGAAAAGTGCACATTAGTTTGTCCAGTGCCCTACAGAGCAAGCCTTTCTGCTCCTGGTATTTTAGGTATCTCTGCCACTTTCCTAGATGTGACATCAGAAGGGTCTGGGCACCCTGTTCCCAGCTCTCTAGTTAGCACCCATGTAGACTCACTGAAGATGTAGAGGCAGGGTACTTGCAGCAACAAAAAAGGGGGAGACTGCCCTGCTGACATTTCTGTCTCATGTTAGTGGTTCTTATGACTATTGTGGAGGCACTCACCACACAAGAGAAATATATACGCCGGGTGGCGAAATGGAGCCATCAGGACATCTGACAAAGTCCAGCTGTGGTTCTACCATATGGTGCATGTGGCACTGAGAGAACAACTTGGCATCCCTTCTGCATACTCTCCTTTTTCACAAAATATCGGCAACTCATAGAGATTACTGGGATCTCTGCTGGGTAAAGGCATGTGTCAAACTGTAACACATTACCAAGTTACAAGGCAGTACTTAGGCAGACTGCTAAACATGCACAGCAGATCTCAGATTCCCCTCCAAATTCAACATCTAAGTACTTCAAAAATCGTGTAGATAGCATCCATGTGATTTTAGAACTGGCAACTGCTGGGTTTGAATGTGTGCTTAGGACCTTTGTGATAAGGTTTCAACATCTCACTTCCTTATCTATGAAACGGGAATAAACGTTTCACTACTACAGAGTAGGATAAGACAATCAGGGTCTTTGCCGCATACCTAGTATTCAAAACCTAACATACATACATATGTATGTATATACGAACATACACATACACACACACACACACACACACACACACACACACACACGGAGGGGGGGAACACCACAACAGCACCAAAAAAATAAAGATGGGTAGGAATTAGATCTGCCCTCTGATAAGAACTCAATGGCAGTCTTCCTGGTTTTCCTTCCAAATCAACAAGCTGTACCTAGGCCCTTGCTTCCCAAAGAAGGGGTAGCTGTGACAGATCTTTCTCAAAATGTAGAAATAACATCAATAAAATGAGATCACAGATAACAAACATGCGTAGGCGACGCCACAGCCAGCCACAAAGGGAGCCTTTGAGAAGCGAGAGGGTCGCTGTTGACACACCAGCACACAGTTAGAGCTTCCTGGATGACTGGGAAGTCAAAGCAGGTGGCATCTTGTCTGCCCCCAACTCCACCAGGCAGGCCATGCCCATGGAGGGGTCAGCCAGTTGCTGCCCAGGAAGCACCTGTGAACAGTCCCACAGGCAGGCATGGGCCCTTCCCTCTGTGCAAACAGGCAGTGAGGACCTTGTCTCACCAGGCTTGTCAGGAAGAGGTGCTGAGATGCCTCACAGCGGAGTACATTCCAGCTGCAGGAGGGGACTGTTTCTCAACAGAACAGAGCAACAAGAAGGGGCAGCTTCCATGAAATAAGTCATTACTCAGACCGCATGGGCAGCTGTGAGGATACAGCTGGGTTCGTTGCTCTGCCTACCAGACTCCTAACCTACATTATGTCTTCCTCCAATTCAGACCCCTCCCTGGAACTGCCTTCAGCTGGCCCTGTGGCCAATGCTTATGCAGAAAAGGAAGCTGTTGTACTGGAAGACATGACTCCTAGCCCAGCACTACCTGAAATGACATATTCAGAAGTGATCCCAGACAAGTTGAAACCAGGCATTAACTGGGATCCTTGGGATAGCTTTGCACAATTCCTAATACCTTCTTGTATAAGCTGCCCTTTACAGAGGTACCCAAAATTCCCCAGTGACTGAGTCAAAGTATGATCTGTCTACTTCATCAATAGCAGTCTATGTTCTCTACCAGTCTTTACTGTTGCCCAAAGTCACAAGCTATCAGTGTTAAAAGAAACCTTAGCTTTTCTAAGTGACTTACTTGGCCAATTAAGAAAGTGAGATTCAAAGCCGGGCGTGGTGGTGCATGCCTTTAATCCCAGCACTTGGGAGGCAGAGGCAGGCAGATTTCTGAGTTCGAGACCACAGAGTGAGATCCAGGACAGCCAGGGCTACACAGAGAAACCCTGTCTCGAAAAACCGAAAAGAAAGTGAGATCCAGAATAAATGAAATTATTTTTCCCAGAGTCATACAAGACAGGAGCTCACTCTTTGTGTGTGTGTGTGTGTGTGTGTGTGTGTCTGCCCCCTCTGATGTTGAACTTACAAAGTAAACTTTATATTTCATAAATAATACTTAATTCTACTCTGATGATAGGTCCCTCTAGTCAGTCCTGATTATTCGCCATTGAATTCTACACATGAGTAGTATCTGGATGGTGTAAGACAACTTACACAAAATATAAGGAATTTATCTAAAGGTTAGGGAAAAATACCAAGAAAAATAAGAATCAGTATAATTATAAACAGAAGTTTATAATTAAGTTTATCATACTATAATGAATTTTGAAAAGTATAATTTAAATTCAGACCTATCATATATTTTTATTTTGAATATGAATGACAATGAATGACCTTAGGAAAATGTGAGTTTCGTTCACACAACACACACACATAAATCATTCCTTTAGGAACAGGCACAAGGCCTGGCACATAGTAGACGCTTCTAAAACCTTAAAAAAAATCACCCAGAGGCTCACAGAGACTGGGCCATCAACCAGGGATCATCTAGGGGCCAGACCTAGGCCTCATACACATTCATAGCAAATGTGCAGCAGCTAGGTCTTCCTGTGAGTCCCCTACCAAGGGAAGCATGGGCGGTTTCTGTCTCTGTTCCCTGCTGTTAGATTCCCCTTCCCCTACCCGGACTGCCTAGTTGGGCCTCAGTGGGAAAGGATGTACCCAGTCTTGCTGGGACTAGATATCCCAAGATAGGGTGGTACCCAAGGTGGGGGGAAGGGAGGAGAGATTTGTAGGTGTGACTGGGGGGGGGGCTGTGATCAGAATGTAAAGTGAAGAAAAATAATTAAATTATTGAGAAAACAGTCATCTACAGACACAAGTGCCTGACTAAGTTATTTTCCATTTCTTACCTTAAAAATATGTACCTGATTGATTCTGTCATGTTCTTTGAGGTTTAACGCCTATTCTGATAAACTGATACAGAGGTTTTAGCAACTAACAGTTATGAGTGGGAGGGAAAGTAATGCAAAGAAAAAAAAATGCTCAGCCCTCTCAGCCTCTCAGAAGCCTGCTCAGTAGCACTGTTCTGTCCTTGAAACCACCATCTTTGTTTTAAGTGTTGGCGTTTTATTATTTTCAATTATGTGTTCGTGAGAGAGTGTTCATGGGACTGTGGGTGTCCACTGAGGCCAGAAGTGTTGGGTCCTCGCAGAGACAGAGGTACAGCCAGCTGCGAGCCACAAGATATGGGTACCTGGACCTCAGGTCCCTACAAGAGCAGTAGGTGCTCTGAGCACTGCCCATCTCTCCAGTCCTACCTCCCTATTCTTTAAGGCAAAGGTCTTCCTGTGTCTCTTAAATCCTGACATCTAACAATTCTCTTCACTCTCTATGAACAATACTTTTTCCTTCAAGTCTTTCTTTATTCCAAACTTGCAGAGTTCTCATGTTGTTCTATATTAAAAGTAACCCCCCTTCCCCTTATGGCTCCTCAAAATGCCTCCAGGTGGCCTGTGGTCTTCAGAAGGCTGGCCCATGAAAGCATTGTACCCAAGAACTATTTGGGAAAACAAACAAACAAACAAACAAACAAAAAACCAACGCTCATCAGGCACAGAAAACGCTGAGAGCCTGGACCTATGCCTAGCCTCATATCTGGCATGGGAAAAACAACATCTGGGTTATCCTGACCAACGACAGATGCATGAGAAGTTTACTGAGTCTGAAAATGGCATCACAAAGAGCAAGAACAGGCCTGAGACTGTCCACCAGGACACCTGAGACAAGAAGTTCTGGTCCAGTACAATGCTTGGTCCAGAGGAGGATGTTTTTTAAAGTCTACAAAATACCACTTAAATTCCTTTTATTCTTTCCCTCTTTTATTAGTTCTTTTGTACTCTTCCTGCTCTCCTTCCTTCTTTTTCATCTTTTAGCCAAAAGGGATGTTGCAATTGAACCTACGTTCCTCCTCTCCTGAACAGATGAGGGTTTGTACAGTATTGCTTTCTTCTCATCCACTTTAATGATACCACACACACACACACACACACACACACACACACACACACACACACTTTTTTCTTTTACATTTTTTTAAATCAAAACATTATAAAAACCCATCTTGGATTAAACCCTAAAACAAAACAAAGTTTTAATTATCTTCACTTCTGTAAAGATACTTCCTGCCCCCAACTCAAAAGTTCATTTTTCTCACTCACACACATACTCCCCTCCTCTTTCTCTTTCTCTTTCTCTCTCTCTCTCTCTCTCTCTCTCTCTCTCTCTCTCTCTCTCTCTCTCTCTCTCTCTCTCTCTCTCTCTCCCTCTCCCTCCCCATGTGAAATGTATACAATTCCCCTACAGAAGAACTCTGCAAAACACACTTAATGGCTTCTCACAGCTACCCAGGGCTACTAGGAAGTTTCAAGCAGTCAGTGTGTATGAGGTAGTGTTTTGACTGCTAAGAAACACTATGCTTTGCATTGAAGACAAAATTAAAAGAATTACTCCTCACTGAAGGGAAAACATTAGACTCTTAATCTGGTCCTGATTGCCTTTAAATGAGCATTTGGCAGAGAATATTCTGGAGAATATTCTAGTCTACACTTAGTGCCGAAGTTCAGAGATCTTCTGCTCGGAGGACCTTACTTTAAGTTTTATTATTCTGGAATGATTATCATTACCACACACACTTCTGAGAGCATCCTGATCAGATGGTAAGTCCTGTCTATACTGTTCCAGGATCTCAAATCCAGCTGCCTAAAGATCCCCTGTGCTACCTATATCTAATAACACTGTGTGGGCCAATATTTTACATCTCCATGAAACAGAACAGAAAGCTCTAGAAAGAAGCATTGTAAAATAGTAAATGAACAGTTTTTTAAAAAGGTGGAAAAAAAGACCAACCACACCTGGTGTATCAAGTAACAGGCCTCAGCATAGGCAGGAGCAACAGGGAAGACCCTGGCATCAAGTTGATCACGATGACCAAAACAAGTACTTCAGGTGCCTACTGCAGTATGTTGACTGTGTCACAGAACTCTGCACTTGAAATCAGGCCTACTAGATACCCTCTACTAGATACCAATTCCTTCCTACAGAAGGATCACAGGCTAGTCAGTTGCAAGAAGAGGTAACCCAGACTTCATAAATGTGGTCAAGTTAAAACAGTTTATTGGTGCCATTTGTGAAACATGTACTGAAGGTTTATTTAAAAAATTATCCTCAACCCTTAACTAAATAGTAAAAAGGAAGCTACAGAGCATGAGGAGTGAGGGTGAGATATTTGGGAACAGCGCTGGCCTTTCTAACCCTGGGTTAAGCACAGCTGAACAGCTACAAGCAGAAGGCAGATCTAAAACTCTGCAAACACAGAGGCAAAGGCTACTCCAGTGTCCGCCTGAGCAGAGAAACGTAACCAGTGCATCACTGTGGAGCTGAGAAATCCAGCAGTCACCTGTCTATTCATACACAAGTTCCTCTTGACGATGGCTGCATGGCCTAAGGATGCTAGGTACTTAGAGAAACACCCCCATGATATAATGGTAAAGGAATCAATATTGACCATGGATAAGGAAGCAGAGTCCTGCTTCTCAATGAGCCGTGTGCTGATGCGACTATCCTACCTTCCCCTATAATCGTCCTCACACAGCAACTGGAATCAAAATAAATAAATTTTAGAGAACAAGATAGAAGTTATTTTTTGTCCTGTGTGTGGAACACAAAGGACGTTATCCAGAGCCTTCTTATAAAGCACAAAGTTAAACTTCAACTGCCTTCGGTTTGCCAGTTGATGCCTTTCAGCATCCAGACTTGAAACTCGGAATCCAAGGCAGCATCAGTGCTGCAGGAGAGAAAACGGTAGAAGCTGGAGGCGCAGGGACTTGACGGTACCACCAGAGAGACCAAGCCTAGAACATCTGAAAGTCAGCAAAGCACAAGACTCCTGGTTCTCCCTTCACCACCTGAGGCTGGAGTGCCCAGAGCCTTTAAGCCTCTCCTAAGGAATACACATGTGGCTGGCCACGCCTAGGGACACCCTTTCACCAAGCCATTCAGCTCAGAGGATGGCAGGGAGAACCCCTGTACTCCTTGAACCTCCAAAGCACCAGGCAGTCAGCAGAGCCTTCTTATACAGACTACGGTTTAATTTCCAGAATGACTGAAAATCACAAAGTGCTTTTACATCAGGTACAAAATGCCTGCCACATCTCACTGGTGTCTAAGTCTCTAAAGAGTGAACGTAGAAAAGGCGTGTACTTCTATGAATATCACGTTCTCCATCCAGAAAAAAAGAAAATGGGATGAATAATATTTCCCACAGAGTGAGTGTCAATCAAGTGTGGTCCAGTACGGCACTACTGTAGACATCCAAAGCATACGCGATAGACATTTCAGAAACTCCCTACAACAGTTAGGTAACAGGAGTTACCATCAGCAAGGCCCAGGAATGCCGTCACAGCTACACTTCTCATTCTGTCTATAATTACATTGTCCCATTTGCCAATGGAATCAGCCACTGTATTCTGAAACAGGGATACTCTTTCCTGGAAAATCCTGGCTGCCACTAACCAGCTCTTGCTTTTGCAGAAACTGTGGTAGGGGCCCGAGCAAGCTAGACTTGGGGAGGTTGACCACGGCTGCTTTGTCTCCTAGAGAGAGATGTTCCTACAGGGTGGTCTGGCCTCTTTAAGAGGAAAAAAAAAAAAGCCCAGCAACACAAACCAACCAAAAATGCCAGGAATGTAAGCTCTGCCAACCAAGTAAATAAATAAAATGTAAAATACAAAATACTTTATAAGAACTGGACAAGACACATTGCTCAATCCAGTAAGATGGGAAAACTTTACTAACCCCCCCCCAACTCTGCAAATGTTCCCATTGTCCTTGGACTTGGGAGATTTCCTACTCTGGCAGGTTCAGTCACCCGAAGGAGTACACCAGCCTCTAGAACCTTGCAGACTGACAGTCAGGCCTCCAAACACTCTGCAAGTGAACTGCAAACCAGATTTGTTATCTAGAGCTCAGATTAAAGCCCCACCGGTGGGAGATTTCAGGCCAGGTCTTTTTCTGTCTTGTTCTTTCCTTCCCAAGTGGTAGATGTGGGAGACATATATAAACCAGCCATTAGATTCCCTACCAAACCTTCCAGGGTCCTTTGAATGTTCTACACCGTTCAAGGTTCCTATTGACTTGTTTCTTCGTTAAGTGCTCCACAGACCCCAGGACCTGGGCCAGCACTGAGTTAAGGTGTTCCACATATTCCGGTTTCATCTTTATCTGAGGATTATTAGTCTCGGTTCACACTCGCAGGAGCTAGAGCACAGGGAGATTAAGTGGTCTGCCCCCAAAGTCACACAGCCACTAACTGGGGATTCACACCCAGACAAACTGGCTCCACAGACCCTGTCTAAACCACTGGTCTATTTAGTCACTAACAGAGTGTGGCAACAAGGGATCTAGAAACACAGTCATAAGCAAAGCTGGCAGCCGGCAGCCCTCCCCTCTTCCTTCTTGCCTGTAGCAACACAAAGACCGTCTAAACTAAGAAAGGACCACGCTTCTCTGAGGACAATAATGGTCCCCAGGGGATGGACGTCCTCTATCAAAGTAAGATGGAAGTTGGGGCTGGTCCTTATAGCCTTATAAATGGGCAAAGAGCCAGTTTTCTGTGTGAAAACTGCTGTTCCTCCATGGCCAGTGTCTCCACCTCACTGGTGGTACAGGTGAAGTGGAATGAGAAGGAGAGCAATAATAAAGTAACATTTGCTCGCACACCCTGCCTTCATAGCCTCAGCCCTTACTCCGAAGCCTCCACACCAGGAAGGAACTAGGAACAAGTCAAGGCTGCATTTGGATTTAAATCTACAGCAGACCTGAGAGAAGTGTGTAATGAGACAGTATGCCCTACCTTACACTTGGGAGGGAAACCGAATGCCCGCGTCATTTTAGAGTATGTATTAATGTTGTCAAAAATGTCAGACCTCAAAATCAAACCAAAGTGCATAAAGGTTCTTGGTCAAGTCCTAACCACAGAGAGGCTAGCAAATATTTCAGGTGTCCTGTCTCCAATTTGGACCCTCAGACTTCCCACTTCACTTCTCTGATTCTAGGAATCTGGGGAGGGGGCAGAAAAGAAGTTCTGATTTGATTGCTGAGGTAACAGCATACCTGACACTATTTGTCTCTGCTTGTGAGAAACGAAGCAATACAAAGAAAAGCCATTATGATAAAGACCAAGGTCCCAGTAGTGGACTCGAACCCACGCCATGAATGGTTGAACTTTGACACAGGTGTCCTGTGTAATCTGATGGGCCAGGTAAAGCTCTACTTAACATCTACTTAATATCCTTCTTTCCGTTAGCCAAAGCTACCAAAGAAGTCCTGGCCAGGGCTTCTTCTATCTTCGCACCTGAAAATTGAAGTCTCCATTAAAACTTCTTTACTGAGCCTCCAAAGGTAACTTGCACTATTGCTCACTGTATGTATCTGACAAGTTAGAAACAGATTCAGCTTCTTTCAGCTTCTGGCTCCGTGCAGAATTTTGCCTAAGTGTCTTAACGTGTTGGTGCCTCTGGCTTCTCATCCGAGGTATAGGCATATTTACATAAATGCAGTACAGTCCAGAAAAAAAGTGCTTTAAAAAGTTATAATAATCAACAAATCATTGCTCTTTATTTTGTCTAAGAAAGCATCTCATTATATATATATATATATATATATATATATATATATATATATACATATATATATGTATATATATATATATATATATATATATATATCATAGTGAATGGCAGAAGACTCTTAATTTCTTGGACCAAATGAAATTTTGTTGCTTTGTTGTGCTGAAGGTCAGCAGCTTGAAAACTTTTTCTTTTTTCGATTTTTTTTTTTTAATTTTGAGAAAAGCTTTTCACTATATTGCTCAAATCGGTCTTAAACACACTATGTAGGCCCCAGGGTCATTTCCATCTTACATTCCTTGAACACTTTTTTTTTTAATCAAAAAAAAAAAAAGAAGAAGAAGAAGAAAAGGCCACTGTAAAGGTACTTCATATAATGACAACGGACTGCAGCACCAGGCCTGCCTAGCTCTATTTGCCTGCTGGGGCAGCTCAATGAAGTTACTCACCCACAGTTTATTTTTTATCAATAACTGAAGTAATAGAATCAAATGCTTTGGAATCTCATAGATTTAATATTAAATTACCAAAACACATGCTTCATCTCTTTGCTATGATCTAAAACATGTGCAGCCAGGGGCTCTCATTCACTGGCAGCATGAAAGGCCCACTGTAGGTATGTGAACTGACATAATACACATGATGTTTGCCAGACACCCAAATCTGTCTCTTCCCCATAAACACACATAGCACATAGAAACAAGCCATTCTTAAGGAAAGGGCCTATTAGCTGAGTTTATATCTTCTCTGTGAACTATCCCTTTGCTTCTGCTATATATGGTTTCAATCAATGGTAACACAGAGAACTCCCGACTCCATCGAACACCCAAAACCCACTTTCATAGCAACATTTCTATATGTAGCTCTGAGTGCCTGAGAAGTCTCCACAGCTCTAGGAGAGACCCCCAGCTCAACCTGGCTCTGAATGTCATCACACTGTGACAAACCCAGTGTTTGTACAGAGCAATCCGGCACTGACTGTCAGGAGCAGCGTCTCCAGAAAGGATGGTGCCCAAATGTCTTCATTAACATTTTGAAACACATCAGAATGTCAAAACGTCATCTTGGCTTGTATTGAAAGTCTAAAGAACAAGTTAAATATACAGTTATTTACGGCAGAGGCAGAGATCAGGGACAGCAGTTAAAGTTACAGATAATCAGACCCAATAGATGTGTGTGTTTTGACACCTGATTGTTTTCCAAAATGCATCATCTTCTCCCTTTATCTTTCTAGATCCTTTCACCTCCAAAGTCACTTTTCTCTGAGTTCAGCTTCCTATTCTAAAAGTAGGCACTTTGCACTCTGCTAGCTTCAGGAATCCCCAAGAGTTGACTCCATCTGTTGAACACTAAAATTTCCTTCTAAGACAGTATTCGATGTCTCTACTCTCCCTCTCTTCTTCAAATCCTTTAAGCCTGCTAAATTAAACCATGAGCCAAAGACACTAAGTTACATCTGGTCTTGGGATGCTTTCCTTCTTCAAGGACCTTTGGTAAGGGAGGCCAAAAGATGGCAGAATAGAAAGGCAGTAGAGTTAGTTACTACCCTGACCAGGAAGGAATCAGACTTTCCCAAAGTTAAACAGATTCTGTTCGTTTCTCCTCCCACTACCTCCCCCTCAACCTAGAAAAGAGGAGTGAGGCTCTAAGGGACTTATGACAGGAGCGCTCAGGATGCAATTGCTCGAAGGCCAGGCAGCTAGCCAGACACCCTTTCAGCACTTCACAAGAACCTCCCATCAAGCTCCAATACTGGGGAGACACAGTTGGGACAGGGTAGGGGTGACCTGAGAGGCAGTGTCAGGCCCCTTGCTAACATTAAGGAATATTACCAGAAGGTTCTCGCTTATGTGGGAAAATTGAAACAGTGGAATTAGGGCGCTGGAAATCCTATAAGCGTTTTCCCATTAGTCACAAAACACACAGCTGTGAAAATAAATACACCCAGCCCCCCCCCAAAAAAAAAGCCAAGGGTCTTGGGCCACCAACAGTCCTCCTGATTTCAGCATCCCGTGCTCCTGAGGGAGCAGCGCAGCCCAGAGGGGACCCGGAGCTGGGGTGGGGGCCTCACTGTCGCCACTCACCCGGGGAAGGGTAAAGCTCGAGATCCACTTTTTCTGTCTTGATGATGGTGAGAGTCGGCTTGAGATCGACGGCCGCCTTCATGGTGCCCGGAGTTGAGGGGGCCGGCGGGATGAGAGCAAGTTTGCTGTAACTGTTGTTTTGCTTTTTAATGGGGATTTTTGAACCCAGTGGAAGGGGACAGAGCGCAACCCTAAAATCTCAAATTCCCGCTGACCGCCCCGCGGGAAGGTGCGCGCCCAGCCAGTCTGCGCGAAGTTGGCACTTGGCGGAGCAGAGAGCGCGCTTAGGTCCCAGCCTCGCCCGCGCCTCGCCCGCCCGCTCGCTCCTCTGTCCCGGGCGCTCGCTCCCTCCTCCGTCCCGGGCGCTCGCTCCCTTGCTCGCTCGCACGGCTGGCCGGCGCTGGCGCAGTGCAGCTCGCCTCCGCTTTAGGGCGTTCCTCACCGATCCCAGGCCCAGGGTCCCAGCCGCTGCCCTGCCTACTCGGCGAGGCGGCGAGGGCGGGGCGGAGGGGCGGGGCTTAGCATCTGCAGCCAATCACCGTCCGTCTCCCAAAAGCGAAAGGAAGGGCGGGCGAGCCTGGCCCGGCGGCGCTGCTCCAGCTATTCGGCGCGCGCGGGGCGAGGGCCTCAGCCCACCGCTGCTAAGAAAGGCTGGCGAGCCTGTCCCTGGCGTGCCGGGGCGACAGTCTCGGGAAAGTCCGTCTGATTCTGCACGCATTCTTGAAGGCTTGGTCACCCACTGCGGCCTCGCTCCAGTAGCAGCATAGTTTTCCAAGTGCGTGTACATCATTCATTCACAAAGCTTGACACACAGGACGTGAGGCGTGGGTGCGCAACGAGGGGCGCGTGCGGGGGATTCCACAGCGGGGGTCCTGCGAGGGTTCCTGCCTAGACCTGACTCAGAATCCCACCCGTGGAATGGTTGGGCAAGGCAAGGGCAGCATTGATAAACAGAAACCTCAATCAACTTCACTAGCTCAGAACCAAACCTATTGGAGACCCCCAAAACAAAAGTCCCAACGCTCCTGGATTAGCCAGGGAGTCCAGAACCTGTAACTGAGTTTCTAATTATTCTGTCCCTCTAATTGTGTCACCATTGGCCAACGCTTTGTCAGACACTGCTCTATTAGGGGAAAAAAAAAACAGCATCTTTTCCTACATCACCACACCCACCAACACTCTGGTATGAATCTCTGGGGTTCATCACAGTGCATGTCCTTGTCATATTTGAGGACTCCCAACATGCCAGATAACAAGATGAGTGAGGTAATCCATAATTTGCCACTGATAGATACCCATTATACATCGAGAGAGTTGGTATAAATTAACAAATCACCCAAGGACATGGAAGTATATGTGTAACCGGAGCAAGGCACTGACGTCCACCTTTGAGTAAAAGACAACATAATAAATCTTCCTGAGCAACCTCAGGGAAAGCTATTCTTAGTACTGTTTCCTGATTTCTAAGCATGTGCTGAACTGCTATCACTTGCCTGCAACTGTAACCTCTGCTCCAGTAGACTTATTCACACCTGCTAGCTTTTATCTAAGCATGCTTTCTCCCTTCAAGCTTTAGCAGAGTACAGGATTCCCAAAGCAAATCCGAAGGGTGGAGTGGGGGCAGCAATGGAGTGTCGATCTCTGGGTCTTGGTCAAATTTCCAGTCTCCACCCTTCTTGGGTGACCAGAGGAAAATATGTGTATGTGATAATCCTCAAATATTTTTTTTTTTTGGAAAGAACAAAGACCGTGCTGTGTTTCTGCAAGGTATGAGAAAACAATGCTGGCCTCCAAATGACAAGAACAGACACTTCCAAGCCTGGGAAACGCTTAGGGAACCCGCTGATGAATGAATTGTACGTTCACACGCCCAAATAAGCAGCAAGGCAGAATCTTGGACTGGGCCCTCCTTATTATGACGTCTGCAGAACTGGACAAACTAACAGTTTATTTGGGGAATTTTCATTTTGACGTGGCAGTCTTATGAAAAGTCTGGAGAATTTCTACTTTATTTGCAAAAGCAGTTTCCTCAGAATCTCTCCTTCCTCATGCCCTCCCTGAGGCCTCTTCCTCCAGTAAACTCCCGTTCAGTTACTATTCAACACTACTATTGACATGCAAGCATGTGCAACACTAAAGGAAGCCTCCCACAATCCAGCTGGGAGCATTTTCTACCCTGGCAACAATGAGTCAACATGGTCCTTGTAATGCTTCCACAATGACCATCAGTGTGCTGGTCGTCCTGTTCCTAACTGTGCCGTGAAGTGAAGAGGCTCAAGATGTGCTAGTGTCCATCCCAATCAGATGGTGTGATGGGGCCGATTCTGATGGCAAATGTTCGATACATCTGAAGTCCCACGTGTACAACAGGATCTGGTTGGAACTTACTGTAGGGTGAGAAGCACTGACAGGGATCCAGTTAAGATATTTATACATTTTGAGGACACCGATCATCCAATCGGGACTGTTGATCACTTAATTAATGTTCGACACATGGAATTTGCATTCTCTTTATAACACAAGTAGATTTCCCCAAACATTCTTGCAGAGTTTAAAAACTGGTGCTACATTTTACCTTCCAAAAAAAAAAAAAAATCATACAATTTGCCCCAAGCCTAGGACATTACAGACTTTCAATAAATATTTCCCGAGTGAAGCACCATCAGTTTACTGGTTGCTCTGGGCCTCTTCTTGTATACTGCCTGTAGTGAACATGACTGTAACTCTGCAGTGAGAGCTGCCCTTTGTTCCTTATGGTGAAATAGAACTCCTATCCACACCACTTCCTTCCATATGTGGTTCACCTTGCCTGCCAGCCAGAAAGTTTTGCCTTCAACATACCTGAGCACACTATTTCAAGACTGATGGGTTTTAAGGCACTTGGTGGTGGGGGCAAGGGGAGAAAGTTGGCTTTCTACTGGGAGAAGACAGATGTGTATCTTGAAAAGTCCTTAGACTCTAGCTACTTAAATCTGATCAACGGTTGGGAAACCTTGGAGAGTATGGATCTCAGGTCCCAAAAGGCACGAATGGCATCAAAGCAAGAGTCACCTTTATACAGGGATTTCCTCACCACCAGGAACACATTACAAAAAATAATAATCTCCCTTTGTTCCTCCCTCCGTCCTGCTCCAATCTCATGAAGTATATAAAAATACCCTCGATTTCAAAGAATCTTGGAAGACATAAACTTCTTCTCCAGAAGTGTGCTAGAATTCAAACTGCATTTTGAACCTTTAAAAATATGCCTCATTGACAGTAGGCACAAAAACATTCAGACCACTAATGACTGATGCCAAGCAAGCTCATGACTCATAGATGTTGACTTACTGGTATAAATGTAAGATAAAAAAAAAAAAAAAAAAGAACACCTCTCAGTTAACAACCTGTCTAAGCTGCACTTGTGGTCCCCTTTCAGTCTGAGAAAAAAAAATACTGTCCCTATCATACTCTGAAAAACACTTCAAAAACTGAACTCTGTCTGTACCAAGAAGTTTCTATTTGTTAAGTTTAGTGCAAAGCACGAAGGTAAGAAAAATACCCAGGACCTCGATATCACCAAGCAGCAATAAAATGGAAAATTGGACATAGCAGGGGGGGGGATTAAAGTAACTATTAATTAAAATGTAATTCCAAAGGGCCTTAGGGTCAGTTTAGGAGTTGAACCAGGGAATCTGAAGGTGCTGTTGATGACTGAAGGCTGGCTCTGTGACCTCACCAAAGCTATTTAACCTTTTTTGGTGTCACAACCTCATCTCTGCTTCAGGGGCTAAAACCACCCCCTGGATCTTCCTAACATGTAATACCAACTCATTAGCTATTGTTTGAGGAGAACAATACACAATGGACCATAAGAGAGCTGCAATCGGGGAGAAAGAGAGGAAACTGGGGAGGAGTTGAGGGTCTATGCTGCCCATAAAACTCTGTAATAATAGAGATAGTGAGGCGTATGGGTTCAGAAGTATGAATTGTTTTTTTTTAACTTAACTAACTTAATCTGCTAGTAAATCACTTAACCCTGAAACTCAGGGTCCCTGTGTTTGATGCAGGGAAAATAAAAGCACCCATGTTTTAAGATTATCGGCATGAGGCAATGTATGCAAAGCTTTGTCCGAAAACAGCAAAAGATCATTATTGTCTTTAGGATCCAGAATCCAGGAGAATATTGGAGAGATCACTTTAAGGCTTTCTTTCTAATCTCTGTGGAACAGATTAGATCCACAGTTAACTGAATTAACACCTAGGAGAGTTCAGACTACTCTCATGCTGAATTTTAAAACCCAACACCCTTCCATGGTTCTTGAATAGAGAACTAACCAGCGAGAGCCTTGACTGAGAAATTCCAGCACTGACTGAGGAAGAAAACCTATGTGTTTGTATTTGTCCTGAAAGTGAGAGAAAGGGTATTGTTCTAGATCATACTGGAGACAAAAAACTCAGACCCTCATCTCTACATGGTTCAGTGAGATGGAAGTCTGGTAGTGGCTTCCATGTATAGCCCGTCTAGTTACCAGAAGAGAATATTAAGCTTATCCCTGGCACACATAGGTCAATCCCACCTGAATCTGAACAGGTAGGTGAATGGGAAGCTTTCAGCAAGATTCTGTGCTGTCCTGGGCAAGTACACTGCAGACTAACCACCCTCGTTCCCTGTGGGAGACAGCTTGGCATGGGCTATAAGGAGAAAGGGGGTCTGGCTTGGCTCCATAGCTGTCTGCAGTTTCTTAGGCTATAATTATGAGCCATTCAACTGCATCTGCAGCCCCAACAATGTGGGATGGATTGGCCTAATCCACAGACCAAGCGACATTTTCAAACCCATCAGTTTAGACATCACGTATTCTTCTCACAGCAAATCAGACTTGGCACAGACAGAAAACGGAGAGGAGCTGCCAATCAAAACTGCAGAGTTCGGGAGCCTTCTTCACACCCAGGGTCAGCTCATTTTCTTAATCTCACTGAACATCTTTTCGTGCCTGTCATTGTTTTCTGGGCTAGGGGAATGTAGAATGTGGACTGTCCTGTAAGGCTGTGGGGATCCTATCATTTGGATCTCAATTTAAGTCCGCTACACTGGATTCATGGATGGAGGAAGGAGGGCATTGGCGCAGATGACAGGAGAACCATGTTCTTGAACAACCATGCAGCAGAAGCCCCTAACAACAAGCTTTTACCCCATGGCACAGGATTCTATGCTATCACTAGGGTTCCAGGTAGCTTCATCCTGCCAGATCTTACCCAGATTTTTATTTTTTATTTTTTTGGTTATAAAGACAATTCCAAACTTCAAAAAGGATTTTCCTGTGGGTATGGCTTGAATTTTACACTCAAATAATTTATCTGTGAAGTCTTTTCCACCCTCCCCATGACCACTCACCATCATTTTTAAGTGCCAAGTCAGTCCACCCACAAGACGTGCCCCACTCTGGAGATGAAGAAGCAGAGATGAAGTGGTGGGTTTCTTTATCCATTCTGTTTGGGGAGTTGGAAGTCAAGCAGATAGTTGTAGAAGGAGCAGCCCTGACAGAAGAGGGGAGATGCTAAAGGAATAACAGGGGCCGTCTCGGGAAACAAGGGAGAGCATGAAAGATTCAAAGGGGCAGCAGTGTCACCAGTCACCATGGCTTTATGTCCTAGCTTTTCTGAGTCTTGAGTTCCCAAGAATCCAGGATGAAATTAGCACCTGCTAATGAACCCAGGACTGGAAGCCAACAGCCAAGGAACTAGGAGAGGGAGCTCTGAGAGAGAGCCTAGTGCTGAAAGAGCCACAAAGGACTCGGGGTAGAATCTTAGGGGTCAGGGAGACCTTAGGAGGTCACAGACCATGGCAGGGCAGGACACACTGGAATGTACAGGGTATTTCTCAGGGATTCTCTCCTCACATGGAAACTAGCTGTCTGGAAGAATCTCCTCCTTAGGAACTTTGTTTCCCCTACAAGACAACGCTTTTCTGTTCTGCAGCCTGGGTGCCTACATGGCATGTGCTGAAATATGCATGTCTGTCTCTTTCATTTTCATTATACCCATTGTCATGGAGCTGAATACAGCCAGAGCTCGCTCAGTAAATAATTATATTTCATTAATAATCAGGTAACTTCCTGACATCTCAAATATGGATCCTTAGAGAAAAAAAAATAGCAGAAAAGCTCAATTATTAGCTTTCTTTTGCCTAAAAGTCAGGCAAGGCTGCCCAAAAT